>NW_024527711.1:3004582-3651446 GCF_017590135.1 Pyrgilauda ruficollis
TCTAGTCCACAGCCTGGTTTGATTAAGGTCTCCAGCAAGCCAAAGTAAATGTGAGTACAGAATAAGACAGTGTTATTTGTAAAAGGTCATTTAGAACTGTGAGTAAATATGAGAAAACTGGTGTTTGCCTGCTGTTCAGACTAACAAATCCTGATCAGCTGTTTCAGGTGGCCTGGGCCATTTACACTGATACAGCCTCTTTCAGGGTGAGGATCTCATAGGATTTAAACTGGCCTTTTAAACTGGTTGATTTACTTCTGATTTATATAAAACCACCTCTAAATTTGCATCTGAAAAAGACTGCTTTAATTCTGTCACCTAATATTAAATTTTAAAACTTAATGTCAGGAGGTCATGATTATTTGGTAATACAGCCTTGGAAAAAAATAGTGTGACATTATTCCAACAATATTAATCTTAATGAGATGTACAATCTTACCCTGTGTGTATCAAGGACACCATACTCATACATTAACTTTATTATGCCAGTTAATACAATTAGTGTAGTGTTGCTAATGTAGTTAAAAGTTTTATCTCTAGTCATATAAGCTCCAATAGGATAAATATAAAGGGTTATTAATGCGGTAATTTACTATTAACAAGTAGAGAAGCAGCAGAGCAATAAACTTTGCCTTCCTGCTGTAATGCCTTTATATGTCATCACATTTTGGTTTTCATAGCATGGCTGTCATTCCTTACACTGCTGGCTTCTGCTGGATTTTCTCTAATATTATTTAAAAAGGTCTTGGCACCCATTTGAAGATCTCAGTGTCCCTCTGTCAGTCTTGCGGTGCATGATTTTTCTTTCACTTTTTCTCTGTCCTTTTGACAGCTTGCAGCAGGCCTGACTCTTATCTGATCAGGATTCCTGTCTGTGAGAATGATCTTTAAATACCTTCAGTTCAAGGACACTGTAGAGTATCTCTTTCAACTAATATAAGGTACCAAAATAGTGAAATTTAATGAGATAGAACACCAAATTGATTGTCTCAGAAAGAGTACCTGAGAGGGTAGTTAAGATGATGTGTCAATCACTTTATCTTAACAGCTTGTACCATCATCATGTGACATTTCTACAGAATGACATGAACTGCTTGGAGTTAAAAGACTCATATTTGCACCTTTGATTTAACTAGCAGACAAAAATCATTAAAGGGCAAGGACTGCTTTGCTTAGTGGAGAGGACACAGCTTGTGTGGTTTTAAGCAATTTAAAAAATATTGACACCCTAGTTTAAGGACACCTTTTAGCTGTCTTTAGTTTTATTTTTCCATCACAAGTGTTAGAATTTTGAGGATAGCCTGAACATGTTTTGATTCTATTGGGTCATTTGATGCCTGGGAGACAGACAACTATTCACAGTATAGCTATGAAGAGGCAATAAGCTGAAGTCCACTCATGTTTCATGATTGAACACGAGCTGTGAACCAGGTAAAAATCTGATTAGATGAGATATATCTTTAGATTTTCCATTGGATTTTCTTCTTCCAGCAACAATGACATGGTTGCCTGTGCAATGCATACGTGAGGAAGTGCAGTGCAATATGTGAGGTGTGGGGGGCTATTGTCTCATCACAGACAATTTCTGCTTCAAACAAGAATGCTGGTAAGTAGTTGTTAGGAAAGAGTTTTAAGCTTTTGACTTTTTTTTCACTCCTTAGCCATCCAGAATCCACTTTTTGTGTAAAATCTGCTGTATAAGCAGCATGTAGGTTCTGCTTGTGGGGATGACAGTCTGAAAGAGAAGGGAAAGGGATTAGGAGGAGATGATTTACTGCACACACTGCTGCATTGGGTACTATACTGTGGATGAAGAAGAAACTCCCAACATTTAGGGGCAGCATGCAAAGAGATATAACAGTGAACACAAAACCACCTGTGCTAGGAGCTTGTCTGGAAGCAGTAGAAAGCAGAATAAAATTAGCAAACTGTGTAAAACTTGAATCAGAGTAAGGCTTTAAGAGTGAAGAGGTTCTTGAATGATATATAAATTAGGGAAAAACCCTTTCGGTTGATTTTAAGGCTGACTTTGTGGTATTTTATGGAACAGGTAATATCATCCGGTTTCTTGGACTTGGTAAGCCAGTTGGTCTTCAGTCCTATCTTTTTAATAACTTTGAATAATAAGTTAACAAGAACAATGCCTAGAAGAGTTTTTGGGATCGGGACTAAGATGGTATTTCTTACACAGAGCCATACACAATCTGTTCTTAGGAGGATGTTAATTTTAGAATATGCTAGTTATTCTGTATTGTAATTTTGCTGAAAATTTGTCAAAGATCAGTTTAGGCACTTTCTATGCTGTCTAATAATGGCAGCAGTATAGGACTGCTGAGTTGTTGGAGAGCCCTCCATTCAGAAGATCCCAAAACATCTATGTGCTGCTGTGCCTAATGAGAATCACAGGCTTGTCAGCCCTTCCAGTGAAACAGAGCTGTCAGACTCTCAGATGTAACCAAAGAGAGAGAAAGAGAGAGCAAGAGCTACCCAATGACATTTAAAATTCCTTTCAAGTATGCATGCATAGTGAAATGCCAGCAATGGGGTTAGACAAGTTCATAACAAGCCTCACAAATGGGTTATTCTAAATGAGAATGTAGAGGTCTCAATAATAAAACCCACACACCTGCTTCCTCAAAATTCAACTTTTTAATTGAATTTTCTGCTCTTTTTTGTCCCTCTTTGAATCTCTTTCTTCATCTCTCAGTTCTAGTTGTGCCCCCAATCTCAATCTGAGCCATCTGTTCCACTTCTAAGATTAACATCTTCTATCATATAATGTACTATACCCTGAGAAAAAGAGAAGAGAGATGATGACTTTCTCCTGGGAAGAAACCTTATATTTCACAAAAGGTTCAGCTGTCACTTTAAAACAACACCTTCCCACACACAAATATGCACCTGCCACATTAGAATATTATTAATAATGCAGCCTTCTTGTGTTTGACAAGCTAAACAAAATTACCCAAAAAATGTGAAAAGGTCTAAGAAAGGTGAGAGCAAGTCAATGTTTCTTTTCAAAATGATAACACCCAAAATGATCTGCAATAGAAAGTAATTACATTTTAAATGAACTGTTCTAACTTAACTCCTTGTATACGTTGCAAATTTATATTCTTTTCCAGTTACACAGGTATCTTGGTTAAGCTTGTTGAAGTTTGCAGAGTTGTGTTGACTCTTAGTCTCAGTCTAGAACTACAAATCCCTGTTCCTTCCATTTTGTGTTGTTACGGTCCTTCACTAGCTAATACTTCCACCAGTCTCAGTGTAATTCCAAATTCCTAGGGCATTTGTGGGTCAGAGGAAGAGAGAACAGTGGTACCACCTAATTTTGCCTGTAACTGTGGTTTCAAGCTGAGCTAGAGAGTCAGCACACCCTGTGAAAAAAGCGTGGTAGTGCAAAGAAAGGAATAGACTCAAGGTTTAGGGTTGAGCCTAATAAGTTCAGGAAGGGAGTTGTGGGAAAGTGTTAAAATCTGATGAAAACTTGTAGACTGGTCTGGGAGATTTAGGCTGGGATGACAAAATAGAAACTAGAAAGAAATCGGATAGTATAAGGTAGGAGTTCAGAAAGATGAGGTGAGGATCAGGTTTGTTTGGAAGAACCAGGGAGTCTGTAAGGAAACATGAGGTATGATCCTGGCTGGGGCAATTTAAGGAAGAGCAATGAAATTAAAGGAAAAACTGATACTAAAGATAAAATGTCAAAGCCTCAAGTTTGCTTATTCCAAATGATGTTTGGATTGAAGCAAGCAAATGTGAAAGTCACTGTTCATCAGATTCAGATAGTTTTTTACTTGTGGAGAGATTTCAGCATTACACAGCCAGTGTAATGAAAGTTTGGAAGTTTTGATGCATCTGATTCAAAATACTTCTCTTGGTTTTGTCTGTCCCAGTTAATCTTTCTGCCTAATGTAGCTACTCTCAGTTTATGCCACTCAGGGGCACAGGTGTTTCTCTAATCCTTCAAATATAATCCAGAGCATGAGAGTGAGTCAGGCATTGGGTTTCCATTAAAAAAGAAGGATTTTGAAATCTGGGTTTTCTGGAGACTAGGATTATAGAGGTACATAAGGGTTAAAGCTTTGAGTGTAGCCCTTAACAGCTGTTCTGCAGTAGTGCTTCTTTGTGGACTGTCTGGCTTAACATAAACTGCAGAAAACCACATTCATGGCCAGCTTGTAAGTGGCCATGAGCTGGGTTGCAGAGCTCCCTACATATTCAGTGCTAAGACATAGACAAAAGGCAGTTCAGACAAGCTGAATCTTCCTCTGAAGTTTCTCTCTGTTCATTAGAGAAGACCTTTAATGTGGGGTTCCAAAATAGAGTGCCAGTAGTTAAATAGACTCTTAGCAGTAGGCTGGAATAATGCCTTTGGCACTGGGAAATGGCACACAGCAATTTGCTGACTTCAGTTCTTCAAGGCAACAGGAAAGGCAAATACAGAAAAACTGTGCTTCACATTCTCAGTCTGCGTCACTTCACAATGGCTTGTGTTTGAAGATGGCATAGATGTTTGAAATCAGGATTTGGGTTTTGAAGACACAAGGTGTTTTGGAAGGTGTTGCCTGAAACCTAAGCCATATCCAGATTGCAACATCTTTTTGCTGATCCTGCCTCACTGCTGGAGGAAAATACAATGTGCTGCCTCAATGAATATAAGATTTTATACAGTTCAACGTAAATACACAATTTTAAATGTTTCCTCCTGGAACACAAAGTTGCCTCTGTTACAAAGCTACAAAGTTACATTGACACTTTCTGTGGGAAAGTAGCTGTTCCTTTCCTTATTGCATGCTCCCCATGGCTTTACCTACCATACAGAATCATCTAGAGCTGAATAACTATCAATTTCACCAACAGACTTGGGACAGCAGAATACAGATGTGTTTCCTGGATCCTATAGTAGTTCTAGCACCTAGATAAATATTATCTATATGGAGGAAAGGAATATAATCATCTGCCAAATTTGATAAAACATGTGGAATAATTTGTTGAAAGATATTTTCACAACTAATTCCTACACTAGGAATGTTTTAAATGTCTCCAAGGCTCTGGAAATTGGTGTTACAATTAGCTAAATGAAGTTACAAGTAATTTTGTGACCTAACCCTGTAAGACTTTATTGTAAAGTTTTGTGGGTCAAAAGAAAGTCCCTCTGGAATATAAAAATAACTCACTGATTATTGAACAGAATCATCAGAATTACAGTGATATTTTAAATAAAAAAGGCATCTTTAAAAGTTCCCATCACATGGGTGGCTGTGAACCATTGAGAGTGAAATTCAGGTATTTGGAACATGTTTCCCAGAAAAAAAGTCTTCAATTTCATTACAGCAGCTATCAGTCTTGTTGTGGTCAGACTGAAAAGATGCTCTTTCCTTCCTTTTCACCTTTTAAGTTTTTTTTTTCCCCAATTGCTTGGTTCTCGTGAGCCTAACCTTCCATAATACAATAATTACTGTCTAAAAACTGTCTTTTGAGTATGTACAAGTTTTTTCTGTTAGTAGCTCTTGAAAACAATGCCCCCATATTTGGAAATATTACTACAGTCCCAGAAATTTAACAAAGCTGATGAGACACAGGAAGGAACAGGTCTGATTAATACAGAAAATGATGGTAAGAAAATGTGGAAGGTTTACTGGGCTTGATGATGAACTCCTGCAGGTCATACTTGGTAATTTCCTATTCCAAATATGTTATTATTCTCAGGCATGTTTTTATTGCAATGATGTCTTAAGATGACATGTTCACGTTCTTACTATATGTTTGCTTAAATATTAAATATGTTGTAGAAGGACTTCAGAAATTAAGCCTCAGCTTTTGATGGCTGGTTACAGACACCTGGTATATCAGAGATACAGACAGTAGGTAACAATATGTTGTATCCAAACAAAGTTATTTGATCTTTCTTTTGAGGAAATATTGTTAGCACATATAGAAATATTTTCTTGAAAATTGCTGTTTATAGAGTATTGGCTAACCCAAAAGAGACACACTTTGCACCAAGAAGTATCTTAGAGTGAAACAAAATATCTTAGTACTAAATAGAACAGTATCCTTTTATATAAAGGAAAAATACCTAGTATTTGAGTACACATAGTTTCTTGAGGGGAATAGTTATGTTGACTGAGGACGTGAGTTAACTTCAGAACAGCAGAGCTATTCCATGGGCTGGACTAACAGCCCATCTAATCTGGGATTCTCTTCCAGCAGGGGCTGCTACCAGATGTTTAGAAAAGTGTATAAGAACTGAGCAGTACACAATACTTTCCACCTTCCAGATATATTGTTCATGGACTTCCTGAGCTGGTGACTATTTTCAGACCATCTGCTTGCTGCACCCACTCTCCATGAATTAGTCTAGGGCTTTTAAATGCATTAGTGCCTTTCGTCTGTGCCTCACAGCATCCTGTGGTAATGAGTTTCACAGTTTTATTATGCATGATGTGAAAAAGTACTGTTGATGGAAAAAGGTATTTCCAGAGGGTGATTCATCCTTCCTGACTTAGCAGAGGATTAATTACCCTTTGAAGAGTCTCATCTTTCTGCATTGACATTAGAGCTTTAGTCGATTACTTCACACTAGACATGTACAATTTCAATAACTACAGATAGGGGAGAGTTATCCCAATTTTAGGGTCAGTTTAATTAAATGCAATAACCTCTTCCAGTTAAACACCCTCAGCATAATATTTTTTCTGTAGATTTTGATGATAGGAGGTATCATAAAGTTTTCCACAAAGATGTACTTGAATGAAAAATTGCTACCTACCTTTGTAAGCCTGATGGCAAGGCTTTCCCTCTGCCAGTTTAAACTAATTAATTTCATGTGTAGATGAGGCCTAAAGAATCATTATAAGAATAGGAACATTAGGTTTCATTATTTATCTTTTTTTTTATTGAAGGGCCTTGGCTAACACATGTGGATGGTTAAATTATATGAACTATGCTTTGAAACGGATGAAAAATTCTTGCTGTTCTAGTCAGTGATTACTAAATAAATAAGTTTTTAGAGTGAGAGAGACCCTCACTAGAATTTGGGAAATCAGCCATATATAATTTATCAACTATATTAACAGAGGGGATGTTTTCCACATCCAAAAGATAAAAGTTTGTACTTTGGGACATGACATAGCACACAACACTGATCACGTAGATGTAAGGTTTTTAAGCAATGTAAGATATAATGCTTTCTATTCACCTATTACCTCAACAGAGTAATTAAATAATGTAAAACTTATTTTTAATAGCCCATGGCATAGATTGAAGAAATTATTTTATAATGAATACATGTTTTAAACACTTGGGATAAGAAATCTAAATAAAATATGCATTGACACAATATTCTAAAACCTTTATAGCTCTGAAATAGTTCTTATTTGGCAAAAGCACAGTCAACTACTTGGCATTAACTAAGTTAGCTCCTGTAATTATAATCAAGGGAAATCACCTCACTGGTACTCAATTTCTAACAATAAACCTCATAAAGCTTGTTAATGAAACTCACCATTTCAATCTTGTTTTTTGGAAAACAGTTCTTTTCCCAAAGAAATTGTAAAGTTGTAGGGGAAAAACCCAAACCAAATCAAACACAATTTTCACTTAAACTTGACTCACACCCTTAGCTTTCTGAAAAGGTGTTATAGAAACTCTGGCATTTTGCAGCTAGACCTGCAGCAGCATGAAATAAATGGTTAGGTCTTTAATGCAAGCCCTGTGAGAGTTGGACTTCTTGCTCAATGGCAGTTGTCTGGTGTCCCTGTGCAAATGCATGGTGAATGGTGCAGTCCAGATATGCCTAAGTCATTTTCCGACCGTGATGGCCACTAGAAGCAGTAGGGCTGTCCTAGTAGCATGGCACAGCATATTGCTAGGGCAGATTACTGGTGGAACAGATAGATCCAGTAACAGTTTTGTGTGACCTCTGGAGGAGGGTAAAACTGCACCCAGAAGTTAGAGTCTGGATGATTACCCTTACTGACTTTTTGCATGTGGGAGGAGCAAGACAGTAAGAGTGGGTTCTGAAGTGAATATTGGCTTGATAAAGGTATTGGAGTGTTTAAGGATTTGTACCTAAAAGTCTCTAGAAAGGCTGGATGGAAGATAAATGTAGACCTGCAAAGCTAGGACAAGATGGAGCCATTTCCAAGCAGAAAATTAATGGAAATACATCTAGCAGAAACCTCACTTGTTTAGACCTTAGACAGTCTCCAAAGTTAGGCAGTGAGTGAAGTGGATTTAATTTCAGTGTCAGTCATGACCCCAAGTTTCTCTGTGGCTTTAGCATTTATCAAAAATTCTTTAGCATTTTTATATTTCTTGTAAACAGTGGTAGTTTCCTGACATACAACAATGTTTTAAAATAAAAGAATGATAGTTTAAAAAATACCGTGAAAATGGCAGGCACTGCTGTAAGCAAAATGTATAGAATTAATTGTAAAATGGTGTCAATATTTGCTTCTGCACTGCCCAACTATCATGATTTCCTATTTTCTTTTCCTGTTGGCAAGGTTAACTTATTTTTTTGGAGGCTGGACTTTCTGAGAGTAGATGCACAGGGTCTTGGCATTCACTGTACTGACGTGCCTCATGGAAGTCAGTAATAGTCATTTAATGGTAAGAGGAGTGTTCCATGAATCTCTAATGAACAGTATTCTATGTTTGCATAGAATGTTCTTGAAACAATTCTCTTTGTACAATAGTGCTTCTGAGGGCAGCAATATAAATCAAAATTTCATTGTATAAATAAAGTATTTACCCATTAAAACAATGTTATTCAGAAAATTGCTGCTATAAACTATGATTTCTAGCACATCTGGATGAACTACTCTATAGGAAGACATTTGTTGAATTTTTATATCTTTTATGCATTTTTAAGTACAGTACTTTCCTTACATTTGCAGATATTTCAGTTTGAGGGTGGTGTTTGCCATCTACTTTTTCTGTACTACTTAATTATTGATAGTTTTGATTAAAAATTCTAGCGGTGTGTATGCACTGTGTGACAGATAGGGAAATGCACATCTGACAAATGGTGGATACTTATTTCTGTTGTCTGCTCCATTTTTAATTTTGGAATGAAAGTCAACAACATTCTGAGCTGTATCAGTGGGTAAATAGTCAGACCAAGGAAAGTGATCATCACTCAGTGCTCATTAGAAAACATGTGGAGTTTTGGGTCCAGTGTTAGGTCTGTCTGTACAAGAAATTGGTTGAACTTGCATGATGGCCACCAAAATGATGAGGGGTTGCAGCACTTTCTCTCTGAGGAAAGGCTGAGGGCCTGGGTCTTGTTCAGCTTAGTGAAGACGTGGCTTTGGAGGAGCCTAACAGCAGCCTGGTCATACCTGGTGAAAACAATGCAGAAGGGAAATGAATAGATAGTTGGTGGGATGGTAGGGAAAGATTTAAATGTCAGATCAGCTCCTCAGGTCTCAGGGCTGGGAGGCAGGAGACAGGCTATGTGTCTTTACAGACTGAACTGTCCAAGTTTTGTTGTGGTTGCTTCCTAAGTGAGTGACTGGGATGTTCTGGGGTGAGGATTCGTAAGCCACAACTTCAGGAAACTTCTGTGAATGCCCTACAGTGCTGGTATATGACTGGATGGGCCAAACATTGACCAGACAAATTCTGTACTGGAAGAAATTCCACTGAAGAAATTCCAATTAAGTTAAATCAGCAGATGGTTTGGTATTTCACAAGGGTGCTTGATTGCTAGAGTGTTTGTGGAAGTGAAGAGAAAGGAGCTGAAGGTAAGACTTGTTGTCAGTGCTTGGATGTGCTGAGTGGTGTATGGTCAAGTTCTGGGGAGCACTAAGTGCATTCTGCGAGAGCCAAAAATGCCAGGATCTCATTGACTTCTGATTATATTGTCTGAATTTAAAGTGATGTATGTGCATGCCAGATGTTTGTACATGCCAGACATTTGTACATGCCAGGCATGTGTAAAACACACAGTTTATTTGTCTTGCTCTATCAGTATGCTGGTGACAATCCTCTATGTCCATTAATATTGATATATTCAGCTATTGACAGAGGGCTCTAAGCAACCTGTGGAAACAGGATTGTGTTCCAGGGGTAGGTATGGTTTAAGACTGAAGTGGCAGCAGACTAAAGTGGCTTGAATACCCAAAACACTTTTACTCACAGGTGGAAGATCTGCCCTGTGAGGACAGGCTCAGAGAGGGTTTTTCAGCCTAGAGCAGAGAAAACTCCAGGGAGACCTTATTCCAGGTTTTCAATACTTACAAGGGAGCTTAAAGAAAAGGTGGAGATGGACATTTTATCCTGTTGTGGTAGGATAAGGGGTACTGGTTTTAAGGTAGGTTCAAACTAGATAAAAGGAAGAAGTTTTTTACAAAGGGAGTGGCAAAACTCTAGAACAGATTGCCCAGAGTTGTGACCACCCCATCCCTGGAAATACTCAAGGATGGGTTGAATGGGGCTCTGACCCCATGGAACGTGCTCTAGTGGAAGGTGTTCCTGGCCACAGCCGGTGGATTAGAACTAGATGCTGTTAAGGTTCCCTTCCAACCCAAACTATTCTATGGTATATTTGGTGTTAGTGTGTGACATGGCATCATCATCCCACAGGAGATGCTGCAGCACAGTACCAGACTGAGGAGGGGCAGGGGACACTTCTCCAGGAGACTTCAGGCTACGGCTCAGGGAGTCTCTGCCTACCTCTGTCAGTTGTGGGATTGGGAGGGAGGGATATCTTCCATTCTGACTCACCCAGCTTCTTGCAGCTGCTGGCTGTTGCCTTCTGGGACTCAGGGCTCACTCTTCTGGAAGGTTCTGCCCACACAACTACAAACAGCTTTGTTACAGGATGAGGCTGGGGGGTCCAAGCTGGGCAGCCCCAATCACACACTCAGCTACCATTAAAACTTCCTGGTTTTTTGGGTCTGATCCTCCAATGAGAAATTAAATTCTGGGCATAGGGCTATGCAGCAAATAAGAATACTTAGGTGTTGCACACATAATAATGAGCAACTAAATCGTGATGCAAGATCATTTCACAGTGGCCTTAAGGCTCAGCTCTTCAAGAGCAGCAAAGGTCTTTCTGCTTTCTTTTCTGTGTATCCATCTGCCATTTCTCCCTGATTCTGTCCTCCCTCAATGCCAAGCTGCGTTGGATAATTTGTCCCAATTAATTAGATCCCAGAGCTGTTTTCAAAAGTCTGTATCATTCAATCCCCATGCTGTTGACTACCTATTAAATGACACAATTTAGGATCCTCTAAGGGAAATCAAGCATTCATCTTACTTTTTGTCTATGACCATAGCACACCAAAGAGCTGGTATTTACATGGAAGCCATCTGAAATGCTAATGCAAATAATTAACTCCAGTCTGCAGGCTCCATTCAAACTGCTCACTGAACCCTACTGATTCAAGAAATGAAACTGGAAACTTTTTTTTGTAATTAATCTTTTTTTAGTACTGATTAAAACTCTGATTTACTCTTTTGTCTGTATTTCCCTTAATTTGAAGTATAACTAAAGGAGGTCTGTAATTGCCAATCCTTTTTTCTGTAACACCAAACTTTTTGCTGTTTTTTTTCTGCAATTCTTTAGGAGACTACATAACTTTTAACAAGGATCCCCAACCTCCTTTTTATGCCCAATAACACCAGCTGTCTTCTCCTGTCTCTAATGAATGTATCTTCCTCGTCTCACTCCACCACCTCATCACTTTCATTGTGTTCCCCTCTTTGACAGGTGGTCTTGTGGGTATAACGACATCATTAAATAGCTCTAAAGCTGCTAGTAAGGAAATAGTTATTGAGTGAATAAGAACACCTTCACTGCTGTAGCTGAATGAACAACTTACAGTGTTTGCTAAATTTAACTGTTTCTCCTCTGCTTGATCTCATCCATCGGGTTCATAGGCCAGGACAGAGTTTCATTTCCTATATTAAGAGATTTAGGTCTATCTGAAATGTTTGGGGCTCCCCCTCTGCCCCTTCCCCACTGCTGCTGTGAGCAGCAGAAGGTTTCCAGGTAACTCAAATCTTGGATAAACACAAGTAGGTCATGCACTGGAGCACCTACTATGGCATTATGAACCTATGTTCATGTGATTGAGTCAAGCAGTGAAAATGAAAACCCAGGTCATAATTCAGTCATCCTTCAGGAATTCATCAGGAGAAAGAGGAGGAAAAATGAATCCCCAACCAAGGAGCACAGAAATATATACAGACTATGGTATTTATTTCACTGTAGGACTTTGAAGTGTGCTTGCACAAAGCATACAAAGGATTCTCCTGGACTGTTTTTTTTCAGTGTGCAGATTTAGTTTGGGAGAGAGAAAGTGGATCTTAAGATGCCTGGTTAAAGAAAAGGTCAGGAATACTTCAACCTGGAATGGTATTTAAGCATGCTCTATTTAATTGAAAAATTTTAATGGTAGTGAATAAAGAGCAAAAAGCAGCCAGTGATGTGGGAGCTCTGTTAGCAAAAAAAAAAATCCCTGATGCAGCGTTTGTTTAAGATGAGCCCTGACACTCAAAAAAGAGACAGAGTAAACCTTTTACACTAATTTGAAAGCCTGATTAACTGCTCTTAACAATGATTGTGACCTGAAAGGCCAAGCCCAAGTATGCAGAGGGCACAATCCCATCCTTTTCTCCCATTACCTAATGGCAGAAGTACTGCTCTCATCTCTGGGCAGCTGAGGAAGTGTCAAATTAGAAATCTGCCACAGGAAACAAAATCGCCACCACAACTGATCCCTGGGTGAAGACTGATCTGCTTAGATTAGAGTTTTGTTCAATTTGTAGTCAAACAGCAGCAGGCAGGCCACCGACATCCTGAGGTTTTGCTGTGGATGTTACTGCTGGGCATGATCCACCGGTGGCTGCTGAATAATGTTTGACATTTCCATTTTGCAGTTCACAGAACTATGACACCTCGTGTCAATGCAAATAAACCTGTCACAGTCTGATACTGTATTTGAGGCAGTAGATTGAAAATTGATTGTGTGACTTATCTGAATATAAATGGCCTATTTATTTACCCCGAACCATGGACTTGCAATTAGTCAATACATATTCATAAAATATGGGTTAGGTAAATTAACACTTGACTATTGTAAATTACAACTGAGAATAATTTGCGGTAGCCAGAAAGTCGAAAATGCAGTTAATTTTGAAATGGATTTGATGCATTGCATTATTTAACCATTCCCTGAATAATTTCAAGCCATGAATTTAGTTAGAACACGAAGTACTGCTGACATGCTGAAGAAATTTGCTTAGAAGAATAGCCTTTCTCTTCCATATATTGATACTTTTTTGCATGTATGTTTTAATTGACCAGTTCTGAAATAAAGTTATTCAGTTTTGCCCCATCCAATCAGCCTTACATTTTTGTTACAGTGAGATCTATACCCTCCATAAATTTCTGATATCTTAATCCATGCTACTTGGATTCTTCCCTTATGAGTTAATGTATTATGCATAATCTAGGTTAATGTTGGCTTGCATATCTCCTACCAGGATAAATTACACTTTCCCAGCCTGTTGAGTAATAGTTTTGAAACGTAAGGAAATGGTGGCTTATGGGAGAAAGGACTTCACACTTTGGCTACAGACTGCATGGAAGGTATCTGAAACCCCACTCTGCCTGCTTTAAATCCCCACCTGAACCTTCCTCTTGGCTGAATGCCTTGTTCCTGGACTACTGGGCATAAATATGGCTAATGCATGGTCTCCAAAATTGGTCAATAGCTCTTGCCAGTGGAGGAGTGTAGAAACTGGGTATATTGCAGGGCTCTCTCTTTAGTGCATGTCTCAGTTTTCAGTAATATGCAGTGAAGATGCTTCCTTAGCCAGTAGTGTTTTTCCTCTGTCTTTATAGCTTTTACTGGCTTTTGGTCCTATTTGAAGATGTTTCCACTGTTCTTTCTCCCTGATATTTACCGTAAATTAAATCTCAGCCCTGAGAGGCCATTTAGAAATTTTCACTGAGTCCCTGTTTTGTTGGTGAAGTGCTTCTGTGTTTGTAAATTGGAATTTCTGGGTGACAATCTGCTGCTGAAAAACCCCAAAGACCAGCTCCAGAAAACGTGGAGTATGTGTGGAAATAGGATATGGGTGGATGTGAATTTCCCAGTGGATAGTGCATCAGAGGCAAAGACCAAACTTCAGAAATTGCATTCCACTGCCAAAAAAATTATGATAGGATAATGATGTTCTACAGCCTTTTTCTAAGTATTGTATTATACTTCAAGCAAGTACTTAGGTGTTGAAGTCAACACAGGTGAGTGAGGTGGTATTCAGCCTAAATTAAGGTCAGTTCAACCACTATAAATATGAGGAGAGGACGGGGTAAGGCTGACTGTAATTTGTACAACCAATGGAATTGCAGTCTCTTGTGGTGAATATTAATGAATGTGTGATATCGTTTTGTTCTTCTGGGAATGCAGAAGTGTGGAATTTTAAAGCAGGTTCATGTCAAGCAGGAATCTTCCACTTTCTTGGCCTACACTGAGCAAAGAGTGTCCAACATAGGGTGAATTACTTTCTCTTTTCTTCTCAGAACCAACTTCTTTTAAAATAAAGGGGGGAAAAGTAAAATGCTTTTGTGATTATATATATGTCAACCACATAATAGTTCTTCTATGGAAAGCTTGAAGAATATGGAATTACTCTTTGCTCAGAGGTTATAATGTCTATCTTATCTCTTAGGTAATACAGAAAGTTTTATGTGGAATAATGAGTATTTGTCTGTCTATAATAGCAAATAAGGGAACATGAGGTGATTAACTTCTGGTATTCTTGAGTTGTTGGTGTTTTCAGCAATACTTCCTCATTTGTTTGAAAGTGCCTGGATCTCAAACAAGTCCATGCTCAGATATTTAATATCCATTTGCTTTAAAAGGAACATAAAAGGTCAATGACTTCCTTTCTTATCCCATGGAACACATGTACATACATGTTTTTCCATCTTTATAGTGTTTAAAGTATGTTCCCAGCATGCTGATGCTCATGGAGAAATTGTGCTGGAAATCACACGTATGGCACGTTGCTCAGCCACTGTGGTGCAGATGTGTAAGGAGGAATCTTCCAGGACTACTGAAAGTGCTATCCTATGAAGAAGGTTAGACCTGCTTTTGCTAGCTCCCTTGGACAGTATGGGAGTTTCCTTTGTGACTGGGTGATGAAAGTACTCAGCAGAGGTACTGAATGAAGCCAAGTGGGACGATTCCGTCATGTGCGTCATTGCCTCACCTGTCACTGCTCTCTTGGTGTTTTCTCTCTGTTCCTCCTTTCGCAGAACAGAGCAGAAAACATTTCTGAAGATTTCATCCCTGCTCGTCTTTATTATTAAATATGGTGTCAAGTCCTGCCTGAGGTCAAGGAGCAGTAGAGTGACAAAAAGACAGGCTGGAAACCTAGGATCAGTGTGGGAGCTTTGGTGTGGAAGCATCACTCACTTAGATATTGTAGAAATCTCTCCCCCAAGGACTTTGACTCAATATAAAATGTACCTGATACTGGTAGTTGAATGCTGTATTTAATTTCATTCTTCTGATTGACATCAATTCTTGAAAAAAAATTATCTTGAAACAAGATGTCATAAGGTTACATTTATGAATTGGGAAACCACATTCTAAACAAAGAAATCTCACTGTTGTAAAAAGTGTTACAGAAATAAAGTCCATGTTTTCTGGAGTAAGGTTTTGAAATTGTTTTGTGCCTAGGAAACTGAGTTTTAAAAAATGAATTTACTGTTTTTTGAAAAATACTGATAGGAATACTCTCTGTCTTTCTCAGTGAAAGGAAAGTAATGCTGCTCCTGCGCAAAGTGAGATGTATTCTATGTACTGAAAGTAATGGTATTTTCCTCAGCTTGTAAATTACACCACATAAAATAGGCAGAACATTCCTAGTTAAGAAGTAAAGTAATGCCATCTGTAGAGGGCACTGCAAAATTTTAGGTGCCAAAGACTAATAAATTTCCACTCCCTTTCCCTCTCTTTCTCTCTTTCTCCCTCCTTCTTTTTGTATTTGAAGACCAATGTGTCTAGAGTTCCCCTTTACAGCTTATAATGTGAGACATGAGTTTTTAGCTTCTTTCCCAGGGAGCCAAGAATTTGCAGGCTTTTATGTTTTACAGCTCTCTGGCAGAGGTTCAGGTTAAAACACACATAAAGCACAGGTCAGCCACCAAGTAGACAGCCGTAGCTATAACTCCAGAGTACATTTTGTCTTCAAGATGCATCTAATATTAGTGAATGAGTTTGTGTCAGGAGGGAGCTTTTGAAGAAAACCACCTGTGCATCCCCTTTACTGTACTTTTATTCACACAGCAGAGTAGACTGGAAGTGCACAAATTGGATTTCTTTGGCATGAAAGTGACCACAAGATGTGCTCCAGGATTGCCTCAAATGCACTCCAACTGTTAATGGGCCCTCAGTTCACAGGAGCAAATTAGAGCTAGGCTGATGTAAATCTCCCTGACAACTCATGTGTGAGTGATGGTCCTTACCAACAGCTGTGTCTCTCCACACATCTGTCCTTGGATCACTCACTAATGTAGACTTTTTTTTCTTGTGCAGGAGGAGGAAATGGGTGGACTAATAAGTTATTTCACTATTCACTTTTTCACATGTGCCCAGTGATCTGGGAGTCTGGCTCTTACTCACAACAATCTGGCTCTTCCTCCTCCAGCTGCGGTCCTTAGGCAGGTCCTGCACAGAGCTGGCTGAGTGATAGCTCAGGTTTATAATTCTATCAGGCAAATAGACAGAGCAGCTGTGACCACATTTGACTGAGGCACAGATGAGGGAGAGCAGATAATGCTCAAGTCATGGATGATGGCATTGGAACACAGACCTGAATCCATGTTAAAAAGTCTCCTTTAGGGAGAGGCTCAAGGAGCTCATCCAGTTTCGGACCTGATTTCTGTCCTTGCCTGAGGGTGGATAAATGCACAGAGATAAGAAAGAGAAAAAGCACTTGCAGATGGCCATGTATTTTATTCACCATTTAAGCTGCCTGCCTTGATAGGGGGTGGGCTGACTCCACCTGGGGTTTTCTTTGGAGCCTGCTCACAGCTTAGTGCAGAATTTCTCTGCCTATGCAAAACCTCCACAAGAACCTTACCATAGATAGCTCTGCAGAGCTTTATACTCCAGCTCCTTTTATTTCTGCTTTTGACTGTAGTCTGAGATTATGTTGATCTCTACAGCCAGCAAGGTGGATCTCATATCATGCCCTGTGGAAAGATGCACTGCAGGTAGAGGGCTGCTCCTCCTGAAATTTGTAGGGCAGGTGTGCTCTCCACTTAGATCCTTAGATCTTGAATTTATTTCTTCTACACAACCTCCAGATCCAGATTATCCTCCAGAGTATGCAATGGAACACAAATTTTCTGGATTTGTTTCCAAGGAGAGTGATTATGATAGGATAGAACAAAAAATTCCTTTTCTGACAGCTGCTCCTAATCATAATATTATGGGCATTTTTAGAAATAATCAACTGTTTGCAAAAGACAAACCTTCAACTCTGTAATGATGTCCCATTGCTGACTTCTGAGGGATTTTTGATCTTAAAAAGTATTAGATGCTTCAAAGAAGCAATTTTGAAGGATAAAAGAATAAATTTAAGTTTCTTTTCTGGCTTTTAAAAGAACATAATGTACTGGTAATTCCAGGAGAATTACCCAGGAAAATGGCAAATGAAAGTGTAGGAATTTCCATTTTCTTAAGTAGCTATGTTATTCCTGCAATGGTAAAGGAGGTGGGTTTTCTGTTAAAATTGAACGAGATGATATGTTCAGCAAAAAGTCAGAAGAGTAGAGGTGTGATTTCAGGCAATCATAAACAGATTTTCACACATTGTGGGTTAAATTGTTGGGAGAATTTTTGAAGAATTTATTTAGGAGACAAAGTGTTCACTTTATATTGCAGCTTGTTCCCTTCAGCATTGGTTTCAACTAACACAAGAGGGGTCCTGGCCTTAAACTTTACTGAAAATTGTATGAGGTAATACAAATAGAACACATTTAGCAGTTTGGTTGTTCAGAAAGATGATGGAATGGTATACTTTTTCTGTGTAACTTTATTTCATCTGTTTTGGAAAAACCTGAAATCCATTGTGTTTTCCATTGTGGTTTCCATTTTATTCAGTGAGTTTTATATTTACCATTTTGAGAGACCTCTATTTTCAAAAAGCTTCCTAACCCCTTCAGGCTTATAAACTTGGGGTAGTAAAGTGGATAAATAATCTGACATGTTTCTTTTCATACTGTGTATTTAATATATTCTGTAATATATACTGTTTTTTCTTAAAGTTGCTATTTGTGAACAAGAAGCATCTAAACCAAAATGCAGCCATAGAATAGGCTTGGAAGGGATCTTCAAATGTCTTTTGCTACTCTTAATTTCAGAAGGACTGTTGCAGGAATTCTATAAAGGTTATATCCATGCTGTTAGGAAACTTCTCCAGAGGCTATTTCCCAGCCTCTAAGCTAGGGAATGCAGAGTATCTCCTAACCCCTCTCTACAGCACAGGTTCTTGAAGAGAAATTTGGTTGTATTTGCAGTGCATAGTACTTGATCCAAGTCTGCTTCAAGTCCAAAGCATGGCTCTGGTTGCATAGCTCAAAGAAATAGTTATCAGAAATTAATGCATTTTTCAGCTCAAGGAGCCTGAAATGTAGTGATGCCTCTTTCATAGCCTCAAAACTTGCAGTTTTGTGGCAGTTATACCCCAGATCATGTATTGAGAGGTTGTGTGGACACCCAAGGAGGCTTTCTGGAGAACACTGCATTACTCTGGTGTGGATCAACCCAAATTGTTTAGTTTCATTCTATAGTGCCTGAGAGTTTTCTGGAGTCAGAAGTGTTTGGAGTTACAGCCAGACTTCACTTGGGAAAAGCATAGCTGGTTACCTTTGAATGGGTCTAGGAAAACACATCAGGACATTTAAGTTGGAACTTAAGCTGGAAGAGTCAGAAAAGCCAGAGCTAAACTGACAGTAGTAGTACTACCCAATAAAATTTGCAAGTGTAGTCATTCTCAACAGAGATACATCTAAGCATGTGATTTCTGTGGTACTTCCAATTTTAAATGCATTCTTGGGGATACTGTGACCTCTTACCCTTCTCCTTCTCTGTCTGTTAGTCTGACAGTTCCAAATGAGCCTCATTTATCTTGGAATCTGATCAGGTGGCCAGAGTGAACTAAACCCAGCTTTCCCAAGCCAAAACTTCACATATACAGCCCACACAGGACTGGCAGCTGGGTTTCTATCCTCTTATCTTAGAATGTGTCTATTCAATCTGCCCTTTGCACCTACTGAAATATTGCTTAACATTCTGGACCCTTTTAAATTGTTAAAATCCTTTTTCTCTTAAGCTTGTGTTTGGAAAGAGTTAGTTGTTCCATCCCTGAACATTTCCAGTTGACAGCTTCTCCACTCAGCTCCACTGAGAACTTTTATTTCTACCATTGTGTTGTTTCCTATTTGCTTCTCACCACCAGCTCCCTTTGATTCAAATCCATGTATTTATGTAGAGTGGTGCTGGGGAGCTGAATGGCTCTGAAAGCTCCTTGTACACCATGGAGCCCAGACACCTCTGCAGGCACGGTTATTGATCCTGCAGCGAAATGTCATGTCACTGAAACTCCAGCAGAGATCAATGTGTGAGCAGAACTGCAAAGAGCAGTGATATGTGCAGCTTAATTTGTGTCTTCGTGGTATTCTGAATGCAGCCAGACGGTTTACTGTGAATGAGATAAATCAGATAAACTTTTTGAACTGCCTTTAAGTGTTGGGCTTTATGCTGCTCTGCTGTAGGAGAAAATTTCTTCATTGACACAAACACAAGAACATGATAAGTAATAATCTGAAGGGGAGCTTTTGTATTTTCGCTCTCAATGCATTTTACAGCCAGAAGAGCTTCATTTGTGTGCTTTTTAATTTTTGGATACCCATGAGGAAAAGTGGCTTAGGTTTTAGAAACTTCCTAGTGCTTTTCTAAAGCACTGCACTCCTAATCTTAAGATATAATTTTCAGGGAACATATCTTTCTTGTCCATCACCCCAATGCTTGGTGTTTGCAGCATGAAAAGAGAAAACAGAGACTGCTGTTCAACCTGTATTTCCGCCTCTGCCTCCCAGTCAAATAAAATATTGCCATGCCAGTTGTTATCATCTGGGCATTTGAGTTAAACCCACATGGTTTTCCCTTCATGCCTGTGGTCAGCCAGAGGCAAAGGTGCAAAGTCATACCTTTATTGGTATAAGGAGAAAATACACTGTTGAATTTTATGTTGATTGATATGTAGAATAGAAACTAATTGAGTATTAAATGACTGGTATTAAAGAATGGAGGTTTTTATTAGAAAAATATCACCTTTGGTTGATTGGTAGAAGATAATTAGTAGAAAGGTATGGTCTGTCAGAGACTGGTGATGATGGCAAGATGGATGAAGGATGTCCACTTGGGAGACTTATGTGCTTCCTACACCGGAGATTACTGATAAAAGCATAAGCAGTGGAGATCAGTTTGGGGAATGGGTTTCCAGAGACCCCAGAGAAGATCCTTCAATAGATCTGTCTGACAGTTGGAGAGAGAGGAGAGGAGAGGAGAGGAGAGGAGAGGATCCACTCTGTGCTTGAGGCAGAGAAGGCATCATCCCCAAAAGTGTGATGCTCAGCCATTCTTATGGATACCCTCTGCAGCTCATCAGTCATACAGCATATAGAAGCAAGTCTTCTATGGTGTTACCATACTGATGGTGTATTATTAAAGTTCTCTCTATTATTAAGACATTAGAAAGAATATTATCATCAATAGATGTGGTACTGCTTTAACTAATCAAGCAAAGTGTAATTCAGTTTTCCTTCTAATATTCCATGCATTAATTGTCAACTACTCAACCATCAGTCTCTCTGTGCAAATTTGTCTTAAATTTCCAGAACCTTGTGTTTCTACCTCTTCACAGGATTGCAGGATAGATGAGGGTGGCAGAAAGCTCTGGACATTTCCTAGTCCAACCCTCTCCTTGAACAGTGTCTGCTAGAGCTGGTTGTCCAGAGCAATGTTCACCTTGCTTTTGAACACCTGCGAGCACAGAAACTCCTTTTCCTGTATTCCACAGGTTGTGCTCCACCCAACCATCTCTTCTAGGAAAAGAGATCTCAGTTTAGCTGGCCATGCCTTCTAGGCTGCCTGCACACTGTGGCAGACAGGATTGGACTAGTGACATTGAACCATGCTTTGTGTGCATTTTTGCAACTGTAAGTGTGGGAACCTCCTAAAGCAAGAAAGCTAAGGGAAAAAAAAAGGCCAAAAAACACTCCTCTTGCAAAAATATCATGCAGCTGCTTGTGTTGCACTCCAATTCCTGCTTTTAAGGAACATAATCAAAATTAAGCTGTGCTCCATCCCAGAATTTATTCTTCACTGCTGGTTCAGGAATGGTCAAACATCTATCTCACTTGCATTTGCTGATTTGCAGTGTGGACATGAATGTGGGTAGCAACACTTGAGTGGTCATACCCCTGCCCTAGATACCTTGTGTACTAGAGATATGGGAACCCAATAGAACTGAATATCTGGTGAGTCAATGCCAACTGCCAGGCAGGAGGGGAATGAGTGTTGGACATTAGCTGTGGACAGTGCTAGCCAGAATGTCTTCCCTTTGTGCTACTTAAGTAGAAGAAACAGGAGTAGTAATGAGAGATAGCCTCATTTATATTTTCAGAATAATTAACAAGCTGAAATTATAAATGGAAGCATTGAACAAGTAGATATAGTTTAGGCATGCATTGACAAAGGAAAATAAAAACTGTGGTAAAAATAATTTCTCACTCTTTGCTCCTGAATTTTATATTCTCATGCCTGGCCATGTCTGGCAAGTCAGGTATCTCAAGAATTCAGCACTGTATAAATGTTTTCCTTGTCTGGTAGTAAAAAAAAACCCCAAAAAGAAGTGAGATACAATGGTACAATCTGTAAAGCACAACCAGATGCGGGGAAAGTAAGTGGTTCAATTCTCTTAATACTTGTGAGAATACAGTAGGAGTGAATACTGAATAAGTATCATACCTTAAAGAGATATTTTCTGAGGTTTCTGCTCAGCTTAATAATGGGCAGATCAGCACATTTTTACTTTGTAAGCTTTCAGTTTTACTTTTTGATCGAAGGCCAGAAACTTTTAAACATGTGCTATCAAGATTATTTTAGTGAAGTTTTCCTAATGATGGAAGGAAAATGGGTGTTACTTTCTGTGTCATTGTCCAAAACCAATGTAAGGACAGGCATCCTGATCAGAAAGACTATTTTTGGTGACATTCTAGTTTTTGCTATCTTTAGATTTGAAAAAAAGTTCTTTTTCTCATTAAATGTAACCTACTTGTACAACGCACTCATACTGTGACATATAATATCCTATACTGAGGGAGAATGTGCACACAAATCTTCAAGGAAAGATAACAATTTTAGTCCAAATTCTTCTGTAAAGATGAGAAAGGACAGGCATTCATTTGGTTTATCTAACAATCTTCCTCGCATTTATACTCTTTCCATAATGAGGAAATCATGTGAACTTCTTTATCTGTGAATCCTTTTCATATTTTTCAGGGAGGTGCCTGTAATGAGGTGGCCATTAATACCTGTGGGAAGGTTTGTGTAAGGATATAACTATTCTGTATTGAAGTTTATGGCACCTGCTTTCTTAAACCCTGGAGCTACCTTGGCTGACTTTGTGTAGAATAAGCGGTGTAACAGCTCAATTGAGGCAAAATATATTGTTTAGCAACAAAAACATCTGTAACAAGCAATATCAAAACAGCTTCTACTTTGAGCCTTGAAGATTAGAAATTAGTGGGATATATTTGGAAGTCATGCAAAGTGGTCTAATCACTGCAATGACTTTCAGGAGCAGAAGGTGAAAAAGTAATTTGACCTGCATTTACAGATATTTGTAGGTGTATTTAACCTATACTATTCATAGAAAATTGATCCTACTCCACAACTAATTAAAGTTGGAATGTTATCCAAAGGATACTACTTTTTTTTTTTTAAAGCAAGTGTATCAAATTACCATTCATACAACCTCCAGTGGTTCCTTCCAACCTAAATTAAGCTCTAAAAAAAAAAATCTATTTCCTGGTGTAAAAAACCAATTCTTAAGCAGTCTTAGGTTTGTGTGCCAGTCCCAACTAGACAAAATGGGCACTTCACTGTAAGTATCGTTGCTGTATTTTTAAATGGGGTTCGAAACAGTGAACTATTTTCTATGGTTTTGTTCAAGGGTGCCAGGACAAGGGAAGAGATGAGAATCTTGACCCCATGTTTCAGAAGGCTGATTTAATATATTATGATATTATATTAAAATGCTATACTAAAACTATACTAAAAAGAATAGAAAGAAAGGATCCATCAGAAAGCTGGAAAGGAAAGCAAAGGAATGATAACAAAACTCATGACTCTCAGAGAGTCTGACACAGCTGGATCTTTCATTGGTCATTAAGTAGAAGCATCTCACATGGACTAATCAAAGATGCACCTGTGAGTAAACAATGTCCAGACCACATTCCACAGCCATCAGATAGTTATTGTTTATATTTCTTTTCTAAGGCTTCTCAGCTAGAATAGAAGAAAAATCTTAGCAAAGGATTTTCATAAAAATATCATGGTGACAATTTTCTTCTCTGTGATTACTCTGGCTGTGCCTAAGCCAGGTCCCATGTGATCTTCATAAGTTCTCTTGCTTCAAGTGTTGATGCTCTTGGTACAAGATCTGCCCCTGGAAGATTTTCTCATTCTGAATGTTATCATTGGTCATTAAGTAGAAGCATCTCACATGGACTAATCAAAGATGCACCTGTTGGTAAACAATGTCCAGACCACATTCCACAGCCATCAGATAGTTATTGTTTATATTTCTTTTCTAAGGCTTCTCAGCTAGAATAGAAGAAAAATCTTAGCAAAGGATTTTCATAAAAATATCATGGTGACAATTTTCTTCTCTGTGATTACTCTGGCTGTGCCTAAGCCAGGTCCCATGTGATCTTCATAAGTTCTCTTGCTTCAAGTGTTGATGCCCATGGTACAAGATCTGCCCCTGGAAGATTTTCTCATTCTGAATGTTTTGGTGATGGGTGTGTTATGACCTTTTTGTGCTAAAGTGTCAGCCAAAATATTAGTTTCAATAAGTTTTTAAGCAGTCAATGTATTTTCCTTACTGAAGATATTGATTTAATTTATGTCTTAATCAACAAGAATTATGATAATCAAACTGCTAAGATCAGTAATTTTATTTGATAGGAAATTATTTTAAACAGTGTATCATTTATCCTTAGTTTGAAAGCGAGCATCTCTTTTGTTCACATTTACTGAACTGGTATATGATTTATACCAGGCTAATTCTTATTATTTTACTGAAGTTTGTCCTGGCTAATATTAATGTAAATGAGACCAGGGCTCTCTTCTGCTATCAAGGACTGAACATAACCATCATTAATTGCTGTTTCATCAGGCAACTGATAACATATTCTTCAGCTAAGAATAGCTATGTCTCTTTGAACCACTTCTAATGCAAATATGAAAGGCAGAAGAGCTTTAAAAGTGGATTTAAATGTATTTAAAAGTGGTATCGTTCTTTGAGTAGTACACATGGACGAGACATGAATGATGAGACTTTGGAAACTAGAAGTGTTAAGGCTTCTCACAGTGAATACAGGATTGTAAAAATTACATGTTTTTATTTCTTATCTGTTGTACTGTCAGAAAAATTATTATACTTACAAAAACTTTTTTAATGAGTCTGTATTTAAGAACACCAGTCATCTACAAAAATGTAACTTCAGTTCAAAGTTACTTTTTCCTTTTTATTTTAACATTAAAGTTATGGTATGAAAGTTTTAAGTAAAAAGATGGGAGGTAAGATTCTACTGCTTTTTTACTGTTTAATTTTTTTTTTTTAATGTTCAGAGCTTACGGTACATTGAATTAGGTTATTCTGTCTCCTGTCAAGTTCACTTCCAGTTCCATTCATGTGGGTCATATTTGGGTCACGCTACCGTTAGACAGAAGGAGAAAAAAATAAACTGAAATAGGAAGCATCAACTCTACAGGTTTAAAATTTTGTTGAGAAATTAATATACAGTTTGACATTAAACTACTTTTACATCATTTATACAAACTGATTCAACATCATGCTGCTAGTATCACTTTAAAAAAGAATTATTTTCTCAATCTCATGTAAGTAATTTTGATTTGGGCGGACGTTCAACTAAAATCAATGGCACAGATCTATCACTTACTGTACCGTGGGACTGGACTTCAGTATAGAAGAAAGGATCCATATTCTAGTTTTCCTATAATTCAGTTTCCTTGAACAATGTATTTTATTGTTTATTTTAAGAATATTTCCCCAAATGGGACTATTCCTCTTGCTGAGTTCTTGCACTGAAATCAGGGCAAGTTTCTCTGTAGGTCTTCGTAGGCACAGGATCATTTTACCATTAAACAGTGCTATTCTACCAGGTTTGCATTAAGATAATGTGGTCTTCAGGATGTGTGGATGTTTGAAATCACAAAAAAATGTGAGCTTCTGCTAGTTTGCAGGAAGATTTGAATGCTACTTTTGTCTAGGGAGTCAGTAACAAACCCCCACCTCTTCCCAAATCCTTCTGTAGTTCATTTCATTTGTTACTAAATGAAGTATTTATTTCAAATCTGAAACTTCTTTTTGTTATCTGTAACAAAATTCAAAGTCTTGGGTTAAATTGAGTTAAAATAAATCTGGAATTTGAATTTATCTTATTTTCTTTTGCTTTTGACACTTGTTTGGAAAAATCAGTTATTCACTTAATTCTAGCTTTAGTGACAACTAAAGTTCCAGATAACTTCTAAATAAACCAGTCAGTGTACACTAAACAAGTTACTGAGTTTGTTGTGATATTTCTTGTAATGCAGTGGGATTTGCATCAGCTAATGATGCAAAAAAAAATAATTAAATAAATGTAATTGAAATTTAAATGAATAGTCTAAAAAGTAGGCTAGGCTACAAAAAGTGATTGGGGTCTTTCTATAGCCAAAATTGAATAGGAGACTGCAGAGGGAACATAATCCCTTAAGGTAGGAAAAATGAATCACCATCTGGAGGCACCTATTCCTCTCTGCAGACTATGAAGATAGAGAAAAATCGGCACAGACTACGTGCTTTAATTTCGTTGTCACTTCAAGCAATTTGAATTCATTCTTAGCATCACTAATGCCTTAGGAGAATTTATACTGAGTGTTTTGTGCAATGTGTCAATTATTTAATGAGATTGAAACATGCAATTTAAAGATTTTCACTGTTATTTTTGGTATTTTTGAATTGAATGTGTGTACTTTAGGTTAGCATTCCACCCAGATTGGAATCCTGACCTTTGTATTGCTAAAAGCCATGCTGGAATGATATATTCCATCCAAATAAAGAGTTCTAAATGCTCCCTGTTTAAAAATTTAAATATTTTTTCTATTTGAATCTTGTTTCATATTTTAATAATGACCTGAATTATTTAACAGCATTTGGGCTAAATAAAAACCTCTATGACATGCTTTCTCCTTTGCCATCTGAGACACTGCTATGCAAAATAATGTCTGTGTGGATGAACAGAGGGCTCCCCTGTGACCTGTGGTGTGTTTAATTTAATCACAAGAACTTTGCTTATGCAGGCACCTTAATGGCTGAGGACAGAAATTGCTATGAAGGTTTCTCTTAGTATGACTGTGACTCTGTACTATTGTGTTCTGTTCATTTGTCCTTGTTACAGTGCTGCAGAAGTCCTGTGCCAGGCTGGGGGACAGGGAGGATGTAGACTGAAGGATACATTTCCCCTCTGGTTTGTAGATATGCTCCTTTGAAGCCTCCTGGGAGCTATATGTCTGACATTTTTCTCCTGCTGAGCTCTTTAGAAAGGGCTTGCAAGATCTGATCAAACAGCTGTGGGTCAAGAAGACTGGCAGGCAGTGTAGTTTTATTTTTCCTCAGCTCATAAACCTGCATAGAGGACCCTTAGGATTGCTTGGTCTTGGGTCTGCAATACATTTTTGCCAGGAGGTGCCAATGAAAGCTATGTTTCCCCCATGACCTCAACGTGAAAATAACAAATGATCCAAGTGCTGAGACTCAGCCTTTGGCTGCCTTGAGCTGGTACATCTCGAGGGACCCCTGTAGAGCTGTCTGTGTTGGCCAGGCCATATGCTATCCTAAGACTGTTATCATGCCACAGAAATAGAAGTATTAATCTCTATTGCATAGCTGCTATTAAATTATTGAACAGAAGCCAGAAAACAGTTATTCCTTTTTGTTGGCTTGGGGAAAACAGCTTTCTTGTTCTCCATAAGGAGATGAGGCTGAAACATAGGAAGATATTTAGAAAATATACTCAAAAATGTCTTTCAGAGAATACTTTATGTGATTGAATTCTTAGATTTTCAATTATAGCAATAGCTTAATAGTGGTGTGGACTTATTTTCTCCCTACCTACCATTACCACTGTTACACTTCTGCAGCCAAGCTGTTCCCGTTTCTGAGTTCTGTCCTGTAAAAAGCCAACAGCTGCAAAGCACTTCTGAGCTTCTTCTCCTGACACTGATAGAAGAGCAACTGTACTTGGAGAGATGAAGGGCACATCTTACCATCTTTACCAAAGTTACAGTTTATGAGATCATGGAGGGAGACAAGCAGATAACAGGAGAAGTTATGCACAATGTATTTTTCCCAAGAGTACTTGCACACCCATGTGGCTCATGTGCTCATACTTGCATGATGGGTTGACCCTGGCTGCATGCCAGGTGCCCACCAAAGCCAGTCTATCCCTCCCCTCTCTAACTGGGCAGAGCAGAGAAAGTACAATGAAAGGCTTGGGGTCAGCATGAGGGCAAGGAGAAATCACTCAGTAATTGCTGCCATTAGCAAAACAGACTCAACTCAGGGAAATTAATATAATACCTGTCAAATAGTGCATTTTGTTTTGTTAGTGTTCTAACAGGTAATTGCACATTAGGTCTGTCAAGCTGTAAAGTAATTATTTCATCTTTGGTTCTACTGGTCAGTACAGACCTGAATGTTTCCTTAATTACTGACTAGTGGGGTTCTCTGTTCATGCCACCCTGTGTTCACAAGACCCAGACTACTAGCTGAGCTATGGTGCTTCAGACACTGCTAGATAGGTGGGGATAGCTTTGGGTTTCTTCTAGGCTTTTGTGGAAGTCAAGTTCCCAGGCTCATGTATAACATCATTATTGCTTCATTAACCTGAGGCCCAGCATCACTGGACTAGGATTGGTGTTTTAAGATTTAGCTAAAAAGGGTGTTAACACAGATTCCAGCTGTGTGAACTGATACTGCACTGAACCATTACTACTAGTTCAATGGATGCACAAGTGTCTTTGTTTGCAATGAGTATCTTAGGCATCTTCAAATGAGGCTAGACTAAAAGATTTAGACAGTTAATTCTATTTTCAGACTTTTGCTGTTAAAAAAAACCACCAAAGGAATCTTTATTTGTTAGAAAAGGAAACCTCTGAAGAAATGGGCAAGTCGTTTACTCTCTGATCCTTGTTTTGTGTCTTGGAAATCATTAGATGGGAGATAATATATTGATGCTAGTTTGATTTCATTTATGCAAATGTATCTTAATTAAAGTCAACCATCCTAATTTGTAGCTGAATCTCTGAGATCAGAATCTCACCTGAGAAGTACCCTATTTGGATGCAGGATCTCATTTCCATACACGGTAAACTCAGACATAGATATTAATCCTCTACTCATATATTCTTGTGGATATGATTGCTGATGTTTTACTTCCATGCAGATGTGACATCACTTCAAGCTTTTTCTATCTAGATAATTTTTTAAAAAGCAGAATGAGATTGTTTTGGCATGACCTCTGTAAATGACTGGAAGACTGAAACAGCAAATCTGAAGCAAAGGAGCTGACTCAACAAAGCCAGTTACATTTGTCAGGGCTTATCATTGCAATTTTTCTAGGATGCTTGGCTCAAAAACTATTCTACACACACACATGAGGTGTACACAAATAGAAAAATAGGCACAATGAAGATCAGAAGTAACCATAAATAACTTTCTCTATTCATTTTACTTGTATTCTATGGAGCATATAAGAATTAAAATGTAAGACAGAGTCATTGCAATGGTCTTTTACCATGCAGACACTATCTACTGTTGTCAGGTTTCATCATTGTACATTCAGATTTCTTTCTTTCCTTTCTGCTATCTGTCATGATTTAATAATGTCTTAATCACATTTCAATGGGTATTTGATATGTTGCTGTTTAGGTCATGATTAGAGACACAGCTCTTGAGTTCTTTAGCAGCTGTCAGTTGTAGTGTTCTAGTTGTACAACACTTACAAATGACACCAGGGACAGTAGAAAGATGTCATTAGATTACAGACAGATCATTTATAGTATTTCAGTATCTCCTCATATGTGATATTTACAATGGCTAGTGATTTTAAGGCCATTTGGTTAATAACTGTTCAGCATAAAATGTAAGGTACAGGAAAAATCAAGTTACAGGAAAAACAAAAATTAAACATACAGATACCTAAACTGTAACACAGATAATAGAGCCACTAACAAAGACCAGTCAGTGATCATTAGGCAACTGATGAAGCTATTCAAGCACACCCTTGGTGAGATTAAATCTAGAATTTTGTATCTGGTAAGAGGTGAAAACAATTATCCTGATCATGTGATCTTTCCTATTTTCCTATTAAAGTCTATGTCTAACTATTTTCTGTGTGACCTTGTTCTCTTCTCTCTCTGGAGATATGTGGTTGATTTGATAGTGAACTTCAAGCAGGACTAGCCAGTGAGTAAAAGGAGCCTGGAACCTAGAGACATCCAAGGTGGGAGATGGAGGCTGGATAAAGAGTACCTGGGGTTTTGCATGGATTCTAGATGGATTTACAATCTTGTCTATGATTTGAGGACATCTATAAACCTGAGGACAGACTGAAAATAGAACTCCCTAAGAAATTACAACCCAAAGTTCCAGTCTAAACACTCAATCCTGTTAAATTGAAATATATTTTCTCCCTGCAGATAGTTACCCTTGAAGGTGACAGATGACAGTCCTCCTAAAATGCTGCAGCATGGGTCACTCTTCCATGGGATACAGTCCTTCAGGCACAGCCTGCTCCAGTGTGGGTCCCTCACAGGGTCATATGTTCTACCAGGAAATCTGGTCCAGCACTGGCTCCTCTCTCCACAGGTCTGTAGGTTCCTGCCAGGACCCTGCTCCAGCACAGTCCTCCCATGGTGTCACAGCTCTCTCTTGGGTATCCACCTCCTCTGGTGCAGGTCTCCTCCAGGGGCTGCAGGTGGATCTCTGCATCCCTGTGGTCCTCCATGGGCTGCACCATGGACTGCAAGGGAATCTCAGCTCTGGCACCTGGAGCAGCTCCACTCCTTCCTCCTGCACTGATTGTAGTGTCTGGGTAGTTGTTTTTGCAAAACTGCAAAGACAGTCACTGTTGTTATTTATCATTGTTGAAGACTTGAGAAAGGTCTGTGATGTAGGCATGGGGTGGTGAGCAAGAGAAGACAAACATTTTAGGAGAAAAAGGTGAAATCGCTAAAAGAAGTCATGTCAAAAATGATTTTCAAATAAAACCACATTTTTATTTAACCAAACTTTTTCACCATGAGTCTTTGGCCATGGTGCAATACATTATGAAAGACGCTGTATGATAAAGCTGATTGGGTTACAGAGGAGGGAGGGGAATTGAGACAACACAGCTCTCTCTCCCACGTGTCACTGAGATTTTATTTCATAGAGGCATATTTGTTTTTCAGTCAACTATTTCAAAATTTTTATTCGTATTAATTTTCTTTTTATTAATTTTCACTCAATAGCTTAACCTTTAGTGAAGAGAATAAACTGCCTTTCTGCCTTCTGATCTATTTTCATCCCTTTTGATTGTCAACATTAATGAATGATAGAGCTAATCCAGGACAGGTCTGTGGAAGCTGAATCCACGTTGGATACCAGAGAGTCAGCAGGACCTTTCCCTCCTACCACAGGAAAGTCTAGATATTTCCACCTGAGCCCCAACACTAGACTCTGATGCAATGAAGGAAATAGGCTTGTTTAAGGGTCTTTCCCTTTGTTGACCATAGAAAGAAACTCTTTCATATATGAATCCATTAATATCAAAGGATGTTCTATTAACAGTAAATTAACTCATTAACTCCTATTAACTACAGAATATAGTCTGGGTCAGATGTAGGAGCCTATACTGGAGACACCATGAAATACATAAAAAGAACTTGCATATCTATTTTTCCCTATGCTTCAAAACTCTTTTGCATTGTCTAAAAACATACTACCCTTCAAACTTGCTTCTTTGCTTCTGATTCCTACTTTTGAGTAAATGTCCTGCTTTGAGCAGGTGTTAGTGTTAAAAATAGTCTTTGTTATCCATAAAGTTTTCATCAGCTTTCCAGCATTTACTAGATTTGATTGTAACTGACTTAGAGTCAGGAGTGACTCACCAGTACATGGCTGTGGCTCAGTTCTGTGTACAAGAGAGATGCCAGGTTTCTCACTAGCACTTGTCATGAGCAATGATGGCACAGAAGCTTGTCTGTAAAGAACCTGCTGGATGTCTCCAGGAGCAGCTAATAAATTCAGTGTGTTTCAGCCAGGAAAAAAGTCAGAGAATTTGTCTTGTGCAGAGAAAGAAAAATCAATCAGATCAATACAAAGTAAAAATATTATTGTTTTATCCCAGTGAAAATAAACTACTGCTGGCATTACTGTAGTCATCTTGTTTTCCCCTGCAGAATATTATCTGCATGAGAGAGTTGCACAGTGATGCTGCTATGACAGCCATTTAAAACTCCCTGGGGTAGACCTTTGATACTGATTCTAGTGTTACACCTGTAACACTAGAATAAAAAGTGAACAAAATAATATTACAGAGCGAGAAAAGGGAAAAGAAAACCAAAATTGAAGAGGATAGAAATATGACAAAAACCAAGTGCTCCATGGGCTGTAGAGGACATGAGACACAACTCCATGTCTCATTGAGAGAAGCAATTGAGTCACCAAAAGTCCAAGAGCAAAGTTTTAAGGATTGGTTGGAAAAAGAATAGCTGGTTGTTTGTATTGTTCTGTGTCCTCCTATTTCCCTTCACTGCTGTAAATAAAAGACTGCCACTTGAATCATAATTTAGAGGTGAGGAATTTTAAGTAGGTGAAGGTGAAGACTTAGTAAGTAATCAAAGATCTTCATGTTTCTGGGTTTCTTAGAAGGGTTCAAGTCACCCTTTGCTTGAGACTTCAGAAAATGAACCTGGCCCTTGGGCCTGCCAGTTGAGGCTTGGCAGAAGAGTTATGTGAATACATCTGTATATATTGTGTGGCTTTAGCCACTGTGCAATTTCCACTCCACATGGTGGCTGGGCTGACTGCACAAGCTATGAATTATTACTGCAGTTGAGCCTGAAGCAGGATTTGCATTTAGAAAGTGGACTAACGGGACTTTTCCCTGCATTGACCTAGGTCAAACATATCAGCTGGAAGTTGTTTCTTTGCATGACTTAACCTCATTTGCAAGATTTAGAGTATTGCTATCACTAATATTGTCTTCTTCCTAGCAGGGAATTGTGGCTAACAACCCCAATTCCTAGTTACCTGGAATTTTGAGTTTCATTAAACTTTAATGCTATTTTATTTCAGTCTGAATCAACTGGTTTTTTTTTGTTTTTGTTTTTGTGGTTTTTTTTTTTTTTTTTTTTTTTTTTTTCCTTGTGAGACTGTTTCTTGTTAAAAAAGATCCAAAAGCTCCCAGGATCTTCTGTCTTTTCCCTGGAGTTATGACTCTTTTTTAGCTTATAGCCTATACACAGTGCCAAAGCAAAGCCCATTACAAAGCTAGGCATCTTTTTTATTGGGTTTTGTTTATAGAAGTGACCTGGAGACCCAAGGAATGGGCTCAAACACCACTCTATCCCTGTCTATATCTTGCCATGTCTTGCAGAGTCCCCTTACAGAGTCTTGCTGTGTTTTTTGCCTCATGCAATCCAGTGCTTTCCTAGACAATGGCTGGGCTATCTGCATCAGGCAGAGTGAATGAGACCTTGCAGCTTTGGCAGAGATGAGAGGTTCACTGTGTAGATGACAGTGCCAAGCCAATTTTCCTTGAAGCCAGAGAAAGAGCCCTGTACTTATTAGTGAAATCTTAATCTCTAAGTCTTACCTTGAATTTGCTGAGAGCTATAAGTTACTTAAAGACCCCATGAAGTTTTTAAATGAAGCTTAGATTCATTAGTCTCTCTTCTTGGGCAATAATGGAATACAGTTATAGCACCTCTTTAAGGTCACTGCTCTCCTCCTGTGGTGACTTTCACACTCCAGGTTCTGGGGCACAGTACAATGGATAGTATTCATCACTACCAGTGAAATGAACCACACTCTATGCTGCTGTGCATCAATTAATAACCTGGATGCAGCAATACTGTGTAATTGGGACAGTGGTGATCCACAGGGAACATAGGTCATGAAACTGTCTACTGATGTGGTTTTGCTCTTTAGCTCATAGTTGATAGTTCAGCTGACTAAGAGGTTGTACACAGGGAACAAAGTGGAAAGAAAGGTGCATCCTGTTGAAATTATAAACAAATGTGGTTAGAGAAGATGTGAATTTTCAAGCATGAGGAGTTCACTCATGCTTCTGGAAGAAGCAGTACAGAGTAAATGATCAGGATCTCAGTCAGTACCACATCTTGCCCAGTCACTGGCATGGTTAGAAGCAAGACACTCCCTCCCACCACAAACAGGGCACCAATTCCCAGTCAGAAGGAAGAGTGCCATTCACTGAATGGCAATGACTTCCAAGCACTGAGCCAGGCAAATCTGACTTGACTTTGGGGTCAAAAGTCAGCAGAGATAGCAGAGGCATGGTACTTAATGACTGTGTGTTGCTCCTAACCTTCTGACCAGAAGTCACTGGTAGCTGTGTTTGATAATGAGGATAGCATTTACCTAGATGAAATCAAGTAATATATATACAAGCAATGTATATATATATTACATTATATGTATGAAAAACCATTGTGTATTTGCATTTTTACTCCTGAAAAATGAGGATGATTTGCCGTGCACTGAGCTAAATGTGTAGGCTATTGATATTGCATTTTGATGTATCAGATGGACAACCTTTCCTTAGAGGAAATTTGTATGAATAATTCAGAGTTTCAGGGAAGATTTTTTGTTTCTTTCCATTTGTGTTTGTTAAAGTAACATCAGCCTCATAGTGCCTGGCATGGACTCTTCAAAACACAGCTAGAAATGCCACTAAAGCTAATAATTCAACTACATTTTGCTGTATAATGAGCCAATCATCACATTATTTTTATTGAAATATATGCAGCATCAACCAAACACTGCTATTTGCTCATCTGAATTCCAGCAGCATGGAGACATTTAGAGGCACTTGTGTTGTGTGTTGTTCTAATGGCCTGCAGCAGCTAAAAGTGCTCTTTTGATAAAACTTCAGTTGAAGTCCCCTGTTAGAAGAGACTGGGACCTTTGTAATCACTATCAGTTGGTGGCCTTTGCTTAAGAATCTTGCTTGTTTCAGGCTCCATAAATCTTAGTCAAGATTGCTGCTTGTGGTCTATTTTCCCTTGGTCATTTGAAATATGTATTTTTTTTCCTGTTGCATTAAAAGGAATAGAAATATATGACATATGATATACTGCCTCTGTGTTGCCATCTTCCTGCTGTTGGAACACAATACTTTCCATTTTGTGTTTGGCTCTTATCAGAGGGAAAACCTTGTGGGAATCATCAACAACACGTTCCTCATCTGGACCAGTGGGAACAGTGTCCTGGAAGAAGTGTCTTGGGAGTGGTGTTTGATACAAATACAGGCCACTATTTTAATTTTTGTTCTGCTTCTTTTCAATGCCCACACACATAGTCACACATTTGCATTTATACTACATGCACATCAAGCCCATAAATTCTGTTCCAAACCTCTACAAACCCATTTCTGGTCTCTGTGTTAAGGGATTTCAAGTGGGTGTGGCTGGCAATGGAAAAGGGTCACATGAATGCCTCCAAAGGATTCTACTGTGTGAGGTCCTTCGCAGGTTTAAAACAGAAAGACAGTTTGAGCCCTAAAAATTTCAGCCCTCAGGCAGCAGAAGTATCTTATTATCTCTGCTGCATGGGTGTTTTAAAATATATGTGTTCTGCTTGAAAATTCAACAGAGCACAGCAACATTTGCTATGACAAGAAGTTGAACTCCTTGTTATCCTATCCTCTTTCCTCTTATTGCAGCTATGGATATCTAGTTTACAGTTAGTTCTTCTAACTTTTCCTAGAAAATCAACCCTTTCTGCCTTCTAGTTATTTTAGCTGCTGTTCTGTGAATCCCCTCCATTTTTGTCTTTTTTTTTTTTTTTCTGAAAGATCTTTTATGTATTTTTCCTCAGCCATTGTTGCATGTGGTGTCTATGCTTGCTATGCTTTATCATCAGGTTGTGCCAAGCCTCAGTAAATGGGTTCCCGCATTGGGACTTTCTAAGTTTGCTGCCTCAACCAAAATCTGGGATGTGTATTATGAATTACACCTTTTTAATTTACCTTCACATTTTTTATTACTTGCTCCCCTCTCATTTGTTATCTGCCTTTGTGCATTGGAAATTCATTTAATAAACTGCTTTTATTTTATTATTTGTAATAAAGTATCAGTGGCACAAAGTCATCCAAGCTAGAGACACTTTCACACCACTGTTCTGTGATGAAATAAGAGGCAGAGATCTTAAGAATTTGCAGCCCACATAGACAGGAGTAACAGAAGCTGGGAGAGTGTATGTTAGAATATGCATTTTAAATAGAAAAAATAAGGAGTAAAAGACAAGATGGACCAAATAAGGTGGATTCCCCTAGGGTTTACTTGTCACAGAGAGCTGAATCCAGAACTTCCTCAGGCCTAGTTTGGGACCTTTACCTTACAGCCATTTCCTTGTCACCTCATCATTCTGTCACTTAATCTCTTGTAGGGTGACAGCAGATCTTGCAGCACAAGTCTTTCCACCACCAAAGTTTCACCTGTTTGTTTTTAAGAAGGATTTGATTGCCATTTAAGGAGTGCAAAAACTGGATGTTATCCTTAGTATGATATGTGAAATTACAACTTGCATTGTTTTTACTAGGAAATGTTATCTTGCAGTAGAGGAGAATGAGTGGAAGAGATATCAGGATATCGCTATGGGACACGAAACAAAACGACGCAAACCCACTGCTGTTCTCAAGGTAGAAAAGGGAAGTTTATTTTCTGACTCTAATATTTATAGATTTCTAAAGGTGACAGTGGATTGGAGGGTGAAAGTGCCACCCCTCCAATGACACTGGACAAACCAACAGTCCATCAAATTTCTCTTCTTTTATATAAGAATGCAAAACAATAAGTTGCTTAACAGAAAGTGTGTGAGAAAGTTTGTTACAAGAATATAAACATCAGAAGGCTTAGAAAATCTTAAAAAATCAGGGTGATGTCAGGATTAAAACTAAGTGGCTAATTGGCTTGATATTTGTTAAATCTCCATTCTCATTTCTTTCCCACCCAAGCAAATACCATTGCCTTTATCTGTAATTAAATTATTTATCTTGGTAAGGTGCTGAAGTCAAAGTGAAGAAAAAAGGTTGTCTGAAGAGGAATACCATTTTCTTTTCTCTTGTTTGCTGTAGCATTATCATCAGTGAGTTCTCTGAAATCCCTTCAGAAGTATCTAGACAAGACCAGAGAGGAGGAGTGGTAGAATACCGTAATACCACTTCTTCTTCCTGAGTCCTGGATCCTCCAGGTTCAATTCAGATTTCCATTTTTGCTAGTTTTGGCTGGGACAGAGTTAATTTTCTTCACCTTGCTCTCCTGGAGATGGCTGAACACCTGCCAGCACATGGAAAACAGTGAATTAACTCCTTGTTTTGCTTTGCTTGTGCACGCAGCTTTTGTTTTCCCTGTCAAACCCACAAGTTTACCAACTTTTACCCTTCCAATTCTCTCCCTGATCCTTCTGGCTGGGGAGTGAGAAAGCAACTGTCTAGGGATTGGTTGCTGGTAGGAGTTAAACCACAATAATATAAAACAAAATAAATGCACACATTACTCATTCTTATTTTTTAGGTTTTTATTATTTATTGTGACTTGAAATCATGAAGGTTTTTTCCAACAGTAGTGGAATAGGTACAATAAAAGAGATCTAGATGGTTTGGAGCTATATTGAAAATGCAGTACATAAATGTATTAAAATTGGAGCAAAAAAATTTTTTTTTTTTTCAGGTTTAGTTTTACATAGCAATAAAATCTAGAACCAGAATGCTCTTAGGAGATATGAAGAAGGTGTACTGATAGGGATTGTTAAGGGTGTCAGAAAACTGTCAAGTGAACAATTTTTTGGCAGCAGTTTGAGGCTATTTGTAGGCCTTTAATTAGCCATACAAATGAATGTATGCCTGTTAATAGAAAATGATGTAAATATGAAAGAATAATGGTTTCACTAATAAGATGAACTATTCTAGGTGTTTCATGGGATACAAGCACAAGAACAGAGTTTAAATAAATATGAAAATTTTCATGTCATGGACTGTAAAAGGATACAGTCTTTGATGATCTCCCCAAGGTGTCCTTTTCAAAGTTTGTTTTCTGGCTGGTTCTGTAAGGCTGAGGATATTGTGAACATGAAAGATGTACTAACTGCCAGCCAAGTTTTGCTTTTACAGCTCCTTGTTTGATTGCAGTAAAAAAGTCAAATTTGATTTGACTTTTTTTGATTTGAGTTTTTTTTGGTAGTATTATTAACATGACAGACTGGAAAATAAATCTAACAAGGGTTGCAGGTAACAACTGATCATTATCCGATCTCATTCTCTTCTGATGGCCAGCAGATCAGATAAACTATAATAGCCTCTGAATCAGATTCTTCCAACAAGTACAATATTTAAAAAGTTTTTGTCACACACTTCAGTTTTTTCTTTCTTGTTTCTTATGGTGTTTTACTCAAAACCATGCAGGGACAAAGAATTATTAAGATAAAAATCAAAACCCTCCTGGAGTTAGGCTTATCTGACTTCATCTTCTGTAATGTTGGAGTATCTTTACTCCAAACTACAGTTTAGCTGGCACCTCACCAGCCAGCTATCATCTGGCCTCCTGCTGACAGCTGAGTTGTTTATGAAAACACATTTCTCTCTGCATATGATCCAGATGCTTTGGAGGGAAGAGGAATATATTAGGCATGCAGAATAGATAGGCAGCCTTTTCAAGTTTCATGAGTCTTGGTGAGAAGTCATGGGAATTTAGTGGCAGGAAAAATAATTCAAAGTCTTTAAAGCTCTTTTGAAGTGATTTCTTCAAAGCCCACCTTTTGCATTTTACTGTAAAATCTTTAAGCTTGGAGATGCAAATCCAGGCATGATGCTGTATCACTCAGGAAATTGTATGACTTAAATCTACTGTGAATGAACAGACAGGCTGAGATTCATCTCACCTGCCTAGAAATTTAGACATAGTGCAAACTATTTCATTTCTTTTATCAGTGGGAGACAAGTAGCTGAAGGGGATGGTTCATCATGGCCTAATCTGGGTGTCAAGGAGAAGTGGTTGGATTCATACTTTGGAAGTTCATTTGTCTGTCCTTTAAATACAGATCACTAACTTGAAGCACATAGATACCTTTCAGATGACTGAAGTCAGGTTGGGTAGAGTCCACTAGCAGTGATATGCTAGCAAGCATCACTCTGCTAATACTTGAATGTTCCACTGAAGAAGAGATAAAACTGAATCTAAACCTTTGGACCCTTTAAAAGCTCTCCATGGAAAAGATATAGAAAAACACAATTTATAAACATATCTATCTACATCAACATTGTGAGAGATGAGGGAGGGTTCATTTTACATTATATACTCAGCACTCTAAATCTTTAAGCTACCTGTAAGTTATTCTGGACTGCATTTCATAAATAGAATTTTTCATTAGACTGAAAATATTACAACATGAAAAGTTTTGAAGACAAGATTTAATTCAAATGAGAATTTAGTATGTGAATTTTGAAAGTGTTCAGTGGTCACTAAACAGCAGCTGGTTTCTATGACTTCTACATGTCTTTAATTTTAATTTCTGAATGAGTTAATTAATATAATATGAACTAATTCTATCCCTCTCAGGATTTTCCTTCTGAAGAAGACACTTAGTACTCATGTAGCAAGGGGAATGGACTCAGGCCATGGCAAGTTTCCTTTGAAAAATGCCAATTTAATATTTTTAAAGCAACTTTTCAAAACAAATTTAAAGTAATCTAAGATCTATTATATATGACTTTAATTTGTAAGAGGAAAAAAAATATTTGGAAAAAGAAGTGGTCAGTTATTAAGTGAATAATGAGTATATTTGGGGTAATTTTATCCAAATCTGTAACTAAAGACCACATGAAAAATCCAAAGCAGGTAATATAAGCCTTGGTTTGGCTTGTTACCACTTCAGCTGTTCTGTCAGTTTTTGGACTTCTTTCCTGCTGTGCAGGAAATCTGGATTAGTCTGTTTGCAGCAGGTTTTCTGGGGTTCATGTAGTGTCATGACACAGCAGTGTTTGTGCTGCAAGTAAGGTAATAACATGATGGCTTTCTGAGATGTGGTGTTTTCACAGGCACACTGGGTACTAATGAGGTCCCCATGGGCAGCTGGGTGATTTAAATATTTTAATTCCCATCCATCTCTTTTGTAGTAGTAACTTGTTTACCTTTTACTGCTGTGATAGCAGTGAGAACTGCAGTACAACAGGGTGGGAACAAAGGGCTCTTGTCTGAGCAGCAATTTTGGAGGGACTCTGTTCAGTTTGTTCCCAGTTTCTCCCTGAGTAAGTTCCTTGACTCTCTTCCTCAAGGATTTGCTGCCAAATACAAGAAATAGCCACTTGGACTACCTAAAGTATATAAAGATACCAGTCAACCTGAGGAAAACCAGCGAAATCTGCTGGTTCATTCTCTATCCATCAGCTGAAAAGGTACATGCCCATAAACAAAGAAATTGACCCTTGATTTTCTACTCTGTTCCGGATATCATCATTCTCTCAAGTACAGAAAAACAGCCATTCGCTGATATTTGTGTATATATGCTGCTGACACTGCAGTTCAAACAGTCCAGAAAAATAAGTTTTTATTATCAGAAACAAGTGGTTTTTTTAACAAGTTTCAGCCAGATGCATAAGAACCCTGCTTTTGGCCATTCCAGCATTTGGAGCTTTCTGCTAAAGTTAGTGTCACATGCAGTGAAAAAAGGAATCTTCAACTGGAACAGTTTGCTCAGAGCCCTGTCCAACCTGTCCTTGAATGTTTTCAGGGATGGGTCATCCACCACGCCTCTGTGCAACTTATCCAGTGCTTCACCACCCCCACTGTAGGATAGTTCTTCCTTTTATCTTATGTTTACCTTTTTCAGTGTAAAACCACTATCCTTATCCTATCCCAGCAGACTCTAACAAAAAAAATCTGTCCTCATCTTTCTTACAAGCTCCCTTTAAGTATTGAAAGGCCACAGTAAATTCTCCCCAGTTTTCACTTCTGTGGTCTGAACAACCCAATTCTCTCAGCCTTTTTTCAGAGGAGAGATGTTACATCCCTGTGATAATTTCTGTGGCCCTCCTCTGGACTCTCTTCAACAGCTCCATGTCCTGCCTATGCTGGGGATGCCAGATCTGATTGCAGTGCTCCAGGTCACAGGGGCAGAGTAGAGGGGCAGAATCCCCTCCCTCACCCTGCTGGCCGTACCTCTTGTGACACAGCCCAGGACATGCTTGGCTTTCTGGGCTGTGAGTGTACATTACCAAATAATTTCCAACTTTTCATCCACCAGCACCTTCATGTTCTCATCAGGGCTGCTCTCAATCCCTTCATCCCCAATCCTATATTGACACCAGGGTTTGCTTTGACAAAAAGTACAGAACCTTGCAGTTATGAATATCATTTGAGAGTCTCAAACCAGAGAAATTAGTAATCTCAACAGAAAAAAATTCTGTTCCAATGGTCATTAAAGTTAGTAAAAAATGGAAATGTAGATGATGGTGTCAGATTTTCCCTCTGTCAGAAGACCATTGATTTGAAACCTTGTCTATGATGAAACCTAAGGTAAAGAATCAGAAAGCAAGGTTTTATAAAACAAAATCCTAGTAAGTTGTCCTTCTTGTTTAGATATTTTGAGGGTTTCAGGTAATAGTGTAAGAGCTGAATTTTGTCATATCTTAAACGGTTTTTATTATTTTACTGAAGATTCTTGAAACAGACTTTTCCTCTTTGGAAGGAGAATGGGAAAGGAAAGTTTTCCCTCATTCATTCTGCAGCTCTCAAAAAAAGACATTTCTTTAATATCCAAGCAGTGTGCCTCAACAGCCATGGGGGCAAGGTACCAGGGCTCATAACATTATGGAGGGGGTTAATTTTCTCAAAGAAACAGCTGGGCAGCTGTAGGTCAGGGCTCTTTTATGTCTGCAACACTCCTGTGAATATTATATTCTCACCCTCAGGTGATTTGGTGTGGTCATTCCTGTAACAGTTTTAGTTCACATTACAGCAGTTAAAGTCATGAAAATTGTGTGAAGCTGCCATAAACTGATTCAAAACACTCCAGGAGATTACAGAAGTGAAGGCTTTGGATGTGCTGGGATTTCCTTACTGCATGAAATCTGACTGCAATTGATTTGCATGCAAAGATTGTTTACCCAGTCCTGCTGTTAGGTGGTTTATGGAGAAAATAAGTAATTTTCCTTATTTCTGATGAAGTCTGTTCCTTCAAGTGGAAAGAAACGCAGTGGCCCTAGACTGTTACAGGACACCATGAGACCAGGTGTGCTCTGGGATTCACACTGTGAACCACAATCCCTCCAACCCCTAGGCAGCCCTGATGCTCACTTATTCAGCCCATTCAAACTGCATAAAACTGCAATATGCAGTTATTATTTTCCAAAATAACATTTTCCTTCCATTTAAAAGATTCTGAGACAAAGACACTTCTAGAGCTAAACATTAGGGTAATGTTTATCATTATGGCTTTTGAGGGATACCTGCCTTCTCTCAGGTAAAATAAATGGCTTTCCACTCTCTCTCCAGTATAACCATCTGAAAGTTAACTATCCAGCCTAAATTAATTTCCTGATTCCCTATGAAGTTCCCTGGGAAAGATAATCACCTCTAGGTGATTTCAGCTGACCTATTTTAAACACATATTTAGAAGAAGATGAAACAGAATTTTGTCTTTCCCAGGGTTCTCCCATCTTGAACACTCCCTGTGAATGTAATGACTGATATTTATTTTGTCTAGAGAGTTTATACAGTAGCAACTTTGGTAATAGGGTTGATAGATAAAGACACATGAAAGCGTACATAGCTAATAATAAAACAGTAGCAGTGGGAAAATGTATGTAGATATACATAGATCAAAGCAGCTCATTGAAATTTAGCAGATTGGAGAAAATAAATACATAACTGAGTTCAGAAGAGAAAATGAAAGAGAAAAACAAGAGGAAAACATCTCAAATGATTTTGTTATGTGATCTGTGTTGAGCACCTTGTGTTATATTCTTGTGCATGACAATGATATTGCCTGATAAGATTAGATAAGATAAGAATGATCAAATCAGCTCAGGGCTATGAAAAATCTACAATTGGGTTAGATCTTTTTTTGCTATCAAAGTTTTATTGATTTGTAGAGGTATATCATAAATAATAGCCCATTTTCCAGAGACCTTCCAGTTTAAAATATAGACCAGCACAGGCAGATGGTTTATAAAATTGCCTCCCACCTTCACTGGGTGAAGAAAAAACACAAACAAATTGTGCAAATTCAGAGCACAGTTTAATCTTTTTCTAGTACCACTGTGTGAACTACTGGTTTGCTGTGATTGTAAGCACCATGATGGCTTTTCAAGTTTTAATGGAGAGAATCTTTTCTACTATTTACTTGTGATGCAGGGAAAAAAGATCAGAGGAAGATATGTGACCGAGGCCCTTGTACAGCAGAGGCAGGAGAGCTGACCTTCTGTTGTACAAGGAATTTGGTGGGAATTTGTGTTAAATATGGAAGAACTGGAATAAAAAAAAAAAATCTTAGAGGAATCTGAGGAATGGAGTAAGGGATTAAAGATCCAGATAAAGCATCAAAATCAAAAGAAAGGACATTACAACAGTTAAGGGAGGTGGTTTTCAGGACTTTCAGAACACTTTAAGTAGGATAAGCAGCATGCAGAAGAAGACCAGATTATACATGGGGAAGATACAAACTCAGATCATAAACCACCACAGGGTGGTTGGGCACTGGAACAGGCTTTGCAGGGAAGTGGTCACAGCCCCAAGCCTGACAGAGTTCAAGAAGTGTTTGAGCAACACTCACAGGGTGACTCTTGGTGCTGTCCTGTGCAGAACCAGGAATTGGACTTCAGTGATCCTTGTGGATTCCTTACAACTCAGCATATTCTGTTATACTAAGATTCTGTGATATCTGTGCCATAAAAAATTCAAGTGAGACACTACAATAGCATGCGTCCTTTTGCCAAATGGGAAAATGTAAATTCTTGATAACAAGAGTTTTCATTGTATGAAGGGACCTGGGTAGATCTATAACATGCACTTGTAAAAACATAGATTGGTTTGGGTTGGAAGATACCTTAAGGACCACCCAGTTTGTACCCCCCTCTCAGCCATGAGCTGGGACAGCTTTCACTAGACCAGACTGTTCAGACTTCCATCCAACCTGGCCTTAAACACTCCCAGGGTTAGGGCATCCTAACTTCTCTGGGCAAGCTACTCCAGTACCTCAGCACTCTCTTGACTTGCTTGTTGAAGGCTATGTGTCTCAGCTGTTCAAGGGATTACAAACAGAAGAATCACAAACACAAATGTTAGCTACAAGAAATCTGACAGTGAGCTTTGCTCCTCCTGCAGCTGCCTATATTGAAGGATAAGTGTAAAAAAACTACCATATATTTAAATATAGGTATAAATATGACCAGATGACTTTTTATTTGCTTGGTAATTACAGAGCAACCAGCTATATGGTAAAATGCATGCAATAGCAAGATAGTTACAATTAAAGAGTAAATTATGATGACATACATTATTTCTCAATGTCTAAACCATGGTTGAAGGTTACATAGCAATTACTTTTGATCTCATTAAGAATAATTAGTAATTACCAAATACTCTAAGGGAAATGTGATTACTATGAAGCTACCTGGTATTTCCCCAAGGGAACTCTATGTAGTTGCAGAATATATATGCCCCATTACTTATAGCAGCACATAAAATACCACTTTATTTATGCAGTACAAGCAAAACAGTCCTGTTAATGTGTTTAATGAAATATTTGGCAAAGACGAAAGCTTTGCGGTGCCTACACTACAGAATGTTTACAAGTGCTTTTAAATCAGATACTCTTATCTGCCATCTTACATACCTTATTTTTTAAGGCAAGGAAATAAAGCATTATTAAGTAAATAAAATAAAATTAAATCCATGCCAATCCTCCTCATTTTTTTTTCTGATGCACTTCTCAGAGGATAAGAAATAGAAGACATCTCCTTCTAACTAGAAAATACTAAAGACAAAGGTGGAGGAAGCTCCCCCTAGCCAGCTGACCACAGCATTTGTGCAAAAAAATACAAATCTAACTGCTTGACTTTGCCAGTAGCCTTTAGAAAGATGAACAGATGTTTAAGTCTCAAAAGGAACAAAGAGAAAAAACTGCAAGCTGGTCTTTCACATTGATGAATTTCCCAAGAGCCTCTGCTGCTATGAAAAAGGCATCCAAGATAGAAGTAGAATGCATCATTCTTTTATTTTTAAATGTTTTATAGTAATTAGAAAAAGGATATCTTATATTGGCAACTGATTTTGTGTGGGATGGTGCAAATGTTTGTACTGAAACAAAGAGTTTGTGAATTTTTATGATCATGAAGTAGACTGGTTCATGTGATTTTTTTTCTGGATTTTTGGGAATTTTTTTTTTTTTTGTGAGTTTAAAAGTCTCAGAGTTTAATTTTACTATATTTTGAAAACAGTAAATGGAATTACAGAAAAACTTTGTAAAGTTGCCACATATTAGACTGACCCAGCAGCCCATTTTGAGGAAAACCCTTTTTGCCAGACTTGGTTGAATTATCACAAGTAGAAAAACATCTATAAGAAATATGGAAGAACCTGCTTTTCCTGTGAGTTACCATTTACCAATGATCCACAAATGAGAGAATCAGAAAAGTTATTTTCTCTCTCTCTCACATTTTCTTATTGGGCTCAAAATGGAAAACTAACTGCTATTTTGAGTGATTTTATCTCTTGAGTGAGAAAAGGGCCTTTGCTATTATGGCAGGGTCAAGAAATTTCTGCTAAGGCTGAGGAACAATATGAAGCCTTCAACACCACATTTTTTCAAATTCCAAAATTATTTATTGCCTGTGGTGCTGGCACTGAGGAAAGTGTTCTGTCTCCTTCACTGTGGACAAGAATTAGTAACCTTTTTTCTTATTTAATATTAATTCTAGAGTTGGATCCTAACATTATTTCAGAAGTTGCTATTTAATTGTATTTAATGTGAACCTTTGATGTTTTGGTAGTTCTGTAAATATACTCTGTAGTGCTCAAATTTGTAAGTAAACACTTTTTTTTTATTTCTTTACACTGTAATATATTCATTCAGCAACTTGGGGTACGCTTATTTCAACCATTCAATCATTCAGGTAGTTTTTCTTTTAATATTGATGGCACTGATATCGAAACGTGGAAGTTTAATTTATTGCATTATCAGGTCTCATAACAATTTCATACTCGTATTAGAGCACATATCCCCTCTTAAAAGTACATCTCTTTCAGGGCTGCATGGATTCACCTGATGAAACTTGGAATGTATTTGGAACTTGGAATATGTCTTTCAAACTATGTCTTCTAGAATGAGTATGCACATGCAGTCATTTAAATATTATCTGATTCCCAGTCACTGTTGCGGACTTTTATACTGCATAAATTACATTTCCTTTAAGACATTTATCATTGCTCTCATTGCATTTGTTGATAGCGATCTATGTGGAAGAATGTTGTTTCATCTGCTGTTTCATTCCCCCTTGGACCCTAACTCTGTGCTAAAATAGACCTACTGTCCTCTAAACATTCAAAGATGGTACATGGCATTTTCTGTGCTTGTCATCCTAGTGTGTAGTTCTTCATCAAATGACTCTCTCTAATTAAATTAGATATTTGAAAAGTTATATGTTTGAAAAAGTACGGATGGGCTTGTCAGACAAAGATCTACTCTGCATAAAACCAGCCTGAGTGTTTTTGTCCATCTCAGATTTTTCTCAGTGCTGTGTGATCTCAGGGTTTCTCTTCTTTTAGACATCCCATGTCTTATCTTTCTTCTTTCTTTCAGATTTGCTCAGTATTGACAAGGCTATTCCAATCTCCCTTTAGAGAGTTGGTTTCACTCAACCAGAAATTCACTCACTATTTCCTTTCAGCTCCAAAGGAAAAGACTATTTAACCTTCAGACCTTGATTGGAGTCAGTGATTAAATGCCATGTGGATGGTTTTAAAATCCCATGCTCTCACTGAAGGCCTGAAGACATCTTAGCAAAGGTGCTTAGTGCTTCACACACATGGATCTTTATCCTACTTGGTGCCCAAGTACTTACACTCATAGGACATAGACACACTTTGTGCTCATGTGCTCTGTTCACTGTGTGAGGGAGTAGATTGGACCAGTCCAAAGAAGTGGACTGTGGTAAACATCCCTGCCTTATGCTGGCTGCAAATATCTTTCCCTTTGTGCTCTCTTGAGAGATACATTTTCCCATTTAAAAACCATAAATAACTGTTTCTTGGGGATAATCTCCTAGAATAACCCATGCAAGTTACTATTGCTGAGTAGTTTGGCATTAAAGGCAACTGTTCTGCCTTACTATATAGAGTTCCAATTATTCAGAGCATGAAGTTTCTCGCCCACATTTTGCCTTTAGCAGGCGAGAAATGTGGTTCAAATCAATGGAATTATTGGTTCCTTAAAATTGCCCAAACATTCAGGAGCTTTGCTGACTCACAGACTATGTAAACATAGTGTGCATCTTGAGAGGAAATTCAAATCAGTGTTCAGTTTCATGCCTTATAAATCACACTGACTACATTTATAAGTACAATTTACTGAGCTGCTCTTTAATATAATGGCCTTATGCATTAATCTTCATGTGTTTGTTTCTTTTTGTGGTACAATTATTATTCAGGTTTCTTTGCTGGCATCAGTGCATTGCTAAAAGGGAGAGCTTGTGTTTCCTTAAGTACCACATATTTAATAGCAGTGATACTTTTTGAAGACAGAGAAAAATGGCTCTGTATGCTTCAACCCAGAAAGTGAAAAAAAAAAAAAAGTACATTAGACAGAATGCTTTCAGAATTCTGAAACATATACACAGTCACTTAGTTGGATTGCAGGGATGTTTGACAGAGAATAAGACCCTATGGGTTTCTGCAATTATGTCCTACCCAGTAGATGGCATCCATGCACCAATGCTTGAGCCTGTGCTCAAAGTACAGAGCAATGAAGAGTTTTGCAATGTTTTATTTATGAAAAAAAATTAACTTTGAATCTTTGTGTTTTGCCTCAGGCAATATAAGCAGTAAACATGGTTTTCACACCAATAGGTAACAAATGGTTTTCTTAACAAATTAGATGAACCCTGATGTCTGGTTTCCAATTGCTTTAGAGCGATGTGTGTATAATACAATTCTCTTACATTCAAAATCTTTTGTTTTACACAGGATAAAGTGAAAATGACAGAAGATATGCTGTGAATATGAGTTATTTTTGGAGAACAAAAATTTTGTGACTTTAAGACCTGTTTTTAGTTAGTGTATAAGCCATTCAATTTTTTGTCTCCCTGGTGTTTCGTAGAGGTGTTTTGCTTTCCTATATCAGCATCCTTGATACTAGGACAATATATTTTACAGAAATTGCTTAAATACAGCTCACAAAAAAATACCCCTATGAGGCATTGCCAATCTGTGGTGATATATCTATCCTCATCTTGTAATTGGGAAACAAGGTATTGAAACATGTGTGACTCTGTGCCAGGATAAGTGATTCTTCTTCCCTGGGGTGTCTATTGCAGATGTTCCTCAAAATTATCCATGCCAGTCCTTACACATCTGGCAACACTGCAATGCAGCAAGAATAACTGCACTTTTCTTCACAGAGCTGGAGTTTCTTGTGATTTCTTGTATCTGTAAAGGCAGAGGGAAACAGGTTGGGTTCCCAGATCTTTTGGGACTGGATAGCTTTTACATTGTGTTACATGACTAAGGATGGTTGGATTACAATTTTGCATTTCTGACTTCACTGGAGAGACATCCTGGTTGCATTTATCCAGGACTGGAACTGAAAACAAATGTTCAAAAACTTGTGGCCATTTAATTTCCTTTCCAATTGCTTCCCAAATTCCTTTTTGTTAAATACAATAATTTTTTTTTTTTCCCATGGAAATTTTAAAAACCTGCTGTTTGTTTAGAAAATGTGTTATTCATTCCCTGAATCTGTTGCCAGAGTAGTTTTGAAAGAAAGCTTATTCCTTTGTACCATCCTGCTTGAACATATAATCCAAATCCCACTGTGTTGGGAGTGAATTCCCCTCTGTAAGAATTTTGATGACAACAAACTTGTGATGGTTTAAACTGCTGACTGAGGCACTGACCTTTTTCCTCTGGTGATAAAGAAATTCTTCATTAGGCTTGCACCTGAATTTTAGACAGCTAGAATTAGGGGAAATTAAACTGTCCTTAAGAGGTTCATCTTCATGTATTATTAAACAACAGGTTCTCCCAGACTGGTTGTTTCATCACACTCAATCTTTTATTTTCTTAGGAATGGAAATTTGCAGGCTGGTGTAGAGTTATGCAAGATTTTCTTTCGGAGGAGTCAGCTGGCTTGAGGTCTCTGACCACTGTGCAGGGAACATGGACATTACCTCCAGAGACATTAGGGAATTAGTTATGTCTAAGCTGGTTTGTTTCCCTTGATACCATTATTTAACAATGACTCCTTTAGTCTAATGAAATTGGAAAGTTTGAAATTTGGTATAAATGGCAGTTAAGCAAGGTGCAGAATGACTATATACTTCTTTTAATAGTGAGTTTTTAATGTTCAATTTAACCCTTCTTTCCTTTATGCTCTGAGCAGTGTCTTTAGGGCATTATTCCTACCACAAAATATTTTTCAAGCATCAAGATTAGAATAGTTTCTTTCCCTGGTAAGATTTAAAGAAACTTTCTAATAATTATATACTGTGACTATTTCTTTGGGAAAAGTTAAATGTATTACACAAAAGATGACTATTGAATCTGCTAAAAATTCAGCATCCTTATGAAATTCTTTGCTTGAAACCTTGACTTAATGAAACTGTTTAACAAAGCATATCAGTCAGCACCAGTGCTGCCTCTATTACATTCTAACAGATATATTTCAATAAATTCACTACTCTTTCAAGTAAAATTTCCCTCTGATAAAGCTGTGCCTGAAGCTGAATTTTCTTTTAAAAGTTTGAATAAAAACTGTGAAATAATTTGTGACTTACATCCCAAAAATGAGATTTTTCTCTACAGAAAAATTAGTGCAGCATTATTTTACTCTTTATAAGTATAAAAATGGATAAAGCTTGAGATCTGAAGCTTTCTTTAACTGTCTACTGAACTAATCCCTGATGAGGAGTGGTTTGGTGACTAGCTAAGAACTGACTTGAAAAAGGTGACCATGGCATGTTTAAAATACTAGCAGATTTAGAATAAGTTTTGAATGTACAAATTTCAGTTTTGACCACTGTTGCCATCTCCATTGATGGTGACTGCATCCTGACCAACAAATCTAGTTTTTTTTGATCCATATTCCTAAATGATTAGCTATAAATGATTTAGATTAGCCAGGGATCAGACACAGAGCTCTGACTGAATAAAGGATTACACAATTCATCCTGACTTATGAATCTCTTACAAATGCTAGAGACCTTGAGGAGTTCAAATTTAGAACTGAGTGCTCAGTGCTCCTTGAGGAGGCGAATTTTATCTCCTGAGGCTGAATTGTGGACTTCTGGGGCTAAAGACTTGCATGTAAAATGTCTCTGAATCAGAGACAGAAGGTTTCTCAGATATCCAGAGACTGAATTCACAATTCACTGCCTAAAACAAAGAAACAAACTGGGTTCAATGATTCACTGCAAAACACACAGCTAAGGCATCTACTTAAAGGGAATTTAGGGCTTTTTTTACTTAAGCATTGTTCATTTGGAATATAATTACTTCTGGAAATATTGACGTTTACATGTCATGAGTAGGGTGCTGTCAAGTTTTGTTTCCCAAAATTAGATTCTGCAAAAGGAAAGGCTAAAAGAATGGTAGAAAAGTAGAAGAATAATAAATACATCTTGAACATGTTAGGAAACAATGTGGAAAGGAACATTATTTTCTGTTACCTCACTGTGTCAGAAGCAAACGAAATCCATTTTAGTGAAGAAAAAACAAAGCCTGACACTGAGTATGAATGTTCTTCAACCTAGCTCTGAGCAGACCTTGACACCTCCACATTTCCAGGAATCTTTGTGAGGGTTCCACAGTTGAGGTGCAGGTGCAAGCGGGAATAATCTTTGTAAGAGCCAGGGGAACAAAGAATCAGTAAAAAACATAAGAAAACATGGTCTTGAATACTTATTATTTGGAGATTTGGTCCACATTTATGATGCAATGTCAAATTTAAAGTGACATTGACAGTCCTTTTGAAACAAGCCTATATGACCATTGCCATATAAACCTCAGTGCCTTGGAGGGTTTGCACAACAACTTTGCAGCTATCGGTGAAAATTTCTGAGAGACAAAACATGAAATTGGACTCTCCCTCAAGTTAAGCATGGGAAATTTTGCTGGTTTTCCCTTCCAGTAAAGGCAATTTTCATGCTCCAGCTTTATGTGGTGGAAAGTAGAAGGTAGGAAGTACAAATAAAAAGGCCAAGTTAAAACATACAGGTGGGTGAACATGGGGACGTTAATTTTTGGTTTATGTGTTAATTGCCCTGGCCCACCTCTTAAGAGTGTCCAGGCCCCTATGGAAGACATCCCTTCTCTACAGCATGTCAGGTGCACCACACAGCTTGGTGTTGTCAGCAGGCTTGCTCAGGGTGCCCTTGATCCCCTGTCTGTGTTGCCAGCAGAGATGTTAAACAGCTCTGGTTCCAATACTGTTGAGTACCTCAGCCTTCTCCATGTCCCAGGTGGCCACGTCTCCCATTTCCTTCCAGTGACAGTCTCCATTTTCCCTAGTCTTCATTTTGTCACTAATATACCCATATATATGGAAGATTTTAATGTTGTCTTTGACATTACTGGTCAGATTTAATTCTATTCAGGCTTTAGCTTTCCTAACTTGATCCCTGGTTACTTGGACAATTTCTCTGTATTCCTCCCAGGCTACCTGTCCTTGCTTTCACCCTCTGTAGGGTTTTCCATGCTGAATTCTTCTCTAAGAACTGAGCTCCATGCTGAGTTCTTAAATTAGCAGTTCACTCATCATTCAGTCTAACAACAGCATGCCTAGGGAGGTCTTCAGACCACAGGAAAAGATCTCCCAGGGAGATTTGAGTTCAATACTTTGATATAAACCCCACAGTGTTTCATTCCAAGGTTATCCCTTGTCTGATGTTAATCAATTCTGTGTCATAAGCATCTAAACATCTCAGAAAAGAAAGGACACCAGGAACTATAGAAATTATAGTGATAGTTAGATCTGTTCTATGCATAAGAAATGTATTGAATTTCACAGAAATCAAACATCCTAAAAGGGGTAATTAACCCCTGGAATCAGAATGCTTGCGCTTGGACTTCTCTTCAGGTTCTCTACTGATTCCACCTGTCTCATAACCTTTTTAATTACTGCATTTTATCAACAAGTCATAAATGAACACTAAGGTTAAATATACAGGCCAAAATGAAGAAGCTTTCAAACAAGTGCTCAACTTAAACATGCAAGGTACAATGACAAAAAACTCCCAGTTTTTGTAGTTAAATCTATGCTTAATTTCTTCCCTAAATTACAGCAGAAACATGCATATATGGTGATTAAAGACTGGAAAAATGGAGTTTCATTATAAGAATGCAAAAATACTTTATTATTACTTTGCAGTTCTGTAGGACTTTGTTTCTTTGGAGCATCACACTTACGAAATGCTACTCATGCAGGGAAGATGACATCAGTGACACTGCATTAGGCAGAAATCACAACTGTGACTCTCCAAGAAGTCACACTGTGTAAGTCACTGTATTTTCATCTTGTGATTTCATAAGCAATGAAAGGAGAAGAATCCAGGGAAATGGAGGAGAAGAATCCAGGGACAAATCTGCCTTGTGTTACACACATCTCCAGTAATTCACTGAAGAAAAGTTATGATGGAACATATCTGTGCTTTAATTATGTGGCTGCTTACCAAATTTATCAACCAAACAGTTTATCAAGTTTTGCAAACAGCTAGAGATCACTGAAAGAAAATCCTACCAGCTTCCTTTTAGCTGCAAAGGCTACAGCAATTTATCAGATCAGAGAGCGGTCACTTCCTCCTTCTCTTCTTACTTTGTAGAGGGTCTAGCAGCAATATATTGAAGGAAATCTAAGGGTCTGCAGACACACTAGATGTGTTTTGACGTGTGGGGCATAATGTAAAGGAGCCAGCTTGTCTGAGATCTTGTTTTCAGCATGAAAACAGCATCCAAACTGGACAAGTCTCATTTTGTTCATCACACCCAAACTGCAGCTGAAAATCTCAACACCAGTCTTCTAATGTGCTATCTGAAGCACACAAATCCCAGAATGATAATAATATTTTTTTTTCATTTTCTAAAGCCTGCAATTCAATTAGCTCAAAGATTTTAGAAAGACATTTATTCTTGAGCTAAAGACATACATTTGTGATTTACACACCCCTTAGTAAGAATCTGAAGGCTATTGAATCTTATTGATGAAACAAGTTTTGCATCTTATTTCCTAATTGAATATTTCTCATCTCAGTTGACAGTTCATCTACCATTGTTCTACAAATGTAGAAAGTATTGGAAAAATAGAGTGCACTGATATGGTACAGCCTCTGATTTGCAATCGGTTTAACTTGTCTGAACAGTTCAAGATAATGTTCAAAGTAGAACTCATCACAGTATTTCAGTTAGAGGTAGCAAAACTCTTAGCAGATGTTGATCTTGCTGCTTGGCACATAAGACTCCTTCAGTTGTCCTTGCCACAGAAATCATATAAATCACAGAATTGTTTGGGTTGGAAGGGACCTTGAAGATCATCCTGTTTGATCTCTCTTATCACAGACGACACCCTCTAGGTCAATTTTCTCAGGGCCCCATCCAACCTGGCTTTGAACACTTCCAGGGATGACAGGACACCAGGTGAGCAGGAGTTCTTTCACTTCTTTCACTTAGACCTTAATTCTGGTCAAATAAATTTCTTAGTCTTTTTTTTATTACACTTCAGAAAAGCTAAGTGAGTTTATTCACCCTTTCTCTCACTCATGATGAAGGCAGAAGGAGCAGGATTTCATAATAGAAAAGACTAGTAATCAATTCTTTACCATAATCTCAGCAGTGAGATTGCTGAAAAAGCAGTGTTGTATCAAGAAGCATGTTGCAGACAAGTTTGGAAAAATCTCTCTCTTAAAAAACTGTAAGCAACTTTTCCATTTTCACTGGGAAGTCAGAAGGCAGAAAGAAGTCACCAGGTACAATCATAAGTAGTTCACAGCAGCTCAGTGCTTCTCTCACTGTCAAGCAAAAATGATAGGTCATTAGACTCTCAGAGAAGAAAGTTCCTGTTTTGGTGACAGCTGCTCTGGTGTGTAATGTACTAAGGATGCCATTAGGTGTAATTAAACAGAAAATCTAAAACATAAGGACAGAGACCTTTTTTCTTCTCAAGATGAAAACCCTCTGTGTACATACAAAATTATCACCCATCACAGCCATCCTCTCTTTTGTCCCTCAGGAAAACAGACAGATGTCCAACTGGCAGGGAGTACGAAGAGTGTTACAGTCTCAATTTGCTTCATGCTACCTCTTTCTAATCCCATTGGAGCATTTTTTCATCAATTTCAGCTTTGCATGTGTTTCCCTGTTTCCTAGGCTCCTGTTTCTTTTTGCCATGCTTCCTATGAGGTTGTTTCTACCTTCTTAAAAATGATTCTGTCATGCCTATCTAGCTGTTTTGTCTGTGTCATCCTCCTTTATCTCCTATATATTCTCCCCATTCCCTGTTTTTTATACCTGGCTTCTGGACACTTGTTCCCTGATATTGGACCCAGTTCCTTGATTAGCTTGTCTGATCACCAAACAGGTGGGGTGCCTTAGATCCCTAGTGCTGACCAGAGCAGGGGCCAGGCAATTTCTTTCAGGCATTCAGATGCTTTTCCCTATTCCCTGAAGATCCTGTTTTGCTTGAGGTTCTAGTGCTGCTGATTTCCTTCTGGTACCTCCCCATTTGACAGCATTTTCTGGTCCCAGTGACTGCAGTGCCTCCAGAGCTGCTCTCACATGCACTCCGGTAGGGGCCTCTTCTTCCTCCTTATGCCAAGCAGAGGCATCTTGGCTTTTCTGTCCTCCCATGTGCATTTGCAGACCTAGTGGTACTATTTGTAAAAAAGAGCTTAAAGAAATTTTTAATCACACAGGGTAGTTCCCAGATGGGTAATTAAGGAGCAAAGACTATCTCCAAGCCGCTCAGCCTGTTGTTTCCTTTCTCCACTTCCTTCTGCTCTGCTTGTGTGGCTCAGTGATATGTTGTAAAAATACCCCATTCTTCCAAAATATAAACACACCTAAATAATTTGCTGATATTGTGTCTTGTGTTCCTATAGGAAAAGCTGAGATTTTTTTCTCAAAAATTGGATTTTTTAATATTGGCTGATTCACATATTTTTCCATGATTCAAACCAAATGTAAACTCTTTTGAGTCCTAGTCCAAACCTTTAATTTGAGATTATTTCCATTATTTTTATTTTGGAATCTTTCAAAAAAAAATCTGTTTTGAATTTTAGAACAAGGAATATTCAAGCAACTGGGAATCTTAAAAAAAAACCTCAAAAAAGCATGAGGTAGATTAGATCAGAGCCATTCTGTCTTTCTTTCAGGGAACTGACATTTTTTGCAGTTATTGTGCTTTGTTAAACCCAGCAAAGGCAGATCTCACAAACCTTTAGATCTCACTAACCTTCAGTTAGTAAGTGCTCATGCATTTTTTGTAGATTCAAACCCAATATTTAGGTTTGAAAGGACCTCCACAAGTCATCTAGTCCATCCCCTACACAAAACAGGAAAGATTAGTAAAGGTTGCTCAGGGCCTTGTCCAGTTGACAAAGACAGGGACTGTAAAGCCTCCCTGAGACCCTGTTCCACTATTTCACCAGGTTCTTGGTGAATAAAATATAATCCTGGTATATAACCAGATTTTTTTTCATGTTTTGGGTAGTGTTCATTGCATGTTGGAATTTATTTTTGCGTTCCTGAGAAGAGTTTGTCTTGGTCTTCTTTACACTTTTCTGAAGACAGATTTTTGCATATTAACGCTTGGTGTTTGTCTACTGTGCATACTGGAGTTTGTCTTTTCTCACAAGCACACAATAGACAATTGTGTCTACTTTCTGCTCTTTTTTTTTGCTCCTTTTTTCAGGGGCAGTGGTCAGTAGTTTTTGTAATTATCTTAGTTCTATTCACTTTTCCATGTGGATTCAGGTTAAAAACTCTTTTCACCACCTTTCTTAAATTATGAAGCGATCACTTGCAGCTCCCTAACACAGTTCACTTCTATCTCTGGCCTGCACAGAGAGCAGCTCTGAACTTAGTTATTCTCTTTATTTCAGAGGGGTCCTCATCAATTTTGGCTTGCAACACTTTGGAATCAAAGGATGGGGATAAAACACTCCTGTCAGTATCAATCATTCCATTACAAATTCTTCACAGCTTAAAGATACCTTGCTTAGAAATAGGAACCATCATTCACTTTATTCACTTTATGTGCCATCTGATTTAAAGCTCTTTGTGACACAGCTGTGCATTCTCCTGATCATTGAAGTCTTAATACTTTCCCTGCATGTAGCCAAAGAGAGCATTCTTTTCTTTTTTGGACAAAGGGAAGCAGACTTGTGGCAATATCAGTTAGAATAGTCAGCTTGCATTATGGAACGATTAATTAAGCTTAACTTGCATTTTAGTGATTATGTAAGTAAAAATCTATCAAAAGCAAACAATTTTGTCATCTGCAGGAAAAATTTTGTCTTCATGTCTGTGAAGTCAACGGCTTCCCAGAGTACTACTATTTTCAAAACTATATCTAATAATGACATAAAAGTCCCCCTAGTTACAATTATGGAGGGGCTGTATTTTACTCATCTTTAACTCTTTACATCTAGTCAATGCTGTTTCTCTCTATACTCAGTAAAAGTGGGTAGCTCATCCAAAGTCAATACTTATCCTAGGATGGGATGAATCTTCTTCAACATATTTACACTGACTATAGGCAGAGTCAAAATGGACTAATTTAGATCAGTTGCTGACAAAATATATGAGAGATTCTACTCCTGCCCCTCATGTTATCCCTCTTAACCAGTATGTGTCTGGCTTTGGCCATTATTTTGATCCAGTTTTGAGCCCAAGGGTGCTATCAGAACTTAAAAAATAACATCAAACCGCGACAAATCAATTACAAAATCCTTTAGAAAAACATCTGGAGTTTTGCAGTTCACCTTCGCCTCCTTTCTCCCTTTGGGATGCTGAAGTCTGTCAGGTGCTCTAGATACTGAGACTTCAGATAATCCTGCATGCCCTCTCTCAGTCCCCCAACAAACTTGTGCAAGGAAACTCAATCAGCTTGCATATGTTTACATCTTAAACAATTTAGAGCAGTTCTGAAAGTAAGAAAGATGGAATATGCCTGGCTCTTTCTCTCCCAGAAACCATTGGAGACAAGCTTACAACCGTGTCTAAACTAATATCCAAGCTAAGTGGATGCAAAGGTTTGGGAAGCGTCTTGGCCTCACACCAGCTGGACCATCATGGCATCACTGCTGGCATCAGAGTGCCAGAACATTCCCTCAGTAGCTAAGTAAGATCTATCCTGTGCTCTTCTCCAGCATTCCATTCCTAATGGAGTGGTTTATTTGATTAGGAAGTAAGCAACCTCTCGAGGTACAATGTTGCTCAAAATCTTCATGGAGAGGCAACATTTTTTCTGTCATTTATTATGGGTCAACTGAACAGCAGCAGTCTCTGTATTTTGGGGATCTGTTCTTAATGTATAGATGACACAGCCTTTCTTATACAGGACTGCAGGGTCTAAGCCTAAATATCCTGTCCTGAGGATGGTATGTATAACTGAGTAGCTGAAATTATTGCAAGCTGTTCCCCAAAAAACTCAAACAGATAGTTGCATAATATTTGCAAATAGTCAGGTTTCTTCAGCAAAGTGGAGGTGGACTTGAGTTAATTTTTATTTTATGTATTGCTTCGTTTATACTGCTTGTACCAATTTTTTCTTTATTTCCCCATAAAAACATTAATATTAAACAACAACAACAACAAATTGTTGGTTACTTTATTAATATCAAACTCACTTCCACAGAACCTTCTTAAAACTGCCCAGAATACTGCTTCACAATTCATGGACATCCAACCCATACTTTAAGCAGGGTGAAAAATAGTGAAACAGCAAAAATTTTAAAGCATATTGGAAACATATAGGTACTGGTTGTAATTCAAGCTTTCTTGCTAATAATATAGTTCCAAAACTACTGCCTCTGTGGGAGCCATTACTATTCAAATAACACTGTGCAGTGTTATTCATTTTGAATCGCGGCTGTACCAGGAATTATTTCAAACTCAATTCTGTTTGTGCTGCAAACCTGGCACTTTTATTAGGTAGGTGAATAAAAACATCTGTACATATATTCAAGAAATGGAACGATTTTCAAAGGAATTAGCCTCACCAGCTGAGAGTCAGCTCTCTGACCAACATAGGCTGGAGCCAGAGAATAAAGAATGCTCTCAAAGAACTCGTTAAATGACCTTTCTGTCCAGACAGTGTCTCCGTGTTGACCTGAAATTCTAGCAGAGAACTGCTCTTAAATAATGCCTTAAGTTAGTGACAAAACCAGCTCATATTTTCCTAAATGAGGGAAAGGAAGGACTAAACACTCTCAAATATTTTTGGATGCAAACACTTCCAAAAATTCCTATAAAACAATACAATTTTTTCTTTTCTGCTAGATTTTGCAAACTTATGAAAATCATGAATTTCCAAAGAAGATGCTGTGAGCTGATGTCCCAATTCTCCTGCAGTCAATACAAGTTCTGGTAATCACCAAGCCATTGCTAGCACATACAGATACAGACAACTGTAGCATGGCAGTTCTAGTTGGCTTTCAAGACACTAAAGCATTACAGGGGAAGCAGGAGAGGAAGAAGTGAGTCAAAGGAGAAATTCTCTGTTACCTGGAAGATGTCTCAATGTCAGACATGGAGAAATGTACCTTCCCAGGGTGGCTATAAAGCTTCAGAAAGTACATGAGCAGTGGTTTGGATTGCAGAGAGCTTCTTATTATTTTTTTTTTTAAGCAATATACCCTTGACTCCCTGTTAAGTGTGCTACACTGTAATATAAATAAACTTGCTTGAATATTTTTCAGAAAAAAAAAAAACAAAAAACCTCACTAAAATGGATTTTCACTTTTGGTAAATAGCACATGTTCCTCCTTAAAATGAAAAAAAGCAAATGGGTTTGGATAAATATTTCCTCTTGCACAATGACACCAATGCTGCATCTTCACCATCAGTTAGTATCAGGCAATCCTTTTCCAAGTGATAAGAATGTCAAAACAGGCCTGTAATGTTATTTTTCATCACAGTTCAAGAGTCTTAGGAAGGCCTGCTTTTATTTTGGTACAAAATCCCATTGGAGAAATTCACATCATATGAATAAAACGCCCAACAGCTTTAACCAGAGTCAGGGTGAACACTGCCTCATGCTAGCACTCAGTATATATTCAGGCAACACAGTGTGAAATCAGAATATATTAATCCAAGTCTAGCTGCATTTGTATTGTCCAGGGGTTAATTTAGATTTTCTTCTTAGTATTTTCTTTTTGACTAACAGTCCACAGCAAGCTGCAGGAAGTGATTCAAAGCAGCAGCAGCATGGTCATCTTCAGGTGCATTTTAATGATTCATGCTGAAATTCTGCTGTCAATGTATTTTCAGCTGCAGACTTATATGTTAAAATAGCTTTTTGTTGCAAGTTACAAAAGTAATGCTCATTAATAAGTAGTGACCCAGCTATTATTGAAAAAAGTTCTTTTTGAGGAGTGGGACATGAGTGGCAGATCGAAAAGCCCAGCTGTGACCCAGAGCCCCCAGGAAGCACTAGCAGCAGTCACACTTCCTTCTGGGGCCTGTCTCCTTCACCTCAGGCACATTTAGGACCCTAGGGGCAGAGGCTGGAGCATCTGATGCAAATAATTATAGAGATCAGCATTTAAAAAAAACTGATGAGAAGTGGCACGTGTTTTTTCCCACGTAGCAAAGAAGTCAAACGTTGCCAAACTGAAATCTGCTGTGTCCTTCCCAACTCCTTTCCATCCTCCAGCCTTCTTCCTGGTGGGGTGGTGTGAGGAGCAGAAAATACCTTGGCTCTGTGTAGGCACCACTCTGCAATAACAAAATCATCCCTGAATTACCAACACTTTTTTCAGCACATATCCAAACCCATATTAGCCACTATGAAGAAAGCAAACTCTATCGCAGTCAACACTTGCACTCTGACAGGTTTTCCCAGTGTCTTCAGGTCTCCTGGCTCCCAGCCTTGTGCTTCTTTTTTGCCATGTTATAATCAACCTTGCTATTCTGTATGCAGAAATTGTGGCAAGGCAAATGATTTTTAATCCTTTTTCCAGTCTTTCTGTTGGAAACTGGGCTACATCTGCCCTTATGGGTAACAACTTTGCCTGCTGTTTTACATCCTCCAGTCAGTCTTGTCATACATAAACTTGTGTCATTTGTCAGTCTGTGTCACAAGGTGAGCTTTGAATTGCTTTGGCATGTCAGTATTCTACAGCAAGAATGAGAACTGGCTGAGTATTATGAAGGGAAAAAGAAGAGAAATGAAAGGACTTCTTCAAAAAGACTGCCTGCTCCTTTTGGGGGATCTTAACTGCCATATCCACAGTTCTGTTGTTGAGCAGATAAAGATGATAGAGAGGACACTTGGATTTCTACTTTCAACCTGCCCTTCAAAAGAGAGGACCAGAAAGGTTTTCTCCTATTGTATTGGAATACCTTGGGATATCAGTCTTGCCAAGCACTTCTTATCAACCCGGCTTATAATACATCACCTCATTACCATTCACTGGGGCCAGTGGGTAAAAAAAAAAAGAATAAATGCATTCCCCCTGCAAGTCTAAGAGCCTGTGAAGCCAGAGGTCCTGTTGATATCCCAGTGCTTGAAGATAAATGCTTTGGTTTAAAATGTCTGATTATTGAGGTAAGTGACTTCTCTCTGGAAGCAGTGTTAGTAATATCTGTGCAAAAGATTTGGAGTGCTGTACTGCCATTTGTGAAGTGGAGAACAAAAGTGTCACAGGTGATTTTCATGCCTGTGGCTCAGTGGAGGGTGGATGGATCTGTAGGAGACAACTGAACCATTGTTAGGAAAAAACCAGACAGTAAAACCATCTCTGAGTTCATTTGCCACTTGTTTAGCCAAGACTCAAAAAGGGACAAGGAAAACATTTGTCCATTCCTTTGATTCAGTGAAGATTGAGTGTGTTATATCACTCTAGATATAATTTCCATCCTCTGTTGTGAAAGACTTTTGATGGTGGATACACCCCTAACTCCATGAATATTTGTTTTTACACATGGTACTTCCCATCAGCATGAATTTGAAAATGCCGAACCCGAGGGTTTTTTTTTTCTCAGTTTAAAAAAATACTTGTTAGGTATAAGAATTTATGTGAAGAGACTTTTATTCTTAGCAAGAGCTTATAATCATCTCATCTTTGCTCTGGTGTCTGGATCGCTTAATCCTCATTTTCCCTTTCTGTGATTTCCTTGTACTCCCACAGTATTTCCAGCTTCTTACTGAAGCTAGTATTTTATCTCCAGTAGCAGCTAGTGTTGCCTCACATTTCCTCAGACATCTTCCTCTAAGATCTCTACATGTTATTGAAAGTAGCTGTGACTAATGCCTTATCTCCTCACCTGATCTTCTCTGACCCTTCTTTCCTAGAAGTCATTTAACCCACTAAGTTGCTCACTGTTTGTATCACTTTTACTTGCAGAATCTCTTCTTCTACAGATGAGAAAGGCTTTCTGTGTCCAAATTCAGAGAGTAGGCTTTGGTGGGACTAGAGTTCATATGTATGCTTTGTACAGATAATTAATTTACTGAAGATGATAAGGAAGAAACCACAATATCATCTAATTGTGACTGTACACTCCATATAATCAATTAACATTCAGATACAGTGTCAGCCGTAGGAGGTTTGAAGACAGTTTTTTCTTCCCCCATATTTTGGTATAGCTAAGGTCCTGTACATAATCTGAAACAACTTGTTCAGCTGCTGCATGTGAGTTAAAGTAGACCAACCTGAGAAAACAGCATCTGTTCCTTGTCACACATCTTAGGCAGATCTTGGAAAAGAACATGACATAGACCCCTTATGCTCTTGTGATACTAGACACAGCAAACTCTCTGCAGTGATGTTCCCTAAGGCAGTCTTTGACGACTCTCTGCTGCTTCTATATCACTTGAGTCAGTTTGCAGGTGTAATCAGGGCTCAAACCTGCATGCCAATCACTGCCAAGCAGAAAAAGTGGGTTAAATTGGGACATTAAATCCCTCACAATGAATAATTCACCCTAGACTAGTCTTCTAACCTCTCTCCAGCATGGGTTATTAATGCAGACACTCTGTGTATTCTTTACACCTCTCACCAGGGCTGTATGAGAATCAGATCATGCTTACAAGTTAGCATATTACAGTAAGTGGCACTTGGTACAGGCTCAGGAATTGACAATCAATTTCATTTAGCTTGAGGCTTACACAAAGCACTTCACCAGTCCATATATAAAGTGCTGAGAATGTGATTTCTGCAATTGCTATTATTACTATGCTACTACATGAACACTTTGTGAAACTGAGAGCTGGACCCCATAAACCTAAATGTTCTCTATGAAAGGTGAGTCTTACAAATTACTTCAATTGAAAAGACACATGAAAATAAGGGATGCTGGAGAATGGATTTCTGTGACCTGACCAGGGTCACAGTTGAAAGAGATAAAAACAACTCTCCCTGCTCCCTTCTATTTTTTCCTTCTGGGAAATTATGGCATTTATGTCATGCTTTGCAGAGACATTATGCTGTATTCCTGCTGCCTGTTGTGGAAACCTCACTTGAGCTTTGCAATACTCAAGTAACATGCATTTGGCCTTGCAGGATACTTTGGAGAACCTGAAGAGTGAATGTGGGCTCCTTCCATACCAAGGGATAAAGTGATGGACCTTACTGAATAGAGGCTAGATTCAGTTCCCTAATGCCAGCATCTGGTGTAATTTTACTGCCATGGGGAATCCTTGGGGGAATCCTTGCCTCCTGCTGCTAATCCAGAAGGGAAGAGGTCATGGGTCATCTCCAACAATCCTGTGTAGATGTCTCAGGTAACCTAGGGCAGCTAAAAGGACACTGGACATCACCTCATGGCAACGGAGTAAAATCCTTGTTAACCACTGACAGCAATGAGTATATGGACACCTCATCCACATGCAGGTATTTATGTAAATCCAAATCCTGTAATCCAGGTGAGGTCCAGGCTCCTCTCCACTGGCTAGACAGGGAAGTTAGTGTCATTCTGGTGTGCTAGACACCCATAATTTGGTTGGACAATGAACATAAATTAGCTTTCTATAGTGGTGAGTACAGGGATTGTTTTGTCTCAGAAGTGGTACTCTTCCAAGCCATCAGTTTTAAATAATGGGTGGGAGGAAGGAAATAGGAAAAGTGGATCTAAATATTAAATATATCTTTAATAACTGACTTTCACAAGTCCTTTATCCCAGATTGTTTCCTCCATTAGCACCTGCAAGAGTTGATTAAATGAGACAGACGTGCCAGATTCATCAACACCGACAATTTTTTTTCAGCTTGTATGTACCTACCAAAAGGAGATTGTTGCCATTTGTTATTAAAACGTTCCTAACTCCATCTCCTAGGAGCAAAAATAACTTTGATTTTTATGCCCAGTAGTTTTTCTTGCCCTTGATAGCATGATCGACAAATTAACAGTGATCTCATAATTTATTCTTGCAATGTTCATTTTATTTATAATCCAAAAGCAATTAAATTCTCTTTTATGCCACATTGTCCTGGTGACAGATGTGTGGTTACCACTCAGACATTTGATGGCTGACATAAATCATCCTGTGATCAAAGTGTCTGTTGACTTGAGAGTCTGAATTTGCAGCAGATGCCTCCACATACAGAGTGACAAGAAAATTCTTCATGGGAGTCTCATTTCAGTTAACCACCTTGCTTTACTCTGACTTTGCAATCTGACAGCCCAGTTATTTTATGACAGCCAGGAGTCTTTAAATGTATATTTACAAAGCTACCAAATGTGTCACTTTGTCACTTATACCAAATAATACCTTTGATAGAAAAGAAATACATTAAAATTTATAGGGGCACAGTGCTAAAGGAGAAGGAATAGATAGTGAGTTTAACAATGTGACAAATTTATCCCCACATGTTGGAAGATCTGCAGGATTTTTTTTCTTTTTTTTACATTTTTGCTAAGAGGAATATCCACCTGTAATAACTTCCTTTTCTCCCTGTCCCCTCACCACAGTACCTATAAATTAGATTGCAATGGGAGACAGTAGTCTTTGACTGCAATTAAAACAGAACTAAATGCTGAGACTGTTATACAACTTGATTTTCTGTTTTGTTAAACCATAAGAAATCCTCTGGCACAATTTTAGCCATCCCAATTAGTTTAGGAGGTTCAGGAGTTAATGCAGTCAAAAGAACATTGCCTAAAGTTGTTTTTGCAATGGCTACCCCTTTTTGAAGGAAAGGGGATTTTTAGTATTGCATTTATCACCAGAGAGTGTCAGCCAATCTCACTGTTGGCCAGAGAATGAGCTCAGGCACAGCTTAGTTTATTAGTATAAAAAAATAATATAGGGCTATATAAAATAATAGTCTAGATGAAATAGGGTTGGCAGATGAGCTTTTGTCAATTGTCCAAGTCAATTGGAATTTTACTGCAGCGTGAGACAATGACCACTTGCCAGGGATCCTTCTTAGTCAACAATATGGACAAGTCCATGATTCCTCCAGTCTAAGAGTCCTTCAGGACTATCTCAGCAGCTCATGTGCCCTGAAATAACCCTACATGCCTTCATTATATGTCTCAGGGCCTACCTAACATCCATACCTTTTTATTTTCTACTGAGGCTGGCTGTGACACAGGCTCATTTTGTCTTAGATGCTTTGGACAGAAGAAGAGCAAAATAACCATGTCACAGAGACACTGCAGGGAGTTAGAAGAGATTAAGGAGCAAATGCAGTGAAATATAGATGGATGTTGATTGGTGCCATTTGGCTTCAGAGTCAAACAGTGAGCTGAGTCCCTCTTTTATTCAGTAGTATGGCAAAGCTACGGAGAGAAGAACCCTGCTGCAGGGAGCCTATGACCCCATACAGACTGAGCTGGCAGTGCAATAGCAGGCAGGGAAAAGACAAAATTGATGTGAAAATTTCCTATTAGTGATGGCAAGAAATTATCAAGACAGAGACAGGAATTCCCCAAACCTAATTTTTCTAATAAATATATGACAACTAACTTGCTATTTGATTTCTGATCTACCCATACAGGATTCACCTTCTGGGTTGTAGCTGGAGCGATGCTGTGTGAGTAAAGGCAGCACCAACCATAGCAGGAGTCTGAAATTCAGCTTAGTATTGATCTCAGTGGAGGTTTGATGTTTGGAGGATCTAACTAGTTTCTGCTCTGGGAAATGTATTTTCTAGTTGTGTTTTAGTTAATGTGCTCCCTTCAGGCCGTGAAGGAAATTGCTTCAGCTTGCTCTGCGGTATGGTGTCTCTAGATGTCTCACATTGGGGCAGGGAATTAAGTGCTGTATGCTCCTTTCTTCTCTCCTAAATAAGTGAATAATGTGGGTTTCTTTGGTTCCCTGCCCTCTTTACTTACAAAGTACCGTTAAAGGAGGGGATGACAATTTGTTGTTATCTTGACTTTGTAGCAAAAAAACCCAGCTTGGACTGAATGGGAGTGATTTAAGGGATTTGATTCCATAAATGCAGCATCATTGCCTGCATGGAGCATGTGCTTGTTTCAGGACCTAACCTCACAGGCTGGCCTAGTTCTAGTAATATTCATAGTCTTTCACTTAACTCCACAGAAAGAAAAAAATCTGGGCATGCTACTGTGCCCATGAGGAAGTCAATGACAGAGCTTTATTTTGTGCTATTTTTGGAAGGGCATTAGATTGCAATTGGGCTTCTGAATTCTCAGATGGATCAAGATCAAGAACTTATTAAAACTGAGGAATGTTAATATCATCTTTTCTGTAGTACTTATATATATATAAAGCATGTCACCATTCATTGCAAGATTTATCCTTTCAATTTCTAGTTCCATTGTGACTATGTCATGCTGTAGAATAGGAACATCACTCCTGTTATCCTTTTTATGGGTAATTAATTCATAACGGTAAAGAAGGATTTACACAGAATGGAAAAGTCTAGCTGTAAAGAAAGAGTCATCCTGTCCAGTGGACCGGATTTAAATATTTTTTTCTAGTACCTGTGGGAATAGACCATAGTAGAGTAAACATTTTAACCAGAGATGTTCAACATAGCCATTTGATAGTGCATCAGCTCTCAAGGGCTTTTTTGCTTGCCAGTTGAGACTTTTTCTTCATTCTTTATAAAAAAAACCACAAAAAAACAGATCACCAGAAAAAGAACATATTTTCCTTTTTAAAGTCTGTTTAACAAATGGTAGATTAATCAGTGAAGAAAGTACTATGCATGTAGAATCATTTCACATTACTGAAATAGAATAATTTTTGGGGTTAGGCGCAGGGTGAAATGTTTAGACACACTGTGTAGCATTGTTCTACTATATGAATCAATGTCACTGCAATGCTGGCTCCATTAACATTTCCTACTTACTATAACCTTGATGAAAGTGTGTTAAAATCATGAAAATTGTTTCCTTTTAAAATGAGAAGAAGCAGCATTGAAATCAACATTTTTTTTTCATTAATTGTAGTAATATTATTTAGTACTTGAAGAATAGAGTAGAAATGTTTGCAGAAGGACTCTATTTCTTTAGGTAGTTGCTTTTATGTTGCTACCAATCTGTTCACGTTTTTGAGTAGGACACAGATACATCCAAATTGAAGATTGTTAAAACTCTGCTAATGACACAGTTATTTTTCTGAATAACTTGTTTCCTGGGGGGTTTTGTGACCCTCACTTACTTCTGTGAGTGGAACTAATGTAACAGTGAACACTTTTTCCAGTTCCACTCTGTGATTATGTGCAACAACAAATGTATAAAGAAAAGAAATCTATAAAAATTTAGATTAGCTATTAGGAAGACATTAGTCACGATGAGGTGGTGAGACACTGGCACAGGTTGCCTACAGAAGTTATGAATTCCATATTTCTGAAGTGTTCAAGGTCAGGTTGGATGGGGCCCTGAGCAACCTGTTCTAATAGAAGGTGTCCCTGCCCACATCAGGGAGGATTGGAAGGGGATGATCTTTAAGGTCACTTCCAACCCAAACCATTCTGTGATTCTTTGAAAATGCAACTCTACATGATCTAAAGACATAAGGGAGAGGTCTGGAGATGGACACTTTGTGTCAAAATGTGATGCTGGGGCATTACTCCATATTGGGGTGAGGGTGGCATGCATTGGGCACACCACTTCCATAACTGACTTCCTGCTGCTGCTTGTCTGTGTCCAGAGTCAATGCAATTCCACTGACATTTAGGCACTGTACCTACTTATTGAGCCACAACAAAGGAGAACCAACAGGAGAGAAAAAATAGAAATCTCTCCGTAACAAACAAGGAGTTGAAGATCCCCTATGGCAAAATAGGTTGGAAGGAACACACACTGAAGGCTGACGTATAGAATCACACCACCTCTAGCTTGGGAGTCTGATACTTTTACCGTACTGTAATAATACAAGAATGGGCCCAGTTCTTGGGCTTAACCTTAGGCAATGGTGATGGCCAGAAGGCAGTACATGGTAGCCTATCACTTGCTCTCAAAGCAGTCACCTCTGAGCCTCTCTGCTGTCTTTTCTTTTCCACTAGCTCATCTGAGCAGTCACTGGCTGTTCCCCTGCCCTTACAGTTATTGTCCACCCTCAGCTCAATGCCGAGAAAAAAGCCTGCTTTGGCACTTCAGTGCTGCTCTCCACTCTCTGACCCCCACACAAGACACGGGGGCTCAGCACATCCTTTGATCTACCCAGCTGTGTCTTTCAGGAGGAACTGTAAAGTGGGAAACACACAGGGCTGCCCTATGGAAAAGAGTAGGTATATATCTAATAGCAGCTGGCACTCCACAGGAACCGTGCTAATTTGCTTTCTTCAATGTCATGGCTTCTTTGGTGAATGTGACCTGATTTGAAATTATGCTGTCTTGCACTTTGGTGAAGTTGAGGGGCTTGATTTTAGGAGTCACACACGGCTACAGGAATTGACAAGGTGATTTTGTACCTTCTTATCTAGAGTTGGATAAAATGATATCCAAATGATTCCAATAAATTAGAATTTATTTTCCATAAATCATGTTATATTCTATGAAGTATAGAATTCATGTTATAGTCTATGAAGAAAATGTTGCAAATAAAGCAGAAGCATCTCATGTTTTCCTTCCTCTGCTAGGTTCAAGGTCTCTTAATGAATCTATTCCTCTGTCTATGTGATAATCACCAGTATCTCATGAGTGACAGCTACCCTTTTTATGTTGAACATATATAATGGATTGTGAGATCTCTCAAGGGATTTTCAATATTTTGACCATTTTAATCAAAAGCAACAATTTTTTCGCCCCATCTCTAGAAATCACAGAATCATAGGATAATTGGATTTGGAAAGGACCTTTAACTGTCATCTAGCTCCACCACCCTGCCATGGGCAGTGACACCTTCTACTAGATCAGGCTGCTCAGACCCACATCCAGCCTGAACACTTCCAAGGGTGGAACAGCTACAACAATCTGAGCAACCTGTGCCAGTGCCTCATCACCGTCATAGCAAAGAATTTCTTTCTAATAGCTAAACTAACCCTGACCACATTCAATTTAAAGCTGCTCTGTCTTGTACTATCACTACATGCCCCTGGCAAAAGTCCCTCTCCAGCTACCCTGTAAGCCCCTTTTAAGTACTGAAAGGTTTCCCTGATCCTTCTCTGAGCACAGCAGGTTCTCAGCCTTCTTCTGATCCGTCTCCTAAAGACAGTATTTTTTACTTGAATGAATTTTTTAAAGATTTGAACATTTATCAAGTTACTTCTGGTTTGCAACAGCATTTGGCACTTCAGCAAATAAGCTACTGCAAATCTGCATAATTATCTTTTTCTCTTCCTGAGGCAAAACCAGCATCTGAAGAAATTGTTCTCTTGGTATTGGTCCATTCAATGCTACTGATATAATGTGGGTGACTTTATCTGATATTCAGGAACCATGTTCAAGGAATGTATTACTCCAGCTGGAGAAAATGAATTAATATAAAGCTGTTGGAGTGGATGGTTCAGAGGTAGATAAATACAGCTTCTGTATTGCTATATCAGTCTGTTAATATATTGTTTAATTCATCTTTGTCCTCAACTGATTAATCTAGAGACAGGGCAGTGAAAATTAACTTCCCGTTATACTGCATTTGAACTCATTTACAGCTTTCAGATTTGTTTAGTGACCTTAGATCAAGGACTTCATAAACTTTTGAAAGGAGCAAATAAGCAGTCACAGCTGAACATTTGAAATGCCTGAGTGAAAAGTAACATGGGATAGCATTTAGAATAGGGGATTACAAATAATTTACCACTCATTTCCTATGAACCAGAGTGTGGTTGTCCTGTTCTTCCCTATCTTCATTAATATAGAGTGCTAATGATAGGTGCTAATGATAGCTGCATAGTTGGAAACAGTGAATAAATACACATTGTCTAAAATTGTGTCATCCTTTGGTGATTTAGAAACTGCTGTTATTGTCGTAGCCTCAAAATGTTTGGTGTTCAGCTTTGCTTCAGATGAGTACTTGAGAGATGGAAACTATTAAACAGCTGTAAGATGCTAGTATTTGCAAAATTAAAATTCTCTGGTTTTATTAAGTACTTCAGAATACGTCCCTGTTGCTCTAGTATAGTTTACAAAATGCAAAGATTTACCTAGAGGGAAGATGATTTCTACAGGAGCTAGTCCAGCCTCTCGTACACTGATGGTAGCTTTCAGGTAAGATATTCAAACACTGCAGTGATAGTGCATGGAAATCCACGGAAAGGTCTTTCCTGGCTCAATCATACTCTGAATCAGGCTCTCACTTCTGACAGGGCAGAGAAGAGAGAAAGCAGAGGAATTCAGTTACACTGAAAAGTAAAAGACCCTGTGCAACCTGTAGAAAGTATTTGGGTGACACGTTCCTTAGCAATTATTTTCTCTTTCTCATTTAATTAGCTGTAAACAAGTAAACATTTTTTTTTTCTCTCATTAAGTGCATGTACCTACTTAGCAAAATTTGCCTTATTTGAGTCTAGCTGGAAATGTGTAACTGCAGAATTCAGTCATGGGTTCCAGACTTTTTCTGAATGAAAAAATAAAATTGTGTCCTGAGTCAGAGAACATGGGACATTTCATTTGACAGATGTTGCTTCCTGCATATTTTATAATTGTAATAGTGGTGGACCAAGTCTTTCCTTTTCCAGGAAGTGGGAGACAGTGTCATAGTATGGCTCTTCATGAAAGCAATGACACACAAATTTTAGAGCTGTGCATCACTCAAGCACCAGAACTGCTCAGAGTCCTGCAGAGCTGCTTTTGTGAGGCAGGGCTCAGGACAGGCACTCCGAAATTGAAGCAGAGAGCTGTAAATGAGGTCTGAAATGGAGATTCCTCTCCACTGTTTTACACAGAGGAGAACCCAGCTAAGTTCTTGTATATTTAGGTCATGTGCAGGTATTTTGTTTATACTTTTAGTCAACTCTGAAAAAGCCTCTGATGCCTGTACACTAAATGGTCAACAACTGGTAAGTCAAGCAGAAGATCTGATGCTTAGGAGCAGGAAATATCGTCAATTGTATGCATGCTCAGTTATATAGCATGTGTTTTCCCATATATATTTTATGCTATATCCTACATGTATATCAGTATATAATTATACATATTTCACTGATGCCCCAGCTCTCCCATGTGTCAATAAGTAGAAACAGAAATGTGAAAGGGGATGTCTGTTATTCTGCCATATATAATTATACATATTTCACTGATAGATAACCCCAGCTCTTCCATGTGTCAATAAGTAGAAACAGAAATGTGAAAGGGGATGTCTGTTATTCTGCCTGACTCTGCACTGAGGCACATCAAGAGTGTTCTCCCACACAGCTACAGTAGTTCAGTTGTAAATATATGTAGGAATATATGAGCTGGTCAGACCAAAGCTGCATCTGACTCAGAATTCTGCCACTGACTTGGCTATTGGGACATGTTTGGAAGAAGTGATGTGACTTGCAGAAAATGCCATGTACATGCAAGATATGCCTCAATTATACTCCTTTTGCTGTTTGCTCCCTGCTCCTGTCCATTAGTGGTTTAAATTCTACAGCCTTGACTGCCACCAGCTGAAGCACCAAAGGTTACTTTCAACAAAGTATTCAACACTAAAGAGTCTAATTCTTTTATACTGTGCCAGTTCCACTTCCAAACCAAACCTGTTCATTTAGAATCACGGAATGATTTGGGCTGGAAGGAACCATTTAGTCCAATCCCCCTGCCATGGGCACAGACAAATTTAACCAGATCAGGCTGCACAGAGCCCCATCCAGCTTGACCATATATTTCAGCATGTCTCAAGATGTTCCCCAGATATTAAAGAGAGATCCCCAGAAACTTCTGACCTCAGTGTCTGGCATTTCCTGACAATGTAACTGGTGTCTGAGGAATACAGGGTTCAAATCCTGGCTTGTAACCTGCTATGATAACATTTGTCATTTGTATGTGGGAAGAGGAGCCCTCACTTAATACAATGTCAGGAACAGACTCAAAATCAGCATAGAACACTTAGGAGTCAAAACAAGCAGTCTGGCAAACAAGCAGTAGTCTAGGTCAAGCACTTTGGTGATGAATGCTGAATAAACAGGAACTTACAAACTGATTTTGCAGATAGGTAAGGAAACCCAGAGGGTAGGACAGTTTTGCAGCATTTATATTTAAATGCTATTCTGGTGTAAGTCTTAAAATCTTCCAGGCAGAAAACCCCCCATCTAACTATTGTGTGACAATTGTTCTTTTCTCTGAGATACCACTTTTAATAAGAATCATAGAAGTTTTTCAAATAGTTCTGGACAAGGAAACTCACACAATACCAAAATCAAGAGATAGCAAGGAGATTGAAAGGTATTTTAAGAAAGCTATAGTATATTAAAGTTCTGCAAGTTTGCTAGAAACATAATTCATAGTACCACCAAAGGAAAAGAATAGTATTAACTTGTCCATTTTATATAAATCCCTAAGTTTGGAACAAACCCCACACCTCTTTTATCAAGTTAAATTTATATTGTTAGATGAAATCAAAATTTTATGTTCTGTATGGAAGTAGAAAAGGTCCTTAGTGAATGATCTTAAATTATCTCCTATTCGAATGAGTTAATTTTACTGAGAGTTCTATCAAACCTTTAATTAGGCTTAAACTGTACATCTAAAAAGTTGGCAATTTGACAGTGACCTCCTTAAAACACATTGATCCAAGTCAATGGAAAAGGGAACGAAATGTTAAAAATAAAAAGCTTTTTCCTTTTAGTCATGGGATTTTAGGTTTAGTGTGAAAGGTTAGGGCAAGCAACAACTATTAAAAAGAGAATGTTTTCATTTTTCCCCCTCTCAAAGAAGTTTCTAATGATAGAGGTTCAATTAGTTAATCTTTGTAGAGCACTTCAAAAAATGTGAAGTGCTCTTTTGGACTTGGTCTGATACTCAACAAATTTGACAATGGACTTTTCATTGACTTCTATGAGAGATGAACTACACAGCTAAATTCAAGCTTCCTGAACTGCTGAGGAAGAGATTTTGATGAGCTCAAAGCTGCGAAGTAGATTTTCAAACACACTGATGTCTTAATTTCTCATTTGGCTCATGATGAACCCTCAGTCTTTCGGAAACGCGACATTTCAGTTTAAAGTCTCCCATTCCTGTCAAAATTGCCTTTCTTTGTTCTTGATGTATATCTTTGGAGGAGTTGGACTCTATGATCCTTATGGGTCCCTTCCAACTCAGGACATTCCATGAATCTGTAATGCTATCTGTATGCATCTGCGTTAAAACATCCCTACCTAAAAGCTCTGAGGTCTTCATTTACAACTCAATTTTCAGTGTGATTGAACATGCTGTGCCCCCTGCTGGTGTTGTAACTGGTGGTTTTACAGTTTCTTTTAAAATATGATGAAAATGTAGACATCTTGATTTCTGCCTGAACTCCATAAAAGTTGAGGAGAGCTGCCATTTGAGATCTGCTGGACAAACAATTTGTAGCTGACTTGGGTGTTTTTTCCCCCCACTACCGTACAAATATGTTATGTTTGAGGTAAGTATCCAATATAATCTGATCAATACAGTTCCATTTACTAGTCACACTTTGAATTTCATCACGGACAACATGCATGCCTGTTTGAAAAGTTATTTTGTTTTCTTTTTTTTTTCCCGCTAAAACCTTGTAGACATTATTTGGATTTCTGTTATTAGATTCTTTATTAAGCTCAATTCCATTTCCCCTTTTTTCCCCCTTAAAATTCCCACAGAATGTTTACAAACCACACTTTCCATCTTATCCCAGTCATCTTGATTGCTCTATTTCAGTGTTGCAGAAGATATTCAAAATTCCAAGGTGTGTTCAGTTTGGATTTTTTTGGTAAAATATATTAAAATACTTTTCTAAAAAAGTAGCCATAGTATGTTTGTTCTTGGTCTGTACTTCAGGTTGGCCTACTCTATTTATGAGCATAAAATAAAAATTTCTTAAATCAGAATTTTATATTTTCAGTTATTTTAAGAAACTACATAGACTAGTTGCTAACATTGCTTGCTTGTTAATCTGGAGTGACATAATTACAAATCCTTGAGAAAGCAGTGGGGAATTGCTAACACTTAAATTGGAATTTCAAGCCCTGATGGCTTGCTAGTAATAACTTGCTTTAGTCTTTTAGCTATTGTTTGAAGTTTATTTTAAATTTTCAATAAATATTTATGCTAGTTTAAAATTTCTATTGAAAAGTTTGAATCTGTAAGACTGTTTGGGGTGCTCAGATCCTGGTCTTTATTTCCAGTTCCCAGAACCATCATCCAACTAGAACAGGGTTGATAACCTGTGACCAACCCTTTCCACTACCTTTCCACTACCCAGTGCACTCTGAAGGAGATTGCAAGTATTTCAATTTTCAGACTGATGAATTGGAGAGACTGAATTATACAGTAAGTGAAAGCCCTTGGAACTCTGGAGCTCATATATCTCTTTCCCTCTCCCCATCTTGGCTATGACACAAAGCTGGTAGAAACCAGCCACAGGGCCATTGGTAGACAGGCATCTGAATGGAAACAGTCTTTCTCTTCTCTCCCTCAGTGGTGTTGTTTCTTGCTTTTTCCTTTATTCTGATGCAGCCTCAGAGAAACTGGACTACTGATGAGTTGACAGTAATATTTCACAGGACGTGGTTGGGGAAAACAAAGTATTTTTAAGGCTCAGGGTGAACTAAAGGAGCAACAGGCATGAACCTATCCACAGAAAATACCAAACAAGTTAAGTTTCTGTACAGATGGTGTTCACCATAGGTGTTAGTAAGAGGTCCAGTTCCAGATACCAGTACCAGTTAATAATGGTTTACCAGCACCAAGTTAATAATGTGTTATGTTAAGAGCAACAACCTGCTGAGATAAGCAAATGTAACATGTAGTATTTACATTTGCAGTCCTGAGTTTCCCATTAAAATGTTTGAAATACACTGTAGAAATGTGGATGTGCTTAGTGTGCAGATTTCCATAAAATTATTTCCGTGCTCAGTTGGAATACTGTGTAAATTGACTGAAGGTGTCAGGTGGGACCAAAAACTACATTAGCATTTTTTTCCTCAAAATGCAGCAAATAGGTTTCGGTATTGCACTTGAAGGTTTTTTTCTCTTTGGGGCACAAAGTAACACGGGATGGTTCTTCTGTTTCCAAATGTCCTTCAACTTGCTAATTTCCAGGGCCCCGCCACTGTTCACTGTGATTCATTGCAGCGGCGAATAACGAATATCACTGAAATAGTGAGATCGCCTGAGCTATTTCAGAAATTAATGGACTGACTGTGATATACTGGAGCCTCTTTCATGCATCTATAATTGGAGTGCCAATTTATTTCCAATCATTTCAAGCACTATAATTATAGTGCATCATTGTTGCCTGCTTAACATTCATATGGGACACTGCCACAATAATTCTGGCAGGAGGCCACATATTTTACTGCTGAAATGAATGGTAAAAATGAAAGGTAATATACAAAGCAACAGAACTTTGAATTTTGTTTAGAGGTTTTGTTCTGGCTAAACAAGTAATTCTGGTCATGGTAGAATGGTATGGAACAAACTCACCTTCATATAATTTCAATAAAAATATTTCCTGTGTGGACTAGAAATCAGTCAGGTAGGAAAAAAAATCTAATGTTTCAAATACAAATTCCACAATATTCCATCTGCAATATCCAAAAAAAAAAAAAAAAAAAAAAAAAATCACATTTCAGCTGGAGAAATAAATGAAATTATTTTCCAGGAAAAAATAACAAGCAAGAAGCAATATCATCTAGAGCGGATTTTTCAGGGCTGTGTCTAGTGAGGTCCATGGCCTTGAAGAATATAAAGTAGGGTCAGACAGATCAGATCCTAAAAGCTGTGTCTAGTCTCCACACATGAACATGCCATATCTTCCTTGAATAATCTATTCCACAGTTTGACAACCTGCAGAATAAAACTTATTTTTCTTGTGTTGAAACGGGATTTTTTATAATTCAGTTTGTGTCTTTTGCCTTTTGCCAGTTTTTGGACAAAACTGAGAGGCGTCAGGCTCCAGCCTCATAATGAATAGTGAAACGATTCACAAGCAATTCAATAAAGCTGTTCAACTCCAAAAAGTTTCTACCCATGTCACCCATGCTACAGAAAATTCCCAGAGTTTCCTAGCTTCAGTGTAGAGCAAAGCTAATAGTTGCCAGTTGGAGAAATCCTGGTGTGGGAAAGAACTCAATTCACTTTGGGATCTGCACCCCACAAACACTCCAGATGCAATGCAGAGGCCAAGTCTGGTTCCTGGGCACACAGAACAAAGTAAAAACAGGTGTTTTTACAGGTGTTTTAATATAGGTGTTTTAATAGCAATTAAGCAGCTGGTCACTAGCAGTGCATTATTACTCATATACTTTTTCCATCTTGGTAGGAATTTTCTGTGTCATTAGACACTTCCCTGAATCTGGTCTGATCTTTAGTTTTCAGGATTTAAGAATAAGAGATAAAGCATCTATGAAAAAAAAAATCTCAGCAAAAATCTCCTTGCTCAAGACTGCAGCATGAAATTATTGAGGAAGGAAGTGGTGGAGTTAGGATGCAAATTAAAATTCAGTTGCTGTGTCAGAGCAGTGAAGGAATTCCCTACCTGAGAGCATTGTAAAATTTGAGAAAAACATCACCATTATCCAGAAAGGTCACCAAAAGAAGCCAATTAGAATTCTGGAAGGAATAAATCTTTAATAATGCCCTCCTTGGAAAGGTCAAATAGAACTCTGTATTGGTCTCTTATTCCCCAGAAGGCATTGGCAGTATTTTACTTGATGCAAATTGTTATAACTCTGCAAAAGTTACTGAGAAATTGATCTTTGTGTCAGCTAAGGACAAACACCATTTTGCCAAACACAGGCAAGCCTTGGCTGCATCAAAACCAGAATAATTGTATTCTAAAGTAACTGGATTGTCTTCCACATATGCCACATGTACTACTGTGCAATAATGAAGTCCTGCAGTATAAAAATGCTGTGTAAAAGAGGATAACATTTAATTCATGGAATACTTTTTGTGTGCCCTGATGTACTGCATGATATAAGGTGTAAAATGCTCAAGTTTTCCAAATGAAACTCTTTCTCACCATGCATATGACATTGAGAGCAACTTTAAAAACCACAGGACAGTTTTAATGCTTCCCTTAAAATATGTGAGCATGCAGTGAGAGCATTCTGTTGTGCCCAAAGCCAGAATATCCTATTTTAAGCCTGTGGGGAACCAGCTGGAGGAGATGAGAAAAGCAGTGACATGGATGATTCCTTCAGGGACAAAGAACAATCACTCTAGAAAGCTTTTGGTTGCTGGAGATAAGAAAAATGACAGAGTAAAACATACAGTTGGAAAAGGTGATAATGAGGGGATGGTGAGCAACGTGAGATGAGTAAGAGAGATGACATAGAAACCATTAGAAAGAGATCATTAAAAATCTCTGCTCAAATAAATATTGGGACAGAAGTTTATAAAATGCAGATGAAGCAAAGAAACAAAGATGACCATTTTCAAGAAATAAAGACCCATTTAACGAGAGCACTTGAATTAGCTAACCAGACCGAGACCAAATACATATGTTCTTGCATGTATTCTAGAAATCTAAAAATAGAAAAGGTGAATCAGATTTTACTAAAAGAAAATATTCATATCCTTGGTTCATATGGTAGCTAGTGGGATACTGAATTTGCAAGACGCTAATAGTATAGGAAAGAAAAAACAAGTTGTACTGGTGAAAGAACATCACTGTACATTAAAAAAAAAAAAGATTTCAGGAAGAATATTGTAAAATAGGCACATAGACATAATCACACGTGAAGGGCACAAACAATAAGTTTCTTTGACCAGAGGTAGATATTTCCACTAAGCACACTTAATATCTTCCCTCCAGCCTGCCTTGTGCAAGTGGGATGGTATGAGGATGCAGGCTTGGGAACAGATTGAGACTTAGGCTTAAAGACAAATAACGGAGGAGACAATTAATGCAGAGATAGTTAATGACTCCTGGTCAAAAATGGGAATAGCAGCTGTGCCACTTGGGTCTTCACAGACTGCATCATGAGAGAGTCTTCAGGGTCTTGGTGTAAGCAGCTGGCAGAGAGGGCAGAGCAACCAGCAGAGTGCAGTCCCATCTGCCAGTAATCAAATACAAGAAAATAAACTATATACTTAAAAATGTCTCATGATGTGGGCAACTGATGTATCCTGGGGAGTAGGCTGTTGCTAATTTTTTAGATGGCCGTTGCAGGTCACATATATGAATACCTATACATAGACATGGTGAATTAGTAGCTAGAAATGGGGTAATAGACCATAATACAAATTAAATGACTTTGAAGTGCAGCTCAAAAAAGAATATTCACTAATCAAGCATATAATTACTGAGATTTTATGCTTATTACATGGTCAGTCAGTTAATGATTGTGTGGCAGCAAAAGCAAGAAGCATTTTATCAAAACCTATCTGAAATATGCAAAGACACTTGTTTAACAAATTATACTAAAGCAGATAAAACCTTTACGTTGTAGCAATATTGCCTATTTGTTTTGCCAGCTTTTATAAATAATTTTATTCACATGCTGACCTAGGGAATTAAAATATGGCTGCTACGGCATGAAAGCAAAAAGAAAGCCTCCTTTGGAAATTTGCTGTAAAAATAAGTCTCTCTCAAAAATATTTTTGAGTTTCTTCTGATGTTGTTATTAAAAAATTAGAAGTCTTTTTCAATTTGGAAAAATGTAGGTAGATCAGACATAGCCATTTTCCAGGGAGGTTAGCAGCTCTTGTGAAATGTACTAAGAAGGCAGCATATAAACTGATACAAACACATTCATTATTACCAGCATATAACTCAGCTACATCATATACTTGGGACTAGGATGCACTGCTATACTGCCTAAACATGCATAAATAACACCACATTTCCTCTCCCAGCACTATCCCCCAGTCTGAGTACATAGCATGAGTATGTACCATATAAATCCCTTCTATTTCTTAACAGCTTTGAAGACTGCAATGTTTGCATTTTCGTTATTCCCTTCCCACCCATCCCCACTCCCTGAAATCACAAGACCCAGAAAAATCCATTAGCAATTCTGAAATTGAAGATTTTCTTGTGATCAAGGGCTCCTAAAGTTTGGTACTTTAAAGAAAAAAATCCAAATACCCTAAGAGCTACTACACTGAAATATGTTCATTGCAACTGAGTAGACAGAGAAGTCCTATGAATCCAACATACTCCAGGCAAAACTGGAGCAGTCATGCAAGGTTTGATCTTAGGAACAGCACCCTCTAAACAGCTCACACCTACACACCATGTCACAGTGAGCATATCTCCTGCTTAACTGTGCATCCACACAGGCTATTTTCTCCTTAAACAGAGATCTTTTGGCAAGGAAAAGGAATCAGATAACGATACCCTTAATTAATTATAATGCAGCCTCAGGGCACTGGTTATGTAAACAACTGTCTTATGGTAGTAGGATGTGAATATTTCTTATGTCTAAAATGTATTGCAACCAGAAAATTTATGTTTATCTCAAATACCTGGACTCTCTGGCTACCTATCTACTAGCACAATAAATGTGCTAAGGGTTGTTTTCTGGTGATAAGGACTACTGGCATGAATATAATGTTAAAACCTTTCAGCCTCAATTATATGATGCCTGCATCCAAACTGCCTATTGAGAGTGATCCCTAGTGCCTGCTAACTTCTGAACACTTCCCAGAAATTGCTCAGGTGGGGACTAACCAGGCTGAGGCCAAAAGTATGGCCAGGGATTGCTATAATGCCTATGTGGAGAGCTGATTGAATTCCAGTCCCTGAGGATAATTTCTGGATCTGTTTATCAGTCTATATGTAGCATAAATGTAGTTTATCTAAATAAATGTAACCTTTAGTTTGGATAGGTAATCTGGGTTTTATTGGTGATTCTTTTCTTGTGAAGCTGTGGTCTGCTGGGAAAGCATGGCATGGGACAAACTAGAGTTGAAAACAACTGAAGATGCTAAAAAATGAAAAATTCAACTTTCTAAGAATTTTGGGGGAAAAAAGCCCCACATTGATTTTCAAACTCTGATACATAGTTTATTTGTTAAAACAAAATAAATACAATGATCCCTTGAATTTTGCACATTTTTGCAAAGCCCGCTAGCAATAAACAGAACAAGAGTCTTGGCCTCCCCCATCTTATAAGGTTTAAAAAAAAAATTATAATTGTATTGCAACACTTGCATATAATATTTACCATGCAAAGCATTCTGGACTAAATGTTGGATCATCCAAAGAGTATGACCCAAGCAGTCTGAGCCTTATATAATTCCTTATGACCCTGAGCTGAGGATTGCTTAGAGTTCATCATGGCGTTGGGAACACTTTTTCTGTTCCTCAAAAGTGATGCATTGCATATTTATACAGCAAAATTACTACTATCTTAAAGCATCTCAGTGCTTTCAGAGAGGATGCACTCAATGTCTTAATAATTGGGCTAAGTACATAAGTACATGGATTGCATAATTTCTTTTTTTTTTTTACTTGAAAAGGTTAAAATTGAGGTCTCCAAAGGCATGTCAGTATATAACTCCTAAAGTAGTTAGGCACTTAACTACTACTTTTTTCAACTGGGAATGAAGAGCTAAAATAACAGCTACAGACTATAATCTGTTTCTGAATATTGGAGAATCATCAGCTGACCATCAAACTGAGAAACTCAAGATAATGTGTATACCTGCATTGGGGTGAAAGAGCTCAAAGGAGCACTGTTGTCCAGGTGGTTGTAAACCTTTTTTTCACCATATATCTGATCATGTGACACAAATGTCTTGCCTTGAAAGCTCATTTTTAATTGAAATTTTCATTATAGTGTTCCCTGAAGTCATAATATTGAGCAAAACCAGCAACTCATGGACTTGTTCTCAAGCTAGATATGCTTTAAATATAAAGACTTGCTGATATAAAGAGAAAAACACCTCACTCATTGAACATTCCCATTATTCATGTACAAAGTCAGTGTTTTGAATGCTACAGTCTTGGTTCCCATAGGACTTTGGAAATTCCAGCTTTCAATGCTAAGGATTTTTCCCTAGAAAACTGAATTGTGTCATTTGGTTTTCAGCCCAGCAGCACCTGAGGAGTATACAAAGGCAGAAAAAGTAATTTAATGTACTGTGACTTATTTAATCTGTTCTAATGCTAACATGATCATTTATTTTATGTTCCTACCAAGCCTGTTACATTTTTCTTAACATAAGTCAGAGGTGTATTTGTTAATGTTTCAGCAGTGCTTTTCTTGCTGCTGCTTCAGGGGAGAGAAAAAAAATTTGATCCTTCTCAGCGTATATTTGGAATATTTGTCAGTTTCCCAGGTTGGTTGTCAGGAGCGGAATTAGGCCAGCAGTCGAAGGCACAGTTTTGCAAATATTTAGGTACTGAAAGAAACAAGTAAGTACACAGTAAAATTTACACACAGGTCAAAATATATTAGGGCCCAGGCTCACAAACAGATGAAGTAATTTGACAGCTGATGAGGACTGTGACAATGTCAAAGCAGAGTACTTTTCAGGGAACATCTAATATATAGCTTAGATAGGAATAGCTGAAGGGAGAATATCTGAAATAGAGAACCTGTGGGGTTTTTGATATTTATACTCTTGTCTACACAGGGGTTAAGATACTTCTGAGACCTGAGAAGCAGTTTGGTCCTTTTTGTTGTATGCTTTTTTTGCTGCTTCTACTTTTACCTAGTAGTTCAAGTCAAGAAATAACTTTGGTATTGATAAGGCAAACTGTTGCAAAAGGCAGTATCTACTGTACAAAACTGTCCCAGCCACGGACATTTAATTTTTCAGGTTGAAAAGATCTCCAGGGTCATCAAGTCCAACTATTAGCTCAGCACCACCATGTTGACCACTAAACCATGACCCCAACTGCCTTATCCACACATTTTTTGACAGCTTCTAGGGATGATACCCCCAGTCTCATCTGTGCCCCCTCTTAATGAAGACTCTGTCTCCCCTCTTCTTTTCAGTCTTGAGTAGAGTGTGGTGGATTATTCTGCCCACTGATGTCCAATGGAGCAGGCTCTAGCTGCATGAAGAGTTGGTGTGGCTCTGGCACAGCTCCATGGAAACCAGCAAGGTGGTTCTTGTCTGTGCCAGGTTTGGACTTGGGGTCCGTGGTACAGTTAGGCAGCCAGCCTCTCCTGATTGGGGGTTCATCTCTTATTTGGTATTCTTTTTATAGTTGCTAGATTTATTTTTTAATTATTATTTAAATTGTGAGGATTTTTTGAAAATAGCTTGTTTTCCTTTTTTATAGCTCATTTAAGTTAAGCTTCTGGAAGCAGTATACAGGAACAATGATAAACAGACTTTAACTGCAGTTTCTATAGATGGTCCCTTTAATGGGCTCATAAATACAGTTGCTGGTTGTTTATTCTTTCATTAGTGGGATCAATTGTTTAACAAAAAAAAAATCCAGTGAATTTGCAAGTATCTGTATTTCCTTTTGTAACAGTTATTGGAATCTTAGATTCACAGTAACTCCAGACCAATATTCCTCGGGTTTGAGCTCATAATACTACATGATGTCTTGAGTTTGGAAGTGAGAATTGAGATGACATTGTTTTCTCCTTGTCTTACTATGAAGAAATCTCTTTGGAAGAGGGAAAGAGAAGAAATCAGGGAGAGGTTTTTTGGGCTATCTGAGACCCAGATGGTGGGTGAGATCTGATGCTCCATCATTATCTATCTATCTATCTATCTATCTATCTTCTCTCTCTACATATATATCTATATTTATGATATGTTGCCACTTAGCTTCCTTGTTTCTCTCTGTTACCTAATTTTAAAGGAAGATAAATAACTCATGATTAATTTTCATGAATGTAGGTACTTGTAATTAATATTAATGAGCACATTTCCAAAATATGACATTTCCTCGTAAGCAGGATGACACCTGTGTGCACTTAAATGCCATGTTAATGAGAGGTGGTGTCCATTTCATTGAAGGAAAGGTGAATTTATCCATTTCTGTGTGGATGAGAAGGAAACTTAATCTGAGACAGGCATTAATACATTAAGCCTTGAGGCCACCGTGTAAAACGAAAGCTTCTGAACTCCTTTACTCACTTTAAAGCTGAGTTCACAAATTGCTGTCCTTGAGGGTGAAAGGAAAGATAATAAAATTTGAAGAAAAGTGAAGTAAAGTTTGTCTGACTACTTCTTTAATTGAAGCTTTTGGTGTGTGAGCACTTCCTGTCATCATTATGTATATGTGCCCAGTAGCACAAGATCTGCTGCCCTTCTGTGCCTGGAAATTCTCTAGCTATGAAAGAAAAAGTACATCACATTTTAGGATAATCACTGACTTTTTCATTTTTAGCTTCCACCATTTCCTTTCTCCTTTGTGGCCTCTGGATTTCTGTGAAGAAGGTCCTTACATAACACATTAAAGCTTTGATATGAGCTACTGCCTTGCTTCCCAAGAGCCAGGTGTTTCATTTCTCTTCTGGGAATGAAAGCAAAGCTGTAGGCTGTCTTGTTGCATCATAGAATAGAATAGAATAATGGAATCATTAAGGTTGGAAAAGACCTCTAAGTTCATGGAGTTCAACTGTCAACCCAGAACTACTGTTTTCATCACTAAACCATGTCCCCAGCTGTCACATCCACACACTTTTTGAACACTTTCAGGGATTTGACTCCACCACTTCTCTGGGTAGACAGGCCCACTATCTGCCCAGCCTTTCAGTGAAGAACTTTTTCCTAATATCTAATCTAAACCTTCCCTGGTGCAACGTGTGGGCACTTAAGCTGAAGAAGGGTACATTTAGATGAGATATTAGGAAGCAATTCTTTACTATAAGGGTGGTGAGGCACTGAAACAGGTTGCCTAGAGACATTGTGGGCTCCACCTTCCTGCAGGTGTTTAAGGTCAGGCTGGAGAGGGCTCTGAGCAACCTGGTCTAGGGGAAAGTGTCCCTGCCCAGGGAAGGGAGATGGAACGAGATTATCTTTAAGGTCCCTTAGAACAAAAGCCATTCTCTGATTCTATGATATGATTCCTCATTAGTCATTACCAATCATTAGCTCCAGAAGTCTCTACTTTTAGGATAGTGAACATCCTCACAAATAGAGAGAAGCCCTTTTACATTTTCTCATGTTGTCTGTGCAAGATCACCTTCATTCTAATTGTTGTATATGAGATCTCATGTTAATGAATCACAGGAATGTTTTGGAAAACAAACTTCCTGAAAAATGGTTATTGTAGAGCTTAAATTCTCACTACAGCTAGACCAGTGAAGATCTCATTTTCATTTTTTTCCTATTTTCATTTTGCAAAATTATTCATTTTCTGGAACTATTTTATAAATACATATCTGTCCATATACGTGTAATTTTTTTTCAATTTATTGTAATACATTTTCCTCAGTATATGCAGCATGCATGCCATGAAGAATGCATTAGTGAATTTCTGTAGTTTTCTGAGGTTTCTTTCTTCTTAAGGTGAATATGTGAATTACTAAAGAATATGTGAAATAGTGCATATTCTGTAACACTGACAGGACATCAGATAGTACAGAGAAAATTGTCATTGACCTGAAAGAATTTGGATTGTTCAACCTGGAGAAGAGAAGACTTTGGGGACACCTTCACTGTGGTACTTCAGTCCTTTAAGGTGCCTTATAAAAAGGATGAAGACAAACTTTTCAGCAGGGCCTGTAGCAATGGGTCAAGGGGTAGTGGTTTCAAGCTAAAAGAGGGTAGATTCAGATTAGATATAAGGAAGAAGAAATTTTTTACAATGACTGTGGTGAAACCCTGGCTCAGGCTGCCCAGAAGGAAAGTAGAAGCCCCATCCCTGGAAACATTCAAGAGCAGATTGGACAGGGCTCTGAGTAACCTGATCTAGCACTGCTTCTTTACCTGAGCTGCCAATTCCCTGTCTCTTTCTTATTAATCGCTTTATTGCCTGTATGCAAGTTTAATTTAAAAAAACTCATTCCTTCACAGAAAATGTTGCCACAAAATTGGTTAATGATGAAAATGTTTTTTCCAAGTTTGGTGACAAGATTGCTGCAATCCAGACATGAGCATTAATCCTTTTTGCTGGTTTTTTTCTTACCAGAAAAGAATGGGAGACGGAGAAGAGAAAGACAATGCCAAGCAACTGGGTTCTGTGTACAAAACACGACGGAAACTCATGTCTTACTTTCATAAAGGTCTGAGAGCTTCTAGAACCAACTGCTTTGCTATCAGAATCACACAGGTTGAACAACAGCCAACAATATTATTTGAAGATATTGAAAATATTTAAACTCCTAGATCATCTCTGAATATGTCAACAACATATTTAAGGAACCATCCTGCCCATCTGGGTTATTTCTTTACTAAAGGGGAGAAAGATCATTGGTTTTCAGAAGGGTTTCCTCACTTTTAATCAGTTGTTTTACAGCACATCACAAAACAACTTTCAGCACTTTAGAAGAGGTCTGCTGAATGAATATGCAGGGTCTGGAGGACAAGAGAGATCTGTAAGTTATTCTGACCTGCTGAATTACCTAGACAAGTCATTCGCTTCTCTTCTGCTCTGTTTCTCTTGTATCCACTGGCGCTGTGAAGTCTTCATGCAAAGGGATAGACTCTTGCTGTGTTCACAAAGCCTCAGATCCAGCAGGCCCTTGACTGTGACTGGGGACTCTAGAAGCTATATAAATTTAAGTAATAAAAATAATAATTTCAAACCAGTAATTATTCAGTTCCTATGGAAGAGACTAAGTATGGTGGAAGAACAAAAAGAGTTTTTCCATCGTGTTTGCCCACATCTTGGGAATGCAGGTCCTTGCTGTCGGAGACAACTTGAGCAATTACTGCTTCTAGATTACCCCAGCATAAAGTAAGAAAGAATAAGTTGAAGAAAGAATAAGTGAAGGCTTTACCCTGGTTAATTCAGAGTTCTGCCAGTTTGTTATTTGTAAAGGAAACCATTGTACATCCCAAGGAAAGGGCTATTTTTTCTCTTCTGGAAATTGTGGATCTTGTAATCTTCCCATGGGAGAGATTTCAATGCTGACCATTATATAGTGGCTTTGAGCATTTGGATATTGGCACTCCCTCAATTTGGAGGAAGTCCAAGCATCTCTATGCGTGTTCAAGGAGGACATGAAAAAGAAAATCACATAACAAACATGATTTTCAAAACACTCTAGTTAGGGTTGTAGGGTAATAAGCCATCAAGTGATTCTTTTTAGACTGACATCTGATGAATTGATGGCACACACTTCCCTGTCTGTTCTAAGACACTGTCATGCCACACTTCTGCCTGGCTTTTGAAAAATCTGTTGATTAGCTCACACCACCCCGTATTTGCTATCAAAGGCAAGACTCCTTTTTAAAATCTAGCTGGTATACTCAACACCATTCTAGTGATTCTGCATTTTCCAGCAGCTAGAGCACCAGCAAATATCAGGCGCATAAGCTTTGTAAAATAACAAAATCCTTGCGTAGTCCTGGGATAAAATCAGGCTAACAGATGTCATCATTACTGACAATCAAGAAAATTGAACCAGCGCTCAAGCATCTGTGTGAGGGTGGCCTTACCTGACATAGAGAAAGCAAATTACCCTTCCATCATCAGGGAATCAATCCAAGGACTATGTCTTTGGATATAATTTGCATACGCTTCAACTTGGAAAGGGCAAAGGGAAAAGATTGTTTTATTAGTGAAAGACTGGGTGGTATTAATCTGAGAACTCAGGGCAATTCTTAAACACAGAGCATTAATATGTCAGAAAGAATCAGAATCAGCTGAAAGGTTATTTAGTGAAGTGAAAGATTTGTCCTACAGCTGCAACTAAGTTAACTGGAGTTTCTTTCTAACAAATTATGATCTATGTCTTTATCAGGAGGTTTATTTTAACAAGGATGTTTTATAAAATGGTGGTTAGAGTTGATAATTCAAACCTCAGATGCTTGCTTAGTAGTCTCTGTGTAGTGTTTCTGCACCACATTCAAAAAGCCAGCCATCCAAACACCTCTGCTTCTAGGGGACATACAAAGCTTATATCACCCTAGGGTTTTCCTTGTGGTTTTGCATTTCTCCCAAGAGAAAGAACTTTTAAGTATCTTCATTCGCTTTCTTGTCCTGTGCCATGTGAATGTTCCTCAAACTACTGAAGTGAGAAGAGTCATTTTTGCAGAGTTTCATGAAAACTGATAAAGGCATTTTGTATATCTTCACAAACTTGAAAGATTAAAAAGAACTTTGCCTTATTAATTTTTAACTCTTGTGTACCCAAATCTATATTTAACCAATTTATCCTCACATTACAGCCTGTGTCTGAAGTCTAAATGCAGAACACCTGTAAGAATGCATCTAGGATTTGCTGGCAGATACTTGACATTGGAGAAACTATCACTGCTTCTGGTAATCAGCCTTGCTTTGAAAAAGTGTGCAATTATTGTTATGACTATACCTGATTTATTCTTCCTGCAGAATCAGAAAGCTCTTTAGTCCCTGATACCTCTCCCAGTATGGCTTAGTCACCTCTGCCTAGGTTACACAGGTTTTCTATATCCTTTTTCTGTAAACAGTATAGTTTTCTGTGGCATGTTTCAACAGGCAAAGTAGAGAGGTACTGACCTATGTTATTTTACAACCCGTGGTAGTAGCATCTGCTGTCCCTCATCCTGATTACTTCTGTCTTTATACATACAAGGAAATAGATTTCCCTTTTTCCTTATAAACTTCTGTAGGTTCATGGAGACCTGCTTACACGTCTCCCAGCCTATCAATCCTCCCCAAATCACTTTTTCAAGTTTAGAGATACATTCCTTAGTAAGTATTGCTCACATAACACAAATACAGAAGAGTCCTTCTAGAGCCACCTGCATTTGATGATGATGGTCTTTTATTGACATCTCTCTTGTTCATCAGCCATCCTGCTTTTAAACCATTTAATATGTGCATCAGTGATATTTTGAAGAGTTAATTTTCCATCTGATGTCAAAAACCTTAGTAAATCTAAGTACATTATGAGCTGCATAAGCATGATGAAGTCAAATAAGAAAATTAAATTTGTTTCATGAGCTGTTCTTATAAAACTGTATAGACTGGTGTTAATTATAGTTCTATCTTTAATTTTCATTAATTGAATCTCATATCAGATTTAGGACTTCTCTGCTGGAGAGTGAAATCAGATTAATTACTCTGCAGTTACCTAGATTATCCACTTTTTCTCTCTAAATATCACCAAGAAGTAAGTCTTACTCTGTACCAATGTATATTAAGATGTATTTTTAGCAACCATCAGAATTCTTGGAAATTTCTTTCAGAACACCTGCCTGTAAGTTGCTTCAGATTTAAGTTATTTGAAAACTTCAAATATTTAACCAGTTGATTCCCCAGACTGCCTGAAGGCTGCTCTGTTCTTTGCCCAACATGACACGTGGCTCCCTTGGTGTACAGGTGGCTTTTCTCACCTCCACCTGGCAGGCTGCTCTCAGGTGACCTTTCTTTTTGGCTGTCTGCCTAGAAACATGAGTGGGACACCAGCCAGTGGGTGAGCCAGGCAGTTGCCTTGCAGGTGGGACTAGTGCAAGCTCCTTGGGTGGTCCCCTAAGGAATCAGCTCTCTGGAAAGGAATTTCTCTATTTTGCAGGAGAGAAAACTCGCAATACAAAATTAAATGCCAATCAGCCCTAATTTTTCAGTCAACGCAAAATGTTTTTTTTCTGGTCAGGTCATGGTATGTTTCTTTCAAAAGCAGACAGAGAAAAAAAAAGAAAGTTTTCTTTCACACCAAGAGCATAAGGTGATAAAACATAATAAGCAGAAAAACTTAATCAAGAAGGGAAAGTGTCTGCAATTGTGACCCTCAGCAGAAGCTGTAAGATGTCAGATTTAGAGGGCCAGAACCCTGTCATTGACTTGCAGCATTATTTCACACGTTATTTGAAATTTTTTCTACTTAATAGGCAATCTGTCAGGGGGAAAAAAAATTTGACATTTAAACAGTCTCTCTTTTGTCTTCTAAATCCATTATCAAGAACTAGAAGGAAATACTGGATTTCTGTAGGTAGCAATTTTGGCTACAACTGAAAGAACAAACACGATAAACAGCTGTAATCTAAAATGCACAGTTTTACCTGTGTCAAGAGTCTGGAATTCCTTTTGAAGAACTTAAATGAATCTGGAGTATTTTTGGTCTGATTATATGCAATACATAAAGTTTCTGGAGCATGTTAAAAAATGAAACTCCAGTGTTCCTTTCTGAATACATATTCATGCATTTTGTAAAGGAAGGAAACACCATTAAAATATGTTTTGCAGAATTTCGAATAGTAAGAAATAAAATGCTGTGATGCGTGAACAGCACGACAATAATCTCTGTACAGCTAAACTGTGAGTTATGATTGCAAAGCATGCAGATGATCCATCCAGTAGAATCTACAAGAAGTGCCCTGGCAGAGGACAGAGCTCTTAGAGCTTTACATGAGGAGAGCTGTTGTGTTTTACTTTGTTCTGTTTGATGGAGAGAAAAAATTCCAGACTCCAGAGAGCCAGCTCTACACTTTTGTTTACTGACTGAACATTGAGATGAAGGGTTTCCCTGCCATGCAGTCATCTCTTATTGCCAGCCCAGTCCAGAAGACAAGAATAAAACAAAAGGCAAAGCAAATGGCACAGATGAGAGCTGGTAGAGGAAGACAAATACCAAGAAAAGTAATAATAATAATGATGCCAAAAAAGGAATGGTGAATACAGGACCAGCTGAGCATAAATGAGAGAACAAAGAAAGTAGGATAATGGAAAAGAGAGAATAATTGGAAGAAAGACAAACACTTTGATGTATTAAAAGTTCTGCTCAAGTGATGCTTAAACTCACACCATTGTTTTGAGGAACAGCTGTGTAACTCTTCTAGGCCAGGCGCTGACAAATCTATACCTGCCAGTGTGAGTTCATCTACAGAGATAAATGGAATAGATTCAGCTTCAGTGTACAGTTATTGTATATTTGTCCTTTGTGTAACGGTAATAATTTTATATTTGTCCCATGCCTGTTGTAATTCTTCAGTGGACAACTGAAGTATAGTATAAGAACACAAACAAGTACAGTGGTCTTATTTTTCAAAGCTTTATGATGTTTTAATATTTCGCTGGGAAAAATGCATGTTTTCATAGAATCCATTGTTCTATTCCAGGGTCAGCACTGAGCTCAGTCTTAGTGTTGTGTTTCTCAGTATTGTTTTAAGTGTTCCCAGTGAATAGAGGATAATGCTCAATCAAATTGCAATGAGAATCTAACAATTGCTCTATTTGCACACAAAGTCAATGTCAGTTGTGGTCAACGTGAGATCGGAGAAACAAGAGTTCATGGTTCCTCGGGCCATGCTTGGGTGTTCTAATTCAAAGTCCTTCTACATGCATTGTTTCATCTGAGTTGCATTTATTGCAATGCCATTGTGATGTGCCAGAGGTCTCTGTGGCACCAATGCTAAGTTTATCAAACTAATGATCAGCTTGGGGAGTTCTGCTACATTTACTCTATCAGAAATAATAGTCATGTCAATACTGGAGTAAAAATGGAAGGTTTTGTCACTCTATGCTCTCTATTCTGTTCTCAGTTTTATCACTGTAGACCAGGAGGAACTTAAATAACACCAAGTAACTACAAATAAGCTGGTAGCATGTCTATACTTTTTTCCAGCTTGTGAGCTGTTTAGGGATGTAGCATTTTCTGCTTGACACATGGATGATCTATCAAGCACGACAAAACATTAAAGAGAAGCAGATTCAAGGGTTTTTTTTCAAAACCTTTTTTTTTTTTTTTTCTTATGGTCAGACAATCCAAGGTTGGTCCTGATCTGTTTGCTTGTTTGTGAAGTGGGTTGAGTGACTGTAGATGATACAGTGATGAGGAGAACCATGGTTTCTGGACGGGGAAAATCAACAGGTGAACTATGGAAGCAACTTTTTGCGATACTAAAAGTTATAGTGGGACAAACTCATTTCAGGAATGCTTTGGCATTTTTGTAATGCTGATGAATTTATTCCAGCGCCTAGACTGTTTTTTGGACAGTTTTTTTATAGTTACAGGCTTATTGACTACTATGGAATCTCTAATATGGAGATTCTTCAGCTTTGCAATGCACTAGGACTTAAGCTAAACAAAAAATAAATTCTTAAAACATGGATTTAAATGATGTACCTACACATGTTGTGTGGGAAGTATGTGGTAAAAAAAGGACAAATAGCCAGAACCACCCCCCCTTTTTTTTTTTTACCATGAGTCCCTACACCCTAGACTGTATCCTTCAGATAACATTAATTCTTTCTGTATTTTCCCTCCTAGTGCATGTTTGTTAGAGCTGTAGCAGAGCAATTTTGCTACATAACAATTTGGGGAGCAAGAGCTGCCCTCCAAGGCCATCTGCAAACTGCTTAAATTAAGAAAGGTTAATCCATTCATAGAAATGTGAAATGGAAGCATAATTTTAATATACCCTGTGATATGAAGCAAGTGAGCCTAGATCTTGAGCTTTGCTGTTACCTAGAAGAAATAAGTTCAGCAAAACCTGAAATCCAATTTCCATATATATTGGCGGTCTTATCACTGTTTTGTCTAAAATGTTAAAGTAATCTTAATTATCTGAACGACAATCAAAAATAAAAGTCAGCACTGTGCTCTGTCTCATTATAATTCAGGGTTGGGATAATGTTGCTTTGGAAAAACCTCATATGTGTGCCATAAATTATACTTGGAAGAGTCAAATAAATTACTTTCCCAGCCAAATTATCTCCTCATGTTCAAAATGGAAGCACTGGAAAACTTTGCTTCTAATGGGTACATTTTGTGTTTATTTATGAAAAACAGTAATTAGTTTAAGTGAGTAAACATAGTTTATTTTTTTTTCTTAAAATACTGTCTAGGAACTGATGCATGTGGTTTGCATATGTAAAAACCCTTCTCAGCTTCCACCATTTGATTTTGAACAATTCCTTTGGCTGCTCATATGCATCAGTTTCCCTGTGATGAAAGAAGCTATTGTGTTAAATTGTGAACGTGCAAGGTTAATAAGGATACTGAATAAGCTTTATATCATTCTTTGTGATAAGGCGGAAAATATTATAAAACTTTTGATAACATATTTTTGCATTCATAAGTGTTTTGATTTTTGCCTTACCCAGTTTTTCAAGTGCAAAGGCAGACATATGCCTGATGAGATACCTGCTCTTAATTCACACACTGCTTTTCTCTCTATATCTATAGTATGTGTTTACGTTTATGTTTACGCATTTGCATGATAAGCAAGGTCCTATACCCTAGACTGCAGACATGCAAAATATGAGAGATGGTCTTTGGATTTAAGCTTTTCAACCATAAATAGACAAAGGATGAGAGAAAGGAATACCTGTATTTTCTCTCTGTAGACAAAGACTTCTGCCTACCACTGAGAAAAAAATCAAGCCAAGACCATGAATCCTTCACCCCAGGACTATGTTTCCACCCTCTATCAATGCATGAGGCTCATTTCCATATTTCATCACTTTAATGATTGTTTCCCACAGTTGCATGCTGATTATCCTGCCAGTTAAACAGAAAATCCAGGTATATATCATCTGCAAAGAAATTAAACTGCCTACACTCTTGACAATAGATTGTTGTATTTACATTACCTTTCTGATATCCAGCTGCACCTGGATCAAATAAAACCCTATTTAAATTGAATGACAGTATTTTCTTAAGGCCTATGAGACTTTTACTAGGGACTTTAAATGAGTCAATCCAGTTTCTTCAGTAGTTCTGTAATAGCAAACTATTTTCCAAAGGTTTCTTGTCATTTTTCACTCATTTAGAAAGGAAAACCTGCAGGAAGAATAAGTTACAGATGAACATTAATTAGGGTGAAGCAGCAGGGCTATATAAATTATGAAGGAGGTTCTTTTTTCTGAGTTACAGATTGATTTCTTTTGTAATCAAATTCCATTTTCAGTGTAGCTTCCTTTTAAAATGAGGTAGGCAGAGAGGAGATAAGTGTCTGGTGAAACACAGTACCTGCTGTTTCAGATTCTTTTTAGGAGATTGCCTAGAATAACATGACTCAGATTAAAAAAAGAGGAAAAATAACAGAAGAAAATAGGTCGGAGGTTCTCAGTACCAATTAATTTAGCATTCTAAAGGGAATAGGGATGGCTGAACTTCATGGCAAATTGAAACAGTTCAGAAATGTGAGTAAAATACTTCTTAGAAAGATAATAAGAATAATAGTATTTTTCATTTTTCTTTGAACCTCTTTATGCCATCGTTCCAAATGGGACCTTATAAATATCAGATATTTAAAACTCTTGAACTCTTATGGAACTGCCAGGCTATTTCAATTGTTACCTGTTTAAGAATGCAAATTATTTTGTTTTTTCAACAGTCGAATGACCATCCTTCTGCAATTATTCTTATCCATTTCCCTTACTGAGGACCACGTGGGCACCTGTCATGTGTGGTATTGCTTGCCACCACTGAAATGCAGCCACCTCCAGGCCAATTTGGGTTTTATTGATGCTTAAAAACAGAAGGACCAACTTCCTGACGTGGTTCCAGAAATTTAGACCAGAAAATTTTCAGCATGCTCTATTGTCCCAGAAGTTTTTTGCTAGTGGGACTTTTAATGTGCCTTTTATGTGTATGGGGACATACCACTAGCATCTCAACAGAAGAACAGGAGACGGGACTGAGCTGGTACATCTTATCTCTTCACCGAATACAAAGGCTCATTCTCCACCTCATGACCAAAGCGATTTCCTTTCCAGGGAAGGGCACTCTAGAGAAAAAGAGTTTGTCCAGTCTAACTCTTCTCCTGCCTAACTCAGAGGTAAATGCCTACTGTGAAGTTGAGCTCAAGACAAGGGTCATTGATTCAGACTTTTCTCTACAGGGAACTCTACCTGTAGTGTTGGTGGGGAGATGCAGTCTTGGTACCGATGTGGCATTCGTCTCACAAACAGCACCCTTACTCAATGGTTCTGGGTAAAGGATAGCAGGAAGATCTCTTTTTTTTCTTGAACTTAGGTGCTTTAGGGGATGATAAATTTTACTTTTATTGTGGCTAGCATAAATAGGATCTTGGCTCTAACTGTGACACCTGAATGGTGATGAACATTACTAACATAGTCCAGAGGAAGTGTAGGAAGTTTCCAGAGATGGAGGCTTATATGGCATAGGACACAGCAACTTAGATTTTCTCTGTGACATTAAGCACATCCATTTTTATCCATCTCTTTTATTATTTATTAGTCATAACAGCATGGGTATGACAACTCTAAGCATTTAAGGAGTCTTTCCAAATTTTTTGGAGCATGTTTCATTCACAAGTACTCCTCCACCTCATTCTTCCTTCTTCTGTCAAGACTTTTCCCATTATGAACAGTGTCAAACTGTCAAGACAGAATCAGTTTGTCTTCTAACAACCAATCTTTACTGAATACTTTTATAATACATCCATAGTACAAAACTTATATATGTATATATGCATATATATATACATATATAATTCAAAAGTGAGCCATATAGCTCCCACTAAAAAGGTCCAGTACCTCAAACACAGACAGGCTTGGGGTGTTGACTACATCTGTAGGAAAATTATTGCAGTGTTTGACCACCCTGGATAAAAAAAATGATTCCTGAAGTCCAGTGTGAACCTTCCTTTGCAGCTTTGAACGATTCCCACCTCTCAGCACCTCACTTCCCATGTCCTCACCTCAGAAAGCTGTAGGAGGCAATGAGGTTGCCCCTCAGCCTCCTTTTCCCCAAACTAGACAAACCCAGAGTGCTCAGCCACTCTACATGAGACATTCATTCCAGCCCTGTCACCATCTTTGTTGGCCTTATCTGGACACATTCAAGGGCCTTCACATAGTTTTCAAATTGTGAGGTCCAGAACTGCACATCTTGCTCCAGATGAGACCTAACCAATGCTGAAAATAGTGGGACAATCATCTTTTCTGCCTGGATGATGATTCTGTGTTGGATACCCCTGTGCTGGATGAGTTTGCTCTCTTGGCTGCCAGAACATGCTGCTGGATAGTGTTGAACTCCTGCTGGCAGCACCCCTGGATCCCTCTCTGCTGGGCTGCTCTCCAGGCACTCCACTCCCAGTTCATACTTGTGCCCTGTGCATACCATCCCAAGTGCAGAATCTGGCACAGGAACCGGTTAAATTTCACCTCATTAACTATTGTCCAAAGTGCTCCAATCTGTGTTGATCCCTCCTCAATGCCTCATTTCTTGAGAAAGTCAAGAGCACATCCCAGTTTGGTACTACAAGAAAACTTGATGATAACAATATCGAGAAGGACTGGCCCTGGGATTAAACCCTGAGAAGACCAGTAATGTTTTCACCTGCTTCCATGGCTGATGTTTTGCTTTATCTGTTATGATTCAAAGGACATTTTTCTTACATTGTATAAGAAGAGTGAGGCTGTCACTGGAATACTCTGAAAGTCCAGATTTTGCAGAGGAGAGGCAGAAGTAAGAAATCCCTATAGTCTCACCTGGATGTCTCATTTTGTCCTCTGAGGCATAAGACAGCAGGAGAGAGTTCACAGAGCTGCTATTGCCAGCCCAGCCTTATGAATTGCTTGAAATGTGAGTGAGTTTCAGCAGCCTGGGGGCACCGGTGGCTTGTAAAGGGAAGTGGTTGGAGACAGGCATGACAAAGATAGGAGAGGGAAAAAAAGGGAAAAGTCAGGAGAGATTCCTCTGATAAAACAGGCATGTCCGTCTAAGCCAGATACTCAAGCTTCTGTTACAACCTATGGAGAAAAATAACATTTGTTGGGTCCTCATCGACAGAGTTTACATTTCTTTTCTTCTTACCTCAGGGAGGCCCTGACAGGTTATGTGCCCTACTTCCACAGTGATATTTCCTCCATTGCTCTGTAGTCTGGAAATTATTTTTTCATCCACCACTCTAGGAAAGGAAGAAATGGTTATGAAAATGGGATTTGGGTAGAAAAGTCTATTTGTAGTCCTCTTTGGCTGATGGTCTGACTTCTCTTTTTTTAATTGTCCAACTTCTAAATAAATGAAAAGGGCCTTTGTGGAACTTTGGCCTGGGCCAGATCCTCTGTCAGGTAAGTTGGGGTAAATAAACTTCCTTTCTTGATTTTTTTTGTTCCATACTGGTACATAAGTAGAAAAAACCCAATTTTCAAATGTGTGAGTCCACAAAAATACACACTTATTCAACTTACAAACATGGGGTAATTTTTTTTCTTTATCAGCCTCACTATCATAATAATAGCTTGTAGTCATATCTATGCTGGTAAATTAAATAATGCCAGGATATGCTCCTGTGGCCTGGACCTCAGCCATCTCCTCTGCTGTGTTGTGAACATTATCCCTGGCATGGTTTTGACTGGAGGCACCCGGTGTTTGGTCAAATGCCTCCCAAGCCAAGTTGGAAAGCTATGAGTGATGATTCCAAACAGGCATTGTGACTATGGATATGCTGCACTGGAGACAGAGAGTTTGAAAGGATTGATAAGAGATTTACTGTGCCAGCTGGCTTCAATGTCAGGCAACAATTCTGAAAAGTTTTGTTCACCAATACAGACACAGCCTCTGAGTGTTACCAGTCAGCAGAGAACCACCATTAACCTGCATGGTAAAGAACTGGGTATTGGTGCTGAAAGGCATGGTGTCACATCACTTTCCTGTGAAGCATTACTACAGTGACATAGGGTTGATATTTATCTGTCTTGCCAGGAAGAAACAAGCCTGAAAGGTCTGTCCCAGATTCGTTTTTATCCTCTGAATATATATCACAGAGTCATCATAGCCTCATAGGATGGCTTGGGTTGGAAAGGACATTGAAGACAATCTAGCTCCAGCTCCTCTGCCATGAGCAGGAACATCTTCCATTAGACCAGGTTGCTCAGAACCCCACCCAATATGGCGATGAACACTTCTAGGGATGAGGCATCCACTCACCATCCTCACAGTGAGGAATTTATTCTTAAATATAATCTGCTGTACATTGTCTATCGATATAGGGTATACACAAGGACTGGATTTGACACTCAATGGGCCTCTTAGGCTGAGTAGGTTGTAAATTAACTTTATTCCTTCTTGCACATTCAAGACTAACATGCAGTAGCATGTGAGCTACAGCAATGGTCTGCATGTATCTAATGGATGCATCTGGGATCTCTGAATGGCCGTCAATCTGGTACGAATCCTAAGTCATTACCTTTCACCTGCCAACATATCTAATCTATAAAACCAGGATATGAAGAATGTACTAGTGCAATCCTGGAAAATACACATTAAATTCACTTGCTTGATCCTACATTTCTACCTAAGTATTTCACAAAATTGTCCGGTGAGATAAAAATAACTTATCAGCGTCAGCAATTAGTATTTGCTAGATGAAGAGGTGAATGGACACATTTCCATAGGTTAACAAGAACTTAATTACATGCAGATTTGCCAGTTTGGACTGGAATTAATTCAAAAGCAAAGTTTGGGACTGGCACTGGTCTTTAATGCAGTCTAAAAAAAATTAATGTTATTAGCTTGGTAATTTATTCAGTCTGAGGGAAACAGAAGACAATGAACTTCATCTCACAGATTTTACTGTCTCATCCCATTTCAGAACAGCATCAGACTTCAGAAGTGAAAGTGATATAGGGATGTCTGGAATACAGTATAAACCAGCTAAATGTTTTTCAACGAATGAAAGCTCTCATCATCTATTAAAAAAATTCATCAGTATTTAAGGACTCCCTCTCTGCCCTTTGCCTCCCAAGACAGAGAGGCCAAATTAATTTACAAAATGCTGAAGTCCTAAAATTTAATGATATCATTACTATTCAATTGCAGTATGCTCTTGGACAGAGAATCCTGTAATGAATAAAGTTCTTTTATGCCATCCTGATCCAGCCGAGTGTATTAAATAGCTGACTAGTTATCACTTCAGAGAGAATAAACACAGATTTCATTCAAAAGGAGCACTTCAATCCGTGCCAGTGATTTACATTGACATCAACATTTTGTAAGGTAAAATCAGTCACATTCTTAACTGCTTACCTGAGTCTTAAAGTATTTGCTTAAATGCTTTGATGCGTTGAAATCTTCTAGGCACTAAGGGCACTAGAAGTAGACATCCCAGTCTACCTTCCCTGGACACCCTGTCCATGTCCAAGGATACTGTTTCAGACTAGCACAGGATCATCTCCTGCCTAGTGATGCTGCAGGATGCTGATTTGGAGCACACAGTCCTGTCATGCAGGGTCCAGAACCACAGGCTGATAACTGGACCTGTCCTCTTCCCAGCCCTATGTCCATGGCACTGCTGAATAAAGGAGAGGGGAAAATTTTCCATGTATGTTCTTTCACAGTGACTCTAAAAATTGGTGGTGCATAATCCATTCATATGGGAGCTGCATATCTGATCTCTATTTTTAATATTATGTATTTGAAGCAGTTTTTTTTTTAAGGTTAAACCAAGTGATTTACATCTCTTTGTAATTAGATGTAGCAGTAAGAATAATATTTCACATTGTACTGGAATGTTCTTTTAAACTTTGTCATATAATCTTAAAAAGCTTAATAGCTATGGTGATTGGTATCATAATTCAATTGTTACTTGACTTGTGGACTACTTTTTGATTTGCCTGAATAAATGGCTGAGTTTTCTGTGACATAATTGTCTTCTGCAAGGGCTTTCTGTGAATATATTTTTAATTTCTAAGTGTTTCAGTTTCTGCCCTGGCAATTCAGACACTTTTTTCTTCTTCAAATGGCATTAATGCCAGTAATGCTAATTGAGTAATACTGCTGAATAAATCATAAGTTCAGCATGTCTATTGTAATTTTCAGAACTCTTCCTGTACAGTCAGTCTCATAAATCCCCATTTTTAAAAGGGAAATATATATCATTATCTGTATTTTCTGTCACAGAAGTGAAATGCTACATTTTCTTATTCCATTTCTAATTTTTTTCCAGGCAGATGCTTATGAATCTTAACAGTGTCTGTCATTTCTCTGTTGCTCTCCTGTGTACTGAGGAGAGATGCCTGAACTCCGAAGAGTACCCACACCAGGCTTTGGTTCTTCGGTTATGTTTATTCTTGTAAATGAAATGTGTGTGAGGCCACATTCTCTGTGATACCATCTGGTATGGAATGATCAAGTTCTATGTGAATAAATTATCTTGGACTCCAAATGGGGGCAATCTGTCTGTAGGATCAAGAATGGTCTCTGGTTTATGCTATCACTGGTGACAAACAAGTGTCCTGGACTATGCTAGTTGCCCTTTTCTCAAACCTCTGCCATGGAGTGTACTATTCACAAGCGTTGTCATATTTAGCAGTACAATCTGGTCTTTTGTATCTGCAGCTCTGAGTTCTCAGCAAAACATACACTGAGACACCACACTGTTCTTCAGCAATGATGCGATTACATATGAAATGTTTTTTCAGGTAGCAGAGGTCAACCTGCATACAGACATGCAAAGTGTTGATATTCTTTTTTTGATGTTGCCTCTAGTCAACAAGTTGATCATCAACCCTGAAAGTCATCTCTAGCAAAGATCCTGTAGACATGGGTGTTGGGAGGAAAGTGTTAAAACTGGAAGATTTGGTGAGGAGGGAAAATGGAGTTGTTTTCTTTCAAGATGACCTTGCAACTGAGGGATGATAAGAATATTCTGTATGAGAAATTTCCCATATTGTGCTTGCTTTGGGCTGTCTTGGGAAGTGGAATTTCTGTAGAAGAGAACAAAACTCTGTCAAAGAATTAAAAGGTATCCTTCACAGACAGGCTTGGGTCTTCTGCTAGAAGAAAGAGAGACAAGAATCTTGGAGGTTATAGAAATCACAGCATTGAGAATTTTTATGCATGTGCCAGGCCCTTTGATGTGATGCAGTCAGGAATGGGCTCGTGTGTTTTGTGCCCCTGCTAAGACTGGACTAAGTTTAGCAGTGCATGTGTTCCTGCTTTTTTTTTTTTTTTTTTAATTCTCCAGCCAGTGAGGTAATGGAATAAGTTTAGTGTTTGTTCTCTTAGCAGTGCATGTGTTCCTGTTTTTTTTTTTTTTTAATTCTCCAGCCAGTGAGGTAATGGAATAAGTTTATGTTTGTTCTTCAGCTATGGGTTGCGGTCGCCTTTGTTAATTGCATCTATCGATTCCCACAATGGAGCATAGAATTTTAATATCAAGAGGTTTGTTGGTTTTGGAGTGGACAGCAGGGAAAATATTCAGCATTTTTCTCTGTCTATGTGGCCACCATTCAGAAAGTCTTGATAAAAGTAGTTTTATGTGTGCTCTGATGTCTGCACATGTCAGCAAAAACTGTGATGAAGTCATTGCCGTGTACTGTGGTTTTAAGGAATTGTCTTCCCTTACATCCTGTGAACATGGAAAGGACTGAAGGGACTGTAGCAACTTACAGTTCCCCAGCTTCCAATTGCCTAATAATGGTAGCATTCTATTATAAAAAGGAGAACCAGACAGTGAGCTTTTAGAAAATTGTTGTCTGGTGGTCAGGGGTACCAGGGCATGGCAGGACAAGGTGGCCTTTGAGATAGATGCTGTCAGAAATAGCACATCTCAGGAGATGAGCTACAGGAATGGCCATTGGGACACCTTGGAACAAAGACAAAATACTTATGCAGATTTGCACTTGGTTTTTCCCTGCTGATGTTTACAGTATTGCCCAGAGGACAATCTGTAAAAGTAGGTAACCTGGGAATTTAGTTTCAGAGGCACAGCCAAACACAGCCAACAAGGCACTGGAAATATAATGAGTATATAATGAGGACAGTGTATGTCTGAGGGAAGAAATATACTCTTGTGTTATTGACAAAGAGAGAAAATAAATGGAGAAAATGAATGGTTGTTCTCTACTTAAAAGTAGAAAGTATCTATGCATAATTATGTTCAGTTGACCAGGTAACTTTTTCTTGCTTTTTCTTTACTTCTATCTGACTTCGTTGTCTGTGTATGTGTACACTTTTTTCAGAGAGATCTGGAATGGTGCCTCACTGTAATACATACAAAGATAACAAGACCCCTTGTGCTGGAAGGAATAAATCACAGGTTTGGTTTGCAAAGCTGCAGATCTCACTGTATTTTTGTGTGTTATAATGACTCAAATCCATTATCTGACCAAGAGGCTACTCTTGAACTATTTTATTCAGCAATTTACCAGATGTTGTTGGGATGGAGTTCACTTTCTTCTTATCAGATTGAATGGTGCTGTGTTTTGGATTTTTGACCAAACAGTACTGATAACATAATAATATTCTACCTGAACTGTGTTTTCACTGAGTCAAAGACTTCTCTGTTTCTAATTCTGTCATTCCCTCTCCTCCTCAGTGAATACTTTTTTGCAATAGGTTGAGCAATCTAGGCAGATGATCCAAATCAACCCAAGGAGATAGTCTGTGTCATATAACATCATGTAGAGCAATAAAAAGGGAAAAGACAGAGATGTAGGAGTTAGGTGCTTTGGGTTTTTCTTTTTCTTGGGAGATGGCTGGCCATTGGTCTACCCATGAAAGGTGGTAAGTGATTGTCTTTGTATTGCTTGTTCTGTTTTATTTTATTTGTCACTTCTTCCATGTGACTGTCACTTATTAAATGTGCTTTTACTTCAACCCTGAAGTTTTCCTTCTTTTATTTTTCCTTTTCCCATGGCCCACTGGAGTGGGGGAAGGGGATGAGTGAACTGCTGTGTAGTGCTTAGTTGCCTGCCTTGGGGAACATGCAACAAGCAATAAACAATACTTTTGACTGCAGAAACTGCAGTTGCAAAACAGAGTGCACATTACTTACTCTCATCTAATCTTGTGCTTTGCTGTGAGCTCAACAAGAGGAAACTTCTTCTCGAGGTACAGGAATTAATGCATACTCCTCCGGGGATGGGGAGGTATGTCTGCACCGGACACTGAACAAGCTCATTTAGGAACTCAAGCCATATAATGATGGTAGGAGGGAATTTCTCAGCAGGACTAATTAGCCTGGACAAAGCACAGTTTCACTGCTCTGCTTCCATCATCCTGATACTGTGTGGTTGGCTGTGTAAACATCATTCTCCCTGCATCCTGCCTGACCTTCAGATGTCTCAGTTTTGCAATATCTTCATTGTTCCTGAATGCTTAGAGCCTGATTTCCATAATGCTCCTCATTTCTTTGTGTCAAGACCTGGTTATGACCTCTTCTTTTTGATTTTTTTTTAATCACATTATTTTCTAGTGAGGAAATTCAGGATATGTCTGCATGATGGTGATGTGCTCAGCCTTTACAACATGTAAGCAGTGTTCTGCATGACATGGCTTGTAAGAAAAGTGAATCATTCTGCTTTCATCTCATCTGACACATCATCATAGAAGAACACTGCTGAAATTCCTACCTTATAATTGCCTATGTTACAGGTGCTGTATGTAGGTATTGGAAGAAACTGGAACTTTCACACTAAATTAAAAACCCATTTCCCACTCCTCGTCAGCAGAAGAGCACAAATAGGGATGTACCATCTCTTTGCCTTTATACTCAGGACTAAACTGTGGAATTTTTTCATCACAGGATTAACTTCACCTAATCAGGCAACTAAATGTCAGACAAATAATCTAACTATTCTGACTATAGATGCCTTAAATTTAGGTGAGATGGATCTCAATTAAAATAAGATTTACTATTCGGTTACAGTGTTTTTTTGTGGCATGAACACCATGACACATTCAGGACGTGGATAGATTTTTCCTACAGCTATACAGAGCAGTATTGAAATCTCCAATCATTCTCATGTGGAGCCAGTGCTAGTGATGTTCAGATTTTAGAGAGAATCAGTTGAGGCTGATATGCCTTCAATACTTGAATCATTGAATTTGTCTTTCTACTGCTCAGCTGTCAATTTGTAAATTCCTTATTTAGGCACTTTAATAAAAGCAGCCCGATTTATTGATCCTGTCTGTAAATGTTGCTTAAAATGCATTGTTTCTGTAATAGAATAACAGGATGTTAATTAAAATTATTAAGTAATCTCCCTGCTGGAATTTGTGATTTTAAGTACTTGGGATGTGCTGACCTCGTATTTCTACAAGGATTTGTAATGTGCACAGAAATCCGCACACACATAAACCTGCTTCTTCCTATTATTATTGTCATTTAGAGGAAAACAAATCATCCCTTGACTAAGGATGAATGTTTAATTTCTTTGATTATTACAGAAGGTTCAGCCATGTAGCCAAACACTGTGAGGCCATTCATTAATTTTCTACGTTGCTCCAACTGAGTTTTAAAGATTTTTGTCTTTAATCTGCCCCTGTGCTTTGATACTATGCCCACCTCATGCAAAGATTTCTTGCAATTCTGAAAGTTCTTTTGCCCTGTAAAAAGGAGTTTGCCAGATTGCTTACCAAAGAATGATAATTTTCAGGTAAGCAGCATATAGATCCACTAGAGGGAGGTGCAAGAGGGTCAAAATGTGAGCATTTATTTGACTCCAACTTAATGCTGCAAGGTGACTAGAAGTATTATTCATGGCCTATGGACATTTCCAGAATAAAATTCACAAAATCTTCTAGCACACACAAAATAAAGAGACTTACTGACTGTGGGCATGCCTGTTTCACTGAGTGAAAAGTCTGAGTGACTGTTCAGATCTAGATATCTACCTTTAATGCCACCTGCTCTGATCTCTGAAATATTTCACAGATTAGTCTTCTTGCAGGAGCTGAGTGCTTCATGTCAATGAATTAAAGAGAAAAATAAGATACTTTCAAATGGTTATAATGTATAAGCAAATAAACATGAAATCATAGAAGGATCCTGTGAAGAAAAGTAGAATTTGCATGAATAATGGTGCTAGAAAGTGATTTCTGTTTTGAATACAACTTTATACTATGTGAAACTCAGTGTCCACAGTCAAAAATACTGTTAAAATTGGAGAGGATGGAGGAGAAACTCAAAACTTATTCAAGTACTGAAGAAAAATGACTTGTAGTGGGAGAGGTTAACTTCTGTGTGTCAGGATGATAGAAGGGTATGATTATAGTATTTAGGAATAAAGTACTAACTGGCTTATTAAAACCCTAGTTTGGAATATGAAATCAGATAGACTTAAATGATAAACTAGGAGGAAATGAAGTTTCCTTTTCCTCTATGGAGCAGGGTAAGAGGGAGGAGTGATGTTTCATGGAAATAAAGCTCTCCACATATCTTGGGATTAAGTCTGGATATACTGCCAAAAGTTGATATTCTAGACAAAAATTGCTGTGTTCCATTGAGGGTTATATCTATAATATGCAGGAGATGAGACTATTTATTCTGATTATTGCTGGGATCTTAACCTCTGTGAACTGCTGAACTCAGACAGTGGTACTATGATTTTTCACAGATATAGGGCAACTTTACAGACAGAGCTAGGTTAGAAAGTACCAATATTTTCTGTGTGAACAACTGAAAATGTACAGTGCTTTTTTTTTTCAAGGGGAAGTTTCTGCTGTCTATAGATGTCACTGTGAAACTCCTGAGGCTTGTGTTGGATTTATATAAAAGTTCAATGATTAAGGTTTTCCTAGTATTACCTAAAAAATATCTGACAGAAGCAAAGGTAGAATGAAGTCTGGCCAGGACCAATTTTAACTGTGTGTTGATACCAGCATTATTCCTTTTCCTGTAGTCCCACCTCTGATGCATTTGTGTGGTTGACATGCACTCATTGCTTGCTGGCAGTTCACTCTGAACTCTGAAAAGACCCTGTATGAGAATGCCATAAGTGAAAATTTTGTTAGGGACTATCTCATATGCTAGGAGACAAAATATTGCACAAATGTCAGCAAAGATTTTCCAAGTTAGCTGACACAGGACACTTAAGGACCCTTTTTTATTTGAAACAGTACTGTCCCTTTAGGGATAATAATTGTCTTGTAGGGACAATTGTGCTTTGTAGTAAATTCATACTGGATGTTCTCTGGTCCAAGGAATGCTTTGTAGGATATGCCTATGTACATGTCCCTGTTCATGGTCGTTGAATTTATAACCAAAGCAAAGGATGCATCACACCCTCTGCGGTGCCCATCTGTGTTGTTTATTGGGAGAATCTAAATGACTGTCTTAAAATAAATACCTGCTATAAAGGAATGGATGGAATGCATCTTACTTGGTTAATCTTAAAGCATTTACTTGGTTAATTGTAATGCAGATGCTTCCTCCTCTGTGTAGAGGGAAATGATCAAGTCTTCTGCACCGCACTTTAAATCATTTCTAATCAGCATTTCAGCTCAGATACAGATATGCATCACATTAAGGAAACAATAGGCACATGGAAAAGCCAGAAAAAATAATGGAATTTTAAATTTCAGAATACAGAGTATGACAAAGCTGTGAACAAAAGAAAGCAGTAAGAAAAGGATGACTGTGAGCTGAGAATTACAATATATCTGTGAGCCAAGAAATTGTATTGGTATTTAGGGCTGATGCAGAACAAATTATATGAAAAAAACTCAAAGTGATAAATAAAGTCAAATTATTCTTGGACAGAGTCACACATTATATAGCAGGGACACAAAATAGATCAAGAAAAGCTGATTGAAAAAAATAAAGAACTTTGAAAGGGTAGAAGAATTTTAATCATGGAAATATTTAACTACACTCATACTGATCAGTATCACAACTTGAAATAAACTTCCCCTACACAAGTTCTGAACACTGTGCTCTTTAGGGAATGACTCCTCCTATGCATCTTTTCCAACAGGTTGCAGAGCATGCACCCAGTTGCCTTTTTGATCTCATAGGAAATGAGTCAACTAAACAGCTTACATTGAGAGGACCTGTTTTTTTTGGTGGGGCTAAAGAACTGAGGGAAGTAAGGATTCTTGTCTTCTGGAGATTGTAATCATTCTAATGTACTATACTTCAATATCCTTTATAATGCAGAAAATTGCTGGCATTGCTCAATTGCCCAGTGTTACCAACTGAAGCTTGTGGGACAATAGGTGATTAGAATAATGAAGTAGAACCACCATAATGAAGATGAGTCCATAATCAGAAATATCATACTCTAGTATGATTTATGTGATTTGCCTCTCATATCCTCCTCTTAAATTTCTTACAGGATTTTTAGCTGCTGCCTACTCATTTCAAGGAACAATGGGAAGAATGCAAAGTTTTTCTCTTCTTGAAAAGAAATACTTTTATTGATTTTCTAGATCTTGATGTGTGAATAAAAGCAAATATAATAAAATAATATTTATTCATGCTTACTGAAAAAAGCAAGAAGGAAACAGAACCTGAATTATGATACAGTTACCTGCAGCAAAGCAGAAATCCTCCTGCAAGGACTAAATGCATTTCTGAAGTTGATGTTATCCTTGGTTTTCAGTGATATCACAGGGAGCATAAAATACACAGGATCATCCTGCATAGATTGACAAGGTTGCACTTCAAGATCTGTAATCATAAGAAAGAACTTTGAAATTAAGATTTTAGAAGCTGTGCTTTTTCATTAAAAAAATTAAAAAATATCTTAATAGAAAAGATCACTGAGGAGTTATTCTGACACAAAGTATGAACCAAAGGCATTTTCCATGTAGCTGTCTGAAACTGGTGAGATTTCCTTTTAATATGGGACAAATTGCATTCTTGAGAAAACCACTGGTACCATAGCTGAAGCCTTGACTCTGAATGGGATCTGAAATATCTGAAATTCAAAGTGATTAAATTTTTGGGTCTTAACAGGAATGTGACAGGACCATAAATTATTGTAGGTCATAACAGGCCTGTAGCAGGGACTCTTATGTTGTATATGGAACTCATTTATTGTGAAAGCCCATTTAATAAGTAGGCTATTTAAATGCAGAAATAAGACTGGATTCCGCATAACCACAGATTTAGCAGAATGCTTAGGTTTGTAACTTTTTTTTCAATTCCTCATTTCTTTTTGAAATATCTTGGTAAATTTGGTCTGTAAGATTTTGCCCTGCCTAACTGGAGACATTTACAATGTAGATACTTTAGGCCTAAATCTAGCATGTTATTTTCTAAACAATGCATATACTGCTTTTTTTCTCTGTAACTGGTTGCAGTTGTGAGAGTGTCTAATTTTTTGCTATCAGTAAGACCAATCTTTGTGTCTAAATAAAAACAAACACAAGAAAGGCTGACTTCAATGTAGAAGAAAACCCCAGGAAAATAGAGCATTTCAGTAAACATGTCCCCACCTCAAAATCATGATTTGATGGATTAAGTGAATCTGACAAAGTGAAGCCAATTAACAAACTTTTGAATAATGCCTAAAGAATACCAAGATGCTGAGAAGCAGGAAGACAATTGGAAATGATTCAGCACAGTGTAAATGCTGAAGACCATGGATGCAATTATCTTGACAAAATTCAGTGGCTGTTAAATGTAATTGGGGTTAGGGGTCATTTCCTAACTCTGAAGAAATTCTCAGAATTTTTGTTTTTGAAATCTCAGCACAAGCCTTGTGTCTAGTTCTTTGGTTTATTATCACAGCATCAGCTTCATTTTGAGCACTATACCTTCAGCTGTTCTCCATGCCCTTCACTGCCTTTTCAGCAGGAAGGGAAGACCAATGAATTTTATTTTTCACCCATTAAAAAACTCCATGTCAAAAATTTCTCTGACTCCCAAGTTGTTACATTTAGTGCCTCAGGGGAACTAAGCTTATTCACAGTAGCTCATGGTCTGCACGATCTAATGTGATCGTATTCAGACCAAAAGGGGCAAGACCTTTAAATGATTACCAAAATAATTTACAGGAGGGACACTTTTTTCCCCTACCACAAAATCGATTTTTCTTCAGAAAAAGAACTCTATATGTAGACAAGAGGCACTACATTCCCAGGAATAAATCAGAAAACACTAAAACCAGTTATATTATATGTAGGCTTTCACATTTTTAAAATTAATTGATTTTAGAAAGGAAGAAAATTGGAAGAGTGAATTTTTTTAATAGTCTTGTTTACATTCAGAAAGATTGTTAGCGCTGAGTGACAACATAGGGTGTTATAGAATTGAATGACATGCAGAGTGTTAGAAGGATTGTCATGCTTCGTAATCCAAAAACCACAGATACCTGGTAATTTCTGCTTCTAGCTTTACTTCTTGGTCAGGTCAGATGGCTTATAATTTAGTCTGTAACTTGATGAGATAGAGCCAAGTCTTTTAAATAGCATCAAGGTATCTACAAGATGTAGACAACATCTAGGTTGTTCTGTGAACACCTGTAAAAAACATCAATAATTTCATCTAAGAGTTACACATCTTTTAGTAATGAAAATGTAGTAGTTCATATTGTGCAAGAGCAATATTTTGAACAGGGAAAGGAACACAAAGCCTATGCCACACTTTTTTTATCCAGCCTTAAGGATGAAAAGGTGCTCATTAAGTCAGATGATCACATTTGCCATTTCAGAGGAAAGGGAATCAGAAAGAGAGGACACCTCATCATTCAGTGAAAATAGAAGTGTCATCTGCATATAAATGCATACGTTTTTGCACAGCTGGGTTTCTAATAAGGAGAAAAGTACAGTCAGAAGTATAGCTCTGACCCTGGTGATACAGATATTCAAATGGCTTTGGGAAAATCAATCTTAAAGATCTACAGGATGAATACATCTGTGGGGAGGGGAAAGAATGGATACCAGACTGGGACAAAAAATGCTCATCAGGGTTAGGACACCAGACTGAGAAGCAGTGAGAATGACAGCTTAAATATTCCTCTGTGTTGTTTACCTCTTTTTGTTTTATGGTAGATGGGATGTGATTTTCCTTTAGAGGGAGGAATCCGGAAACAACAGTGCAGGTCACTGAGTGGAAAAGTCAGCCAAAGGTGACACACCTGCTCACTAGATCTGGCAAGTGACACAGAATATGTGGTGCTGGTGGCTGTGCCTTGTGGTGGCACTCTTTGTAGGAGTGTCAAAGGGCTCCACAAAGAAACTGAGTCATTTAGGAACTTGTGAGCTCCCACATCAAAGGCTGTTTTGATAGGAGGAGCAAGGAGTAATTTTACTTTTCACTCACTAGCAGAAAATGCTGGAAATTCTTTTCATCATTTCCAATCTGATTTAACTGTCCATTTCTGAGGGAGGCTGTAGTGGCACTATACAGGACTTGAATAATTTCCCAAGAATTCTTGTACAAACTTGGTACAAACTATTCACTCACTATGTGCTGATTTTCATGTTGTCGAGAGGAGATACAAGTAATTAATTTTATAGGAGTTTTTTATTCATAATAAAAAAATAAAAAGTAAATAAAAAAACAGCCTCAAGGGTGTTGTTTATGGCCTTGATATAGTGGAATCATCTACATGTGCATGCTAGTGAGCAAAAGCAGTCTTATAAATAGGTTAAGCTAAAAGACTTAAAAGTTGGGGAGATGACTCTTATTTTCTCTCACAAACAACAGAAATGTAGATTCATGTAGCTTGTTAACAAGACATAAAGCTCCTCATTGGATTTAAAGAAATAGGCTTTTTTTTCTTTGCTAAGACTTCTTTTAATCAAGTGAAGAAACTGTTGGATGTGGAAGTCTGCTCTGCCTGTGTGCTTGTTCAGATTTGTATTCATGAAGGTAGATGGGCAAGGTATCCTAGGAATAGATGGAGGAAAAATTTAAAAGCTGAGTTAGATTTGAATTTTAGAGAAATGGGCACTGGGAGATCATGGCAAAAGTGGACCAGAGTGGTTTACTAAGGTTGCTGGAGGACATCAGGCTATTGCTCTGAAAGGAAAAGAAGCACTGTAAATCCCTGCCCACTGTCCTGCTTTGGATTAAAACTATGTAATTAAATGAAAAAAAAAAAAAAGAAATCAAACACCCTTGTATTGATAAGTTGATTAAATTTATCAATTACTTTTGAATTTTCAGGCTGCAGATGCTTTGCCTTTTCAAACCTTTATGTTCTGTCATGTAGATTGTTGCTCTTCATTGCTAAAGAGTTTTTAATGCCTTTTAATTCTAAAGCTGGGGTTAAGAGAAAATACTGACTATCACTGAGGAGAGAGAGAGAGTGAATCATCATGATCTTGCACTCAAGCTTGGCAGCTTAGGGGAATCTCTGACATTTCCTAACAGGTTCTTTGATTGCATAGGATTTATGTTCTTTGCTTGCTTTTGACCCATCTCTGTAGACGGGATACAGAAATAGAAATGGTGCATTGAACATAATTTTCCACAGAGCTTTTCCCACTTCTCAAGGGTTTCCTTAATTTCCTGTGGGAGCACTAGTTCTCTTTTTCTATCATATATAAGGAGGGGAAAACTCGAAATAATTTTGCATCCAAGAGAAGGCATATCACTTCTTTGCAGTTACATTTGCATTACATTTCTGGCAATGGTCATGAATGACTGGCGTCAGCTATGGCTCATTATTCTTTCCTTAAAGGGCTTGGCATAACAGCAAGAGGCAAAAAAATCCTATTCAATTTCATATTCTTTCTTCTGACTGGCAGAAACACCATGAGCAATTTTGCTGGAGGAATCATTTGGGGAATGGGGAAAGGAAAGCGAAGCCTGGAAGTTTCAGACTCCTGCAAAGAAAGTGACTATCATCAAAAAGGGCTACAGATGGCAAAGTTTATCCAGCTCCTTCAAACAGAAGTCAAGACAACCAGTAACTGCTCTGGACCGTAATTGTAATGGAGCCACTTCTGGTGAGTGACAAAACTGCACTGTGACAAAAGAGGGGAATAAAGGGAATGGTTATACAGGTCAGATCAAGGGAATGACGCGTGACAGGAATGGAAGGTGGATGTTAGAGCCAGAGTCACAGAGATGTTGATAATCTTTTGCATCTTGATATTCTGCATTATTATACCTCTTTCTTCCCTTTCTAGGAGCTTCTTTTGATCAGATTTTTTAGTAAGGAAGTGAGATACCTCCCAGACCTATTAAACACTTCAATAAGCCCTGATTCTTTTTTACCATAAGAATGCTACATGCAACCAACAAGAACTTGCTTTCTCCTCCTCTTTGACATCTCCAAAAGGGTCTGTATCTGTGGGCTGTGTCCTCATAACCACGTTTTAAATATATTCTATCAGCCTTCACTGACAGTTATTGACAAATGCCTTTATGACATAATGACTTGCTAAATTAATAGTAGCAAATGTGTCAATTAATTAAAAAATACAGAGAATAACTCCCCTTCCTTTTGAAGAGATATTAACATAGGGAGAGATAGGCAGAGTCATTAATCAGCCTTTTCTCCTTAATTCAACACATCTTCAGTGATAAATGCTTGGTTGATTAAAAGGGACATTCATTCATATTAACTATGTGAGATAAGACTATCAACACTCAGTTGAACATTTAAAGATTTAGGAAGCAGCTCTTTGAAATGGATCTTTAAGGGAGTTCCAGCCCCTAACATCTCTGTAAAGCGGAGTTGGCTGGCTCTTACCAGCTATCAAAATCCTTCTTTAATCCAAGACCCACTGTTTCAAGAGGAGGAGGTGGGTCCTGCTAGTCCTTCAGCAGAGACCAGAGAAGTCTGTAGATCCTCCTGTCAAGAAACAGATACACAGAGCAATGTTTAAGTAGAGGATTTTGTGCCCTTGAGATCTCTGCCACTGCAGAGCAAGATAAAAGAACCACAGGTAGCAAGCTGCATTGAGAGTTCAAAGTCACTTATTTCAAAGTCAAGATTACATTTCCAAGTACAGCCTCAATTCAGTGCTGCATGCATGCATGTATGTTTAAATTAATTGTTTTTATCACAGAATTCCACTGTTTTCCACATGGAACCTTGTTTCACTTCCAGAAAAATGAGACACAGGAAGTCAACCTGGCATATAACAACACAACCCTAGCAGTTAAAGTTCAGCGAGGTCAGAATCACCTTGCAGCAGGACATTATTATGGGAAATATGAGTTAACTACAGCAAAAGAAAGGCCCACCTCCAGCTGTTATAGATACATGGAATGTTGTCTCCCTCTAGAACACTGCTACTGATGTTTTTTAATCACACTGATGTGAGTTTTTAATTAGATTGAAATATGTCTGTATAATTTGCTATAGGGATATTTGACTGATGTAGCAACATCAGCAAAGAAGAAAAAACCAGCCATAACATCTATAATGCTATGATAATGAACAATTAGAAACAGCAATGTGTTATCTGCATTCTAATTGCTCTTTGTAGTGCTCAGAGACGTTTGACTTGGAATGTGGTTTTTACTTTGATTCTTGCACAAAGTCCATTTATAGCAACATAAATATTCATGCTGCTTTTTGTGGGCTTTGGGTGAAGTCCTTCTTGCAACAAAAGGAGTAAGAATGTAGGAAGCAAGGTTAAAATTGAAGTGTCTTCAGAAGAAGAGGAAATCTGAGACCCCTTACCTATATAGGTCTGTTATATAAATTATATAATAGGTCTGTTATATAAATTAATTCTTTTTTCTAGCTAAACTACTGTGTCCTGAGGCATGGCCTGTATGGCAGGTTCTGTGTTTGTGTGCTCTGCTGGAGTTTCTGTGTTAGCGTTATATTCATCTGTCAGGGACCTTATGTAAAATGGAGCCAATTCTTCATCCCAAATAATATGGAGGCAGGGGTTTGTAGGTTCTTCAGCTATCTTCAGTTCAATTTAACCATGGAGGGAGTGCTCTGTGTCCTTTAAGCATCCGTTAAGGAAAGAAGGAAGTTCATACACTGAGGTCTGTTGTTGGCAGACATTATGGTAACCTTACAGCAGAGGCAGCCCCTATGGATAAGCCATATGGTGAGATAAGAGGGAATGATACACTCACTGGAGAAGATGGCCCTATTGTGTAGTTTACTGCCAGGCCCAGTCCCAGCACGGGCCCTGTGAAACACAATTTCCAGGGTAATTGACAAAGTTATGGGTTTAACTCCTGTTGGGATGGCAGGTGTGCAGACCATACAGGGACGGAAAGGGAAGGGGATGTTCAAATTGCTGCAACAAAATCTGCCAGAATGAAGGAAAAAACTTGCCTTTCTATGAGCAGATTGAAGAGATGAGTCAGATTCAGAGGGTCTTCCTCAACAACATCCCTCAAGAGTTGTCTCAACTGCAATCTGTTGCATTTACCCATATCTATTCATCCACACCAGCTAAATTCTGGCTCTGTAAGCACAAATTTTTGCATATTTTTTTTTTCTCAATACAGTTGAATGATTTTTGGCAAAAGTCAATACCACTGTAAAGTAATTGCCACAATGAGGTATTGATCACCTTTTTCCTCTAGGAGTTGTTGAACATTTTTCTATTAAAATATTAAACCTAAAGTTGTAATTAAACTTTGATTTGGAGTCATCAGTGTTTTAAAAATACCTCCATATCTCTGCTGTAAAAAATTCTGAATATCCAAACTTCCCATATTTTATTTACACTCAGGTCAATTAGTTAGCTGACAAATATCCATCCAGATAAAATACTGGCAGCTGTTTGTGTATCTTGGGCCGTTTCAACCAATTCTCTCTATTATCCCAATTTGTAAAGCTGGCTGGCTAAGTGTGTCATCTGTATTACAGTGACACATCCTATACTCAGTAGAAAGCAAAACAAACCTCCCATAACATAACAGTTCAATCATTTACAAGAAAAAAAATTAGTGTATGTACCATTTTTTCTTTACATTTTTGTGCTGGGTACTTGTTAATTTGCAGTTTAATTTCTGCATTATGTGTGTTAGGATGCATTAAGCAGTAAAACTGTGTGTATTGAATGGATTGCATCTTTTAATTAAATGTTGATGTTTTGGACTGTGTAAGATGCATTTTTAATTTTCTGTTGTGGGAGGAGGGAAGAACCAATAATCACTGGAAGAGTGAGGTGCCTTCAATCTCAGTCAATTAGGCATGGGCAGAGTAGACTTGGAATAATATTCCCAGAGAGGAATGTCCATTGCAACCATTAGACCTTTTCCAAAGTCCTGCTTATGTTATGTGATTAACAATGGGGTCAGCTATAAGATCTCTGGCAAGCATTCCCACAAGGAAGCTGCTCCTACCTTATGGCAACTACATTGTACCTGTCTTCAGACTCTTATGTGTGTTGGTGCACGTGAACAGAGATCCAAATCCAGAGGTTTCTTATGGTGATCAACGCATGGATCCTTTAATCCTCAGCTATCCCAACATTTCTCTCTTCTAAAGGGGAGCTGTGAGAAGGAGCTAGAGATCTGTCTGTGATAAATTGTTTCTGTTTGCCTCCTTATTCCAAAGTGTGCAGTGTTACAAGCTGAGATTACTCCGTGTTCAGGTCTGGGTTGGATTAAATGATCAAACTTGTGACTCCTGTAGATATCCTAGGGGAGAACGCACTGTGAGTTGAGATCTTAGGTTTATACTGCAGGTGTAAAAATCTCAATGAGGAACTTCCTGCCCATGAACTCTCTTCACCTTGAGATTTCTTCTTCAATAGAATTTATTTTTTTTTGGCCCTTTGTGGAAGGAGAAGCTCTGACCTGAAGTAACCCTTAAAATGGATTTTTCTGGGGCCAATGTCAGTATAAAAGACTTTGTAGTTAGTGAGACTTTTGGAATGCCATGTAGCTTCACAACACACATACCAGACTGTGTCCCAAACTCAGCTGTGAGTATTATTGAGGAGAGAATTTTTGGTTTATGTTTTCCTCTTCTCTCACTTTAAGTGTTGCAGAGTGCCCCTGGCAAATGAATAACATAACAAGTTAGTTAATGGTTAGTTAATGATGGTTAATGGTCATTAAACAAGTCTTAGTTATTGACCCCTTCCAGTACTGGGAAGAACATTTTTACTCACTGTTCTTCAAAATATATTCAAAAGAGCTGTCAGTGACCTTTGAATTTGTTCCTGGCTGCCCTGGAAATGCATTTCAGTTGATAAATGTTTGAGGATAAAGTTTTGAGGTCCTCCTGTCTTTGTCTGGATAATTGAAATAGGCCAGTCTCTATTACATCTGTGAAGCTGGGTTAGCATTATTAGAAAATAAAAGAAGGAAACAACACATGAAGAGCCATGATATTTCACAGACCTAGCAATTTCTAATATATTGCTAACTATCTTGCAATGTCATGTAAAAAATTCATTCTATTGAAATTTCAGTAGAAATTTCTGAATTACAAGTTACTTGAGAAAGAGATTATCTATTAGAGCTGAACAGGATGTAATAGAATAATGCATTGTCATTGATTGATTCTTAATAGATGTGTGTGGACTTTAAAAAATCTTGCTAATAAATCCTCTATATGTTTTATTAATGTTATTAAAATAGTCAGAATATTTTATTAAGAAAGTTGTTAATAAATAGTACTACTCAAGAATTTCAAAATTTATCAAATGCATTAAAAAGGGATTGGTTATTATTTGCGGGTAAAATATGACAGTTTTTTAAAATGGGGGATATACAGGATGCATGCATGTGGTCTCAAATAACTCATTAGCAATGGGTATTCTTCCAGATAAATTCAATAAAAGATGTGCGAATACTGGAGAGTAATATATATTGTTCATTTGAATTCTAGTTTTGGTTATGTTTACTGAGTGTTTTTCCTCTAACTGCTCACAAAAATGATTGAAAATATGTTCTTGTTTATCCATTTGGTCAATAGCTGCTGTTGCTGTGTACCGTCATTTTTGTATATGAATTTGGGTGTTACTAAAAGCTGAATATCTTACACTTGTCACCCTTTGCTGACTAATATAACCAAATTGTGTGGAGCAGAAAAAATGCTAGAAAAAATCCTGTGTGGTTTGAATGACCAGCTGTACAACACAAGGCTCCTGACTTCACTGGAATTGGACTAGTAGTCAGATCTTGTGCTGGAGTACTGTCAGTTTTACCCAGAGTAAATGAAGTGTAGAGCCAGGGAGTTGTTTGTGAAGAACAGTTTGAAGTAATGGAATAAAAAATAAAAGTGTGTTCAAGAATCATTGTCCAACAGGAAGAAAGGGCTAATTAATCAGATTAATTGACTGACTTTATCAGCTCTATTGAGCAGGGTCTATTACAAAGGAGTGATAAAGTATTTGCACCCATACATGCAATCAACATATTGCTTTTGCAATGAACCTTTTGGAAAATTTGAAGTATTTGCTGCCAGTATTTAAAGACTTTCAATATCTCTAAATTTTCTAAATCCCTGGTGTTCCTTTAAGAGTTTCATTCAGCATTTGAAGAAAAAATATTTTAATTTTGTTTTTTCTCTTGGGGGGTAGTTTATAAAATAATAATTTTATTAATTAGTTTGGGCTTCTCTCCATTTCCGTGAAATAATACAAACATAGTATTCACTCTGTGTTTCCATCAGCATTGTCCACATCTGACCTCTGAACTCCTCAATTTTTCCTTTACTAAGATCCAAATAATTTCAGAAGCACCCCTGTTTTTTTTGGGCCAATAAAAATCTAGCCAACCTTTCTGAAACATCTTGTCTACAGCCTGGACAAGAATGCAGGGAGAAGGGCTTCCATAGGACTGGGAGATTATGGCTGCAATCTTACCCTAATATTTATAAATATTCCCTTTGGAAGAAGTACTAGACCACGCAAAATGTGAGAATTTTCAAGACTTCTTTCAAAACTCTTGCAGTGTTAAAAATTTCATAGTTCAAGACTATAAACTAACCTTTAGTGGGGAAGGGAGCTTGGAGGAGCACTTACTGTTTTGCTTGAACCATTTTAAGGCCACTGCAAGATATCAAGTAAATCAAGAATCCACTGTCAGCCTGGCTGCATAGTGACCCCTTTATAACATAGACATCCAGACCTGGGGCAGTTAGGAGCTCAAGCCTTAGGATGACAAAGGCTAAATAAGTGTCTTTGGCTTTTTTGCTGATCCTCATCACCCAGTTAAATTCCATGTGAGAAGATTAAAATGAGTGGAATAATCAGTTTCTATATCCACGATTTCAGGGTGTTCTGACTTCCTATTTCCATTGATTTTTTTTTTTTTTTAAAGACACTTTCAACGTTGGTTGGAAAAATATACTTCAGCTGTACACCGAGATCGTCATCAGAAATTAAGTTTCAGTTCATTACTGATATCACCATAGGTAGGTTTCCAAGTCTTTAACAACTGAGCTTGAGGAGTTAGTCCTTTGTAGATAACACAAGAAACAGTTGGTATAAAATCCTGTAAGAAAACTAACAGCCAAAGAAAATCTGGCTTTTGAAGTGGCCCTTAGTGCTAAGGATCAGGACTACCATGATGTCTAGTCATTTGTACTCTTTCAAAAGTATGCTATAGTCACAACTCTGAACATAACTTACATTGTTAAAGAGGATTTCCAGATGCCTTTTTTTTTTTTTTTTTGACTTGGGATATGTAGACATTTTACTTGGGATGATGCAGACAACCCACAGGTGATCCCTAGACCACTGGATGACACTAGGAATCTGTAAAGAGCTGTGGGGAATAATTTTAAATAAGCGTGTTCCCAAGAGAGAGTTCATTGAAATAAGTTTAATTTGACCCTCTTACCAGTCTGCTGGGCTGTGTAAACCATGATCATGCCAGTAGCTCAGGATCTACAGGTAAGCATTAGTTTGTGGAATAATCAATAAAATCTGGTTTAATGTTTATCTTGTGTTACTTTATCAAGGAAAATGTGCTCCCTTCTTTAGGCACAAAGATATTTTAGATGGGATAGAGATGTAGAAATACCATTTAAGATTATACTTAAGTTTTACTGCCTCTTTGTCCTAGTTCCTTATATGCAAAATGGGCAGAAAAGCAGACTTTCTGTTAAAACAACCTAGACTGTATGTCAGTTTTGGAAAACACTAGCCCTCTCTGTGATCTGTAGGATGCCTACAAAAATATGGCCTTGTGACATGTAGGGATATTGCTGAAGATATGAATACTAATAAGTTGTTCTCAAAGCCACAAACAAAAGATACAGAAAAAAAGAGATAAAGAGAAAGGTGGTGCTTTCCTCAGGTGAAGCTAAGTTGATTCAAGCAAGCACTAAGAAAACAAAATCTCCATGTAGACTGACAGTCTGAAAGGTGGGAGATAAAAAAGCTGTACAAAATTAGAGCTTTGTATGGAACTTATGTAAAAAGGTGATTTAAAAACTGTTTTGAATACTGTTATAAATAATAATATAATTTCCTGTTTTTCTTGAGGGCATTATTGCTACTGATTATTTTAATCATTATGAAATGTGCCTCTTTAGTAGAGCTAGTGGCTTTGTAAGAAATTGTATTGTTATGCTAATAAGCAGATGTAACATCACAAATCCAAAGCCATAAAAAAGGAATCTTTAAATGGCCACAATTCTAGTAAAGATGTAAAGAACACCGTGACTGCAGCATGCAGCATTCTGAAGAGCTTCAGCTACATATCTCATAGCAACAGAAATACTGTGTTACTGTATAGTGAATTTAATGTGTCTTGAGATGGGTATTTCAAAATGTTTTTACTAAAGTGATTTTTCATTCTGGACTAGGCAGTCTAGCTAGGTATCAAAAGCTTTTCAGAGGCTCCTGAACAATCTCAACTTAAACTGTTTCTCCAGGACATGACTCAGAGGTATCTTTCAGTTTATGAAGTTGTGAGCAGCTGTGAGCATCTACTCCCAGGTTCTGTGATGACATTCAGTTACCTAAGGAGGACACAGTCACTTTGATGGCAACATCCATCAGCTTCATCCTGATACTGAACTTGTATCAATCCCATGACCACAAGATACGCATCTTCCTCTATGGGATGGATGAATGGATGGATGGATGGATGGATGGATGGTCTTTCGATAACTTGTGCTAGGATTCCTCATAATTTAATTCCCTTATGTACACCTTTCTCTTGTATAAGGAAAGGTATTAAACACTTTAAAAGGTGGGAGGTGCTTGCATATTGATCACAAGACAGATACGTTCTGGTCACCTGCTGAAGGAAGAAGGATAATTTGCAGAATTTGGAGAAATTATGGTGTTTGAGAAAAGGGAAAATCAAGAAATAGGCTGCTAAAACAATTAATATAATTTATTAATATAATTTGCAACCTTTTCTGCTGATTTCCAAGTTTCTTCCCCCTACAAAACAAAATTCAAAAAACAAATCCCACAAAAACTGTGGTACCAAACAACCTACGGTTTGTATTTATTGCTCTGAAAATCAGATTGAGCCATGAACTGGTGAATTTGTGTCTGTGGGTCTGCTACACCATACATTACCTACAGTACAGGTAAAATAATTCCTAACTGTAATAGCCAGGTTTTGGATTTACAGATTTAAAATGACACAAAGGAGATCCTCATTCAGGTATGCCCATTATAGCCTAAAAAGCTAGCATAAATGTTTCCCATCTATTGATATAGTACATAAAATTGTCAAATTATTTAATTCTCCATCTTCCCAGTCACTGCTAAATCTCAACCTCTTCTTCACTTTGTCAGCTTCCTCCACAATACTGCATTGTAAATTTTGCTCAGGAATTGCATTAACCTTTGTGATTTCTGGTTCTTTGTTGACTTAAAGAAATAAGGCCAAGTGCCTCTGAACTGACAGCAGGAGACTGCAAATGATGGCAAGATGTTGTATAAAACCCCAAGCCTTTAAAATCTATTAAAATTCTTTTTCATTCTGTTTTCTTTCCAGTGGTTTAACTGCCTCATAGATTTGAATCACTTAATTTTATATTCAGGGAGACAGCTTCTCACATTTGTCAGCTCAAAATTTTTCTTTTCCTTTCATTTCTTCTTCTGTGTTTTTGAATTTGAACATTTTGTTATTGGGTTGTTTTTTTCTCCCCATGTTTCTCCCCATACTTCTCCCCAACTGGCTGCAGTTCTTTATCTCAGGCACAGGAACCTATAATTCTACATTCCATGACTAAAGATTAATACACTAAGGTGCTCTTTATTCAACTCTATGAAACTGTTGTAGCAATTGTACTCACAGTGGGGATCCTGAAAGACAGGATGTGACTGCTGAAGTTTCTCTTGAAAATATCTAAAATCATGGAGCTGGACAAAAGTTTAATAAATATTACGACAATCCTTATGTGATAACCTGTATAGAATTTGCTTTCCCTTTCAGTACTTGGACTCAAGGTCTTTTTTTTTTTTTTTTTGGTTCCAAGTCATGTTCAAAAATCCATGCCAAAATTATCTGACTAAAAAGCAATGGTCAAATTTCTCTAAAGTTCATGTACCAGTCCAAGAAGTAAATTCAAGCTAGCTGACAGTTTAATAAGAAGGTGTGTCTATTGGAAAACTTTGAAATGAGAAAACAAATTTCTAAGAATTGATTCTATAGCATCAATGAAGGCAATTGTTTTTTTCAGGATAGAATGAATATAAGAAAGCAGCATTGCTAGGTGCTAAAAGAGTGATTTAGTGCAGCACATTATACATGAGTTTGCTCTTTGAAATAGCCATGAGGAAGACACAACATCTGACAAATATGCAGACTGTTGGACTGCAGTCACTGGTGAACTGTTTGTTATCTGTCAGTGCTTAGTACTACACAGATCCTGCAAATTTAAATTTCTAGTGATTATGTTGATGTAAGTTATCAAGGAAAAGTTGCTAACTTTTATTTTAATATATATGTATTCTTAAAACAAATTCTGTAACCTCAATATAGTGAGAAGTGGAAAATTCTGCTGGAGGTTGGATTTTGGGGTCTTCACAATCCTAGTGAAGTTAGTGTCTACTAACAAACTCAACACAACTAGTGTTGAGTTTGTTAGTAGACACTGACTGGAGCACTTAAATGCTCAGGTGTCTACTTAGAGGGGCATACAGAAGGCAAAATGAAGGAGTTCTACAGTCCAAGTTCAGCTAGTAGAGAACTATTTGACCCAAAGTGATGTGGGTTTTGTAGTGGGTTTCACTTTCTCTAGGGACTTGTTACTAAAAAGATTAGAGAGAAACTCTCAGGGTTAGGAAAGCAGCCTTCTTTGAATTCAAGTCTGTGCTTTTAAACATGTCTGTTACTGCAGTGAGAAGACGACCCATCAGTAACAACCACAGAACTTCCCACTGGCTGGTGTGTGTGTGTTCATGCTGTCACTCATTTCCTAAGATGTCTCTCTCTCCCTTTGTCTTTAAAGAAAAGTAGAAGTTGACCTTGTTATATTACAGTGATTATTTGCAGGCCAAGTCTGATTCTGCAGGTAGTGAAGAGAATTCTAAGGTCATACTGTCAGCTCCTACTAGAACAGATGACTATAAAACTGGATTTCTAGCTGTCTGTTCTCAGTAATGGGTGATTCATGCTACAGCTCATTTGGAAGGAACACAAACTGATTAAATGTGAGAGCAGATGATGCATTTAGAACATACCTTGCTTATGCTGCCCGTACATATGAAAAAGGGGACCCTTTTAATATGAGCACAGTAAACAGAGATCATATAGTTTGTTATCAAGTTGGCTTAAGCAATACATAGGACTTTTTGAAAAGCAGGGTGTTTAGAAAATGTAGCCTTGCAGCCCAGCAATATGGTGTTGCCCTCCTTAATAAAAGATCACAAGCCTTGAACTGAATTTGAAAGGCCGTGGGATTGAAGCATTGTCAAGGTTGGTCTTTCTGAACTAGTCCTGATCTAACTGCAGCTTTGTTGTAACTTGGTTTAGGTAACATGGGGTACAGACATGTATGGAAACTCTTAGTGTGTAAACAGATCAGCCGTGGTTAGTTAAAGGAATTCAGATCTTGGTGGGCAAACTTGATTTAAGAATAACAAAGAGAACTGTGAACAAATATGCAGCATCTGTAAAATGGCATTTATGTATGAAATGTGCATGTAGCATAAACAGGTTAACCAATAAAGAAAAAGCAAGGAGTAAATATGTTATACTAGCAAACAAAAAACACCCCAAACAAATCCTAAGCAGAAAGAAGTCATCACCAGTATCATCATAGTCCTCCCAGTGAAGAACTTGGGATGCTTTACACCCATCTCCCCTTCCCGGGCCAAATGGAAGTCGTGAACTCCAGGCCCTGGATGACAGTGAAAAGGTGAACATAATACTAGGAAAAAGGGTAGAGGATAGGGACTGTGCTTTTTAAAAATCATCTTAGCTGGTCTATTATTATTGTTAAGACCTTTTCTGTGTAGTGGTATTCTTTAATTTGTTTCACTCTTTAATTTTTTAAAAAATACATTGAGATAGGCTTATAATAACTCTTTGATTAGCTTGTTAAGATTTCAATTACAGTAACAATAAGTTCTTGGCTTTTCATATAAATTGTTTTTCTCCTTTCCCATTAATAGAATTTTGAACTTTTCAGGAAATCATACTCCTTTTTGTTTTTCCTACGTAAATTGAAGCACTTACTAATCTTCTGCTTCCAATCTTCAGCAAACCCTGTTCCTCAAGCATTTCTCTGCCCTCCAGATAGCATCCAAACGAGGAGGTTTGTAAGTTACTTCCACCTGAGCTATGGACCTTGTGTCCCTCGTCAGCCTTACAGCCAACAAAGAGAAATAGGCATTTTCTGTGTCCAAACTACCTGGTCAATTTTATCTGTCTACAATGATAGGAAAGACAAAAGTTTTGTAGTGAACTCACCAAATGCAGCAGAAGAAGGATCTTATTTCAAACAGCACAAAGAGACAACAGGCAAAGACAAAACATGAAAATCTTTGTATTTCCTGTGGATTAATTAATTCCCAATCATATAACATTCCAGCAGCAGGCACATCCTCACTAATATTAAGTTTAAATCTATCCTATGCTTTGTAACTCTGCATTTATTCTCCTTGCCTGAAGGGTTGCCTAGGTAAACATATCACTCTAATTCTGACATATTTATGTGGTTCAAAGTGTGTAGGACATTGACCTCCAAGACTGCTTATATCAGTCATCCTAAATTTATCAGATTTTTAACTAGATTTCTTGGGTGTGTAGTCCTTATGCATATGGCAAGAGAATATTATGAGGTGAGGTTAAAACTGTCAGCATTTGGTGGTACTTCTTCTAAGTTTCAGCATATGTTCTAGCATGGGACATGGTTTGGCTCAATTTCCATTCCTGGCACTGAATCTCACTCTTCAGTTCTACTTTAAGGGAAAAAAGAAGGGGGAAAACAATCCTCAAATGCAAACCATATATGATTATCAATGAGAGAGATTTTCAGCCAGGAATACTTATTTTTAGACCTACATCTGTGCTGTATGATACTCATAGACAGATATTGGAAGAGAATGATAATAAAGATATCTCCACGTGGCTGATTGCTGTTGGCTCTCCCTGGGAACACAAAGCACTCAGCCTTTTTATGTAGTCAGAGCAGTACAAGACACCCCAGGAATGGAAAGGTTTTAAATTTACAGCCTTCTCCTATTGCAAATAAGCTCAAAAATTGTGTAGAGAGCTGAAAATAGATACGCATTAAAAAGAAAGATATTATTGAGACTGACTAAATCAAGGCACAATGACAGCAGAACAGCCTTGTTTGAGGTGTGAAGTCTCAAGTGGGAGCAAATAAGAGGAGTAGTATGTGATCAGCATCAGTCCCAGACTATGCATTTTCCAATAGATTTGAATTTTACAGGTCTCAGGAGCCATTAGCTTCTTGTCACTAAAAATTCATGAGGTCTAACATCTAAGGAGACTTCACATGGAGATCTTGACCCAGGAGCCAAAAGATCTTTTTGTTATCACAAGCAGGATTGTCATAGTGAAATGAAACAACATAATTCTAAGAGAACTTGCAATGCTGCAAATACAGTTGCTGCCTTTCTAGTTCAACCAGGATGCACTTTAAAGAGTACACCAGTGTTCTTTGGGAAAGAAAATCAATAGTCAGATATTCTGTGTCCATCCCAGTAGCTGCAGAGCTATACTGGAAATAATTATTCTCATATGAATATTTGAAAAAAAGACATTCTCCAAAGCGTTTTGTTTGTAGTTATTGGTGGTGATATCTCTAATAAAATCTTTGTCTTATGAGATGAAGAAGAAAAACTCACAATCTGATCATTTGTGTATTGAAATGGATTCTCAAAAATTCTCATTAAATTTAGATGCCTTTGTAAGCTTCTTCTTAATAAGACTTCTCCCTTGTCTGAGTCACAGAAAAAAATAACCCTTTAAAAGAATTGCAGAAAATCACTAGTCCAGTCACCTACCTCAACGTTTGGTCAGCTGCTCCTCTGTCATTCTGAGGACTGTTTGTGTAATTTTTTTCTGAGAATGGTCAGATGGTTGGGGTTCCAAAATCTGCCTGGAAATCTGCTCCAGTGCTTTGCTATCCTCACTGACTTATTGAAGTCTCTAAAATTATTTTTTTCAGGTTGCAGTTTCAGCCTTTAATTTATGTCCTGTGTATCATGGATATTATGTGCATTTGCAGGCCTTTCAGGCTTTGAGAATGTTTATGATGTTGGTTGTTAGTCTCCTCTACTCCAGACAAAAAAAAAAAAATCACTATTCCATCAATATTTCCATATAGATCATGAGTTCCAGAGCACTAATTACAAAGACCACTTTGTACTTTCCCCTCAGCAGTCTCTAATTCACACATACTTCTCTTGATATTTAATACTCAGAACTGAACACAAGGTTTTATTAGAGATTCTATCAGCAGTGAGAGTAGTGGAAGTGATGTGTTGTATAGCACATATTAGAGTGCAGCTATTTCACTTCACTATGCACACAGACAATGTTGATCCACCTGAATCCCACATATTTTTCTGTTACTGGTTTCCTAAGCCATCTTTTCTCCAATCTGTTTTTATTTGCTTGTTTGTACTTACATCCTCCAGTTAGTCTCATTATATTGCAACTGGGCTTCTTTTATTTTTTCTCCAAACAGTTTCTCCCTTTGGAATTTCAATCCTTTTTTCCAATATATTTGCAGCTTAGAGTCACTTGTGTATTTCATAAACATGGTCTGTATTCCTTTGAGCAGATATGTAAGTGTATTAGGCTGAAAATAAACCCCTCAGGAACTCCACCTTATGCATCATTCCACTTTAAAAGCATACCCTTGATAGCTACTCTTTGAATATGACTTCCTGGCACCTTTATACCAAATTTACAGACCTTTCCTAAGCTTCCTTCTGAGAACAGTACATCAAATTGCTATTTGATGAGAGCCAGGCTAGAATGAAGATATAGGTTATGTGTTGCTTTTCCCCTCTCTGTAACAGGGAAATTCCCTGTTTGTAAAAGAAAAATTTGTCTCCCTGTTCTCATCTAAGTATTTACAAAGAGTTTATTTATGATGGTACTTTCTTGGGACTTAAAGCTTCCCTATTCCTGTTTTTGTCCCACTTTAAAGATTGTCCCTTCATTTTTCTTTTCTTCATTCACAAATGGTGACCACACCACTTCCTTGGCAGGCAGTTCCAATGATTATAAAACTTGTTCCATTAAGAAATTTTTTCCTGACATGCAATCTAAATCTCCACCAGTTCAACTTAAGACCATTTCCTCTTGTCCCATCTCTTGTTACCTGTAAGAAGAGACTGACACCTAAGTGACTGCAACCCCCTTTTGGGTAGTTGTGGAAGAGTGATAAGTTCCCCCCAGGAGGCTTCCTTTTCTATGGGATAACCACCCCCAGATCCCTCAGCCACTCCTCATCAGACTTGTGCTCCAGACCCTTCCCCAGCTCCACTTCCTTTCTCTAGATGTGCTCCAGCACCTCAATATCTCTGGGGGACACAGGATCACTATCCTGGTCCTGTTGGCCTCACTATCCTGATGAAGGCCAGGATGCCATTGGATTCCTTGGCCGCCTGGGCACTGCTGGCTCAGGGACAGCCACTGCTGACCAGCTCCCTCAGGTCCTTTTACTCTGGGCATCTTGTCAGCCAGAAAGCTTTCCTGCAATCCAAGCACATCATATTCTTTTTCCACCGCAAAGCAAGAATTTTAACTTCTGAATTTAATGTTTACTTTTAAAAGAACTGCCTCAGCCAGTTATCTTCTTGATATCTATTGTCATTTCCTGGACTGAAATTCTGGGTTTTGTTTCCTTTCATGGATCTGCTTATTGAACAAGACAGTCTCCCTGGCAAGGCACTTTGCCTCAGTTTCTCTCTGTCTTAAAAAGGAATAGCAATATTTATTCCTTTATGGATTCTTTTCACACCCACTGTTGAGACACTGTGGGGCACTATTAAACAGCAGAATCATTGAAATTCCCTAATGTCTCAGGGAACAAGACACTGTGTTAAGTAAAATTATTTGAATTATTTCAAAGCTGCTGTTTTGACTATTTAAAGTACTTTGATGATCTGTGTTTAAAAAAGTAAATGATTTAAGAAAGTCGTGAAATATAGTCTCTACTTTAAAAAATATTATTGAACTCCACCAGCAATTTGAGCTGAATTTTCAATAAAAATCTAAGCCACAGACATTTGTATTAATATTTTCTCATTTATCCTGTTGCTCAAGCTGGTTACAGTTGGTTAATATTTAACTGGAAATGCTAGAGACTTCAAAACTGTGAGGTTTTGTCATTCTAAAGTGAACCGAATTTTCTGCATTTACCTTGAAAGAAAAACTGTTCAGGCTGACAAATCTATTAGATACTGTCACCTATGATTTAGTGATTTTTGTACATGTTAGCTACAGACAGAGAAATACAGTAGGGTGAGAGTGGATTGTGAGGCAGACCATTCCATGCCTGAGGCATTGCTTCATTCAGTTAATTGTGCTGGCCAACAATTAAATTCATAGTACTAGTCAGATTTGTTTACTCTTTAATCTTTTTCTACCCATGATTTCCTTTTTTATCAGCAGTTCAGAGCCTTGAGGGCTTACAGAAAGAACTATTGATGATCACAGTGCTCTCTGTACAGTTGGGATATTTAATTGTTAACAGTGACATTTTCAAGTCTGAGATCTGTTTATGAAGAAAACACTGTGCTGATGCCCCAGGGACTGCAAAGGGGGAAAAAAGAAAAGAGGCATGAAAAAAAATTATAGTGTGGCTTTCATGGAAGAAGATGAAAGGTTTGTTTTGTTCTTGCTCTTTTTGCCCACTTCAAAAATGCTGTTTATTGTGCAAAAGAAGGTATGATATAGACTTTAAGAACTGATTGCTTTTGCATTTGCTCAGCTTTCAGAATAATATTGACAGGTGGAATGGAGACAAGTAGAGAATATCAGAGACCTGTATCTTTGTGAGAGATGAAGCAGGAGCATGACTCCCACACAGGGCAGAATATTTTGCACAGGGCTACATCACTGATAAACTTTCAGACTTGTTTTGTTTTGGAACTGAATGCTATTGGGTAACTGCAAAGAAAGGACCTATCATGCTTTTATTGTGTCTATTGCACTTCCCTTTAGATATATTAAGGTGATGCTGTAACTGTGTATTTTGGGGGGAAGTAATTTCCAATGATAATATTTTCTTTTTTTCCAAATAATCTAGTTTTACTCATCTTAGCTATATGAGTTCTTGGGACTAAAGCTTCTGAAGACAAACATCAAACATCTGTATCATGAGTTTCCACTGTGAAAGTAGAAGCAGTGAGTTGAGATTAGAGATGCTGTAGCATGTCAAAACAGGAATCTTTCCATCAGATGTTGTAGAATAGAAGAGTCCAGCTTTTACCATTTGTTGAGAGTTTTTCAAGGTTTTTCCTTAGCAAGGTTTTAAACTAAAATGTAAGAGAGTTAGATTAAGTGTTAGGAAGAAAATTTTACTCAGATGGTCATAAAGTGCTGGCACAGATTATCCAGAGAACCTGAGACTGCCCCATTCTTGGAAGTGTTCAAGGCCAAGTTTGATGGGATCCTGAGCAACTTGGTCTAGTGGTTAGTATCTAGCCCATGGTAGCGCTGCTGGAACTAAATTATCTTTCAGGTCCCATCCCACCCAAATGATTTTGTAATTCTATGATTTGCATGGGTACATTTCATAAAAGATGGTTAATTTACATTAGGTACAATGAGTTTGCAAAAAGTTTAAGATATTTATCCTATAAATCTATGAAAGTTCTATATCTTATCAGAAAAAAAAAAAAAAAAAAAAGGCTGCAGATCTCAGGAGTTAAAACTCCAGAGACAAACTACTGAACAAGATGTGGTGACCTGACCTTGACTAGCTGACAAACCCCCACCCAGCAGCTCTCTTATTCCCCACTCTCAGAAGATTAGGGGACAAAAATAAGATGGGAAAACTGGTTCAAGATGAGGACAGGGAGATTATTCAGCAGTTACCAGCATGGGCAAAACAGACTCGTCTTGGGAAAGATTAAGTCAATTTATTGCCAATTAAAATAGATTAGGATGGTGAGAAAAAGAGATGAAACTAAAGTCCCCTTACAGGCACTTCTCCCTTCTTCCTAGGCTCAAATTGATTCCTTCATTTTCAGCTCCTCCATTTCATCTTTCTGTTCCCTGAGGAGGAACAGGGAAATGGGAATAGAAATAGGGAATGGGGTTTATGGTCAGTTCATAACACTTTGCTTTGACCGCTCCCTCCTTTTCACACTGTTTCCCTGCTCCAGAGTTGGCTCTTTCCCAAGGGAGAGAGTTCTTCACAACCTGTTCCCATGTGGTCCCTTCACACAGGCTGCAGATCTTCAGGAACAGACTGCTCCAGTGTGGACATCCACAGGGTCACAGGTCTTGCCAGAAAACCTGCTCCAGCAGGGGCTCCTCTCTGCGGGCTGCAGCCCCTGCCAGGAGCTCCTTCTGCACGGGCTCTCCACAGACTGCATCCTCAAGGCACATCCACCTGCCAGGGCGTGGGGCTGCCCAAAAGCTGCAGTGTGGGTGCTCTGAGCTGCAGGAAGGGAATGTGCTTCCCCACTGGTCTCTGCTCTGGCACCTGGAGCACTTCCTGCCGCTCCTTCGCTGATTTGGGTGTCCGTAGAATTTTTTCTGTCCCATTTTTTCCTCACTCCTCTCTTTTACAGCTGCTGTTTTCTATTTTCCACCCTTTCCCCAATATGTTATCACAGAGGCACCACCAGGATTGCTGATGGGCTCAGCTTTGGCCAATGTCAGGTTTGTCTTAGAGCCAACTGGAACAGGCTCTGTCCGACATGGAGGCAGCTCCTGATCTCTTCTTACAGAAGCCATCCCATCAGTCCTTCCACTGCCAAAACCTGGACACATAAACCCAGTACACATCAGGACATTTTCACAACATTTAAGTCTGTAAGAGACCATTTACACCATTGTTTGTCACAAACCATTACTTTTATTCAGCTTCAGTTAAACCAAACATTTTTGTTTGGGCAAATATAAATCACCTTTACAAAACAGGAGACACTGGCTGATGGTAGTGTCAAAAGACCTTAAGGACACCAAACCAATTAGGTTAAAAATGTCCCATTTCAGCTGACAAAACATACCTCATGAGGCAGACAAAAGCAGAACTACCTACAAGCTCTCAACTATACTGAGGTAATGGAGAATTTTTTCTGACTTGGGTGAGCAGTATGAATAGATTAACTGGTAACATCATACAGATTACCAAGATTGCTCCTACAGGAGTGCTCCAGAAAGAAGGATTATTGTGCACAGAGCTGTGGTGAAACTGGAGTGAGGAAATGCTAACTGCAAAAGACAACAGCACTGAAGAGCCTCTATTTTCCTTCTATTTCTTTAGCCCTCACAACAAATCATTCCTATGTTTCCCTGCCTTCAGTAGTAACAAGTTACATCTTATTTCAATGTTGAATTTCTCTGAGTTCAACTTGCAGTTCTTGGCATGATAATAAAGTATGAGAATAGTGTTATAGTCTTGGTATAGTAACACAATAAAATTTTATGAAGCTATCATCATGCCTTATAAAGTAGCAGGAAAGGACACAAACTTTTTTTTTTTTTTTTTTTTTTTTGGCTTCTGTGCAGATCATCTACTACAATGACAAGAACAATTATGGAAACAATTATTGCAGGGAGGAACAATGATGCTAAGGCCTAACTTTTCCTGCATGAGCCTACTTTTACAGTAGTTTAACTTCAGTAAAATCCACCACAGTAACAGAAAAGGGAAATTGAGTGAAGACGAGCCTAAAATTCATCTGATGGCCTGAACAGAATCCCAACTGCTTATCAGGCTTGACTGAGCTTGATAATATTATCTTTGTAATTACGTGTTAACTCAGTTGCTGCTTGCTGTTGGTGCTCAGAATCCCTGAATGTGATGCTGTTACTGACTGCTTTTTTCAGGACGCTGCTGCTGCTCCTGAATATCATCAAATAAATGAAGGTCCTGGATAACTGTGCTCTGCAAATAATTTATTTTCATTTTGTTTCTATGCTTCAGGAATCTGTTGCTTTTTTTTTTTTTTTTTTTGTTTTGTTTTGTTTTGCTGTGGTTTTTTTAACTTTTATATCATGTGAAAATTCTAATTAGAATTAGGTCTCCTACTGGAAAACTATGCCAGTAAGAGTTTCTTTTTGTTTCATAGCATAAGCCAATTTATAATGTTGCTGTGGTTTATTGAAAGTTATACCTTTTTAAGAAGACATGAAAGTAGAGTTATCTGTCAAGCACTGGTCCTGACCAGCAAACCTATTAATAAAACTGTTTTGAAAATAAAACAATAGGATGGGCAGCAATTTTTATTGCCTTAGTAAACCATTAGCCTTACTTAATAAGTTTTGCAGATTATTGTGCAAATTGCTGATTTGATTAACTCTGATGAAGTTTAGCTGCCTCTAAAATTGGAGTTGCAGAATTACAAGATATTTCAGGAAGCCCACAAGTGCAGTAGATTGGCTAAGCAAAGTGTCTTGGTGGACTTTAGCAGAAGTTGTGCATACTCAGCACCTTAGTGAATTGGACTAGAAATGAGGGCTGCTTAGAATTGAAATGAAGGAACTGCAAGCCTGTTCATATAGGAGAAGGCAGTCTATGAGCTTAAAAAGAGAGCAGAGCCTGTGTTCCCCAATTCACTGTTTGCTTAATGTTTTCTGACTGAATGAAAATTACATTCTTTCACATTGGTTGCATATCAATAGAAGATAAAATATAGACTCTCAACAGTGTGCCAATGCTTTGAGATACCCTGAAAATGGCAGAGATACAGTTTTTGTAATCCGAGAATTTTTTTCTTGCAGAAATGATTAACATGAGCAGGAAGCAGGTTCAGTACTGGAGAGTGTCCAAATATCCAACGTGGCATTTAGCTCATAAATTAAATTATAACTTAGGTCCCTTGCATCTCCCTCATCCTAATTTTTAATTAAATGAGTCCTGATTTTCCTCTGTTTCAGAAATTAAGACTTAAGCTCCTGTTAAGGTCATAGTACTGCAGCCACAAGTATCATTCTCTGAGTTGTCCCATATCCAAGTTTTTAAGTAGTTAATCCTACTATTCTGTCAATAGAATCAACCTGGGCAGAATCTGAAGAATTTTTTTTACCTATGGCTATGCTCTCATAGAATTACGGTTTAGTACCGGTAACCTGATCTATGAGACACATAGGATGCCCAGACAGATCAGCAGCACATTCTGTACACATTATGTCCAACATATCCTGAATGCACGTCTGTGCACGAAGCAACTGTAAGTCAAATTCATTAGACGTGGTCTAGAACCAAAAACGTTGTTTCGTTGTTTCCATCTCAACTCAGATTAATGCTTTGCTCTGCAGTTAACAGATGTTAATGTCCACTTGGACATTGCTGGCACACAGTCTGTATGGCTGCAAGGAGGGCAGAATTTCATGGTGTAAGCATAGGGTGGTTAAGTTGATGTCCTGCCCAGCTGGCAGCTGCCTCCACAGAGCAGTGCAAGTGCCTTGTAAGTCTTCCATTAACTGTCACGTTGGTGTCTTGAAAATCTCAGGACCCCAGAATTGCCTATAAATGCTTATGTTCAGACAATGAAGTCCCATCCTGGGAAGTTGTAGCCAGGGAACTTGAGTTGTTTGGGGAAAGGAGGGCCCAGAAAAAGTGACACCCCTGTTATACCTCCAGATTCTGGGAAAGCACCACTCAGAGATGAAGAGATTAAAAGGAGGATTTCTAAACGCACTTCAGCTGGATTATGTTCTCATTTAATTCCCTGGCAGATATCTTTAAATGCTGAAAGTTTTTCTCTTACTGCCTATAATATTTCATTCAGTACTTGAAAAGTGACTCCAGTCCTCAGTCTGCCTGTCTTCCTTTGATCACTGACCTGCTCACTTAATGAACTAACAGCATTTTGTCACATGCTGATTTTCTAATTTATAGGAGCATCCCAGAAACTTTCAACAAATTACTTCTTTGTGACAATGAATTTGATTTGTGTAGGAAGGTTTTGGCAGCAGGGAGGCTACAGGGGTGGCTGCTGTGAGACACTGCTAGAACCTTCCCCCATTCCAATAGATCTAATGTCAGCTGGCTCCAAGATGAGTCCACTATCCCTGCAGCCTGTGGAGGTCTGTGCTGGAGCAGTTTGTGGAGAATCGTGGCCTTTTAGATGGACTCAGAGGATTCTGCTTCCTACTGGAACAGGGAAAGAGTGTGAGGAGTCCTCCCCGCGAGAAAGAAGGAGTAGCAGTAATAACATGTGATGAACTGGCAAAAACTCTCATTTCCCATCCCCCTGCGCCACTGGTGGGGAAGAGGTAGAGAAAATAATGAGTGAAGCTAAGTCCAGGAAGAGGGGAGGGGTGGGGGGGAACATGTTCTAAGGTTTAGTTTGATTTTCCACTATCCTGTTCTGATTGGTATTTAATTAAACTCTATTCCTCAAGCTGAGTCTGTTTTGGCTGGATAGTAACTGGTGAGTGATCTCTTCCAACCCTTATGTTGACTGTGAGTCTTTTGTCATACTTCCTCTCCCTTGCCCAGCTGAGGAAGGAAGAGATAGGTTGGCTTCGGTGGTTACCTGGTGTCCAGTCAAATTCAAAGGTATCACAGAAATATTACTCACTAGTAATTTAATGAGCTACACCACGTCTCTTCTAAAAGAGACATGTTGCTTGTGTGGTAAAAGCCAAGTATATGACTGAGCAGTAGCAGTAGTAGTACACTCATGTGATGAGACCCACTTACACTGAGCAAGATAATCTCTGTTTTCTTATGTTGTCTTTTTTGGATCTTTTTATTTTTTTTCTTTTTTTGTCTTTTCATAGACACGGCCAGAAATTGTCTTCTTGTTTGTCTGTCATGACCAAGCTATAAGGTCTTATCATAAGTAGGGCTGGTAAATGCTATCTAACAAAAAAGAATTGTCTTGATCAACTTCTGAACTGTATAGTCATTACAATTCCTGCCCTGAGGATGCTTCCAAACCAAAGCCCTCATATTCTGATATTTAGGAGGTGGCCAGATAAATTCTGAACATTTTAACAGGATGTGGAAATAACCTCAGTTTCTTTTCTGCCTGTAGGCTGCAAAACCTGATCCTGGGCACAAGCCACAAAACTTTTACTTCCTATTGAAGTACCGCCAAATGTTGTAATATGTATTACAAAGGGAGTACAACTGATTAGCTCTATTAATTTACATACAGAGCAGTCTTCTTTTCACATGCTTATTAATAGGAAGATTGCTAGTGTAATTGACCAAATCCACTCAGCACAATTAAAATGGATTTTAAGGGCTTTGATGTACATCACTGTAAGCAAAGGAAGCAACAGTTAAATCCCCAATTAACACAAAGAAAATGTGAGACAGGATTTTGTATCATTTCATTGCAAGCAAACAGAAAGAGAATAAATCCCCCCTCTGTAATGAAGTTTACACCCTACAACAAGAAAAACCAATTTAAAGCGATTGTAAATCTTAAATTATTCATTTCATTCTCAATAGGTCATTAAAAAGTGGCTTCTAGCTTCTAACATTTGAGTATGGTTCTTGGTTTATGGCAAGGATTGCAAAAGGGAAGGAAAGGAAACCCCAAAGGAATCTAAAAGTTGAAAACAACTGAATGAGCAAAACAAAGTTGAAGGTCCTTTTATCCTTGGGATTTTCAGAGTGGCTTGAGAGGATTTACTGAGCGTATTGGACTGCTATGATTTTAGTTGCTTAAAAAATGAAAGGATCAGCAATGACCCGGATACTGTCTTAATGACACATACGCTGGGGGTATGAAAGTAACACGAATGCCACTGTGACTATCCTACTAGGACAATCAGGACAGATTAACCTTGCAGATCATGGTGTTAACATGATAAAAGCTTGCTCATATCAATCACTCTGCTTTGTTCTGCACAGAGATACATGAACACGTTCTGTGAAATCATGCAGCTTCAGGAGCTGGCATTGAATCTTGGTACCCAGTTAATCAGCTTGACTTGAAAACTTTATTTTGCTACCTACAACTTTCTTATGAGACATAAGAATTGGTCCAGCATCCACTTCTTTACCCTCCTGCCTGTGTGCCTCACGGAACCTTCTTGGTACTTGCCTGGAAGTATCTCTTATTCTCTGGTTCGTGTATGAGTACTTCTATGTTACCATTCAGAAGATATATTTTGAGTCTTAAGAGAGCTATGAACTCCATTTTTGAATATTCTGATTTCTAGCAGCCTATGGGAAGTCAGCAGCCTTCATAGTTCAGCTTAGTGAGTGCCTTGGTAATCCTCCTGTGATGGCCATGTGTGAATAATACTGACAGCAGAAAAGCACATCTTGTATAAAACTCACTTTTTAATTGAAAGAGAAATATCTACTCTAGTGGCAAACATACAGTAAGATATACTCTATTATAATGTGTTTTGTCCACTCTCTCTGAATGCAGAGTATTCTCTGCAGGGATGTGAAGGAAGGCTACCACAATTAATGTGACTCAGAAAATTGAAATCCTGAGACAACTTATTATTTAAAAAGGAAATGAATTAAAACAATTTCTCTGTAACATGGGCTATAAGACAAAAAATATTAAAGGTCTGACATTTTGTTCTCTCAGGCATTTTCTTTTCTAAATATGCAGAGGTATTATAGGTAATGGAGGAAACTGCTAGCCCTTTTGCGATGTTTTCACTTATTTTTCTGTGATGTGGCTGTACGGAGCCAGTTATACTCATGTATTAGGCTAGATAGAAGGTTGAGAAGAACTGGAAGAAAAATTCTGTATGTAGCAGCACTAGAGTTGTCCTTCAGTAGGATCAGTGTGCAGCCTTTCTGCCTTTGAAAATCTATGGAGAGCAACTTTGCAGTATGATAGTGCAGGATTTTAATGTCTTGCCTTTATTAGGATAAAATCTGATTGAGATTGGTTTTACACAGAAAACGTTCTCCTAGAAGAGTTTTCTGGTGTGTTGTTGTTGTTATTGTTGCTGTTTCTGCGCATCTGTGTGGTCTGGTTAATTTTCTTTTTGAGGTGGGGAGGGAGGATTGATGTGGATTTTTTGGGGAGGAAGGGCAGTTGTTCTTTGTTGCAGCTGGAATATGCATGTCTGCTTTTTAATTCAATAGAAAGTTAAGGAGTCAGTAAGTCTCACGCATCTTTTCCTTGCTTTAGCGCAGACTCTCCATGATTTCTTGGCACTCAGTCAGGGACACCTCTGATCAGATACAATTATCTGCAGATGAATTATTGGCTTGGATCAAATCACCCCCCATATTCAGTGGAGAGGAATGACACTTTTAAGTAGCAATTCTTTTCCATATTTCAGATGAATTGCACCCCAAAAGTGGCTATGTCTTTCCAGTTCTAATGCAGGAAACCTGGCATGAGTACAAGTATAAATATTTTTTGTGTCTGAAATAAGAAATTATACCCAGGTTTTGTGCCAACTTATTATGGAGTCCTCAGTGGCAAAATCCCACTCTAGAGCAGTTTGAAATGATCTACATTTTCCATTCTCTTTGTAGAACTTTCTGTCTTACTCTTTGTCTCCAGCTTCCAGACAAAAGAGGTACGATAAATGTTCCTGAATGTTTCTGCTGGCTCGACAGCTCAATAAAAGTATGATGAACCTTTTGAAGAGGCTTTTTTTCCTTTATACAGGAATCAAACTAATCTTATATTAAAGTCTTATCACAAAATAAAAGAACTGCCACATGGAGTTAATCAGGAAGCACTATTCTATTTTTAATTCACAGTCTACTTGAAATCATGTTAAATTGCAAGGGTTGATTAAACTCTAGATAAAAGCATTTACAGTTGTATCTAGCTATAGGTATCTTCATGTGACTTGGGTGCCAAATCTGTCATTGCTATCAGTGAATCCTGGAAAACAATTCAACTGGCCATGAGCAGTAGTAGTAGTAGTAGTAGTAGTAGTAGTAGTAGTAGTAATAATAATAATAATAGTAATAGTAATAATAGTAATAGTAATAATAATAGTAGTAGTAATAATAATAATAATAACAATAATGTTTAATCTAGAGTGGGATAATTTCTCCAAGATTCTTAATTACAATAACTAGAGGATAGGCTAGAATATACGGAGAGCTCAAGACTTCTGTTCACTGGAGGACATCTACACATAGATAATTCAAGCTTCTTACTACACAATTGAATTTCCTACTACTTGAAAACTCTCAGCTAAAAGGAGCTAACATACTCCTGAAGGTCAGATTTTCATGCATATTAGCAGTTCTAAATATAAATGGTAAAGGAGTTCAGGGTGCTCCCCCACCAGTTGATGAAGATGCACATAATAACTTGCTTCTTCTTTCAGGTGTCTTGCAAACAAATTTTCAAGTAGGTAGTTTATTAAAGAATGAATAACTTTGTTGCCTATAAAAACAGCACTGATAATAGCAGGACTGGTGTGGAAAGTTTAATTATAATTGAAGTGGATTAAGCTGAAATGTTTGTTGTTCAGAAAGTTACTTCATGAAGATAGTAGATGCAATTTCCTTCTGCTTTCTTACTCCCTGCTAACACTAGTGATTGAATTGCCTGCAAAACAAATTCCTCTGAATAGCTGACTAACCCTCAGTATAGATTGGTTATAGCACTCTGGAATTCTTCAGCAGTGTATTTACAAGATGAACTGTTTGGAACACAGATTTAAATACCCTATTCAGCAGGGGTTTTTACTTTTTGTCTTTACCATGCTATCAGCACCTAATCAGCGAATAAAGTACTGGGTTTTGAAAAAGGTATCTATCTATCATCCTGGTTTCAAACATGAATAAGTAGGTCTCCAAGTAACCTGATCTACTGGAAAACATTTCTGCTAATTACAGGGAAGTTGGATTAGATGGCCTCTAAAGATTCCCTTCCAAACCAAGGTGTTCCATGTTTCTAGGATTCTATGATAAGTAAAGGGAAAGAAAGAAATACATTGTGTTCATAAACATATCCAAACCAACAGAGAGGAAGGTAAAGTATTCCTTCCAGATTTCAAGGTGTTTGGAGAAGGAATATAGTAGTTTTTATTTTCTGTCACATAATTTTATTTTCTAATTTAGGAATCACTAAGATCCACAATTATGTCAAGTTAACTTTACAACTCTTTTCAATATTTGCTCAATTTTATTTTATTATTTTATTTCAATATTTACTATGATTTTTTTATCTATGTTAATTGTTTAGCCTGAGGTTTTTTTTTCCATCTTAGAAGTCCTAAGTGAAACAGTTTAAATAGCTGGGCTGTAACCTTCATCCAAGTTTAAGATTGTGTCAATGACATTGTGCTTGCCATATGAGCTATCTCGATTTCCTATTACACTTGGACTGGATGACCACTGTAGGTCCCTTCCAACTGAAACATTCTATTCTATTCTATTCTATTCTATTCTATTCTATTCTATTCTATTCCATTCCACAATCCAGCATGATCTGTTTGTGCCATTAGTTAATCTTTAAATTTTAATTTTTCATATCTATGTAAAAGGTATAAATATGATGGCTTCACTGTGATCTGCAGAATTCTATCCTATTTTTATACTTTCATGAATGCTACTCAAATTTACCCCAAATGAGCATATAACTGTAAAGGATTGCTACTGAAACCAAAACTGCCTTGTACTGTATGCTGGTATAATAAGAAAATATGTGAGAAGGTCAGGGAACATTATGTCTCCATTTGAAATTGCATTTTTTTGCTATATTTTTGTGTATTATAATTCTTATTGATGTGCCCTATTAGGTTTTTGGCATCAGGCAAAAGGTAACGCTGGCATTTTTGACGAGCATGGTTATTGAAAGAGGCTGTGAGAAATTTAGTAGTTAAAGTCTTATCAACAGAAAACCTTCTTATCCATTTCCATAACTTACATGTTTTTTTAAATTTTCTTCTGCTTTTTTATTGGGTTCTATGTTCTCCAGTTGTAGACAAAAAAGACACCATGCCAAATCTTATTTTCACCAAAGTGTTAGTGAGGCAGGTAATGGAATAATTTATCATATTTTGCTATTTATAAAAAATCAAATTATTTTGAACTCTCAGATGAATGTATTATCTAAAATCCTTTTCACATTTCCTCAAAGAAAGCATCTCAGTGTGATAGATCCCCTGTGGCTCCTTATTAGTCAGAGAATTGAATTCCAGATGTTGTTTCCAATAATGCATGACAGAAATAATAATTATTTTCAAAAATAACTCTCAACATGTTGCCAGTCATGGAAGGTAAAGTAGTCAGGTGTACTTTCTTTCTCATGTTCCCTCTTGAATGTGTGGGTACCACTGTCATTGCTGGGTCCACCATGTTTCTTATGCTGTGACACAATCCTCATGAAAAATTGCAGACAAGGATTAAAGAGATAATCAAATGAATACCTGATCATCCTTCAAAGAGCAAGCTTACCTCAAAAGAAGTCATGCTGTTTAATTTCACATTTGCAAAGGGCCCACTAGAAATCAATCTTTCTTGGATTATGCCTGAGGCAGGTGAAGGTTGCAGCCTTTAGTTTGTTATCAGTTCAGTCAAATCGAGTGACTAGAGCTATCTAATGATCAGATGCATAAATTAATATTCTCCTATATCTAAACCTATATCTAAAATGAACAGCAATCATTGCTAAAATTTGATTTAGAAATAAGCTGTATTTGAGGAAAAATTGTAAGAGATTAAGCCGACATAAAGATAACACAGAGGTTAAAGAAATAAGATTAAACTTTGGGGATCATGAACAGCAGAGACACACATTAAAAAATACAATCTATAATAGCAGTCAGACTCTCCCAATGGCACTTTCACATCTAGCACTCAGAAGTCATCGGACTTGCCATAGGATATATGTGTGCCTTCAACACACTATTCACGTGGGTCTCTGGATCCTTCTGCCATGCTCTTCATCCACTCTTAGTGTTCCCTGCTATTTCCGTTCTGCAAGGCAGATGCCTCATTGCACAGAGTGGTGAAACTTTGGAATGCCCAGACCTGGACTATTTCTGGAAGAAGGAGGACCTAAGAGGCAATGATGACAATCAGTCCTGCCAACAGACACCAAACAGACACAGCCTTTCCCATAATGTAGCAAGGTTAGCACAGTTGCATAGAAATCAGATATTTAATTAATCTTTTTTTGTTGCATATAGCTGAGCTGTGACTCTACAAGTCAGTGCTTCTAAAAATCAAGATGGAAATTCCTTTACAGTATAGAATCATAGAATCATTGAGGTTGGAAAAGACATCTGACATCATCAAGTCTAACCATTAATCCAGCACTGCCAGGTTCACTACTAAATGATGTTCCTAAGTGTCACACCTACACAACTTTTAAATACATCCAGGGGTGGTGCCACAACCCTACTGCCACTCTGCTTGCATATAACTTTTGGAGAGCAAGACAGGAGAACGAGGGACCTTGCTAGGGCACCATCCTTCTAACACTGGTGTGCTATCCCTAGGCTTATCTCTAGTGGGTCTGGTTTTATCCCTTTCCCCCTTGATTTGATGCTTCGACATGAGACACTTAAGCTCTTTGATTATTGGCCTGTGTGAGTGCAGCGTGTGATTGTGAACATAGTGAGGAGTTCTGGCCCTCTCTGAAGAGAACAAGGATTTTCATTCCACGTTAAAAGCAGAAGATGATCTCACTGTGATCATGGTACAGGGCTTGGTTTCACTGCACAAGCCCAGAAGAATCCCTGTGCAGTCAATCCCCATGTGAACACCAGGTGGGAATTGCCATGAATTGTCACTGTACCTTCACAGATCCAGTTTCAGAGCCAGTGGCTAAGCAGTTGGCTGGTAAGATCCCTTCAAACACAGGTCTCTGCCCCTGCGTGGCACCAGTCACAGATTTCTCTGTCCTGCTGATGTTGTGGTTTCTCTGTCCTGCTGATGTTGTGGGTCTCCTTTTCAAGTGTGGGTTCTGGGCATAACTTATTTTAATGGCTACCAGCTTTCTCTTTTCTCTCTTTCTGTGTGAATGACTTCTTTGAAGCAGTTCTCCAAGCCTGTGTCATTTTCCCCTATGCATGCCTGCATAAGAGTAGGCTGCAAGGTCAATCCCTCTTTGCAGAAGTCTCTTCTCAGATATTTTTGGACTAAATTCCAATTCTAAGCAACCTGATTTTACTACTGTCCTTCAGATACCTTGATTTTTGCTTTTTTAACTTTCTTTCATTTAATGGAGAAGATTGGTACCCTGTCCATGATGGCATAGATAGTGCCTCTCCCTTTTAACCTAGTGGCATTTTAGGAGCTTAAGTGATTTCAAAGCTGACTTTGCTGAAATGGAGGAATAAGGGAAAATAAACCCAAAAAACAAAAACAAACCACCAAACTATGAAGAAATGCATAAGGGAATTTTGAACTCCACATCCTCAATCCCTCATTCCAGTGCCTGAGACTTTGTGATACATATGGTCTTCTGTCAGGGGTTCTCACAGCTACAGACAGTTATTAAAAGAGCTAGCCATCCAGTAGTAAAAATGATGGTCAACTCAGCAATATTATCCCTGCATACCACCATGATCTATTTGTTTTCAGAGATAATATCCTTTTTATTTATTTGGTTTTCACTTCTGACTTTAGCTACTTTAACAAGAGTTTAAAAAGGAACTGGAATGTTTTGTTACAGGAGTAGACAGAGTAAATTTTCCTTCCTTCTGAAATGGGGATTTAGGACTCATGCTTTCTGGGGATTTCATAAATCTGTGTGTTGTCTCCTCTTATACATTCATACACTGGGTGAGCTGCTGGAAACTACAATGACATTGATCACTTTGGTCACCACCTTGTGAGCCAGGAGAGTGTTGTTTTGGTTCTTCATTTTTTCATTTGCCCCATCTGGTTTAATTTGAAGGGTGCCTAATGACAGCCTTGTTTTCTCTGTGGATTCTCACTTATATACTATTTGTGCTTTACAGATTCTGGATTATGAAGATTTACTGCAGTCCTGTGAGGTAAGTAAGTACTATTATCGCTATCCAAAAAGGACAAGGGCTGAGGAAATGAGGTCTAATTTGTGACATGACAAAGATCATGGTGAAGGTCTCTAGAATAATTTAAAATAGAAAAAAATATCTCCCAGACTATGAGTTCTTTGTCTTTAAGCCAGCATGGATCTTTGACAGATGCAAATAACTCTCTAATGAGCTAAAGATCATTCTATCTTTTGAAACAGAGAAAGAGCCCCAGTGAATCAGGCTAGTCCTCCATCTCACTCAGCAGCCTGTCTCTAAAAATTACCTTTGAGGATCTAATTCAGAAGCAGACACTCTGCAGCAAGATTTTTACTTATGCTATCACTAGGAAAAGAATTCCCCAAAACTTTTGTGATGAATAAATATCTGCAGCAAAGTTTTGTGATGAATAAAGGTCTGAAGCATGACTATTTTTTTCCAGAATTCTTGTTTGCTTTTAACGGTTACTGTTGCAAAGCTGGATTTGATGCTACCAGCTCATATCCAGCCAAAGCAGCTCAGTGACTGTCACTGGTGGCAACTATGAACACATCTGTTAAAGACCCAACTATAAATTTGAATTCCTAAATTTTACAACCCACCCTTGAAGTATGCTCTTAGCCTTAGCTTTCACCCCTCAGAAGGCTTCAGGAAGGATATACTGCTCTCTCAAATCCTCTGTATTCTTCCAGACTTCATACTGGATCTGAATCAACCTCAGAAGAAATCTGCATGGTTATGATCTGTTTACAGTTTGTCTAAAATGTCTTTGGAGGATCCAGAATTGCTCCATTTTTCAGACACAGCACAATTATGTATCATACATATATTTTTCCCCTGCTCAAGAAGCATTTTTTTGGGGGGAAAGGCTAAACTGTGCAGGGATCTGTTACAAGACACAGAGATTCTTTTTCTGTTCTCAGTGTCAGGTGCATTTGTTTGTTCACTTGTCAGTCTGTAACGTGAAATGAGAGAAATGAGCACCTAAAAACAGTAACAAACTCCTGCCAGTGATAACCACTCCTCTGAATACATTTCTCAGCCTAGATAGTAGCAGTGAGAATAACCTTTTAGTCATACTGTTTCAGACAGTGCTGGTAAGCCCTATAGAGCAGAATGTGGTTTTTACCTTTTTTTCCATACCACCCAGCTCAGGAAGCACTACTCTGACAAGTGGATCTAATCAATGCTATGCATACATTTGTCTAAATTAAGAAAGATCACACTGTAGCCTCCTGAGGACTCTGATTTTAATATATTAAGAGTTATATGATTTTTAAACTTGATATAAGCTAATGCATTTTTGCCCCATCAATAATATACCATGTGTAAATTAGTGTCCGAATTAATGTTGTGTGGCTTCAGTGAAAAAAATAGCTATGGCTTTATTACATAATAAAATGCCCTTAATTGTTGGACTACAGCAGCTTTATAACATACCATTATTTTTGGTAACAACCTCTGCCTTTTTATTGATCTCAAAATGTTATCAGTCAGAGCCAGATTGAAAGTAAAACTGAAGAATAACATTACAGGGGTGATGTAATTGAGTGAAATAAATTGATGCTGGCCTGGCTTTGAATTCAGAACGAAATGTAATTAATGAGAAGATTTAAAGAATAACACATTTCCAACTTTTGAAGCCAAATGTTTTCACTCAAAGCAATAAAGCATAGCATGCAATTTAGCTGCATTTCTCAAACCATGAATGGCTTGTTGTCAAGCCTCTTTTTGTTTGCTTATTTGTTTGCTTTCTTGTGGCTTAATTAAAGAGCATCTCAAGGTACAGTTTGGAGCTACTCTAATGTCACTAAGCACTCAGCAAATCTGTCAGGACTGGAGACTGATGACAAGAGGCTATTAAAACCTTTTCTTGCTGCCATCTGTTCAGATGCAACATATGAATTTAAGATTCTACCTTAAAAGAGTAAAATTTTTTTCTGTGATGTTGTTAGGGTTTTTTTTTTTTTGGTTGTTTTTGTTTGTTTGTTTGTTTAGGGGGGTTTTATTTGGGTGGGTGTTTTGTTTTGTTTTGTTTTGTTTTTATCTTAGGGAGAATTTTAAGAGCTGGGAAAAGATAATTGGGCAATACTAACTAGGGGCTGTGATTTACTTCCCAGTCCAGACCCTGCAAGTTCATCCATGACTCTGAAAACAGACATCTTTAGAGAAGAATTCAACTGAGCAACTAGACCTACACATGCTCTCAACAAAATTTTTAAATCAGTCTATTGGTCTGTAATGCTTCAGGTCTAGACCTAGCATCTTACCATGTCCTTAGCTCTGTCAGAACAAAAATGGTAATAATGAACTAGTATAGGTTACAAATATGGAAAACCTATGCAATAAATTCAAGTTTAATGTCATGAAAATAGCTATTTTGGGAGGCTATTGTGAGATCCATTGTCTGGGTCTATAGGTAATAATATTGATATTCCTGAAAACGGAATTTGCTCTGTTTCACTTCCACTTTCACTCTTCCCCGGCAGCAACACTGCATGCCTAACTTTCCAATGGTACAAAAGTTTTCAGGTGTAGGCAAGTAGACAAATATTTAAAATCCAGAATGAAACCAGTAATACAAGTTGCCTCAGTTATTCACCTCAGCCTGATCAGAGTGGGTGTTTTATTCCAAGGATGTAAGAATAAGTGTGGGTGTGCCATAGTAGTGGGAAGTCTAAGTCAAATTGTTGAGTTAAAAGTGAGAACTTGTGTAGAGAATTGCAGAAAGATTGTTAGAGACTAAAAAACTTGATGATTAAGTGGCAGATGAAATTCAGAAAAGATAAATGCAAAATGACATGCATGGGGAAAACAATCGAAACTTCACACATAAAATGATGCGCTCTGAGCTAACTGCTATTACACAGAAATGGAATCTTGGGGTTTTAATACATAGTTTTATTGAACTCGGTGCCCAGCTCTAGTAAAAAATGCAAACTGAATGTTAAAAATTGTTATGAAAGAGAATAAAGCAGAAAATATCATTATATCACCATGCAAAGTGCTGGTGTGCTTGCATCTTAACTTCTGTGTGCAGTTCTAGTCTCTGTTTCAAGGGCATAATGCTCCTAGAAAAGGCCAAGTGAACAGTAGCACAGGCAATCAATGGTGGGATGCAGATTGCACATGAGAGTCGACTGAACAGGATGCAGCTCTTCAGGGAAAAACAGTGGAAATAGAGAGTTGTATAGGGTTGTATAAAGGCTGTATAAATTCTTGTGGGACACACAAAGGGTTTGTAGGCAATAATTTGCCACTGTTTCTACCCACACAGTACCTAAAAACTTCAAGTTAAGGTAGCTGGTATCTTCATAGCAAACAAAGCAAGAAAATACTTAGTTCATCTCTGAAATCCCTGCTGCAAGTGGCTGTGTGTGCATGGAGAAGCTGACTGGATGAAGTCATAGAACAACAGTACAGTGAGAGCTAATGAGCTTGGACAACAGGTCTGGCTCAGCCATCCCTAAACTGCAGAGGACTGTTCTGGCATATCTTGTTGTACAGTGTCTATCTCTGTATCCTCTCCCAAGAAAGATGCTGCTGGCCATCTCTGATGACAGGATGCCAAGATAGCTGCCACCAGGCAGCTGCCCTCTTGTCTGTGCTCATTCTGTGTCACAAGCCATCCATCCTCAGCCACCACTACTGCATGTTGCATATTCGCTGCAGTGGTGGCTGCAGAGTTTAAAACTTTTCCATCTGCCTTGCTAAGGCTCAGGCTGTTTCCACCTCAGAGCACAGCATCCAGCCTCCACCAGAGTTTCAGTTGAACCCATGCATTTCTTTATCTAAATCTGGATTTACTGTGGCCATTAGAGAGATAGAGTTTGGACAACGAGTTAAGATTAAAACCTGGAAGATTAGAGAGCTGCCAAGGTTCAACAGAGCTCAGCGCTTATGTTATCTCTCTCCACAAGCTGTCTAGTCCTGCTTATCCACACAGAAAATGTAAATGCCTCTTTCTAAAACAACCAAGCAATGAAATTAGCAAAGCTCACTACTTTCTCTCTGGCTGAAGATTGTAGATTGGAGAAAAATGTCTAGGTTCAGCATGTAAAATGCAGCTGAAAATATCTCCTTTTTCTGTGTTTTTTCAGTATTCTCCATTCCTGCCTGGTGGTCTTTCTGCCCCGCACCCACTTCCTTCAAGCTTCTTATCTGTGTATTCTTGAATTTATTACTGCAAAATTGAATTCTCCTTTACAGTGAGTGGTAGAATCCCAGCCTGCACTAAAGGAGAAAAAAATACTATTCAATTTGTTCAGAACTGCTGTGCAAATAAAAACAAGAAGAAAATGACTGATTAAAATGAAACTCCCAGCAGTAGATTTTTGCATTGAGTTGAAATTTGTTTCTCCTGAAGCATACTGTCTGAAAGTTTCTCTCTGTTTATCAGCTGAAGTACTTCCTCCAGAATTTATCTGAATTTGCACTTGTCAGCTTAAAGATGACTGAGGGCTAAATTCCGTCCTATTTTATTAAGTGTAGCAATGCAGTAAGAAGAAATGAGATGTCTTCCCACTTACTTGGTAGGCTCACCTGTAATTTGGGGCAGTCTCTTTCAAGAGTGGGCAGAAGAAGAAGATGCTTTCTTGTTGTTTTTATTATGTTTGCATAAAATATGGTTCCCAATATGCTTGCTACAAAGTTTTACAACTAAAGTTTAAAGCCAACATTCCTGTTTTCATGGATGACTTCATCTTCAGTGAGTAAATGAACTCCTTAGAGTCAAGTTAAATATCAAGTATGTACATAGATCTTGCTTTCATCTTTACAAGATGTCCAGATACTTGAAATGACAGGGTAAAGACCCAGCCAATGAGTTTGTCTAGCCTTGTACTCTGTACCCAGAAGTGCCAGTAGAAGATGCCATTGAGTGGTAGCATGCGAGCCTGGCCACCTTCCTCGGTCCTTTTCCCTTGCATTCCCTGCAACACCTGTAATCATTGGATAGGCATTCCTTCCTATTTCCTACTTTTGTTCATGGATGTCCTGGCTGTGAATTTGACTAAACTTCTTTTGGACCTGCTGATGCTACCTGGCTCCCCCACTTTCTGGAACAACAAATTCCAGAAACATGTAAAGAACATCCTTTTATTTATTTTTAAATCACCTCTTAGCAGTTTCCATGAATGTCCTGTGTTTCAAGTACAAAAGGATTCCTAAAGGACAGCAGCATTCTTCAAACAGCAGCCAGCACCTTGAGTAGAGATAACAACTCATCTTGCAGAAGTGTGAAGTATTGAGACAGTTTTATAGCTAAATGAAAACCTTGTGAAGTGTAACGGGAAGTAGCTACACATTGTATTTCACATCTGTGTACCCACTTTCAAACATACTTATTTCTCAAGTTTTTCACTTTAATAAAAGAAAATTTTTCTTTCATTTCAATTGATGATCTATTTTTCAGAGTAATTTTGATAGCTGGAAAAAATTAAAGGTGTCCCATTCTTCCAAAAATAGGCTCATAAAAGGGAAGAGACTCCTCCATCCTCAGAATACCTTGAGTTCCCACACAGCACCACCAACTTCATGTCAAATTTGTGAATGCTCCTTCAGTAAGCTGCAAAAGATTTTCTGAGGATTGATGTTGTAGCTGTCTATTTAGGAAAAGTGTCTTACAATGTCAAGTCTTTACCAGATTATTGTTGACATCCAGCAGAACAAGAGGTATAATTTCTTAAACCTCTGAGACAAGTCTACATTGCAAGTGCAGTATTTCTATCATTTAAGGATCTTGGAAAGGACAACATGAGAAATGGGCTGAATTTTCACCTTGCCTTTCTGGGTCATAGGTAAATAAATTATGCCCCAGTGTGAGCCACAACAGTCTCCCATACTGAGCTTGATACTGGAGGAACAGAAAGATGTAGTGCTGCCTTTCCTGGAATGCCTCCCTCTGCACTGCTCCCAAACACTGAGATAAGGACTTTGTTTAGCTTTGCTAAGACAAACATCATATGAAGTACTACACCTAGAGAAATTCCAGCCTATTTTACCTATTTAGCCTCCTGTAAGGGAAACAGCAAAAGTCAAATAAAAATGATTATGCCATCAGAATTGTTATTGCTATTATTTCTACCTACAGCCAGAAAGGGCAGCTGTAAAAGCCAAGGCCAACATCATGACAATATTTCCTTTCAATTTTTTCTGTCCAGTCTCTTTTCATTGACTAGTATGGTCCAGGTTTCTACTACCCTCCCCCTCAATGGCTGATTCTGAGCTGTTTTATCACTGCACTCCCTAGACCTTCAAATTAGTGTGTTATTTGTCTCTTGTACTTACCTGAAAACAAACAAAATTCTTCCTGCCACTGACATGTTATTTGCTGGGCTTCACATTATTCTCCTTGATTAGGTAACTGTCTTTTTTTCCATTCATCACTTGACTGTTGAGTTCATTTAGGATGGTACTATGCATTGTCTTGTCTTTCCCTGGTACCCGACTGTGACAGGATGTCTACCCCCTCCTCCTCTCCATCACAGGTAATTGGTGCATAAAGACATAACCCAGGCTGGAAGGCCCAGCAAGGGGTCATCTCTGGCACCAAAAGAGCTCAGACCTCAGCTAAGAATCAACATTTTAATTTGGAGAGCTGATGTGGGAAGAGCTAAAAGAAATATTCTTGACAAAGAGATACTATTTTACAAACTATAAAAGACACACGAGACCTCAGTGAGGCAGAAGCCTTCTACACACACACACACCCTAAAAGTGTGGGAGACTTCTCCCTGGAGCCTGTACTCAGGTTCTGTGGTTACTTCTCTGGGGATTGAGGGAAAGGATCTCCATGTGCCCCCCACCAACAATTGGATGGTAAAATACATTGAATCCTAAGTTATGTTATTTCTTTGCTAGCTGTATCATTAATAGGTACCTTCAACCTCACACTGTTTATATCTACTAGTAGTTTCTCTTTTTATCCTTATTCCTGTGTAGTATTAGTTTGTTTTGAGTCTTATGTCTTAATTTTCTGTCTATTAAATACATAATTCATTCTATAATAGACCCAATCATCCATTATTAAAGAACTTGGGAACAAGAGTGGGTTTTGGAATGCTGGGCACCTCAATAAAGCTATTGCCTGCTCCAGAGTCCTGAGCAAAAGGCAAGGACTTATCTAAATCCCCACATCCATTCATAACACTGCAATGGTTGGATCCTGATTTTGACTGATCAGGCAACAGATGATAGCAAGACAGAGTGCTATAGCTCAGTAGTAACCTGTTGATCCATGATACCATACATCAAAACCAAAGGATGGTGTCTTTCTGTAGGCATGATGGCTTTCTCTAGCCTTGATGGCTAAACTAATTTTGGTGCTTGTTTTGTGCGGAATGTAAATAATATGACATACCTAAAGGCACACATACCAACATCCATTTATTGGCTGTTTGGTTTGATTTGTTGGTTTGGTTTCTGATATTATGAGCCTGTTGCTGTATGATATTTAACATCCATTAATGCTAGCAAGGAATGGAAACAGTGAAGAAAACCTCTACTTATATAAAATATTTCCCTCGGTTACTTTAACTTGCAAAAAGCTGTCAGACTTCAGGACTCACTCAAATACTCCTTACGGTTTTCAAAAATGTTCTCCAAAGAAAGAAAAACATTCACTCAATCCTGCCCTGCAATGCTTTTCTCTATATGCTTCTTATGATGCTCATAAATTTCTTCACTTTTTCTTTGTTCACTTGTTTTATTCTTCAGCTTTGTACTCAAATCAAGAATTGAGAATAAAGTTAAATCACATATATATGCCCACCTGACTATTCAAAATAACAATGTGCAAACAAAAAATAAAAGAAGATATTGAAATGTGTCTATTTCAGCACACAGCTATGTGATCTGCTAGAGAAAAATGCCAAGTTTCTGACAACCATCAGTGAGGACAACTGTCTTCTTAAGCTTTTAAAAAACAGAGGAAAATGGTTAAGACACCTTATTTTAGTCATCTGTTTCTTTCAATCCTGACCGCAGCTACTCTTTTTACTGAGGATCTTCTCAGATTTGAGTGAGAAGCTGGCCTCAGCAGAGAGGAGGAGGAGGTCTAGTAAGGTAGGTCATATTAAGCCACAGCATTAGAATGTCATTGAAGATGTCCACCAAGTGACACGGGGCACTGAAAGAAGTGGATATTAAATTTGATTAATAAAATATTAATTTATATTTATAAAATATTCAGTTTATATCACTGTGCATGTTCAATGAGGAGCTGTGTTCTGGGCAATCCCAGTGCCCCAGGCCAGCTTTTGCTGCTTCACCATCTTCCTGCGGCCAGAGAGCCCTGGAAAGCCAGCCCTGCCTCTGGGGAAGTGAGGGTGGAAGAACCAGTGCATTGCTGCTGTATTTTAAATGTAACACACTGGCTTTCTGCAAAGGCCTGCCTCTGCTCTTTTCAATGGCAAACCTGGCTTCTCCTGGGAGATCCAGGAAATGTTGTACCTAGGAGTTACCTTTAGTTACACCAGGTAAGAATCACTCTTTTGCAATCTCAAACCAGGTGAAAAGATCCCTCATCAGACCCTGCAGGCTAACATCTCAGCTGCTTTAAGAAGATGGGACTCTTGTGTCCACACGTGCAAGAAGCAGCCTATGGAGAAAATTCTGTGTATCACTGAAGGAGAATTTGTATCTCCACCAATATCCATGGCATTTATTTAAACATTAAAAAATCATATTTAAACATTAAAAAAATAGAAATAATTTCTTTAAATGCTGAGTGTATAAAAACCCATTTATCTCTATGAATGAAACCTCTAATAATCAAGTTTAAATAGTTCCTGTGAACTTCAATACTTAGATTCACTTGACAAATCATATTTAGGGCCTAAAGATTTAGGAGCACAATGAAAAGTTGTTGTCCTATTGCTAATGAGCTTGCCCCAATACTGGGATTAAGTAATTAGCAGGCTATGTTCTACAGTGAGCTAAGCTTGGCCATAGTACCATTTTGATATACTCTATGTAATGCTTTGGCTCTCCTGCTGCTGCTGCTGCTGCTCCTGCTGCTGAAAGGCTCTGTTCTTTGGTACTCTCAGCTTGATGGATAAATTTGTTATCTTACAATTTATCACTCTCTTTGTAATTCTTACTTGACAAAGCCCCTTTCTGAATACATTTTGTTGAGTTTATTTAGACTGAATAACAAGAGAAATGTTTGTACAGTAAACTCTTCCTTCAAGTGCTCAGACAGTTTCTTTATACTTGTGTGCACACATTCACAATGCTTTCAATTAATTTCCTGCTGTATCTCAGAACAATTTCTCTTCTGGTATTTGCTATTGCTTGCCTGAGATAGTGCATGCAGTCTGACACAACACAACTCAAATAAAAAAGCTTTTCCTGAATAGCTTTGAAGATGTTGGCTCTGAACCCCGGGGAAAGGCTGTGCTCTCTCATATGGGCATTAATTTGAAATTATTGTTAGTTTTGTTCACTGCTCTTGTGGATCATTTTTAGGGGGGATATGAAATGATTCAGGCAATATCCTCTGTGCTGGACAAGCAGCTCTATCTCAGAGCATGCTATTACTGACAGCCTTTAATGCAGGAGGTTGAGGGAAGGCTAGCCAAGCAAAGAGTGCTGGGATCTCTTGGACTAAGGCACAGCAGGTGAGCTATGTTTTTTCTGTGGATAACAGAAGGATTTCTGTTCATCAGGCTTTTGGTAAAAAACACTTCACAAAGCTCTGCCTTACATACTGGAGTGAGAATTATTATCTTTTGTTTTACTGGCTAATGTGGTCTGCAACTGGGCAATTTCCACAGAAACAGGCAGTGCAGAACACACAATACCAGTCAGGATTTAAAATCAGGTTATGTTTAAGCTCTTGAGTGTAGGAGTCTTATTCTGCTAACAAAAAATGCAGCATTCATTTTCTTGAAGGGCTTAACATGTCTGACAACCAGATGGCACTTGTGATTTTTGTTTGAGATAGGGTGGAGATTTCCCCCTCGCCTTGGCTTCTGATGTTGGAAAAAATTTCTTGCCCACTTCTGCATGTCCAAATGAAATCAAGTCTTGCTGATGAATCAGGGGAGGTCATCAAGGTGTTTTCAATTGTGTGTGGAGGCAGCAGTGTGTCCTGATTCTCTCTGGGCTTGAGGTAATTTTCATCCTAGTAGATGGTACAGTTCTGTGGGTTTTGGGTTTAGTATGAGAATAGTGTTGTTAACATATTGATGTTTCTGTTGTAGTTAACATATTGTAGTTTCTGGGTAGTGCTTATTCAAAGTCTAGGACTTTTCAGTTTCTTATGCTCTGCCTGCCAAGAGGTGCACAAGAAACCAGGAGGAAACATGGCCAGGACAGCTGACCTGAACTGGACAAAGCAATATTCCATACCAGAGAACATCATACCCAATATATAAACTGGGGGGAGTTGGCCAGGAGGGGCCCATCACTGCTGGGTGATGCGCTGGGTATCAGTCAGTGGGTGAGCAATGCTATTGTGCATCACTTGTTTCTCTCTTTTCTTTTTATTACTTCCATTTTTCCTTTTGATTTTACTTTTTCATCATTATTATTATTCTTGTCATCATCAATCAATCAATCAATCATCATCATCATCAGCATCTTCATTAGTAAATTTGCTTTGTTTCAATTATTAAACTGTTGTTATTTCAACCCATGGGTTTTACCTTTTTCCAGTTCTCCTCACCATCCCACTGGGAAGGGAGTGAGTGAGCTGTGGCATGGTACTCAGTTATCAGCTGGGGTTAAACCACAGCAGAGTGACATAAAGCATATAATGAATTGTGCAAATGACAGAGCTCATAGAGAAACACACCTTTTTTTTCCTCTCTCTAATGGGAAATGTCACATTTATTTAATGTTTAGGTCCTTCTTCAGCTATAAAGCCATGGAGAAAGAATTGCATTTTTGCTCAAGATGTTATACAAAAAAGAAATCCATGGATGATGAGGTGAATGTGCGGCTCCAAGGGAGAATAACACTCACTCATTCTGAAATTTTTGTCCCTGGTATTTACTGAGCACAGTATTTAACTATTTTAAAAGAAAAAGCTTTCCTTTCTTGTTCAGACTAAAAAGGATTAAGGCACTGACCTCAATGTATGTTATATTATGACATAACATACTAATACATACAAATTTTACAGAGGAAAAGAATTAATTAATTAGGATAAAAATATGTCATTTCAACTTATCACTTTATACTACTTTATACCCCACCTTCCAGTTGAGCCATGAATTTTCCTTTGGTCTGCATCGAAAGCCTCCTGAAGTCAACAGAAAGTCCGCTGTTGAATTCTGATGGGCTTTTGCTTACGTTTTAAGGGAATATATACTCTTGCTTGACTGTGTGGTTTATATTTTGATGAATTGCTTGTCATATTCCCTTGGACAATTCATCGCTTCAGTGGAGAGATAAACCCAAATGTTGTACAGTCACCCCATCTTTTATGGGTATTGCAATTTACAATCTATCAATCATCTGCCTGTCTTTAAGGAATTTACAGCAACATTACAAAATTATGTAAGACTAACACTCAGATATCAGAACTGGAGAGGTTTTGTTAGCACATAAAGAATCCTACATATATCCAGTGATATATTTAATTTGCAATGGATTCCACTGAATACCCATGATTTCCCAAATGCTCTCATTAATTGTCACAGTAGATCCATTACTATGCCATGGTTAAGAGGTAAACAGGCAATGGAGAAATGTTCTGGAGCCCATCCACAGGCATTTCACAGGGGAAGCACATGACAGTCAATGGAAACTTTGCTCTCAAGATGTGTGAAAGGCTGAGGGAGAGGTGTGTGCTGAATGGCTGCGGGGAGCATGGGTGCATGATCACCCACTGCAGCAGTAATACCCTCCTGAAAATCTCAGCAGCAAAAGTAGCAAGCTTGAGATTTTGTCCTGTCTACCCCCCATTCTTGAGGAAGGAGGAAATTAAACTGCTGAAATGCCTTGCAATGGCTCTAAGCCAACACATGATTAGAAGCCCAGTAACAGCAGCATCTAAGGATACAACTTTGTGTTTATAGTATTTTCTTGCACTATACCCCTGCTGGAACAGGATTAGGATTTTATTTCTGCTTCAGCTCTGTTTTATTATTATGGTAGCCTACTGTTATAATCCTGATCTTTATTTTCTGTCTCTGTTCATGTGAGGCCAGTCAGATTTTGGGTTTAGTAATAAACCTGTGAGAAGATAGTACCCACTTTGCACTAATTGGAGTGTTTTTTTCTACAGGTCAGGGCTTTTTAAAAAATATTTGGACAGTTTAGAAGAGTTAGTCACTTTCATTCCATTGAGGAGAGCGTTGAGGGCTTGAGAGAAGGCAGAAAGGACTCAAATTAGCTCACATAATTTTTCTTATTTGAAATGGTATTATGTCACGTCTTGACAGGTTCCATGATGCAACATCTGCACCAATGTCACCCTGTTCTTCTAAGTTCTTCTAAGCCTTCTGATGTTTACATTTTTTGTAATGGAGTGTCTCACACACACTGTCATGTAAATAATGATTGATACTGTCATGTAAATAATGATTGTTTTGCATTTCTTTCTAGAGGAGGAGAAATTTGATGGACCGTCAGTTTAACCAGTGTCATTGGAGAGGTGGCAATTTCATTCTCCAACCCACTGTCACTTTTGAAAGTCTATAAATATTGGAGCTGGAAAATAAACTTCCCTTCTTCTTACCTACGAGGTTCTAGCATGCATGTAATTTTATTTTGTGTCCTATTGCTACACACCAAGGTCTTGCAGCCTTTCATTTCTTGTGCAGTGGTCATCCAGAAAGCCAAGAGGCCCTGACCAAGTGTATCACAGGTAAGACCAGCAGACACAGGGCACAATTATTCTTTCTAAATCTTAGGTATCTGCAGTTGCTCAGAGGAATGAAACAGGAAATTCTGGGCAAGATTCACCCTACAACTGACATCTAAAGTGTATATTAGATGATTCATATTCTCAGTCTTTGAAATGGAACCTAAGGTGACTAGCACAGATGTATGGGACGAAACCTAAAATCAAGCAAGTTGTGTCTCATCCATAATTATATCAGCCATGGCTATTATATGGACATTAAATTAGAAATGAGTGCTGGTTATGTGCTTGTATTATTTGGGAATGAAAATTGCTGACCACAACAAAAAAGAAAGTCTTTCAAATGTTTTTTGAACAAGATGACTGGCAAGTGTGAAATTATAATGGGCCATAAGTGACAAAACTATTTCTGTGAGTAAATTATATAATCTCTGGTGTGTAACTCTGTCAGATTTGAGACTGGAGGAAAGTTTGGTCGAAGAAGCAGGCTCTTCACTATAAAGTGGGATGTGAATACTTTTGATTTCTATAAATATAATTAAAGAAACCACTGCAGAGAGACTCTAGTGATTAATTTCTGCCTGGAATTAGGAAATAATATCAGTTCATTTAATCTTTTTCCTTTGAGCAGAGGGACTGGAATAACAGTCATACCCAGGATGCCAACATTTGTCCCTTTAATTTAAGACTGGTTTTTAATCTTAAAAAAAAAAAAGAAAAGCTTGTGTGTGTGTGAGGTTTATTGAAAATGGCTCTCACTTCTACACATAATATTATGAATACCTCAGACACTAACAGCAAAAATAATCTCTGCCAATAATCACCTTAATAATGATTTTCATTAATCTTTGTTCAGAGCTATTCTCTTTGATTGAGATGAAGAGGAACAGTAGGCAGTGCAAATTCAGAGCAATGCCAGGTATATTCAGAAGATACTCTAAGGCTTTGCATTATGAAAGCCCCTTCTGATCTTCCATGTGTACAAAGAAATTTGCATGGTCCCTCTTAATAAAAAAGTTAACACAAAGAGCTTTTATTATAATAAAGGCCATATTCTTATTAGATATTGTAGCATGGCTTCAGTTACTATGAATTTTTTCTCTTTTAATTTTCTTTCTGAGTTTAGTGTTCCTGCAAGGTACAGGAAGAAAGTATTCATGAACTGCGTGACAGTTTTACCAGGATTTGAACTTCTGACTGCTCTAATGTAAAGCAGAATACTTTCAACTGCTTCAGAGAGACCATGAGACTAATGCTGCTGAAGAGGGAAGCCCAAGAATGTCAATCTGAAAGGCAGGACTGTGGAGCTGAGGGCTAAGAGGGCTTGCTCTTTTCCTTTACGTTCTTTGGCTTTTCTACCCTGGTTTTGAATAAAGGCAGCTCTTCTTACAGGCACTGTGTGCTTAACATGCTTGTCGGTCAGGAGAGCAGACCAAAACCTCAGCTTTCAATCCAATTCACTCATCTATCAATAAAATTAAAGAGAAACCTTTGGATGCAGGATTAGACAGTGTTTCTGGTTTCTAGACAAATGGCTGGTGCTTAGTAATAATGCCTGTGCTGTAGTAGACTAGATCCAAACCCTTCTAATAAAAATCTGCACCAAGTTCAGTCACATTTATAAGTTTAACTTCCCATACTCTAATTTTGTCAGAATGGCTAGGGCTGGAAGCAATGGGAGCAGCCCAGGAACACCAATGACATGAGTGTGCATGTTATTTTTGTTTTTCTATTTTTTTTTGTCTTAAGACTTCAAATCCTATATTAATTTGAAAACTATATATAGCCCATTCCCGCATTTTTGTAGTTCAGGAGACAAAATTCACATGATTCTCTTTAATCTCAGATTGCAAAGGCAACATCCAAACTGCATTTGCCTGTGGCAGCAGCTATCTGGCCACAGAGCATTTTCCCTGGGGAAGGCTGTGAGAACCTGTGAGAAAGCTCAGAGAAAGAATTAAAACAATTCTTATCTCCACTTGCTGCACCTGTTGCTAGGTAAATATAGAATGTGTTATGGAGATTTGTTTACCAAAGAGTGGTGGTGTTTTGAGGCTGGAATGAGGCTGGAAGGCGTTACAGGTTTCTTAAGAATATAATATTAATATAGTATAAAAGAATAAAGCAATGGTTCAGCCTTCTGCATCATGGAGTCAGTGCTGATTGCAGCCGCGTCAGGGGCACCCCTGCGTTGACATTTGCCATTTTGCTCCGTGCTCTTCAGGGACAGTAATCTTACAACTGTGGCCCCAAACAGCCCCCAGGCAGTACCTTCTGGGCCCTGGCACCTGGTATTTAGTCTCATGGGTACTGTCAACCCAGGGAATCTTGGGAATTACTCAACATGGCACTGCTAATACTACTTATGTTTATACCAGTACATTAAACTTTGACAGAAAAAAATTCCTGTGCACTGGACCTTGAGTTACTACTATTAAACTCTAAGGTAGTGATCAGCATATTTTTGGCCTGCAGTTACTCATGGCTAGGGATATTTTTGGAAGGAAAACCTGCTTGCTTCCAAAGACCATTCCAAAGACGGAATCCACACACAGAAACTCAGTTTTATAGGATAAGAAGATGGGCATTCTGTGCCAGACAAGAAGCAGAAGAACCATTTTATGCCAGAGAATTTCAGCACCAGGCATATTTGATATATTAGTATAGCTCTTTTTGTTCATTACTTTTTCTCTAACTTACAGTTCTCCAAGTTATTGTTTTTAATTATCTTTATTTTATTTAAAAAAGGTGTTTTCAGCAGAACAGATAATTACTTTGTAGATTTATTAGTTTCTAAAGATAATTTAATTTATTAAGATTCAGTCATGCTTACATTTTTAGTGTCTCCATCTACCTTGTAATCATTATGAAATTAATTTTTGTCTATTCTTAAGCCATGCTTGTTCTTTTTGTACTTCTAACTTGTAATTTTTTTCTGTACTGTTTAGATGAGTACAGTCACATTAAGAAATTAAGTACTGCATAAAAATCTTATAAAACAGCCTGTAAGAAGAAGGTAGAGTCAGCAATACATCTGTTCTTCTTGACAGATGTTTGTCTGGCATGTGTTTGAGACTTTCAGTGATGGGGGTTTTGCAGTCTCTCCAAACAAGTCTTCCCTGGGATCTATGTGCTTTGTCTTTATGAGGACTTTTGCAAGTCTGACCTAGATGTCACTGGTGGCTTAAAGCTGCTGCTTTTTGTCTCATCACAGCCCTAATACTTACTGTCTTTTGTCACAGACTGTTTCCAACCTCTGATCCTTCCTGTTGCTCTGATCTCCCTCCATACATATCTCTTTGTTTCATTTGATTGATGGAATTCTGTTGTTGTTTTGTGCTTTCCACTGTAGTGTCAGTCATGTCTGGTTAGAAATGTGTCGAACCTTTGTCACCTGCCTTCATGAAACTGTCCAAAAAGATAAAATGTGACATAGCTCTCTGTAACATGAATTATGGAGATGGATGTTTCTGTGACACTGTGCCTTCTTCCTTTACTTATAACTGAGCTGAAATCAGGAAATCAATGGCAAAATAAACATGAGTTCCCAAGAGGCCAAAGACTCCCCTGTAACCTCTGAGGTACACAACAGTGGGTGAGTGGAAAAACAAAGTAATTTGGATTGCCCTTTTGCACCAGTCCCACAAGGCAGATACAGGTGCTGCCACTATTAAGCAAAAACATATTCCATGGAATGTATGGGTCTGAGTAATAGGACACATCAGCACACTGAAGCACAGAAGTAAACAAGCTGTGAGTACAATTTTAATGGTAAATTTCTGTGCAGTAAAGATGTTTCTGCTCAATCTTTTGATATTAGCTTGATTCTGTGGGTATTCTGACCACTGTTGCAGGAGATAAACAAATGTAGATCTTAAACTATGTTTCAAAGCTAATGTGTGGGAAAGTCAAAGTACAGGAGAAAATATTGCAAAAGCTCCTGTAATATTATTTATTTGTTTATATATATCTTTTTTTGAATTCATAATGTATCTATCAGATGTCTGCAGAACAAGCCCACTACTATGTACATTCTTTGCTTGCACATTAACTTCCACCTTTTTAAACCTTAATTACAATGATATTCTGAATGTGTCGGTCCTGTGAGGATATGTCTGTGCTTGTATTATACCAGTAAGCTATTTTGGTTTTGCAACTTTAAGATAAAACATCAGTCATTTAATTTCTTTGCTATACAATCAAACACATAAAGGCTTATCTGCAGTTCCTGCTAATTGGCTCCTGTTAATTCATATAAAGGCCTGTTTGATAACAGCTAGCGTAAAGACAAGAGAGCAAAATTTGAAACTGTGAATCAGAACATTCCTGTGCTAAATGACTCCTCAGATTAGGTGGTGTGTGCACAGAAGTGGAACCAGCTGGGTAGGGAGTGGGACTGAAGGTTTTATCCCTTTAGAAAATGGCAGTGAATAAGCACATAACTGTGGACACTCTTCTGCCCCTGAATATGAACAGCATCGGGGTCATTTGTGAGCACAGACTGTGCATTTGGAAATAAGAGATTTAGGACCAGAACATAAACATAAAGCACAGCTTCCTGTTTGAAATGTACCTATACTGCACAGTGACTATACAGAACTTTGTTATATCAAATTCCATCAAAGTCTGCAATTACTTTTTAGGGCAGAATTTCTCAAATCCTGCTGATCATTTCTGTGTTTTACAATGGGTTTTTTTCCCTGCCAATTTTAAGCACTTTGTAAGCAGTGACTGAAAGTCAGTTCTCTTTTAAGCCATAATCCAGCTCTTTGGCTTGCCCTCTTAAAAACTATTGCCCTTAATTGTTTTCCATTAGCAGAAGAACATTAAAGGTGCAGCCAGTGATAGCCACCCATTAGAGATGAACCAACAGAGTGTGTGTTCTCTGAGCCGTGAAGAAGACATGGCATAGATAGACAATACAGGGTCCTGAAGGTTGTGCACACTACTGCATGATCTGCTTTCTCTGCAGCTAAAAGAGACCATGAAAATATTGCTGGGACTTGAGGTGAATCACCTTGGGGAAAAAATAATTGTGTAACTTTTGTTGAAGCATAAGAAAAGTTAATAAGGGAAGCACTGTTTCCCTCACTAAGTAAGTAATGAGTATTTGTAAAGTGCAGCTGGAGCTGAGAATCACACAGGAACCACATGCAGCAGCAATTTGTAAAACTCAGTGCAACCCGCACACCAGCTTTCAAACAGGTTAAATGTAGCACAGCATGTAAAACATTATGTCAATTAAAACGTCTCTGCATTCTCATCCTGATCAGAAAAATAACTGTTGCTGTATATACACGCAGCTGTCATTAATGTTTCTGCCCTTGAACTTTTAGTTTGCTGTGTCTGATGTCCTGCCAGTTAAGTGCAATTACACTTATGGTCCCTCACTTGGTGATCTTGCCAATTTATGATTCAGTAGATGGGAATAGGGAGGAGAATTGGACCACATCGGTCAAAGAAGAAAAATGCCATGTGAAACACATATATCTAGGCAACTTTACTATTCTTAGGACAACAAGAGATGAATAAGAAAATCCCAGTATTTTAGGAAAAAGGAAGTTGAGCTTCCCCCTGCCCCACTTACAGAGATCTTTTCAAATGCTTCTATAAAAGGTAAGCCAAAACTCTAGGGCATCCACAGGGCAAGAATTGTGAAGGCATGCTAGCAGCACACAGAAAGAATAGGATGCTTTTAGCCTTGTGTTTCTGTTTGATATCCCAATGTCAGGATGGCAGACACCCCTAATAAATTGAAGGTTTTTTAATGAAATTTTTAAAGTAAAAAAGCATATTTAAATTTCTTTCAATAAAAGCTCTCTTAGCTGTACAGAAAAGCTGAGTATGGCAGATCGTATTAAAAGAGAAGGAAGGGCTGCTGTGAGACCTGGATGAAGAAGTGATATTTCCAGTGTGAGGAAGATGAGGAGGAAGGTAGCTTCTTCTGTGGAGGAGGTGCAGGGCAAGAAAAGCAGGTGGTTACATAAGGATAAAATGCTGCTGCATGGCAGGATGATACTGAACACGCATGTGTAACTGTCTGTGTGTGTGATCTCCAGCAGCAAGAGTCCCCAAGTGCAAATGCAGCTGTTACAGGTGCCAAAACAGATATATCCTCGCTCAATGGCTATGCAAGATTTTTCAGAGGAGTTCTGACTTCCAAATCCTTTTAGGGTACCAAATTTTGTATGCTTCCTCCAACCCGTGATGCATGTCTCCTCACTTCAGAACATTGAGTTCACCCTGCAGTTATAACCCTCAGATCCCTGTACAGATGTAAGAATAGAACACTCTCCAGCTCTTCTGGGTCTGCAGCAGTCACCTAAAAGAGCTCAGGTGGATTGTGCCCCATGAGTCCTTGATTCCCTTCACTCAGCTGAGAGGGGACTAAAGAGGACTTGCTTGGACAGCTGAGGTGAATCCTTCTGTTGAGATCAGCCTTGCTCTTCCAGCAGGGCATACCCCAAATACCTCTATTTGAAATCCAAGGATGTAATTCTGAATGTGGTCAGTCAGGGCTGTTTTCCTCCAGAAACCTGTTTCCCCAGATAGGCAATGATAAATACATTATGTTCCTTTACAGAAGTGTCTGGAAGGTTTAAATACCTAGGGAGTTTTATCATATCCCTTTTGAAGCAGAATTCAAGGCTTATTTTAGTAACCTCCCAATTTCTTCTGCTTTTGTCTGTTTTCAGGATTATACTCCTGATTGTATTGATGTTTCCAGGCTTGCAAACTCAAGCCTAAAAATCGCTGACTGCTTATCTCTTGTCACTGCAACCAATAACTCACCTTCTGCTGTCCCTAGTAACACTTGTGGGAAAATGTCAAACTGGCTGTGCTATTGAAAGAAAATAGGGAAGAAATCCAGTTTAACTTTGTTCCTGCTGTTACAATCATCAAAATGCTTGTCTGTTAGAAGTTAAGGTCATACACACGTGTTGGCAGGATGGATGTCTTAGTCATAGTATTTTTTTTTATTATGAGAATTTCTGCCAGATGTAGTTTTTGTGTTATCAACACCTGTCACTGAGGGCTGGGCTGTGATCCATAAGTGTTTCAAGTAAAAGGAAACAGATTTTCCTTCTAAAAATCAGAAATTGCCAAGCTGTTGTTTGGAGCAAAACTCTGCATTTAAAGCAATCTTCTCTTGACACTTCAAGAGAGGTTTTTATTTTCTGTGTGTTTTTCTTAATTCAAAGCATCACCTGAGGTCTATCTCCTTGTCTGATATTTGTGATTTCCTTCAAGTCAGTCACTAGGATGTCAGTTCTGTGTAGTAGGGTCATCTTAATTTTCTTTCCCACAGTATAAATGTTAGTGTTGTCTAAGCACACGTTAATTTTTGTTAAAAAAGTATGCTACAATACTTAGTGTGTTGTGTGGCTGAAGACATAGAAGAAAGAGAAGTGCAGACTTGCACCTCCCCTCTCCCATGAGAAGCTCCTTTGAGGACCTTCCATGTTATGCATGGTGTTGTTGTATCTTACTTTAAAAAAAGAAGCAGTCAGTAGATCCAACGTGCTAAACAGTGAATCATGTTATATCTGATAAACTATTGAGTTGGCACTATCCTTCTCTGTTGGAAAAAATGTAATAGTTTTTCATGTAATAGTTCAGCAGCCAACTCTACTTTTGAAGAATCTAGGAAAAAACACCTCAGTAATTAGTGTTAACAGCAACTTCAGGAGGAAGCTGATCATCTTGGAGGTTTCTTGCTGGCATATCTTATTTTTTTTTAATTTTTTTTTTTTTGGTTTTAGATATTCTTTCTAACTTCCACAGGTCATGTATAAACATTAATCATAATGTTGGCTCAACTCTGGCAAAAATGTTCTTGGCTGTCTCCATCTGCCAAGTGTTTACGGTCCAGAATTTCCCAGAATGCATCTAAATCCTGAGTTAGTTACTGTCATGCTTCCAGAGGTATGTCTACCTGGGGAGCAGCCGAAGTGCACAGAGAAAAATTCTTTAGCTGAGCAGACTCAGAACAAACAGACAGTACTTTTTCATGAAGCCCACATCTTCCATTTAAACAGGAATCTAAAAACCAGGAATTAAGGGAAAGTTGTGCTTCCTGTGTTGGATGCACTAGAACTCCCTATCAAAAAATTATTCTTTTATATAAAGCAAGAAGCAAGTTTTCTTCATTCCTTCTCTGCAAAATATTCGCTCCCTCATGGAAATCAATTAATTATAATTTGTTGGGTCACTGAAATGAAAGAATAAGAAACTGTAGATAATAAGACTATAATGGCCCAAAAAATCAAAACTACGCTGCAAAAAATGAATAAATGTCTGTCCTGAGGGTTTGTTTCAGCTGAGAAAAGATATGCTTCAATTGCCTGTCTAGCTGGACATGAATGACTGGAGCACTTGTGCTCCCTGTTATGAAGTTACGTGACATCAAGTAGTTCTCATTTAGGTGTAACAACAGAGCTTATTAATTCATACTCAGAGAGTATGAATTAATCCAAGATGATTTATGTTCAGTTTCTCCCTTTTTATTCCTGTTCTTGGATACAGGAGTCTGTTGCAGATGCATTAGATGGTTTGTACCTTGTATACTGAGATTTCTCACAATAGATGAGCGTATGGTATTTACTGAACAATTAACACTCTCAAAATGCAAATGCTATAGTCATTAAATTAATTTGTTTGTTTTCATATAACTCAGGAAATATAAACCATGGATCTATGCAGACAGAGCAGCAGAAAAGAAATCCAGTAAAATCAGTGGTGTTTATATATGCAGCTGTTATAAAGAAGATTGTACTTGCAAGTCTATAGAAAGTGCAAGTTTCCTGTCAAACACACCCTCCTCAGAACATGTAACAGCCAAGTAGGTATTTTTGATAGAGAACAAGAGATGGAGACCAAGACCATTAAACCTGAGCACAAGAGAGATTTCTAGCTTGAAGCTACCTCCAAGAATACATTGAACCTGGGGGCCTAAACCACTAATCTCTCAATCTTGACAGGGATTATGGTTGTCTGACTTCAGGAGCCCAAAAGTCAGGCATCTGTTCTGAACTAGCTGTCTCATTTCCCTTTATGATCAATGGGGATAGATCAGCAAGGTGATGATTCATTCTTCTTATCTTGGGCTGGCATGAATAATTTTTGTCTCCCTATAAATTATTTTCTCTACTCTATGTGTATCTTCTGTTCCTAAAGTTGCAAAACACTTCCAGCTGTTTTTCTCCAAGCCAGGAAAAAACCAGGGATTTCTAACAGTGAAGAAACCACACATTTATAGAAAGCCCTCACTCTGCTGCAAGTCCAGCCTCATATGCTTCCTTGAGAAGGCAAAAAAGGCTGTCCCTGCACAATGCTGTGCCCGACACCACATGGTGCCATGCAGAGGTCTAAGGAAGGTGACTCAGAATGGATATTCAGCCAGGAGGAGATGCCAAGGCTTCACCTGCTTCCAGAGAAAGCTGTAAGATGAGAGTGCCTGACCTAGTAATTTGTAAACTAAGGACAATTAGAGCAGGGAAAATAAGAGGTTAATCGTACAATCTGTGCCCTGCTTTTGCATCTTCCTCCAGACCTTCCAGAAAGACATTTCTATATAAACAACATATGCTGTTGTCTTAGCCTTTTTCACAGAATTCCCTTCTCTTGGCTCTCTGTTTCCTCTCTGGTGTCTTGCACCCACAGTGCAGCAATTTTTCTCCCCAGCACATATAAGAAATAAGAATCAGAACTACAGTATTCACATCTTATGATATCTACAGTGATTCATGTCAAATAAAGGACTAATTTTCTTTCTGAATTCCTGTGACTTTTTGAAAGGCTTTCCCCCATCTCCCACCCCATATCAGCAATCAGAAAGTGTCCTGTCTTCTCTCTAATTAATGATCATTCCCTTCAGGCATTGCAGATGTCTTCACATATGGCTCATTACCCTTAAGACAGAAACAATGTAAGAGTTAAAGGTTTATTTCACAGGGTGCTTTGGGCAACCATGAAAGATGAAGCCATTAAAAATACTTTTAACTAAAGAGAGTGCTGCTACCCAGCCTCATATTTTCCTGCTTTCACAATATTATGTGATGGTCCTGCCTTTTGGATCAAGGTTTACTAGCTTTTGATTGTGGTAAATTTGCCTGGAGCACAAGGAAATCAGAACAGTTGCAATAAAATATATATGCACATACTATGTAGGTTCCATTTACTTTTTTTGGTAAACTTTAAATCAATAAAGTTAATGACTTAGAAACATGTTTTGATGTGGATTGATAACCTGGCAGTTCTTACATAAATATTCAGCATTCTGGGGTCATAAAAGAACTACAGAAATGAAAACAGAGAATAAAGGTTAAAGTTCAAATGCTAAAGTCTCATTGTCTTGGTAAGTTTAATCATTGTGTTTGCAGAGTTAAATCTGTTGATAGAATGAATGCTTTAAATTTTTGCTTCTTATTTGTATATCTGAACTCTGCAGGTCTGATACAAAGATGGTCATTCAAGATGACTTAAGTCATCCTACTTTTTGAACTTTTGCGGTGTTTTTCAATCAGTATTCATCAAAGATGTGACTACACCTTCTGCTGCAGTGTTTGTGGCCACAGACTTCTAGAGTGGCAGAAAAATGAAAACTGATGTGATAATTTTCTTTTGAAAGACTTTTGGGTTTTTCTAAATGAAGTATGGATAAGACTGAAGATAAGTTCATTGTTTCTGGACAGATGGTTGCAATATCTGTGATGGTCTTAGTTCTGGATGTTTAAATACAGGCCTCAGAAAATTTCATGTCCAGTTACACCACATCAGTGGGGTACTACCAACAAAAAATTAGGGCATTAATAATGGTTGTCTCATCATACAGCAGGATCCTCCAGAATGCTCTAGGTAAAAAAAAGTCTGATAAAAATAGGTGGAGGCAGTTCTTTAGCACCAATAATATCAGTCAGGAATCCATCAGCCCTACTGGCCTGTCAAAAAATCTGATGATTTTCAGGTATGTATGTTTAATTTTACAGGCTGCGCTATGGTTGTAGATGCTCACCTGTATCCCACCTCTCAGTGGGATTTCGCTTCAGCCAAACGCGCATTCCCGTTACCTGAACTCGCCTATCAAGGAGTCTTTTTCAGCAATGTTTGTATATCCTGAGACTGTGAAGTACAGGAGCTACGTGTCTTTGTACAGTTCCTGAAATTAATCTATACACGGATGCCACTTGAACTCAAATTTCCTCAGCAATTGACTTGGTGCTCCCATGTGTGCATTAAAAAGTATCAAAGAGAAAACTGGACCTTATCTAACCACTGATGGAGGACTCAGGTCTTGCAGGAAAAGACCTAATCAGAAGTGACAGGAAGAGTATGAATATTTTTAGGAATTTTAGCCGATTTGTGCCTTTCACCTCTTTCAGGCAAGCCTGAAGTACCGAAGGTCCAAAGGTGCCAAGGGAAATGCATTTATGTATAGAAGCTATAAAATCGTCCATCTGTGGCTTTAGTTCTGAGTCTTAGTTTGAATCCAAATCATATCAAGCTTGGAACTGAATGTAAATTGGGTATGGCTATGAATAAATATAACCCATCTGGATGTCTTGGGTTCCTTGGATTCTGATGTGTTTTTAAGGCTCTTTTTTCTTCAAATGCTGCTCTACCTCTTTCAATTGAAGTTGGCCTCAATTGTCTACAGCTCTGGTGTTAAGTGTGAAATAAGGTTCAGTCCTGGGTGTTCAGGGTGCCTGACTGTATCAAAGTCTGGACATGAAGCTGTGTTGTGGGCTGATAGTCATAGGCAAAGTCATTCTTTGTGGAAAGGCTTTCCAAATATCTACACTCTTTTTAGTGAAGGACCAAACTTCAGCTCAGGAGTTCTTCTGTGTTCTGCAGAAATTTGTAGGCACTCAGAATTGATGAAGCAGCTTAACACCCAAGATAGCTGGTAGATAACTCCTTGGAGACTTGTTTGGCAGCTTCAGCAGGGGCTCACAGGAAGGCTGCAGACTAGTACTGGAACCTTACTGTCGCAACTTTATAAAATGTATTATGTTTTTTTTTGATTTCATGTGGTGTGGCTAACATTTCTGTCCCTTAAACAAAGGACCTCAGAAAAAGAGTTGAAAAGAAAAGAAAGGCCTTCTTGGAGAATCAGTATTGGGTGAAGATAATGATTTACTGTCCTGTGCTGAGAACTGTATAAACTTTTTGTATGTTGGAATCCATTTCCACTGAACCAGGATAGTTCATCCCAGAGATTGGAAGGTCTCTTGTTGATGTTCAAGACAGTATTTTATGATGTCCTCATATGGCTGGGACACAAGCAGTATGTGACCATTCTATTTAAGCAAAAAATGTTTGGGTAATTGGAGTGTGTGCAGCCTTACTGAACTATATACATTGAAACCTCAGACTAACAAGACAAGAATGTGCCACCACTGTGATGAAAAAGACATCAGGATGTTTTTTTATATGTCATTAATCCTAGAAAATCTGTAAATAAGGAAAATATCAGTTTTAATGACTGGACTGTCAGAAATTGAAAAAAAAAATGCTCTTACCTAGGAGCAGTTCTTCGCAGTATGTCTGAAGAGTCTGAAGAGTCTTAAGAGTGACAACCTCTCATGCTGCAGGTAGATGGAAGAAAAGAATTCAGAACTTGCTTTGTCTGCTCAGGTATTAGTGGAGAAGACTGTACATACTGCTTGACTGCTGCTAAGGTCCTTATATTTATAGTAACTCTTACATCTATGACATTTATGTTGCATGTACCTGGTTTGCAAGCAAGCCACGGTCTTGTGCAGAGATCAGATGTTAAATGCCAGTAAACAAGTTACTTTTGTGCATTTATTTCAAACTCAGCTGTGTTAGGTGATGAATAGGAAAACTTGAGGTTATTTTTAATAGACACCCTAATATACAACCCCAAAGTTATGAGAGAGACAGTCTCATTTCTGGGTTTGTACATTTACTGAGCCTGGGTAGTGGGAAGAGCTAGAATAATGGATCTCTGGAATACAAGTGGCTGGTATGAAAGTAGGAAGACCATGATATGGAATTTAGCAGGAAGGATGTCATTGTCTGGAATAGCTTTTATTGTTGAATATGTGGTAGAGAGAAAAGGGACCAAGGAAATACTTAGTTGTGCATTAATTTCTACAGAAGGCTACTAGAGAAAGAGCACACTGGAAAAAATTATCATTGCATACTTGTAAACCTACTTCATGAGTTTTTTTCTGGTATTTAAATTTTAATTCCTGAGGATTAAGATTTATATTAAATGCTCTACCTCCATAAGGTAATTGCCAGGGCTTTTAATATGCCATAATATGCTCAGAAACAAGAGCACCAGTGAAACCAAACATGCTGGAATGTGGTGTACTCTAGTCTGAGATCTCTCAGGATTTTGTGAGAAGGTTTATTAAATTTGGAGGCTCATTAACACTTGTTCCTGGATATTGAAAGGGAAAACTTTGGTTATATAAGAGAGTCAGTGAGATTACTAACTACCAAAGTAAGGTCTCCAGGCAACCACTTGCTTTAGTTGATGTTGAGATTGGATTGTAAAGACCTGAAATACAAGGAATAACCAGAAAATATCTCACTGTTCAAGTAAGACTGCAACACTGTCCAGAGCTAATATTTGTGTATGACAAGCTAAAATTTCCTAGAAGACAGCTTAAAGTATCATATAGATTCTCTGTTGAAATCAGGTCCATTCATTTCTCACAGCAGGGTAATTCATGTGGTCTTTCAGTTTAAGAGACATGTTTGAGTTTAGTGGCAAGGAGAAATCAGTGCTTCTCTTCTTAACCTTAGAGTGTGTGCTGTTTTCAGAAAGAGCTCTGAAGTCTGGCCAGAAGCATCAGTCTTGCCAGTTGCAAAAAACACTGCATAGGCAGTTAAAGAGTAATTTTTCACACTAGAAATTAAACTCTGAGCAATACGGAGTATTTAATCTCATAGACTTTGGAACTATACATGCAGACAACAAAAAGCATAAGGACTATCTGCTAGGTCAAGGTTTGTCTGCTCCTGTTTCTATAGATAAACCCATGATCTAATTCTTCATGGCAACAACTGTGAAGGGAAAGGGTAATGGCAATACCCTGTCAAGCCACACTCAGACACAAAGACTCAATGAGACTGTAAGTATAAACAGTGTGCTCTGCTTTGGTAGCATTCTTGAACAGGAGGTAAGGGTGGTCATACTGTAGCAATGAATGAACTCAGAAGCAGCTGAGCTGAATGCAAAGTAGAAGCTGGATTGTGAAGAAGGTTTTGGGGAGGTGAATTGCTTGTGTTTTTTTTTCTTCCGTGATTTATATTTGTTTAGTTTTTTTTTTTTGTTTTGTTTTGTTTTTTTACTTCAAGGAAGTAAACAGAAAATGAACAGAATGTTATTATAAAGTGAATATCCTTTTTTTTGGAAACAGCAAGCAGCTCTCGGGAGTTATACACAGAAGTAAACTCAGAACAGTTTTTCTTCTAACTGAGTGTTTATAAGAGATGCACCATCCTAATGAGCAGGTGAAGACAGGGATACATTCCATTTTAATAGATACATTGCAGTGGTGATAATGAGAAGCTATTAGTATTTTTCTTGATAACAATTAGTCTGTTGATTGGTTTCTATTCCCTTTGCACTATCAGCTCTTTTATATATCAATGCAATGTTGATTTAACTTTTAGTGTTCCTGCATATCCCTTTCAGCTGCTTGGGTGAAAAACAGTTGTATTGACTCAGTAGTGCTGTGCTTTGCAAGCACTCATATATTTTACACCTCCATTTTATTCTTCCACAGTAATAGGGCTTGAAGATTGCAGAACTAAGTGTTCAGAAATTGAGAAGCAAAATTTAACTATTGAGAGTTAATTCTCCTTGTCAGAACATGCCATGGTATTGTGAATTATAATAGGGATCATAGAGAATATCTGTATCTACAGGAAAAAAAGAACAGGCTTCCACATAGCTTAAAACTGGACATTGTCTCTTTAGTTTACCAGGGATGCTGCTGAGAACTTCCAAAAGCACATTGTGGCACCTAGTGGCTGAAAATACAGTGAAAATAGTGTTTTAGAATAGGTCACATCCTCTGAGCCATTAATTGTTTTTAAATTCATGATCACAGTCCTGTGTAGAACTTAATTAATCAATAGTTGGACTTGATGATCTTAGAGGTCTTTCCCACCTTGAAGATTCCATGATTCTATGGTTCCAACTTTTGATCCCTATGCAATCAAGCATCCAAAATGCAGACAAAATAACTGCTCCCTGCCTTGCTAGCTGATTTGCAACCAGGGCTTATTCACAAATTATTTTCCTTCCAGCGTCCTAAAAATTCTCCCTGTCCTGAAAAGGAACTACATCTTGGTCAATTTTCACCCAAACGTGAATATCTGAAAAACTAAAAAAGGCCAATGAAAATTAGACTAGCACAACCACTATCAGACATCATTGTTACTGAAAACAATCCAAAAGTAACTCTGAAGAAAACTTAGGTGCTGGATTTCTCTTAGTGCTTATCTTTGTGGTGTTATTGATTTTGATGGACCTCTGGTCTCTTCCATACATAAAATAAAGCAAATCTTACAGTATTAAACTGTCTTATATATCTGGTATCATAGTATGAATGCACAAACATTTGAGAAAAGAACTTTATGTATAATTTTGAAGTTAAATGAGTTTGAGACTTAGAAATATATTTCGCCTCATGCAGGGGATTGGTTGGACAACCCAGCCAATTGGAGTCATGAGCAGTTTGTGATCTTTAGAATTGAATGTTCAGCACCTTGAGTTTTATAGCATGATATAGCATGATACTTACAATATATTTATCATTGCAACGTTTTAGTGTGTCTTGAAAAAGTAAAGAATAATAATAATACCCATCTTAAGTTAAAATTTTCTTTCACCAAACCCCCCTGGTTTAATTCTGCATTAGAAAACAGCACTGTTAGCAGGAGGATCAGCACTGGAGTCACCTGAGTTGGATTCACTGTTTGTACTCACCTACATCACATTTTGCTACTTTATTTCTTTCCTGTGTCTTGCTAAAGAGAAATTTGTTTGTCATTCAATTGGATTTGATGAATAGTTTAACCCTTTCTGACTGCTCCTATTGCCCAATTTGAGCTCAAGACAAGTAACCAAAAGAAGCCCAGTGGTTCCAGTGCACACCCCCTTCCCCCTGGCAGGATGGACAGTTTTTACAGCACTGGCACCTGCTCTGTACTGGTGCCCAGGCAGTAACCAGCTGTGACATTTACAACCTTTACACAACATTCACACTGCTCTCTGCCATTTCTGCAACCTGGATTAGGAAAAAGACACTCTCTGCTGTGACAACTTCTTCCCAAGGACTGCTTAACAGGAGTTGGGCACAACCACTGTGTTTTGTTTTAAAAAGACACTGTGGCTCATTATGTTGCATTTGCACGGCTTTAAGGGCCCTGTGTGAAGCAAGGCAGATGTGAAGTGTGGTACTATTCTCAGACACTCAGTTCCATTGTGGGATTTCCCATTGCATTACAGTCTCATGTGTGGGAATTCCTTTTGGATGGCAATCGATGCTGCCTGCCTTTCCCAGGCACTGGTGTGAAGACAGCAAGCATGGTAGTCTCTATTTCCTAAACATGCACCAGGCTTGGACAATTGGGAGACCCTAATGTGGCTACAAGTGTCTGACTCCTGATCATCTGCATATGATTATCTAAGATAGACAGGATGAATAAATATTTATTTATTTATTATATATTTATTAGCAGTAGAAAAATGCATGCCATTCACAGGGGATTTTGCAGGCTTAGAAAAACAGAAGTACAATATCAGATGGAATAACTGCACCCATAATTTCTGTTTCAAGTTCTTCTGCTGATTTTGCTATTTTTCTTGGCACAATTAGGCACATGTCAAAATCTACATTTAATTTTAAATCAAGACGATTAAAGGCCCAGTACTCAGACAACAAGTGGATTTGCATTGTACTTTCTACTACATCATAGAGTCACAGTCTACATAACATAGCCAAGAACTTAATATATTTCATTGCTACCTGTAGCAGATCTTGAAATTCATTTGAGCAGCAGAAATTTTGCATTTTGGAATCTATTTGAAACTCTGGACCTGCTCCAGAGCTCCAGAGACTAAACAGAAGATGTCACATCCAGCTTAGAAATAGTATAGAGATACAATATCTAAGTAAATAACCACCACTGATCAATGCAAAGCATGCCTGGCATTTGCTATTTATGCTACCTTTTGTTTTCCATTATCTGTGTGTTACCTGTTGAAAGTGGCTCCCCCACATAAGCTCTGCAGCTTAGTCTTGTTGTCCTAAATTTTAAAAAAGCTTAAATGTTTGAGCAGGTAAAACACATATGAACAAAGTGAGTAGGCTCCTATCAGGAAGTTTTTGTTTTGGATTTTTTTATCAGTCTAAAAAGTTCTCTCTAAAAGAAGACCCATCTCATGAGGTGCTTGGGCAAAATGCAATTGCATTGATGTGAATAATTTGATGGAAAGAGGAGGGAGGGTTTCTGAGTATTTTATACAATAGCTGTTCATTCCTACACAGGAACTTTCATTACCACTCTTCTGTTCTTCAGAAACTCCAAAAACTGGGAAATGGATGATTTACTTCCTGAAACAGATTTCATTCAGCATGTTCAGTAATGTTTATGGGTTATAACTAAGTGGTACTTGAAGTACATTAGCGTGCCTGATGCTGTTAATCTTTCTCCCTATCTGTGGAAAGCTTGAGACGACTTCCTGAGCCTGCACCAACTTATGCTTGGTGCCTCTCTGATCTGATGGGTGAATTTCCCTTTGTTCATCCTTCCAGGAGTCATCAAAAGAGTGATCTATTTTACTTCATTAAACAGACTAAGGAAAATGGCATGTTGTAGCGCTGGGCCAGAACCTTAATACAAAGAGAAAGCCCTGGGAAGATCAAGTTGCAGGAAGGTGGAGGTAGGTGCTGTGAAGTAATGGCTTGGGCTGGCCAGTTATGGGCTAGTCACTGAAACAGATGAAAAGAGAAGTGTAGCTGTTGCTTTTTGCCCATGATGGGCCTCATATAAACTCCGTCATAAATTCCAAATGTAACTACAAGCCATTTCCTCTGAAAAACATCTGGAAAATGCACACAGGGACATGATTTGCTGATTATTTATTTATAAGATGCATATGTCTGTAAACAGTTCTGTTTCAAGGCATGAGCCCACAGATGTCAGCTGATAAGACTTTGATCCACCAGAGAAGAACAGAGATTTCATAGAGTCTCTGTACAGGCTATTCTCTAGTAGGTATCAAATTCCCAGCCTGTTTTGAGGATGGTACTTGGCACACCTTTTCTCAGGGCAATAAGCTGCTTTTCTGGAGAGTGTTTCAGCTGTCTCAAGAAGCAGTTGCTTTACATGGTAAGATTGTGGCTGCAGTACAACACAGACCTGTCAGTACAGTCTGATGATGCATCACACGTGCTGATAGTCCATTCAAACATTCTAGTCATGGAGCCTGGAGAACTGCTCTTTTGTTTGTGTTTTCCTTCTGGAACTGAAGAAGCTCTGAAGGCTGATCATAGCTCAAAACATCCTTGCTTCTTTTTGGCTTCAGGGCAATTTGTCCTGTGAGCAACTGGCAGGAAAATGTTCCCTGTCTAGGTTGGGTTGCTTTGTCAAGTCCCACATTCCTCATACATTAGTGCAGGGATGGATGAATTTTGAAGCCCTTTAAGGTGTCAAGGGTATGTTCTGACACAAATACTTGAATTGAATATTTTTCCATCAAAGAGCTAAGACTCAGTGGAGGTACTGAGGACAGTAGCGCCACATTTAGGATATCTGAATGTGCCCCCTTGCTATTTAAGCAAGGAATCACTTTATAAAATCATTAGTATGTGAGAATCCTCTTACTCTCTCTGGTCAGTGTGTATTCACAAAAAAAAGTCAATGACACTATTGATGGAAAATTATTCACTGAAAGCAGTAAGAGGCCATCAGTTGGGGGCTAAATGTACAGAATTTAGTTTTGAAAAAAAAGGATCGGGAAGACATCTGTGTTATAAAAACATATCACATTTTATAATGATCGGCGAAACCACACACTAGACCTAATCAAAGTTATTAGACAGCAGTGATGAAGACGAATAACAATTCTGAATACTTATTTTAGTCTAAAAGCAAAGATATGTCCTTGTTATATTATGCCTAGGTTTTTATGCTGTATCAGAAAAATGACAACTCCTGTAAAATTTTACAAGATTCCAAAATCATTAAAGAGGCAGAAAATGAAATTCAAAAATGACGAACAGACTTTGCATGACTTGACACAAATGCATCCACTCATAAATTAAAATCAAATGACACCTAATAACGAGGTTGTTAAAAATACTCCTGCTCTGTAAAGTTTGGAAAGATATTTTCTAACTGCTGAGAGTGAAACATTCTTTCTTTTGTGAAGAATAAGGCAATTAAGACCCTATCCAGCTGCCTTTGTTAAGAGGATGGAGACAGACTCTTCTTGGCTGAGCAATAGGATAAGAGGCAATGAGCAGAAACTGATGGACAGGAAGTTTCACCTGAACATGAGGAATAACTTGTTTACTGAGGATGACAGGAACAGGTTGCCCAGAGACGTTGTGCATCTTCTTACCTGGAAATACTCAAAAGCTGACTTGAAACAATCCTGAGTAATATGCTCTAAGAAACCCTTCTTGAGCAGGGACTAGATGACCTCCAGTTGTCCCTTCCAACCTTAACCATTCTGTGATTCTGTAATTTTGGCTTGCAGAAGAAAAGTGAAGCTCCAAGAAAGCTGTCAGGTCATGACTGGAGTTTAGGAGAAGCAAAGCAGAGGTACTAGCATATTTCAGTAAAACTTCAGAAGTGTGAAGAATATGTGGAGGTACTGTCTTTATCTGGAATGAATGGCCCAGGCTGACAGTCCAGGAATGTGGTGCAAAGAATGAAACAGTGCCCCTAATTCAGTATTTAACCTTGCCCGACTTCAGGGCTCAGGGATTTTGAGTGTTCTGGCCTCAGGTCATCCTGCATCTGTAAAACTTGCTTGATAGCTGTGCCACTGGTCCATGAGCACTCAGTCATCTGTAACCTAAAGAACTCATTTCCCACAGCCTAAATGGGTATTTCTTCAGTGCTTAACCTCAAACATCCAATTTTAAAAACACTTGAGTCTGATTTTTTTTTTTTCCCCTGCAGGCTGCTCCATGTGTTGTTTTGGTTATACTCTCTGACAGTATTTATTTCATTCTGAGGAAATATTTAGTATATGGACAGATGCAGACAAATGTCTTCTTTGGCTATGACTCTCATGTGAATCTTTACTGTGGCATGTAATCTCAGATGTGAATGTCAGCTATTTTATTTTCCTCCTCTGAAAAATATAATCTAATTGAAATGTGTGTAATGTATGCCTGTAAAATGGAAAAGTGAAAATAAGTCTGAAGGTGAATCAAATGCTTGTCCCAAATTCTAAGAGAACCAAAATTTTGTAATTATTATTATATGCACAAAGATATTGATATAGTTTTTTCATTTTTATCTTCACCTAATTTTTCCCAACTTAGATCTCTTTCTTTTAGTGTATATATGAAACAGACATATGAAACCTGCAGAATGTGCAGGCTGTAAGTACAAAAACTTTGGTTTGTTTTGAACCTTTGCAGTAATCTAACCATGTTTCTTTATAGTGTTTCTTTGTAGTCAAACAACAAACTTATGCTGTAGTTGCAGAAACAGATAATATATTTTTATTAGTAATTATTTAGCATGATGTTCTTCATTATTTTGAAACAGCAGGAAACTTCTGTGAGAAACTTATTTGAAAAATGGATCAGAGAAGAAAAACATTTTTCATCAGCTTCTTTTATTGCTCATCAAAGAAAACATTTCTTTTTGTTAAAAAAAAAAAAGTCATCACTTTATAGTCACTCAGGCAAGGATAATATTTTTTATTCTCTTTTCCCTCTTTTTTTCCCAATTAATTTTATAATTCCAATGTTCTTGGATAACAATTACCTACCAATATGGGCAAAAATGGGGTTTCTTTAAATACCACCTACATAAAAATTTGAGCACAATTTTATGGGGTTTTTAAAATAGTCTTGCTATTTCTATAGTACAGAAATTAATCAGTTGTAATCTCACCCCTTCTGTTGCTGAGGTAGCTTCTATGTTTATAGAGAAAGGAAAAGAATCTTCCCTCTTCCCCTCCAATATACTAAAAGGCTTTGTGTCATTTTAGTGGAAATAATGTTTGTACTGTGAATGACCTTAGCAACAAGATCATAGAAAAAGACTGTGCAATAATAAACACCAGATTAAAAAAATGCAAAACAGCAAAACCAGTCTGGTTTCCCCAATGGAATTTGGTTTTTCAGAGAAACCTTGAGAAGCTGATTACTGCTCAGCTTTCCAACTATTTATTGCTGAATAAATTATTTTACACAGGATGCACGCACCAATTCCTGATGCCCATACAGCAATCATTAAATCCAGCAGTGTTTTATCAGTGGTTACATAGAATGTGACTCTCTTTGGGTTTTCTACCAATAATAAAGGGAGACTGTAAAAGCAGTATACAGGAAAGCAATACAAGCAGAAATGAACTAAAGAATAAGATTCTCTCTATGACCTGCAAGATGACCAGCACAGAAGTGTATTTTAGTTTTGCAGAATTGAAAGACAAACTTTGATTTCAAACAGAACCCCTTGTCTTGGTAATGAATGATGACTTTTGCAGAATGAAACAACAAAATGAATCTACTAAAATGTGGAAATGCAATGATCTATTAGAAAGCCCCCAAATTTACAAATACTTAAAACACATGAACTGCTATAAGTGACAGCATCTAAGTGTTTTGTAGTTACTGTTGTTCTGTGAGATGACAAAGCAACCCCATGTTGGATGTGTGAACTCAAGCTATTCATCCTATTCTGACAAAAATTATAACTGGTCAGCTTTATCCCTTGAAACTGAGCAAAGGGTCAAAGGTGAAAATGAGGAAACATGGCTTTTGTGCATTCATTTGCATATTGCTAATTGAGAATTTCCACCCTGCAAGCAGCCATGTAACCTGCCAGACCCAATTCCCCAAGTACTAATTAAATCAAACATGAGCAATGTGATCTTTTAAATTTTCTGCTGTGTATAACAGCGAGAAGTCTGAAACTAAATATACATAGTTAACTGAAGTATTGTCTTGTAAGGGTTTTTAAACTATACTCAGAACAAAATTTTCCAGGTACTGGGAAGAAAATCCAGCCTGTGCTGGGAAGAACCTCTCAGTTCTTCTGGCCACTCAGCTGCATTGACATGGAAGAGTGCAAGGTGAACAGGATGTTGTGTTCCTTTGGTACAATAATGATCATAGATGCATTCTGTGGGACAGCCATCCTTTCTGGAAAGGGCATTAAGGACCTTCCAAGGTGTCATATATTCATGTCCTTATGTCACCTCCCTGCTCTCCACCTGCCACCTTTTTTATTCCTGCCATCCCTGCTGTTGATGCACTTGAAACATCCTTCACACGAGAGTTTGCTTGATTTATCCAGACTTGCATATCATGACTAGTTTGTAAGGGACATGGTAAACGAACTGTGTCTACTGAGCTCAGGAGTGATGGGTGCAAATTAAAATAAGATTTGTATTTCTTTCCATAATTTTTTTGAATTCTTTGGCTCTTTCTGTAATTTTTCTGAAACAAAGGAACACAGAACTCTAGAAGCAACTTGAATATGTAGAATTTGCACTTTCATATTTGCTTATTCTTAGCGGATATATTTATCAGGGATCTAACTCTATGCTTGTAACACATGTCTATGCAAAAAGAGGAAAAAATCCCAACAAATTGTTCAAAACAATAGAAAAAACCTTCTAGACTGTCTGATTGTTCTTGTAAATAGTCAGTTTCTTTGTGGTGCAACATATCTAACACATAGATATGAAATTCCAAATGTACACTTAAAATGAAAAAAATGCCCATTTGATCATAAATAAACACAAAAGACAAGCATCCATGAGCTGGAAAACAGTCCCTAATGATTTCAGAACATGACTGGTTCTATGAGATTGAAAGGAAACTCTTAATCATGCTGCTTGAAAAGACAGGTCTAGGATTTTTTTCAACCTCTTCACAACACTTCCATGGCTTTTAGTACAACCTTGTTGATCCAGTGAGTACAGTCGGCCCTTATTCTGTTAAAAGAGCTCAGAGACCAGGGAAATACTCTGACCAAGGCTTTTTTTCCCCCTTTTCTTTTCTAAATAGTGCTGAAGAGAAATGGGCCTTTGGTTAATAGGGAATAATATTTCTGGTTCTTACTTGGTCATTGGGGAATTAGTCTGGCTTCCAGAAGGTTAACAGGGAGTGGCTTAAATCCTGGAAGAGGATTAAGATGTGATCTGGCATACTAAGAATCAAGAATTAAAGAGACAAAAAGGCAGAGGAATGACTAAAATAGCTTCTACAAAATTAAAGTATTGCATAAGTAAAGTAGGGGTTTAAATGCCAGTGCATTAGCAGAGCATAAGCATAAGGATGCCAATTGTGCATGGTCATTGGTGGATATATGGGAAAGAGGAAGGAATATGTAACAAACAAAGAAGGTGATATTGATTCTCTATAATTTTCACATAACACTTTTTAAAAATCTCAAATGTAAAAAATCCCCAAAACACCGAAGTTAAAATGCTGAAGATAGCATACAAACCAGGCAGATGTGATTGAGCCTACAGGTGGCTACAACAGGAAGAAGTCCAAAAAACAGAGAAAATTGAGGAAATATACTGGTTTGAGTTTATTATGCTTCAAAACTTATGAAGAAGACAAAAAAAAAAACCCAAAAAAAGAGCTGGGTTTAAGTTTACCATGACAATAACAATTTCTATCTTAAAAAGGTACTTTTTATGTTAAAACAACCTAGAGAAAATGAAGGTGGAGAGGTGTATTGAAACAATATGTATTGGTCTCTAGGACTCCAAGAGATGGTCACCCTGGGAAACGAAACACTCTATAAAGCTTTTAGTTTACATGAGCAACAAGAAGAAAAAAATGGCCTTATTATGTACCTCATTGTACCTATACAATGAGGTACATAATAGGGCCATTTTGTTTTCCAGAAGACCTGCCCAGCTCTTTGAAAATAAGTAATATTTTGGTATTTTGGTTTTGTGTTGTTGGTGGGGTTTTTTTTTTTTTTTAAGTAATATTTTGGTATTTTGGTTTCGTGTTGTTGGTGGGGTTTTTTTTGGTGGTTTTTTTTTTTTTTTTTTTTTTTTTTACAGTGCAGAGTATTTTCATTTTTACAAGAAAGAGAGGTAGAACAGCAAATTATTTCATGGCCACCATCTGCAACCTATTTCACTGCAGTGACTCTGGAGAGATGAGCAAGACCCTAGAGGCACTGAACTCATTGATTGTCACTCAACCTTACATCAGATTCTGAAATGGCACCACCTTTAGAATGCAAGTAGCTAACCACACAGCCCTTCACAGTTAATACATTAGGAGGCAGTACAGGGTTTGTTTGAGAATAGAAAGGAATTCAGCACAGAAGGAAGTCTTCCCTGATGATATAATTTATAAGCTTATAAGTAAAAGTGTGTTGCAGCAGGGCCAGTACTAAGAATCAATATGCAGCTGATAACCAGAAAGAACCCACAGAGCTTGTCATGAAACAGGCAAAAGTTACATTAATGTGTGGCCAAAGAGCACAGGCAGCTTCAGGAGTTTTGTTGCACTGCATCCAGGTGACTATGGGGAGGACAAGCATTAGAGGGAAGAAAAGGGTAATTTCTCTTCCTTCCCCCTTCTGCTCTTGGAGAAAAAATGAATGTAAATTGTATTAAATAATTGAATTGTTGCTGAAATCCTTTCCCAATTAAATGAAGAAATTCAAACAATCTTCATCCCAAATGGCCAAACATCCCTTTTTAAAATCTTTGTAAATATATTGTGCATATGCCTATTCTCCCATTTTTGTTTAGTTTCTCTGTCTGCATGCATCTATTTTTATAAGAAAGAATGTAGGTGGTTGAATAATAACAGATTTTTGTTTGTTCCTTTTTAGTGTTTTCCACCTACAGCCTATCCTTCACATCCTTCAGAAAAGAAGGTTGTATATTTATGTGTAGTGCTTAATGAGAAAATACATCCTGGCATATGATATGCTCTGCTTCCTGTCATGTACTCATTATTCTCTTTGAGTTTACCAGTGCTTTTTGGTTTATAGATTCATGATTAATTTATTCTCAATCTACAAGAAAGCCCTTTTAATTCCAAGAAGTTGGTTAGATGAATTACCAGACTACTTTATTTTGCCTGCTTATCTACTGGAATGATTTGCAATTATCATCCCTTGCCTTTCCTGAGTGCAAAAGAAATCAACTACTGATGAATTTAGTGAGAGACAGGGAATTTTTTGCAGATTTTAGGATTTCTAGCAGGATGGAGTCCGTCAGCAAAGAATGGTGTCAGGAGAGAAACTGTCCTGGATTGTCACTGCTGCTGTTTTGAGAGCAAATGTAGGAAGATAGGCTGTCTGTGCTCCCATCAAAACATACAAGGACACCATGCCAGGCCATGCGCATGTAGTCTGCATTGCCCTGGGGTGCCCATGGCTATAGGCAGCCCCTCCCGTGAAAACATTAGAAACTCGGGTGTCTGATATGCAGCCAGTGGAGACCTTGGCTGCCAGCAGGAACTGATTTTACTCATCTGATTCTTAAGCTGAAAGAAGCTTTCGCGTTGAACGAATTCTGACTGCCTTGGTGCTTACTCTCAATTTACTCATCAACTTTTATGTGTGTTGGATGGAATTTCAGATGTTTTGTGGATGCTGATTGGGTGAGGAGGCAAAGTCTAAACCTCAGCAAAATGGATCAGTGTGTGTTGTGCCATTCGGAAGCTGAATCTGCTAGGCAAACATTTTCAAACACGTTTTGGTGGCTTCAGATATAAATGTTAGGACAACTGTGAAACAATCATTTATGAGCAAAAAGGGCACTGAATGAGGATTTTGGACACCTGTGATCTATTCTCAACTCTGCCTGTTCTTTGCTCTGAAGTTTTATTTGTGTAGTTTGTAATTTTTTCCTGCATGTTTGTACAACATCTGGAAAAGACACTTCTGTTTTGGTGTGGTGCCCTCCAGTGCTTCTGTAAATAATCTTGCTGAATTGTATGAGCATGCAGTGCAGAGGAGTGTGGACTTAGGAAGGGTAGGACAGGAAGCAAATGTGAAGACTTTAAATATACAGTTGCATATGGGTGATTAGAAAACATACCCTTGTGTGACTTTGTGCTTCTAGAACGCAATGCTATCAGCTGAACAGAAAAATGTCATTGTAGTTAGTGTAATTTGCCACAAAATCTTTGCATGAATCTTACATACAGAGAAAGAAACATGTGACATATGCTTAGGAGTACATATTTCCTTTGGGAAATTTCAGTTCTATTAAAATTTTTGAGGTCATATAATGTTACAGCTGCATTAAGAATTCATAGTTGGATGAAAGACAATAGGTATCTTGCCTGGATTTGTAGTACCTTAAAAAACAAGAGACATTTTATTCATTCATCTCTGTGAAAGCAAAAACAAGCCTGTCTCTTTTTTTACCACAAAGATAAATTGATAGCATTTTTAAACCACTACAAGTGTGAACAAGGAAGTATTAGGACCAGGTCTAAAACTGTAAATAAAAAAAAGAAAAGCATTTAACAATCACACTCATCTTCCTGAGGCAGGTGTGTATGAAGCAGCTGATAAGGAGGAAAGAAAGGAACAGCTGTCTCTTGGATTAAGGCTCCTGGCCACACCAAGATAAATAGCTAACAGCTGGTTTCCCACAAGGGGTTATTTTGCTGTAATGCCCCTGTTTCTGCTCCCTTGCTTAGAAGAATCCTCTCTTAGGCCAAAGGGATGACGTGTTTATACATCATGGAGACAGCTGCTTTCATCCTTGAAGATGATAATTTATCCTGGCTGTGGAAAATTAGTTCTCATTGGTCACATTGGGAGTGGACACAGATGTTGTGTATTATGGTGTTCAAAGTCACACAGCTTATTAGGGTAGCAATGCCACATAGTTTTTTAGACATGAAAAATGCTGAATAGGGAATATGTTTCTTTATGCAGTTAAATTCTGGGTTTTAGTACAATTTATGAAGGTTTGCAAGGTTTGGGTTTTTTCTTTTAAAGAGACTCTGAGAAGAAAGCTTCATTGGATGCTTTACCATTCTTTCCAATTTTGCAGCTGATATCTTGACACAAGCACAATATTAATCATAGCAGGGCTAAAATTACAAATATAAGATGTTTCAGCTAAATGGAAAGGACAGTCTCTCACTCTGAAGGCAACGATCAGGGCCTCAAAGGGGATGATAAGCTCTGTAAAAGACTCATCTTCCTGTCCTATTTTTTCTGCATGTAGGATGGTGAGGCCATGTGATAGTGCATATCCAAGAGTAACTGAGTCCTCTTTGGCTGACTTGTGTTGCAAGAGCTGAGTTCTGTCATCAAACCTGCAAATAACATCTAGTTTCTTTTTCAAGCAAACAATCTGAATATGGACATTTAGTAGAGTTTACAAGGCATAATGGGATTTTTAAGCCTCCTCCCCTCTATGGAAAATGCTGAAAGGTTCAATCCAAAGTTTATGTTGTGCTGTTCTTTCTTTTCTCCCTGATATTTATTGGTTTTGGCACATGAGTAAGGTTTTTTCCTGTCTCTGCAGATGGCCTGGAAAAAATTTGTTCTTCTGGATGCATTATTAACATACCCTGCAGATCTCAGAACTGCTTCTAGGATTGATGCTTTTCTCAAAGGCTATTTGAAATTATACACTTGTTGTTTTTCTTCCCCAGCATGCGCTGTAAAACAACACACATCCTCGTGAGACTTCTTCACATATACTAAATCTTGAGACCTTTTCAGAGTCTTAACTTTGCATTTATTTTGATAATTTTTACAACAAGCTTATTAAAATAGATATATAGATGATGAAACACATAGTCACTTGATATATTTGGGTTGTAGCACCTATCCAAACACATTGTAAGCACAATATTTATTTCCAAATTTTAGCTGAAAATATAATTTTGTAATTATGAAGTGATAGATACAGGCAAATCTGATACAACATAAGTTTCGCCAACAGAACCTTACATGAGAAAGGAACATGAAAGAGCTTAAGGGACTTTCCAGTAAATCTTTCCAATGTAATTATTTTTCAGAAGCTATGCTGCAGAGAAAATATATGACTTCTAGAGTACCATCTGAGGTTTGCCAAGAAGAATTGGTAATTTTTATATAAAAATTGTGAGACAGAATTTTCATTGCATCTATCAATCTGAAATCTTTCATGCACTTTCATTTTTGTGGCAAATTAATATACTTTTTTGCTTCATTTCAGATTTCATAAAAGTTTATTTAAGCAAAAATTTACTCTAATTATAAATGTATATGCTGAGACCTTATTTCATAAAGCAATTTTTCTTAATTTTTGATTCTATTAGCTAGGTTGTATCTACACATTACAAACTAAATTTACCAGAAATGTAGCTTTAAGTCACAAATAGTAGGATCCTGTTATCTTCTCTACTTTTTCTTCCATCCTGATCCCTTGTGTTCTTGAATACACAGAAGTCAACTGGAACAGAGACTGGAAGTGATGCCAACTTGACCTGACAGACTCAGTGTAATGTGATGATTGCTGAGTCAGAACATAATGTACATAACAAAGCTAATACAAAGAAAAATAAATTTGAAAAAGAACATTTTTTATGAAAAGTAAATTTCCAGCTTTTTCTTGGAACAAAAGTTATTTTTTTTCATAAATACTGACTTGCTTTTCTTGTTTCATACTTCTCTTGTTTGCATGGTTTAATCTCAGCTGACAGTCCACCCCCACACATCATTTGTTCATTCTCTCCTGGTGGGATGGGGGACAGATTTGGAAAGGCAAAAGTGGGAAAACACATAGCTGAGATAAATAAAGTTTAATAAGGAAAACTAAAGCTACACTTTAGTTTTAGCTAAACTAAAATACTAAAGTTACTACTTCCCATGGACAAGCAGATGTTCAGCCATCTCCAGGACAGCAAGGCTCCATAGTGCATAACAGTGACCTAGGAAGGCAAAGGCCATCACTTTGAACAACCTCCTATTCCTTCTTCCCTGCAGTTTTTCTGCTGAATGTGACACCTTATGGTCTTGAACAGACCTTGGGTCACCTGGAATCAGTTGTTTTGGCTGTGTTCCTTCCAAGCTCCTTGTGCACCCCCAGCCCCCTCGCTGATGGGATGGGGCGAGGAGCTCAAAAGGTCTCGGCTCTGTGTGAGCACTACTCAGCAGTAACAAACCCTTCCCTGTGTTACCAATGCTGGTTCTGGACACAATTCCAAAACATAGACCTGTAGTAGCTACTATGAAGAACCTTAACTCTATCAGGGCCAAAATAGGCACTGTTATTGAAAGAGCATTTTCTGATGGAAAACTCTTTCAATTAAAGTTTTCCAGCAAAGTTTGAAGTACAGACTTCATAGATCTTTAAACATTGTGAGATTCTTTTTACTTTTTTCTTTTTGTCTGTTTTGAAGGAATTTATTAAAAAGGGTCAAATTGTGCAGGGTAACAGGGGCATTAAATAGGACTTTTGCAAACTTGGAACTTTCTTCCATAGAGAAAAATCAAAAGAAAAAAGAGATCAACTAAATCCTTATATTAAAGGTTTGAATTGTATTTGTTTGAGTTAATTAAATCTTATCACATTCATATGCACTTTCTAATTAACAATTAGCCATATTTTCTTTGTAATAAATGAGAAATCATTCAGGAATATGAGAATGGATAAAAACATGCAGCCGCTTAATGAATCTCTATTTTATCTTTGGAGAGCTAAGTTATATTTAGCAACAGTGACAAACAAAACTCTACACTGGTTTATGGTTTCAAATGTGACAATTTCTTTATGAAATCAACTATCTGCAATAACAAAATATTCCAATAATAGTATTCTTCAGTACATAGTCTGTATACTCCAAATGAAAGTATACTTGAAGAAGAAAGTAAACTTGTTTTAAACAATCGACTAAGACTATTAAGAAGAAATACTGCATTTAACAAGACGGTTTAATGTGCAAGAAATGTCATCAGTTGAAAACACCCACCTTTGCCCTAAATTTTTAAAAGGTCATCCCTTCAAAAGACTTGATCTTTAGTAGGGGAAAAAATTTGTTACTTCCTCTGTTCTCCTAGACCTAATGGAAAATGTTGTGGTTTAATAAGTTAACAAGCAAAGGCAAACTGCAAATTTCCACAAAGTCCTGGTCATCCTGACCAGGTAATTGTTAAAACTAAAGCCTGCTTTGTCTACAGCAGATTTAGCGAGTTAGTGTGTTTGTCTTACCTAACCTCTTTTAGAAATATCCTTTTACTTCTTGTAAAGTCATAAGACCTTGATGATTTAAGCAGTACTTCCATGAAATGGATTTAAAGCAGCATTGGCTGTGTCTAAAGCTGGTTCTCCTACTGGCAAGTAAGAGACACAAACCCTGTGTGCCATTCTAGCTGCTCTTCCAGGTTTGCCTACTGGGGTTATTTCACTTTGTGCAAATCACAAAATCATTGGGCCAAAGACAGACCAACTCTATAGCTCTGCAGTTAATATCTGTAAAATATTAACCTTGTCTGGGACAAAACTAGAACATCAATGTATTGGATGTATTCCGAGGCTATTTTGGGATTGAATAATCCATCTCAGCTTTTTAGCAACATTTTAAAAGGACTCTATTTGGAGAATGCAGATGGATTATGCTAATAATACAAATATTTTTCAGATGAGAGAAAATCTCCATTATTGATCTTAAACAGTCATCATATAATTTTTGTTTGCGCATTCTCCCTTGGTGTCTGCTTAGTGAGAGATTTTTTGGACTAATGTCATTTTTCTGGGAAGAGCCTTGCTTATGACACAAATTTGAACTGTAGATGGTGTGTGATGAATGTACATTTCTGACCACTTTAAGAAAAGATCATCAGCTCTGTGGCTTAATTCTAAACCTGGCCAATTTTGTGTCTGATGCCCCTTCAATAATTAGTTGGGCAATCTGACTTCCAGAACCATGTCCTGGAAAAGGACTTCATCACATGGAAAGATGGTGATTGATACAGCCAAAAATAATATTTGGAGGTGCACAGGCCAGTTGTTGGCTCTGTGTCAGCATTAATGTTCTCTCTGGAGGCAGTGCCACTACATATACTGTCAGAGGTACTATTGATGGTTTGTCATGGACTGCTTGGTTACAAAAATTGAGTTCCCTTTGAGTACCATTGACATCAATGGAAATTAGAAATACTCAGCCTCTGGGAGGATTTAAGCAGAATAAAGCTGGTTGTGGAGTTTTCTTTTTTTTTTTTCTTCCTTGGATTTTTTTGTTTGTGTGTTTGTTTTAATTAGTTACACATCCATGGAGAATAGTGTTTTCATTTCAAGCATTTGGAACCAGGTAGTAGGAAGCTATGGGGCAAAAGCTTGTATTTTTATGGGCCTATAGTGATATATCACCAGTGTGAAAAACAAATGAGAAGTTATTTTCCACCAAAAAAGCTTTTTGTCTGTTAGCTTGTTTGTGCCTGTGACCAATATTACATGTTTTATGGTGCAGATACCTGCTTACTTGCAAATGGAAATGCATTCCCTTGCTCTTGTGCATTCAATGAGATGGACAAAGTCTTCTAATTCCAAAACCAGAGGCTTCTTCATAAGACTTGAGCACAGTACAATGTCAATCTTATGATGCAAAAGCATCTTGTTGATAGATATTTATGTGATGCCCAAGGCCACAGCTCTACTGCATTGGATAAATTGCAGACTTTTAACAATGATTAATGATGTGCTCTGGTGGCAAAAGTCAGAAGACAGCCACAGAAAAATGTGGCTGTACCAGAGGTGAGGAGTAAAGGCACCTAGTGCTAAGCATTTTAAAGTATTCTTAGATTTGACTCTTGTAGAAAAGCCTTATCCAGAAGATCTTTCCTCAGTACTCACATCTTCTCATACTTAACGGAGATGTCACTAAATACAGTGAAAACAGGTGAATGATTGTGATCAGAGGTTTTAACTGACTAAAGCATGTGAATGTATCAACATTATGGTCATCTGACCTTTATTTCCTGTCTTAGCCTTATTTTTTATCCTTCTGTTTTGATCTAAAAAAATAAAGGTTAATTGTTTTCATACAAACTAACTGATTTGGATAACCATCAAAATATAAATAGTAATAACAACAATAAAAAAAAAGAGCAGCTACTTCTAGACAGTTTTTCTTATCTAAGCACCTGGAATTGCTTTAAAATATAAGCTTCTCATGCATTATAAGTGTGCTACATAATATTATGTCCATTCATGTTCTACATCACTATGAAGGGGTGAGTCAAAGATTTTGTTCAGACAACTGTAGAAACCTAGAAGAGAATTTTATGTCAGCTTTTATTTCTCAAACATCAAAGTTATCTAGGGTTTTATAGTCACAGAAGGTATTTTCCTTCTTGCATAATGTTCTCCTTTCCACAAATTTTTTTGAAAGAAAGTACTGAAGAGCAGCTGAGCTGGGGTTCTGTTCTTTGCCTACTTGTAATCAAAATGGTGAAATGTTACATTATTTTCTCTGATGTTCCCAGACTCAAGATCCCACTCTACTTCTTCAGGGCCTTAAGAAGAGGACTGTGTCTACTTTCTTATTATAAAGCATGTGAAGAAAGGCACAAAATAGGCATGAGAACAATAGGAACAAAGTAGTAGGTAAGATTTACAAACTTGCAACCTTTCCAGTGTTTGTTTTCACCAATATACTCTTTATATTTTAATAGATTAAAAGTCCAAGCAGTCATAACCTATCTTTGCTAACACTTTGCCAGTCTGCACTTTTTCCTTTCTCATAGGAAAATATGCAAGCCTGTTACCATGTGTACTGCTCTGCTGAGAATCTTCAATTGTGACAATAAATAAAGCCACCATCAACAGGGGAAAAGCTGTCAAGTGAGACCAGTGTTTACTTCTGTTGAACAAGCTGATTGTGGTGATCTTGGTACATATAACTAATCCATATATGTTTCTTTACTCTTATGCCAAGATGATCATGTTTTTAACCTCAGCTGATAAAAATCTCTCTCTTAAAGGTAGTTTTAGTTTTATCTGTGGGAAATGTTTTCTTTTGCTTACAGTGAATACTCTTTTACAATGTCAGAACTTGTTAGGTTTTGAAGACAAATAACTTAAAAATTTTTGCTAAGAAAAACGGAAATTTACTTCAGTTGTTTGAAAGTGATGTTATAATGAAACAGTTTTCTGTGAACAAAAATGTTATGTCAAGTTCAGATTGTAGAAGTTGTTTCATAAAACTGTAAACTTTGGCCTAAATTCTGCTTCTGCATTATTAATCATTCCATTCACTGTACATGGAAATAGACCTGAAATTAGATATTGAGGTTTTTCCTATCTCCTTGCCTAAAATCTTGGACAAACTGCTCAAATTGAAGTGAGGAGAAAAAAAAAAAATTGGAAGGGTACTTTCCTCCTAGATGATTTCATAGCAATTTCCTAGTTACTCAGCAGTGTAACAGGGTTATCAAGTCCAGAAGTCATGCCAGAAGCACTATGGTTCATATTTCAGTAAACTCTATCCTGTAATACTTTTTTGTTGGAAATAGCAATTTATCCTTATACTGGAGTTCAACTCAGGATTATATATACCTGTATATGACATTGTAGATTCTCTGTGTCAGATTATGACTTCAGACTCATCTTGGATCTATTGTCTCCCTCTGTAGGAGTTTAGTTTGTTTATTCGCTGTGCTTTTATCTCAAAAGATTTTTGTGTTTACAGACAAGGAAGAACTGGTTGGGATGTGGAGGATGGGGACAGATTTGACCACTGTGAGCCTGGAATGGTGAAGTTTGGGATCCTGAGAGAGCCAGGGAAATGACAGGATCACAACCCTAGACTTCAGAAGAACAGATTTTGGACTGTTCAGAGAATTGCTTGAAAGACTGGTTTACTGGTTTATTGGGTTACTGCCCCAGTGAGGAGAGGGGAGGAAGATCAGAGATTCAGTTAATTTTAATGATCACCTACTCCAAGTTCAAGACTTGCTGATCTGTTTTAGTAGGAGGTCATGTGAAGGTTGCCAGACCTCTGACGAACAAGGAACTCCTGGCAAAACTGGTGTATAAAAAGAAGGTGTACAAGAGGTGCAGGCACAAGTGAGACAAGTGCCGCAGGATAAACAGATTTTCACAATTTTTCAAAGTGTGCAGGGATGGACTTAGGAAAGTCAATTTAGAGTTTAATCTGGCAAGGCAAATGAAGGGCAACAAAGAGGATTTCTGCAAGCACAGCAGCAGCACAAGGAAACCCCAGAAAATGTGGCACACCTGCTGGATTGGTCAGAGGACCTTGTGACATGCAATACCTTCTTTTCCTTGGTCTTTTCCAGTGTGATTTACTTTCACAAACCCAGATCTGAGGGATCTGTTCCTGGCCGCAGTCAGCAGCTCGTGAGCAATTGCATTGGATTTGATTTCCCTTTTCTCCCATGGGAAAGTCTGATGCAAGCACAGACTAGTCAGGAATCTGTCCAGTGACAGGACAAGAGATGATGCACACAAACTGAAATACAGGAAATATCATTTAAGCTTAGGGGAAAAATTTTTCAAGTGCATGTGGTCAGACACTGGAACAGGCTGCCCAGGAAGGTTGTGGAGTCTCAGCCAGTGGAGGTATTCAAAACTTGACTGGATACAGTCCTCATCAGCCTGCTCTAGCTGATCCTGACGATCTCCAGAGGTCCTTTCAATCTCATTGTGACCAACAAGCTGTGCCTTACTGCTACATATGCTCCTCTATGTTCGTGGGTAAGGATCACATCAGCTTACTTCTCCTGGGGAACAGTTCTTCATGGTGACTTGTCACTTGTCATCACCCTGAGAATCTGGTGTCACTTTGAGAAAGAATCTGCACAAAATTTGTACCTTCAAATTTTTCTACCATGATGAATATGCATCCTAAATATGGAGTTAAAACAGGTGTGCACAAGACATTGTAATGGTAAGAACATTAATAACAATGTAAGAGTCAAAACCATCTAATTTAGTACCACAGGTATCAGAGCAGAGCAGGCTAGGGGTTATTGATTAAGAAGGCTTTGCAAATGTTTAATGGCCCCCTCCTTCCTATATGAAAAAGTGATACTATCATAAGCTGCATAAATTGCTATTTGTTTTATAACAAAGATTCTATCTAAAAAGCAGTATGCTTACAGTTTCCCTCTTTAAACAGGATGTATATTTCTTTAGTTTTAAAAAGTATAACAAAATACAGTATTTGAACATCTGTTTATAGAAGTTGAGGGAGCTGCGTAAATCTTTAATACTGTATGCTTGTTCTCTTGGTTTCCGTCATCATCCATAATTTAAAGCAAATAAATCCTGGATTTAGAAAGATTCACCATTTAGCTGAATCCAGGACTAACACGCAGCATGCCTGTTTTTTCCTCAGGGTGTTAAGAAAGGAGCTTGGTGCTTTGATGAGGTGATAACATACAAGGATAGTTACAGAAATGTGGAAGGGCCACTAGACATATCAGGGGTAGCACCACAGCCTTAGGCTCTCCTCTGTGGCCAGCAGCTATGAACTTCAGCAGAATGTTCAATGGAGAGTAAAATTTAATTAGAAGTGAATTGTGTCAGGATCTTCTGCCTTCATTCTAAAGATGATAAGACTTGACAGCACCTCTGTCCATTCAGGGTGAAATTTATTGAGACTTCACTACCATATATCAACTTTGTGGAATTAAAAGCAGTCCAGTAAAATGCTAGTAAAGAAAGCAGCTAATGATTTTGGTTTAAAAATGTCAGCCTTCAATTCTTGCACCTTTACTAGAAGTACAATTTGTGGAGTGGTCAAGAGTTATGTCAGCAATTGCAGGTTTGTACTGTGATAAAAAGGGGCTGCTGCCTCAAGTCACTTAACCTTACTTAATAAAAACTTTTCTTTTTAATTAGAATAGAAAATGACCATGTTAAGAGACAAATTTCTTTCATTAGGGTTCTGTAATTTGTATATTCTTTCCACTGAGGGTTTAAATCAAAGGCAGAAGAACAGAACACAGGACAACAATGTGTTACTTAAATCTGCTTGGAAGTAAAATTTACAGTCTCAGTAAGAGTTAGGAGATTCTTCCAGGATCAAAAATGTTCTAGTGCATTTCTTGAGATTGAAAATCTGATTAAAATTTAACATTTTAAATATATTGAGAAAATGGTTTATTTAGGAGATCCTCACATCTGTCACAAAATGAGAAATTTAAGGGTCCCAGGTCTCTCCAGAAGCAAGACAATAGAAAAAATAAAATTGCAAACAAAAAAAAAAAATTAAAAACTAGTTTAGGTTACAGGTTAAATTAAGTTTAAATTAAAACTAAGCATAACATTCTGACCAGAAGGGAACATCATAGGCTTATATAAATTACACAAGGGCTACATCTCAGAAAGATTTCCTTAGAAATCATGGTTATCAGTAGGTAATTTCTTACTAGTGTGATGCTAATATTCTTTTTTAACTTACAGGGAATTGATGATGGTTCCATTTGCATTGTGAGTACAACCTGTATCAGTGTAGTTTTGGGGTATATATGCAGACTTCTGACTCTCCTGCATTCTTTACCATTACTCTTTCTCTACTTCTGGCTGATCAGGTCATGGTTTCTGTTCTCTTGATACTCACTGCATCCTTTCTCCACTGCTGTGATTCAGAGGTCAAGGTGTATCTCTGTGGCTTATAGGTTACCCAGAACTGCAGTCTGCTGTTCCTTTGCTTCTGACATGTGGGGTCTTGAGATGGAAGAAGAACTACTCAGCCATGTTGTGGCTGAGGTGTCATACTTAGCAGGGCCATGTGTATGGAGGGGTGCCAATGCCAATGTGCCAATGTACACATACAGAGGGAGGCCAAGGCACCCTTTGGGCAAGGGAGTTTTCCTGGACATGCTGTGTCATGCTCTGAAACAGATGTGATGCAAGCTGAAACAGATGTGATGCAAGTCCTCTGCATAATTTTGTCCCTGATGTCATTGCAGCAAGCTGAAAAATGTCCCTGCTTCGTTGTAAAACTTGCTGTTTTCTTTGATAATAGCTGTACAGTTATAAATTTTAATAAAATGTGGTTAAAAATTTTGGGATATGATATATTTCTGGTCTGGTGTAAGTTAAGTGTGAATAAACTCTATCTTGCCCACATTATAAAGGAGTGGTGTACTGGCTTGCTTTCTAACCACACCATTATTAATATCTCCACGTTTTCTTGTTTGCAGTGCTTACAGAAAGCCCCGGATGTACCAATCTTCACTAAACAGTGTATTTAAGATGTTTCCAAAATATAGAGGTAATACAGGATGAAATATATAAATTCTGAGAATTCCTCCTTGATTATTTGTGGAACATGAAAATGGCATTTTCATGTTCATGGTGGTATGCAGTCTAAGTACAATAGGAATCACCCACTGGCATGAAGAAAGTGATGTCATTAATAAGAGGTGTGCCCTTCTGCCAGATATAGTTATCATTTATAGGAACCTTGTAATGAGATAAACATATTCTGACTCTTTTAGGTATTTAATTATTCAGTTACCTGAGGTGGGGGGAGATTAAACTATACACATTAAAGTGTGCGTGTGCATATATATGTATGTGTGTGTGTATATTTTTCATCTGAAGGGATGGATAGCCAATGAATAGAGTTCACCAAATGTCTACTGAAGCATTAAGAGGTTGTACCTATATGAACACAGCAGCATTGAGAGTGCACGAGGTTTGCATGACATCCACATGTCCTGTTTGCCTGGCATGGCTTTGCTGAGAGTCATCTCTCTCAAGCAGCTCTCAGGCACAGTTTGGGGGTCAGAACAGGCTGTGGTCCCTTTCCACAGTCAGTCTGGATTTTGGATTTCTGTGCTGGAAATGTAAGGAGTTTTTTTTTTTTTTTTTTTTTTTTTTTTGTGCAAGGCATCCTGAAGCAGTTGGCCTATGCATCAGAGCACCGAATCTGATCATTTGAGCACACCCAGCCAGAATAGCAACATGGATCTGTTCAGGTGGGAAGTGGGACTGTGGGATGTGAACTGGAGGACTGCTTGTTTTGCAGTAATTAATTATCGCATACCATAAATCCTGGTGTGTGCAAACTGCACTGCAGAATGTAGTTTATTCCTATCCAAAAAGTGTTAAATATTGTAGCATCAAGGCTGTGAATGACAGTTTCATAGATTGAGCTAATGTGCACATTTCAAATATGCTAAGCATACCAGGTCCTGTAGAAAAATATGCTGATCATTTTAGTGCCAGGTGGCCAACTTGCAGCTGTTCAGCCTCAGAGGTGCTTCTTAGGCAGGCCTGCAGTTTCTTCAAAGTCCCAAGTGTGCAATTTCCCTCCAGATGTGTGCGAAGATGGCTCCCAAATCCTGAATTGTACAATGGTCTCAGCTGAGCCTTCTAGTAACACTGATATTGGTAGTGCTAGATGTGGTAGCATAGGACACAGGTGTCCCCTCTCATTTCTGAATGTAGGTAGCACAGGTTTCCATGCTTCTTGTTCTTTGTAGAAGGAGAAAACCATGATGGATGAACTATGGTCATTTTAGTTGAAGAAATGCATCTGAATAATCTGTCAGTTCATTTACCATCCTCTTTTATGCATTCTTAGTAGCTATATTTTATATGAATAAATTATATTTGCACAGGACTTGTCTCTGAAACTGAGCCCAACTGACAAACTAGTGTGGTTTATTTATGCTATTAAACATATAAGAAGATATTAAAATATTAGAGAGCATCCAAAGGAGGTCCAGAAAACTGGTGAAGGGCCCTGAGGGGAAGCCACAGGAAGCGTGGCTGAGGTTAATAATTCTGTTCAGTCTGGGGAAGAGGAGAACTGAGAGTAGACCTCATTGCTGTCCACAGCTTCTATTCTTTCAGTTTGAACAACACTTTACTCCTTGATTTATCACTACAGATTCTTACAAAGAGTCTCGCTCTGACTCCCCTATAGGCCCTCTTAAGGAGATGGAAGGTTGCCAGGAGGTTGTTCAATGCTTTGATTTGAGAGCTAAAGGCATAACCTAGCTGTGCTTTAGAAAACTAGAGAAGAATTTTCATAGAGAAGAATTACTTCAGAAAAACTTGGTCATGTAGGATTTTTCTGCAGAGAAAATATTTACTTAAATTTAATCTCCTTCTCCCCCACCCCATAAAACTGAAAACATTAGCAGAATTTAAATCCATTTCATGAAAAGAAATAATTACATATAATGAAAAGAAATAATTAAAAATCAGAGAACAAAAGGAAAAAACAGTGGAAAGAAAATACTATGAAATCAAATGCAAGAGAAAAAAAGGGAAATTTGGAAATTAAGTGAATAAAATGAAATGTGCTGAGGGGAAATGAGGTGGAATGAAAAGACCAAAGCCTGCAAAAACAATATTCATTGAAATGCCAAATAAGGGAAAAAAGGGAAAAGAAGAGACAGGAATATAAATGAAGAAAATGAGATGCTTAAAAAATAAATTGACTACAAAATGAAGAGAAAACTATATGACGGGATGCCATGAAATAAAGAAAAAATGACCATCCTTGGTGAATTGATCCTCATTGAATTCACAAGATTTCATTTCCTTCCATGAAATGAAGACTTTCCTTTCATGAAAGGAAATGTAATCTTGAAATCAGAAAAAAATGTGTAACAACCATTCTGGAAAGGAGATATGACCAAAACAATGCAACTGAAAAAATAAAAAATTTGCAAACGGAGTGACTACAAGCAAAAGGATAGGGATGAAATGAGGTGTGGTGAAAAGGACCAAACATCACAAAATTATATGCATTGAAATTTTGAAATCAGGGAAGAAAGTCAAATGAAAAGAGAGGAGAAGTGATTGATGAATGCAAATGTTAAGAAGTGAAGTGGAAACCTTAAAACCTTAAAAAGGCAATGGGATGACCTGAAGTGCAGGGAAATGGACCAACTCATCCTCATTGAATTCATAAGCTTTAATTTCCTTTCATGAAAGGAAATTCTTCATTTCACGAAAGGAAATGAAATGAGAGAACAAAGTGAACCAAACACACTGAAATGGATATATGATGCAATCAAATGCAAGTTAAAAACAAAATGAAAATTTGTACATGGAGTGAATAGAATGACATGGATTGGGATGAAATGAGGTGCAGTGAAAAGCACCAAGCAACACTATGTTCCCTAACTGATTGTATAAAATTTCCCCACCTTGGTGTTAAGTCCTATGCTAATTGTATATATCACTGCCACAATTATCTTGGGTTCTGCTCATCTTGTTTGTTGAGTATTATCATAGCTGAAAAAGGAGATTAATAAAATATACCCTCATACTGATAGAGCTTCTCAGAGTGTGTCATACTTCACATTACTGAAATTTCTGTATTGTTTTTAGATTTCAACAACTATAGCAGGACAGAGATGAGCAAAGAAAATGAAGTGTGTTGGAAGATTAAAATGATGTCAAAGACAAATATGAAGGGTATATATTAAATACACATCTCAATTTTATATCTCATGACAGAATTATGAAGTGTTTTCAAAATTTCCAGATTAATTTACTTTTATGAACTCTGAAAATCCCTGAGGTAAAACAAAATAAGTCAAAATTCAGACAATCACTTTCCTGCAATGGGCTAATTTGACCATGTTTGAGCCAAAGGTAGTGCCTGTTGTTCTCTCCAGAGTGTCAAGTCCATTTTTAGGCCAACTGAAGTGCTTATCCTCTTTGTCTACTCATAAAGGAGCCTTTGCTGCTCTTCTTCTTTGGAAGATCATTTGATCATGCTCAGTACAGAATGCCTCAATTTTTTGTGAGCCCCCAGTAACTCTGTAAGGCTTTGCATTGACAGGGCCTGGCAGGAAGACGATCAGGAATCTTGAGATAACCTTCTTGGACAGGCTGCATTCATGACAAAATATAGATCAGACATGCTAGGACTGCCCTTGATTTCAAAACATAGATAACTGGACTTCTGTAAAGACTTTGACATAGTCCTCCAAAATATCCACCTCCCTAAGCTAAGGAGATGTGGATTTGATGCTGGTAGAATAGCACAGAATTTGTGCGTTGATGGGGTTCGAAAGAGGGACTCAGAGCTTTGTTATGCAGCCCTGAGACACAGATTCTTATGGAGAATTGGTCAGTACTAGATTTACATTCCAGACCCTATCTTCAGTGATGTGTGGGAGTTTTATTCTACGTAACTTGAATGCAAACCCCAGAAACAGAAAGGCAGTTGTGTGTAAGTGTATCTTTGAGGTTAGAAATGCTAAGGTAATGAATATATAGATTCTCTTACATGATCAAGGTGTGTTTAACATTCAGGTTCTCTCTGTTCAGCCAAAGGATGGATATAGGCTTTGCAGAAGGGTGCTTATACGAGTGGCTAAAGTGCAGGACTAGTTTCCACACTTGATTCCAGAAGAATACCAAATTACACTGTAAGAGAAATAAATGCTTAAACATCTCTAGATTGCAATCTGAGGAGTAAGCAAATTCTTTTTCAACAGTGAAAACCTTTTAAATAATTTGGAACTACTTTTCAATTTATGATTGTTGCAACTATTTTCTTGACAAAAACATGGTCAGGAGAAGAATAGCTTAAAATAAAGTCAGTCCTCAGCAAGCATTGAATTATTTAGAAACTTTATTTGTACAACTAATTTTAAGCCTTGCCTTCTTCTTCGACTAATTTAAAATAATAGGAAAAAACAACAAAAAAGATAGGGGTATCTTGGCAGGCAGAAGTGTGCCTTATTATTGTACTATTACTTGACAAGTGTCCACTGAGTGACCCCACATCACTCCTTTCTAGCATATAAACCTTTAATATATAGTTACTGTGATTTACATTCTAATATAGCAGACAAGGCATCTACAATTTAAATTGAAAAGTTCAAGGACAGAAATTTCACAAACTATACCTGGTGACCTTAGAGGACTCAGACAGCTTATAGCTGTATAGTAATGCTCTCTTCTTTATTTTAGTACACACCTCAGAAACATTGTGCTATGATATGCATAGCTGTATAGTAATGCTCTCTTTATTTTAGTACACACCTCAGAAACATTGTGCTATGATATGTAGTCCTGTATGTCCACATACTACAAAAAGCTCCTGAAAACACAATAACATAATCTTCATTCAGAGAGGAATATTGTATTCCAGATGACACAGCAAGCAAAAGGCTGTCCTAACTGTTTTTAAACCTTTCACAGAATCACAGAATATGTTTAGTTGGAGGGGACCACAAAGGTTATTGAAGTCCAACTCCTGGCCCTGCACAGGACACCCCAAGAGTCACACCAGCGCTTTGTCCAAACGCTCCTTGAACTCTGTCAGGCTTGGTGCTGCGACCACTTCTCTGGGGAACGTGTTCCAGTGCCCAACTGCCTTCTGGATGAAGAGCCTTTTGGAATATCTATCTTAAACCTCCCCGCTCTTGAGGGTGAACAAGACAAAGGACCTCAGCTACTCCTCAAGTGGTTTCTAGACCCATCACCATCTTTGTAGCCCTCCTCTGGACATTCTCTTATAACTTTATGTCCTTCTTAGATTGTCATGCCCAAAACTGCACACAGGACTCAAGAGAAGTTGTTACACCTGCATGTAAGTTGTCTGAAAATCCCTTTTCTCTATTTTGAAAGGAGTCTGATTTTTTGTTTATAGATGTAAAACAAGCAGCACGTTCTTAATGACCTACTGCTTGAGGGTGATCTTTCAATATGCAGTGCAACACTGTTCTGGAAGAGGTTGTTAGAGTCTTGCTAGCTCTTCCCTAGTGGAAATTTATTCAGAGAAAATAAACATTTATCATTAGTGGGCTTCTGCTCCCATTTCATCCTGCTAATGAATCCCTTCTACGAGGATTAGATGTTGATTAGATATAATGGCTGTTAATGATCTTATCTACTAAATTAAGGCAGATGTTAAGGGATTTATACTTAAAAATACCTCATGTGGTAAATCTCAGGAGTGTGCAGAAGAAAGGCAACACTGTCTGCATTCACAGTGATAACAAATTAACCATGACCTGAAGAGGTCAGGAAGTGTTCATATTATTTGATTAGAAAAGGTACAAGCAAATTTCCTACTTCCGTATGAGCATTTTTGAAGACAATGGAATGAAAAAGAATTTTCTAAAATGACTCTGAACCCAAAAGTAATTTTAAAAATGTCATTTATCTGTAAGCTGTGAAAATTATTCCTGCTAGAGGAACTCAGTCTTGTCTGGTGAGAGAGACCAATCTGATTTTTATTTATGCCTCAACATATGTTACACATGAGGTGAAAAACCACTCTGGGGGCTGTACACTTGCTGAGACCCCTATCCTCGGGGAGGCTTCATCTGGCAGCCGCTCAAGGGAGAGAAAGCTCTCTTCTTCCCCTTCTGCTCCCTTTTCTATCCTTCTTCAGTAGGAACACATATCTTTCTATATCAATAAACAGTTCTCCAATATAATATTGCCATACTCACACTTTATTTTTGTCTGAGAAATCCGTCAAAAAGAAACCTCCCCAACTCCCCTTTTGCAGTGGGATGGGACACCTGGGTTACACTGTGATGAAATCTCAGCTTTTTTCTCCTTACTATTAGAAGCCGGTAAGAAGTAATTTTCAGTGTAGCAGATCTTACTGGACTGGGTAGTAGTAAATTCCAGGAAAATAAGCAAATAGCTCCTTTCTGAATGAGAGCAGGGCTGTTAAATGAAAATGGGAGAATGAAGCTCACTGGCTGAACATGTGTGTGATAAGGGTATACTTGAGGAATAACCTGTGAAGCAATCCCCTAGGAAGAGGATGAAAGTATGCACCACTGCCAGATCTACTAAAGATGTTTTATGCTTCTGTGGATCTCTGTTTTTCATTTTTCTTTTAGTAATGCCAATGTTTATAATATTAGTGTATCTACAGGGAGGGATAAAGCATTCTAAGGTCTTTGACTTGATGGAATGCTCAAGGTTGGCTATTTAGGAAGAGAATTCCTGGATTATGGCCCTCTTAGCTGAATTTAATAGTCTTACAGTAGTTTTACAATAATTTGAGTATCAAAATACGCTCTTTGGGAGACACTCCCATTATTGCCTTTTAATGACCAAGATCTGAGTCCTCCAATAAGACAGCAAAATCTTCCATCATGCTCAGTATTGCAAGCAAGCTGGCATCCGTGTTCTTATTTTTTGGCTCATATGTTTAATTTTAAAAAACCCTGATGTGATTATTAAGAATAAGAGTCATTGATAAAATTTCATTGATGGGTGAAATTTATCTTGTACAGAATGGCAGCATGAAGCCAAAGTAAGATGTATGTGGGATATTAGCCTCTGATGGTTCTCTGCTAAGGAAGAATTCAATTAACAATAAATTTAATTATTTTGTTTTGATGTGTGGGGTTTTGAAGGCTTTCCTGAGTTTGTCAGCATAGCTAAGAACCTAGTGGATGAAATGAGGGTCAGATTTTTAAAAGCAGCTAATAATTTTGGCTAGTTTTTTTTTTGTTTGTTTGTTTGTTTGTTTTTGTTTTGGGTATGTTTTTTTTGAGGACTTTTGGAAGGAAAGATGGATTCTGATATAAAATTTGAGACTGTCAAAGAAACTTTTTTTTCAGAGAGGTTTGAAAATTTAATTACTGAAACTCAGATCGTGGGAAAAGGTTATCCAGATGAGTTCCCAAAGACATTAGCATTTCTTGAGCACTTGAAGTAGACTTTCCAGCCTTGTATTTGAAGTTCAGGGGCTCCCTAAACTGGGTTGTAAATGTTACTGTGAGGAGCCTACTTAATTTTGATTTCTGTCTCTACACTGTTTATCAGAGGGATGTGCGTGGGGGGGGCTATAGGTGTGCCACCTGCAGGAAGCAACTGGGAGAAGCCAGGAGAGGGCCCTGTTTCGGGGGTCACTTTGGTTGGCAACCATTCCATATCTCACATGGGACAGGCAGTCAGCAGGAGACCACCAAGGACACCATACCTTGCAGAGATGTTCTGCACTCAGATGGAAAAAGGGCTCCCCAATGGACTACAGTGGAACGTTGGACTGCGCCAGTGGCCTGTCAGCAGGCAGACCCTGGAAAGAGCCAGGGGGTATAAAAGTAACTGTGTCATAAGCTCTGGGATCGTGTCTGTTTTCCTTCTGCTTCTTGCCCTGGATTTAGCCTGGTTTTGTCCTTTTTGCCCTGGCTCCAGCCTGCTTTTTGACTCTTCTGCCCTCACTGGCCCTTGCTCACCCTCGCTTACTCACCCTCCCTCTGGCTGGGCGCTTGGCAGGACACCAGCTGACCTCCAAGCCTGGTATGTAGCCTGTGCACTGCCCCACCTTGTCACCTGTCCTGCCTCCTGTGTTCTTGTCTACTTAGGCCCTGCATTCCTGCCTGAGACTCCTGCTTCCAGCCTGGATCATGAATCCTGCCTGTCATCGTGAACCCCGCCACCACCCTGTCCAGGGTTCTGCGCCTCCTGCCCGAGCACCCACTCAACTTGTGTGCGGCCTCCCGTCCAGTGCAGCTAGAAAACCATTCTACGGACAGCCAAACATCTCCTCATGTACTCAGCACTGTTTTCAGAGCTACCTCTGTTAATGGTAAGAGAAACAGCACAGAGGTAGCTCTGAAAAAGAGCCAACAGCTCTGGTTGGACCAGAGATGTAGCTGCACACAGGCTCCTGTCTGCTTCAGCACTGAGCCAGAAGCTATTGTCTATAAAATGGTTTGGGGACTGGAACATCTGCCACACAAAAGAAATCTGAGTGAGCTGGCATTATTTAGTATGGGGAGGGCTCAGGGGCGATCTAATCAGTGTATATAAATACCTGACAAGAGACAGACAGTACAGGAAGTCGACCTAGACTTTTCTCACCTGTAGTCAGTGTAATGAAAGAGGCATTAAATACAAATGGAAATACAGAAAATTCCATTTACTTGTTCTCTCTGAAAATCAGCTGAAATTCACATTTTCATTGTTCTCTGAAGCAATTTTCTGACTAAAGTCAGAAGAAGCCTCCTGCTCTACAGGAGGCTTCATATCCATTCTAGATATGTCTAGAAGCTTGCCTCAGTGTGGGCTCTCCAGAGTCTTCAGCTTCCTTCAGGGCATATCACCTTTGTTGGCATGGGGTCCACCGTGTGCTGCAGGGTGGATATCTGCTCCTGCCTCTTCCTTCATGGGCTGCAGGGGAACAAACCTGCTTGCCATGGTTTTTGCTACAGGGAAGTCTCTCAGGTGCCTGGAGAATTTCCTTCTCCACTGACTGGTGTCCACAGGGCTCTTTTCTCTCAGTTTTTTTTCAGTCCATATCTCTCTCAGTTGTTGCACAGCATTTCTCACCTTTTCTTCAAAACATTATAGCAGAGGAAGAACCAGCTTGACTGATGGCTCCTGCTTTTTTTGGCCAGAAGCAGGTACATTTTGGAGCCCGCTAGAACAGGCTCAATTCCACATGGGGGCCATCCCTTCTGCTCCCTTCTTGTGTGCTACTCTCGCAGCCTCCCCCACTACCAAAACCTTGCCACACAAACAAAATAAAGGCATTTATGAGACTAATACTGGAAGGTGATATCCAATTTTTAATCATAAAAAAGTATCAGAAAAAAAAGAATTCAAGTGTTGAAAAAAAAGAATTCAAGTGTTGAACAACAAAGAAAATTTATACTTGTGCAAAGCACCCTGTAAGGGCTACTGGTGCCTGGCAAAATTATGGAGAAAATTAATTTGGCAATTATTTAAAAACTTATTAATTTCCTCCTTTTCTAATAAATTGATTGTAAACTGCTTTCAAATAATACAGCTCGACTGCAACAGTTTTTAATAAATATTATGCAAAGTATAAAAGCTGTTGAAACTTTAAGTTATATAAAAACCCACTTGCAAAAAAAGACTAGAAAAATTTTGCTGAAATTATAATCTTGGTAAAGGGAGGTTATAAGAAAACCTTTCCAAGGCTCACTTTTTTTTCCTAGTGATATGACTGCAATATGCCAGAATTACATTAATTCTGTCTTCAGAATCAGTTGATGACAAACTGAGCTTATTGCTTTCTACAGCTTTCTCTTGAGAGGGAATAGAGAAGAAGGTGCTGATGTCTCTGGTGAACACTGATAGGGCACATGGAAATGGTATCAAGCTGCATCAGGCGTTTTCAAATTGGATACTAGGAAAAAGTTCTTCACTGAGAGGATAGTCAAGCACTGTAAGAAGCTGCTCAAGGAGCTGGTCATGGCACCAGGCCTGTCAGTGTTCAAGAAGCATTTGGATAATGCTCTTAGGTAAGCATTTTAACTCCTAGATTGCACTGGGTAGAGTCAGAGTTTGGACTCAGTGATTCTCTTGGATCACATCCAACTCAGTGTATTCTATTATACTATTGCTATTGATGCACTTAGAAATAACTTGAGTAGCTTCTCAATTCCAATGACCAGAAACTAGAGTTGCAAACATTCACAGTGGCCCAAAAAAAAAAAAAAAAAAAAAAAAAAAAAGTAATGACAGTAAATAATAATGGGAAGGTGTTACCACAAGAGGTTCTCCATTCATCATCACTTTAAACACATAAATAGATATTTACCTTCTTTTTACATAAATGAAAGAAAAAATTCATTGACTATTCATATAATATCAGGCAGAAATTTGGTTATTGTTTGACTTAAACAATAGGAGGATTGGCAAGGGCAGGAAATTCCATCAGTGATGTCACATGTTGAATTTTTAATAAATGTTATTTCAGAAGAATAGCATGAGTGTTTTATCACTTATTATTTTCATGACTGAAGATACAGATTTTTAATAGCAAACTTGTAAACAATAAATTAGTGTTTGATATACAGTCAAAAGAAGAAGAATTCAAACTTCAAAGAAACACCATTTCAGCTACGGCAATACATTGTCTGGTGCTTCTAATCTACAGTTGTTTGGACCAGTTTTTCATCTTTGTCCAAAAGAGGTGTTAAAGACCTATCAGGTTATTAAATTCACCAATCTGGCAGACATTTAAGAGATATATTGATTACTAAATCAGGTACAAGATGAGACTTAAAAGTAACAGAAGTTGTGAGCTACAGAGCATTCTGAACTTCAGTGGAAATGTGGAACTGTAAAATTCATCCCCAGTTAGATGCAAGCTACCTTTTCTATATCAAGAATTCATATTCTTTAAAGACTAATTGTGAAGAGAAGATAGCGTTTAGATCCAAATGAAGTCACAATCATTTTCATGGATCCACCTTTTTACAATTCTGATTTCCGTAAGACAGAAATTGGTAGAAAAAAGGATGGCCAGATGTTTTTCACGCAACTCCTTTTCTGGCTAAAAGATGAGAATTTTACTTGTGGATCCCCATAGAACTGTTTGTTATTAAATGTCATAGTTTCAACTCCTGTTCTACTAGATGATGAAACTGTGAAAAGCAGAAAGTAATTGCCAAGTAAGGCAAAAGATGGACACTGAAAATGTGGGTCCCAGTTGGCTGGTAACGTATCTGATTAGATCTCTATATTTTTCCTTTTCTGTTGCTTGCTCAACCCCCAACTCCCCAGAAAACTCAAACCAAATCAAAGTGTGTTATGATGAAATGCTGTACAAAACTGGATCTTCCTGTATATCTAGGTTTTAGCAAACAGCTACTGGTTCTGGCACAGGTATTTTTTTGTAGAGTGGGACTGTGTGAGAAAAATGGACCATTAAAATAAGAGCAGAATTAACTGATAACTGGTTCCAAGCATACCAAAGACAAGAAGGTGGTTTGAATTATGAAGGGGAAATACTTGATCAAGCTGATAGCCTTCTATGATGAAATTACTCAGCAGACATAATAAAACAATCTGTCTACCTTTCTGCCTCATGATCTTGCTTATGCCTTATAGCACATTTACAGAACACACAAAAATAGTGAAACCTCTCTAAGGCATTAACCACTAAGGTACTGCCTCCTTGCATCAAGGAGAGCATTTTTTATTATTAGAAGAGCATTAGTTCAAAAAGTGAATTTTTGACTTCTCTTCCATAACTGTACTATGAGCATGGCTGCTCCCTAGTTTTGAGGGCTTACACATTTTTCCATGCATGTCACAGGGAATTGCAGCCTTTTGAAATATAAATCTGAGCAACTATGAGGTGGTTTTTTACTTTTTTCCTTAGTGATCCCTAAAGCCTGTTAAGTTCTTAAATTAAAGTTCTTTTCTGTAAGTCTAATTAATTTTCTGGATGTTGTTCTGGTCAATATCAAACTATACAGAATTTTAATCAACAGGGAAACACAAATAAGAAACACGAACATTCCATCATAAACCAATAAAAACAATTCAGTATGTAACAGGCTGCCCTTAGCAGCAATTGCAATACTTCAAAGTAAACATGGTGTAATAATGTGTAAAGATGTTTCCTTAGACCTCAGAAATATGATCTAATATTAGTTATCAAAATCATTAACAACTATGCTGGTGTTGGTCAATAAAAATCATGTCAAAAATCCCAAGAGACTACTGACAGTGTTATCCAATATAATCTTCTCCTCTTAGTGTGGAAGAGATTTTAAAGTATTTGTTTTCCCAGCTGACAAGATACATAAATATGAAACTGAAACTGGAAAGTAGGAAACAGCTGTTGATAGGAGGTGATACATGGCGTCTGAATTGTTGTGCACACTTCAATGCAATTGTTTAAAATAAAACTGGCAGAATGAGAAGAAATAAGATTTATGGTATGTGAGAATTGAGAAATATTGCCTACACTAAAAGGAGCAATTTAATGTCTGTGGAACAATGCAGTAAAGGTGTTACAAAGTGAGCTTAACCATAAGTGATTAGTTTACATAAAAGAGTCTGATTTTGCTTATTAGGTTTCATTGAATTCCAAAGCATGTACAGCAACTTACTGCATTTAAATATATTCTGCTATTAATTAGCTCCTGAACCTGAACAGGAACACATTTTTGCTGTGAGCCTAACTGGAAAGAAGATTTTATTGTTTCTCTGGTACATGTTCACAGCTCCATTAAATTTCTGTCATATGCAGATTCATTGACTGAGGGATGTCTGTAAACTTGATAGCGGGACAGGCTGCTGTCACAAAGGAGGGGACTTCGTCCTCTCCCATGTGTTGCAGTTTGTTTTAGTTAGAGAAAAAACAGATCTTTTTATGGATCCAGACCTGGAGAATGACACATTGACTAGACCAATGTTTTATCAGAAATGGAAACACAAATGTCAGTTCCCCATTACAGACAAACAGATGACATTTTTTGGAGGTCCTGAGCATGTGTGGAGTTAATGGTTGAAGGTGTGCTAAAGTCTCTTAGGGGACTGGAATGGTCTAGAGAAAGGGAGGGGAATAGGAACTTGATCTTTAAGGTACTTTCCCAGTCATTCCATCATTCTATGACTCTGAATTTGACCAGGAGTGGTTTATATTCTATGGGGAAGTCATGGGTATGCAATAGTGTGGGTGTTCAGTTTACTGGGCTCATATTTTCACTGGTATATCTGAATTTAAAGAACTGATTTCTACCTTTCCTGTGAATCTTCATGTGACCAATGAAGTTAGATCTCCTCCTTTTAGGAGAAGAAATAAAAAGCAGCTCGTTATAACCTTGGTACTTATAGAGCACATGAACTCTGCATAGCAGCCGGGGACAAGAAGAGTTCCAATTCTAGTTTCAGTAGAGAATAAGAAGTAAAACTCCAGATATGAATTTGCACAAAATACTTAGGCTTGTTATCCACTTTTTCTTCACTTTGGTATACAAAGAATATAAATCAGCTTTCAACTTTTCTAATGATATATATTAGCTTCTGGTGAATTGGTCTGGGGTGAGTTTCCTGTTGGTATTATTAGACTGAGAAAGAAATTTAGGGATGGCTGATGTTGTCTTTGGCAAGCAGGTGTGACTTAACTCTGTCTTAAACCAAACCTCCTCTGAAGTGGAAGGTACAAAATGGTAGTAAATAGGCTAGCAATTCTTAACAGGGCTTTAGCACGGACTTAGCACTGTGCTGGTATAGCTGTCTGGCTTCCTGGCAGCTCAAAACACTCATTAAGGAAGTCAAACTTAAATATCAGAGATATGCTTAGATATCACTGATGATAGGAATTTATTGATTCATTTCTGGAGTCTCACGGACAAAAAAGAAGGTACGAATGGAAGCACAAACTGCCCGTACATGGATTTTGGCACCTTGCAAAACTGTGCTGTGCAGACCTGGTAGATATAATCACGCCTGGACTAGATGCTGTGACTCCTCCTTTGGAAACAAGCAGCTGTATCAATTGACTGTAAAGAGCTTAGACCTCTCACTCACGGGCTGTGAACTTACCAGACATGCCCTCTTTGATACAAGGTCAGACAAGGAAATTTCACAGTAATTGAAAAAGAGCAAACCCAGCTCCCAGATTTATACAGTCCAAGGCTGTATTCCAAGTAATTCTGACTTTTCCAAATGCTTTTCAGGCTAGCATTACATTCAGGAAGCAGACCTATAGGGTATCATTGAGACTCCAAAGGGAAAGGAGGCTGTAGTGAGGAGAGAAAACCCTTTCTCCAAAGTTTGTCGCAGTATTTTTCTGTCATTGCTATATCCAATGTTAGAACACATTGAGGGTTGACTTATGCTAGTGTACTAAAATTGGATCAGGTTAACACCATTTTTACTTCATGACTAAAGAGAACATACTGGAAAGGTACCAGGATGTGCCTCTTGAGGTAGACATGGGTAACCAGATGTCATGGGTTTCCCATGACAGGTTACATCATGTAGCCAGTTCTGTGGAAGCTGCCTGGACACAGAAGAATGTATAAGATTTTGAGTGAGGATGTTGAGAGCTATGGGATGACTTATGTATAAAGAGCAGTGAAATTATCCAAGACTCTTCTGGGAACAGAAATAACTGAAGAGGAGGGTGTGATAGAGAAGCACAGCTCATGAATGACAAAAAGCCCCCAGCAAAAATAACATAGGTACAAATTGATTGTTCATTCTTTCTTCTAACAAAAGGGCAAATTCAATGAACTTAGCAAAACAGGTTCAACACATGTTGAAAGAGGTGGCTCTATGTGCAAACTGTACAAATGCTCTTATCTTTCTCTATGGATAAAGACTTCTAGACAACAAATCTTCCCATGCTCTCTTTTCCAGAAACTTTCATCAATCTTTGTCAGGGATATAATGACTGATAAAAATTTATGTTGGTGCTAAGAAAAACTGCACAAGCTCATGAAAGAGAAATCCTTTGGGTGTTACAAAGTATGTGCAAATTAAATTTGGTTGAAAAAGTTCATAGGCAGGTGAGGGGAATTTTAAAAAAGTACAATGTACACTCGCTCTATGCTTATTCCTCTGTAAGTGTCTGCTGTTGGCCAAATTTGAGGACACGATCCCTGGAAGATAATATATATTAATTATATTTTATAGTATATACTATACTATATTTATTATTATATTATATTATATTATATTATATTATATTATATTACATATATATTATGTTATGTTATGTTATGTTATGTTATGTTATGTTATGTTATATTATAATTAGTAGGATAATTTGGATAGTTGACATTATAAGAGCTCTTGTGCCCCAGAAGTTCAAATTCCCATTTCAAATTTATTCTGTGATATAACAGTGAGACACTTTGGGAGGTTTTTGCATCTGTAAATGTTTTTCACAACTTTCTTTCTCACCTCCTCCAAAGCATGTACCATCTTATGACTATTGATTATACAAAAAGTTTGGTACTTGGATAGGAGGATCAGTAAGACTGAACACTCTTGAAGTACTCAGAATAGTACATGTACTGCCAGTACCACTTTTTTTTGCATGTTTCCAAGTTATCTTTGATAGCAATTGAGAGCCAAAGAAGGCTGTAGTCTGAGGGGTCAGTTATCTCTGAAACTTAGCAATATTCTATTTCTCATGAGAATATTTTCACCAGAGAGGAAGAAGGGTTAAAGAGCCTAAGAAAATCAATAGAATGCTTGACAGGAAAGTTATGTTCTTTAGGAGATGCATAATTTACAGACCTTAATCCTCTGTAAATATTTATTTAATTGATTTTTCTCCCACACCCTTTATAGTTACTTTACATATGCCTATCAGAAACCACACTTATAGGCATTATTACTGCAAAAATGGAGTGATAACTGAAAAGTTTGATGCCAGAATACCACTAATTACGGTAATATGACTATATATAATTTTGTAATTAACACCAAACATAAATGAACTGAACTTTTTCACAGCCACATGTAATGTAAAAATCTTTCACAAATTATATTATTTTGCTTTCAGTGTTACAAAGACAAATACAATGTGTAAACATAACTACATCTAGTATTCATTCTCTTTTTTTTTTTTTGAAAAATAGTGTGACATAATTGAGATTAAATATATAAAGTTGATTGACCTCCATCTCACTTTAGTTTGTGGCTTCAGGCACTATTTAATCAGAACCAGACATATATAAAATAGGTTGAATATAATGTCTGCAAAAATAGTACTGAGATTGACACGTCAAGCTCTCAGAAGTTAGGATATTGAATAAAGCTGCTTGGCCAATTAATTTTGCTTTCTTTTCTCTATTCATTCTTGTACAACAATGATATTTTTCTCCTAAAGATTCCTCCTTTATTCTGTGCACAGGAATGGACAAGGCACACTTGAAATATTACAGTTCATTAAGAGACCATCGTGTACCTAGACTGTCTAAAGGCAGGGGAGAGGACTAATGGGAAGCCATTATAAGAGAAGTGCTCCTGAGCTTAGCTAGCCATTGTGTGGGGACACAAGTGGTGCAGAATTCAGTCATTGGTAGTTAGAGTCAGATGCCTGAGCAAGTCCCAAAGAAGTCTGCAACTCCACAAAATACACCTGCATGCAGAAAAAATCAAGTTATAATAAATACAAAAAAAATTTTACTTTGACAAATGTAAGGTAGTTATAACCATGAGAAATAGGTTATTCTAAAGAGAAGTGCTAGGCTGTCTTAATAACAGACCACTGTCAGTCTTGTTCCACATGCTATTGCATTTGTCTTTTATTTAGACAGGTGCAGTAAAAATCTATAGCATCAGATAGTGAGGTTCCACCATTGTACAAACTGCCAAAGTATATTGTTTACCCTGAAAAAACTTCTCTGAGTACTCATAAAGAAATATATTTATAGTATGACTTTGGCTAATGAAGAAAGATATTGATGGTCACCATCAGATGAACTCTGCTCCAAAATGCTTAATCCTAGTTATTGCATTTTTTTACTAAAATAAGAAATAAGACCACATTTTGCGTGAGAGCTACAAATAATGAAGTGATATGTAAGGCATGTACTGCTCTTTGTTCAGTCAAGTCTCCTGAGCACAAACACAATACTTAAAGTCTTAGAACTGTGTCATGTGTGGAGTGACCAAAGAAGCCCAAAGAAGGAGTTTTTGTGAGTCATCACAGGTACAGAGCTTCTTGGCTCTGTAATTAACAGGAATGGTGTTGTGTTACATATCTCCAAGTAAGAGAAAAGATTTTTATCTGCTTTTTTTTTTTTTTTTTGTAAAAAAAAGGAAACTTGGTAATTGAAAGCTAATTTAAGGCAAAGGAGTAGCAGTAGAATCTACTTGTCTCCTTCTATACAAATGTACGAATAAGGATACCTATAGGTACAGAATGAGCAGACAGATTTTAAAAAGTGAGCTGGGATGTCTTGATTTGCCACTTTTGTAGCACCCTTAAGAGAGAGCTTTCAGAAAATGCTGACCATTTTTCTTCCTCTAGTGATTCCCTTCAAGGCACCTCTTGATAGGTCCACAGGGAAAAATATACTTTAAATCATCACTCACTCAAGAAAGTGTTGGTCATCATTCTTTTCTTGATTAAAGCCTCAAAACTACATGTTAGACCTTAAAGATTTCTCTTTGTCCTCTTGGTTACTGAATTTATGTCAAAATTATATTATCAAACATTTCCCTGACAAAACAGGGTTTTGATCAATACAATGAATGTCAGATCTGCAATGCTAAGCTTAGGCAGGCTTTTTTTTTTCCACATAGTCCTTTTTTCCCCCATAATATAAATGTATTTTTAATGAGTTTGTGTGGTGCTTTTTATGTAAACTTTTCTGTGTTATTTACGTTCAGATTTCCCCCGAGTCAGGGTTTTATTTAGCACTGCCTATAAAGATTACTTCATTTTTGATTTATTCATGGCTACAGCAAAACCATCTCACTTATGGGAAATACACTTCTGAGGAAATAATTTACATTATAGAAATTAATGAATTCCACTGTAGGGTTTAACTTCATAAATTGCTAAATCGGCAAATGTTCAAAAGTGCCAGGCAGTAGAGTTCTGTGCTACCTGATCAGAGATGCATTTTGCACTGCTTTTTACATATTCCCATATAACCTCATGTTAAGTTCTCCAAGATACTCTGCATCTGAGTTGTTCTGCCCATTCTTGTGTGGTTTTGGGGAAGAAAACACAGGTAGATGTAGGTATTATAATTCCTAGCTGAAAAAAATTGAAGTTGTCTCCTGGATTGTTTGACCTTTATGTGCAGAGTGTGGAGAGGATTAATTATGTCAGGGAGTTATTAACAATATCCAGTATATTGTCCAGACACCTGAACTTAGCAGTTTAAAAGGAAATTTATCTTGAAGCCTCCCTTCCTGAGATGCAAGGCAGCTTTCTGCATTCTTATTTAAATGTGTTTTGCATAAAAGAGTCACTAGGCAAAAAGATGCTCTTAGAAACAGATGTCAAACCATAGGATCCTTCCTCTGCTCTGGGAAGTATCTCAGTGCACATGGGAAAATTAAGAATAAGTCTACTTATTCTTATCTAACAATTAGCTCTGAGTCAATATTAGTAATTTTAAAAAAAAATTTTTGAATTGTGTTATAGTAGCAATAACTCAATAAATGCATCAACTCTGACTACGTCATCAATGACTGTGTCATTAATCCTGTATCTTGTTTTATTGACCCATCAACCAAAATGACAAAATAGACCAAATAAAAGCATAGTCAAGAAAATACAGGTGAAAACCAGCTTCTGCTGAAAAAGAAAAGTACTCTGGAAATCTGTAGTCCTGAGATTTATGAAATTAGGAATAATGTACCTTTCATCATACGCAATACTAGAAGACATGATTACAATATCAGGAAATGGGGATTGTTTGTTTGAGGTTTTTAAATATTATTTTTCACATAGATGAAAAATAACTGAATTGTGTGATCATTTGAATAAGTTCTGAACATCCCCAAAACTGGGAGATTGTTGGATAAGCAATAACAGATAGTACTGTTAGTAAGCAGGAAGACAGCATCTAGAATCACCTGGTATGTGATTGATTTCTAATACTTCATACGAGGAACTCTGCAGGCACCACAGTCAATGAAGAAGGAGGGAGAGGAGGTGCTCCAGGCACAGATTTCCCTGCAGTTTGTGGAGAAGACCATGCCATGGAGCAGATATCTGTGCTCCAGCCTGTGGATGACCCCATGCCAGAGCAGGTGGAAGTGCCCTGAAGGAAGCAACACTGTGGGGATATCCCTGGAGTACACTCCTGTGAGGAACTGTGAGGGACCCACATAGAAAGAGTCTTTTCCAGAAGAAAAGCATTCCACGGAAGGGAACTGCAGTGGAGGACTATGTGAAGAACTGCAGCCCCTGGGAAAGATCCATGTAGGAGAATTTTGTGAAGGACTGTATCCTGGAGCAGAGGAAGAGCTTGAAGAAGGAGGGGCAGACATGAAGCATTGTGAAGTGCTACAAATCCCAAACCCCATCACCTTAGACTGCTTGGGGGAAGGAAGTAGAGATTTTGGGAGTGGTGTTGAGCCTGAGAAGAAAGAAGAGGTGGGGTGGAGGTGTTTTTAGATTTTTCTTTGTTTCTTATTACCCTCTCTCTTATTAATTGCCAATACATTAAATTAATTCACCAACTTTAACCTGTTTTGCCCTTGACAGGAACTGATCATCCTGTCCTTACCCCAATTCAGGAGCTTTTTGTTGTATTTTCTCCCTCTGTCCTATTCAGGAGGGCAAGGGATAGAGTGGATTGGTAGGCAGCTGGCAGCCAGTTACAGTCAACCCACCACAGTAGTAAAAGACAATATTTCAGAAAAATCCTAGGTGTCTACCATGAAAGATCTCTCTGCCAATGGTTTTAAGTTCAAGTCAACTTTGCTGAAAAAACTAATTCCAGAATGTGGAAATTATTTGTCTTATATTTGCAGTGGTATGTGAATGCATGCACAATCTAAACAATTCTTGTAAGAATAGAAAAGCTATTAAGAATTAGGTGGCTGAGATCTGTGGTATGCTCACAGAAAGATGCTGCGAGATCATTTAATTGAATTCTAAAGAGCCTAAGTATATTGCTGGTGCATATTCTATTAATTTTATAATTTTGTCCATTTTTCTTGATCAAATTGGTGCAATGTTGCCGATTTGGCATATGCTGACAATAGTTGTGTGTATTATAAATGTATTGTACTGGAATAGCTCAGAAAATCAATGCTAATATTATATTAGCATATTACTAGCTGCTGACTCATGTCATGACAGGGCAATGGTGCTTATTTTTGTGTATATTAGAGTGTTCTGTCTGGAACTGACTGTCACTAAGATGTCAAGCCTGAAAGTTGTGGAGGCGTGTTTATTGGTATGAAAAATAAAATGCAGCAACATCAAATACAAAATTTTCTGAATAATTACTTACCCCGAATAGGAACTTCCCCTTACAATGTAGTCCCTACAGTGGGCAATTCTTCATAGAGAAGGAAGAAAGGAAAGGAAAGGAAAGGAAAGGAAAGGAAAGGAAAGGAAAGGAAAGGAAAGGAAAGGAAAGGAAAGGAAAAGAAAGGAAAGGAAAGGAAAGAAAGAAAAGAAAAAAAGAAAAGAAAGAAGAAATTATTAAAATGAGATTCCAAGAAAAGGTATGGCTGCAGGATCTGTGTTCCAGTTTCACAGGGGTGTTTAGCAGCATCTTTCAAGTCCTTAAGTCCATGTTTCTGGCAGTGAAATCCTTCCTTTTGGCTGTCATTATGGTAAGTCTAAGGTTCCCTTCCAACCATCTGGCAACATGCAGCAGGAAGCCTAACAAGGTACATGAAACATTGTCCTTGACATTACTGTTTTGCTGCCAGATCCAAATTCCAAACATCTCAAGTACTACAGTACTGAGCACCTTGAGGCTTGTAGTCCTTTGATGAATATTGATCTGTGAACCTTGTCTAGATCTTTACGAAGTCAGGGTAAAGTTGATCCCTGATGTCTGTGAGAACTGTTCTCATCTGAATCAGCGTATTACTGAAGACATCACAAAACAATTGCAGTGGCAATAAACCTTGTCTGTTTATAGAGTCCTACGCCTTTTCAATTTTGCTTCTGCACCTTCCTAGGTTCTCCTCTGCACACAGAGGAGAATTTATGTCAGTGAACAGGTTTCATACCAGTTTGACTATTTGACTGGTTTAGGGCAAATTTAGGGTGGAAATGTCTGAAGGAGTCCCCCTAGAAAGCAAATTCAAGCTCCCCCTCCCCCCACTGGTTAGGGAGGAAAATCTCCTTCAAAAGAAGTAAAAACACTGTTTATTTAACAAGCAAAGTACTCACAAACATGAAAAAAATTGATAGTATTAAACAATGAAACTTCTCATTGTTCTGAAGAGATGGAAAATTCAGAAAGTCCTTCTGTGGATTGGAGAGAATCCTTTTTGTGGGTGCGTCCTTGGCTTTCTCTCAGTCGCTCTGGGTGTCCCGGCTTCAGTGCAGCTTGGGGGACCCCCAGACAATAGTCCTGGTGTTCCTGGACCAAACAATGGCTGAACAGTTCCAAAAAAAACTTCTGGCTCAGCTGATGAGAGAAAAAACAGTGAAAACAGCAAGGGAAATCTCCCTTTTTGTCTGCAGAGCAGAGAACTCTGAGGGCACTGCTTATCTCTCTGTTTTTGAATACAGCCAAGAAAAAGATTCCATAATTTTTCCTTCTTTTCCCCTTTGTTCTCAGATCTGGTTTTAAAGGTGCAGAATGCAATAACGAGCATAAACAGAACAGATGATTGGGAATACAAGCATAATGAAGTTTCCCTAAGACATTAACATAAAAGCTTCTTCAGTTTAAGTTATTGAATCTGAGTTCTGCTTCTCTATTGTTGCCATCAAGGTAATCTCCCTACCAAATGCAGTCCTTTAAAAAAATCTAAACAAGTGGATGATTGTTGGTGCCTGTGGTTTTCCCTTGTGACAAATTTTCTGTTCTGTGCTATTTAAAATGGAGTTGGGTGCAGATGTGTAATGACAAACAACACCAATGTATAGCTTTACACAGGTTTTAAGGATGCAATCAAATTTTACTCAGCATGAGTAACGTATTAGACGTTACTGCTTATTACAGACGTTACCATTCAGAAAAATATCAAATCAAAGTACATTCTGGCCTGTGATTTAGACATTGTAATACATGTTTAGAACAATTCGAATAAAGTGTATATTGGTATAAGAACTATAAGGAGGCAATATTCAGCTTCATCAGGAAAAAGATGTTAATAGGTGGTATTGCACGTGTACCTGTTCACTTTTATGTATAATTGATATTAGTAGATCAGGGCAAGAGCAAGAAATATTCTGAAAAGACCTTATGGTGGCATTAAAGTAACTATTTTTTTTTTCTGGTAATAATATAATGTCTCTGAAGTGGTAATTTTAAAAGGGAATTGACTCTTTCATACATGTGTAGAATATTCTAAAAAGTCCTAAATATTTCAAAGCCACAAGTGCATGCCTTTCTGTAGATAAGTATAGGCCTTCTGTAGATAAGTATAGGCACATCTATTTCATAAATGAGACACAAAGGAGAAAATAAATTTATTCCTTTTTAAGGCATACATATATATATGTAGACAGAGAGAGACTTCAGTCCATATTTATGTGTAGAAATGAACAAAACTTTGCTTTCAGAGTCTTGGTTCTTTTTATTAGCAGTGTTCACCAACTACTCCAGCTTCTCAAGGACTCATGATAAGGAAAATTTGCACTAAACCTGGATTTCTCAGGTTTCCACTGCTGATCCTTTGGGTCAGTTTTCCAAACGCCCATGTCCATACATCCTGTTTTGCAGTTGATGACTTCACAAAACCACTACAAGTTAGACCTTTTGTGTTTCAGTTCTGCCACAGAAGTCTGGATATCTGTAAAAAACAAATGAGACCTTAATATCTCTTTTAGCATTTAAATATAGTATTGAATATAGGAGTTGTTCTGGCTGATATAGGTAAGAGTGGTTCGGTTTCCACTTCCATTTCCATCATGGTCAACATTTAGTCAACATTTTAAATTTGTATTAATACAGAGCCTTCTTGTGTAAAGGATCTTAAATCTCTCTTTGTGAATTATCTTAAAAATATTTTCATTTTACATTTGCCAGTAGATAGCATAATTAAGATGTAAAGGGCATTTCTAAAAAATTAAGCCAGTCAGGTATGTCTTTTTACAAGAGGATTTTATGAGGGAATTTTGTATTACTGAAAAATTAAAACCAAAGAACCCCTAAGACAGATTCATGTCTGAAGCATTTAGAGGCAAAAGGAAGAATCTCACACTATTCTTGCATGAAACTTCTGAGGCATAACCTGTTTTTTGAAAGTTTTCAAATTATATAAAATCCTTTATGGCTCATGATAAGGCTTTGTTTTGCCTTTTTTTCTTTTTTTTTTTTTTCTTTTTTTTTTTTTGGTTTGTTGGTTTGTTTTTTAAAATTAGTTAATTCCACTGATTACTTAAAAATTGCATCTTCTTTGTAGTCTGAGGTTTTCTGCCTTTCAGCTTCTGGGTTCATTTGGACCTTTTATCTTCTAGATTAAAGAGGTATTTGCAATCAAAGATAGCTCTCCTGTGTGACAAATGCAGGCCTTAAAAAGACCATTTCTTACACATTTCTTGTCAAGAGAGCTTCTTTTATCTTTTACTATAGATCATGACTTCTAGGCCACAAAACTTTCCATCCTCTCTTTTGCAGAGTCTTTCCAATTAGCAATACTCAGTCCACTTGGGATTCTGATCCTCTGGTGTAATTGAAAACTCATCTGTTCTTTCAGTCTTGCTTTTCTCTATCTCCACTCTCCTTCAGTAGAGTTGTCTTTCCTCTTAGCTAACTACAGTCAATTGTTCTTAGACAAGTGATATTTATTACCCATAGTAACTTTCAGAAAGAGTTTCCCTGCACAATTTTATTGTTCCATAGATAAGCCATAGACTATGAAAATTTATTAGTAATAAAATGTAGTTTGAGTTTATAACACAAATAAAATTTCAAAGACAGTTACTCTTTTGATTCTAAAAGTTAATTTATCAGTTAAAGTATTTCATTTATTACTTGCTACTTTTATATTTTAATATAGCATTGTATTATACATCCCAAGGATACTCTATTTTAGAATTAATTGCTTAGATATTCTTATGGTGAGCACAATAAATGAAGTGACTGATTTTTAAATAACTGGGTAGTGCATTTATCAAACTAACATTTCAGATAGTTTAAAACTAAAGAGGTCACTGAATATTTTTATCTAGGACTACAACTCAAAAAACTAGTTATGAAGAATTTTGAATTATAAAAACTGATTTGGATCCTTGTACAGGTTTCAAAAACTCAGATTCAGTCCTGTCTTTATTAAAAGATATTTCAACATCTCACTTCTCAGAACATTTGTATTACAATATTCTGATTTTCTGTTTCTTTTCTTTGAGACACAACGTTATGTTCCACTCAAAGCAACCGAAGTCTTTCCTGCGTCTTTAAATTTCTTATTACCATCAGAAAATAGAAATATGAAATTATTACACCAGTGAAGATAGTAATATCTATTTATAGATATAACAAAACCTGGTACTCTCAAAAGGAAAACCTAAAAAAATATGGAATTGTGTGAGGTTCAATTCGTTAATCCATTGAACCTAATTTCACTTTTCTGGGGTTATTTGGGGTAAAAGGAAAAGCAAAATATTTATTAAGAAGGACATTCTAAAGAGCAAACAAGTCACTATGTGTGAGAAAAATTCAGAACACGAAAGTAATTTGCTTTTTCTCTTTGCCAGAGCTTCGTGTCCTGCAGAAAACATTGAGGCTTTGGAATGTAACACATTTTAGTCAATACAGCAATGCACCACCGAGTTAAGAAAAAGATTTCTTTTAAAAAGGGCTTTGTACTATGTTTCTTAGCCAGAGCATTTAATTTGTAAACAAACCAAATTAATGGACAAAGCTAATGATGGAAAACATGGCAGTGCATTAATTTAACTCAGCTATATCTTTGATATATAACATACACCCTTGAGATGAAAGTAGGCACAATTTACTGAGACACTCCATGCTGGAATACTAGAATGTTGAGCTTTTAAGCTCAAGGAAATGCATCAGATCTCTTTGCTTTTTATTGTAAGCACAGATCTGAAAAAGCCAACATACAGATGAAAAGTGAATAGCTAGAGAATTAGGTGTCCTGCTGTAGAGAAAGCAGGTATGAGGATGTAGTCATGGGTTGTCTGCTGAAAAAGCAGCCAGATAAGAATTGATTCTTGATCAGATATATCTCTGTCATCTGAAAACCATGTAAAGCTTGCTGCATTATTTTGAATGTGCTGGTATAGAGGGAAGAAAGTGCATATAAAATTAAACACATATCTAGTCCTGAATGGGCTCAGGCTGTGCAGAAGGCTGTAAAAACAAAGAAACAAAAACATTTTTATCTTCTAAGAACAGTCAGAAAATAAAAACTTAGGGATTGTGACATTAGATGGAAGTTCTGTGAAGTATGTCACTTACTTATTTATGTCAAATCTGGAAAGATTCCTTTGGTGTTCTAAGTTTCTATCTCTTCTCTTTCTGCTCTGCTCCTAGTTATGTTATCTACAGAAAAATTTGATTTGACCATTAAAGTGTTTTTAGTTTTGTATTTGATCTTAAAGTTATTCCTTGAATTGCTTTTCTTTCTTGCTTATTGCTTTCAGATAGAGTTAAAATAAAATTTTTAAAATAATGTTTTTCTCACTAGAAATATAGAAAAGACACTTCATCTTCTAGTGTTTGAAATGTTCTTACAGAGTGTATGGAGACTCCAACTATCTTTAACATAATTTGTGGATCTATCACTGTACATATGTGGAACTTTTCATTTACACTTTTGTCCACTAGTGCCTGTTTTTAGTGCCTTATTTGTTCTTTATTCTTTCACTCACCCATTCAATAACACCTTGAATAGATTAACTGGTGAACATGGATAATAAATACTCTGCTCCAGATGATGCATCCTGAAGAAATCTAACTTTCCCAATTGTGTTCCCCTCTACTCTATTAGTATATTCATTAGACATTGTAAAAAAGTTCATTTTCAGGCTTATAAAAGTGATTGAGTACAATTATTTGGTCAAACTGTTTCAATCTGTAGTTTTACCTTTTCTGTTATGGGCTTTCAGACTGCATTCAATAAGTTTTCTTCCATTTTGGTTTACAGAACTACATCATCTCTTTGAAGTCAGATCAGCTCAATCTGCTGAAGTGGGAACAATTCCTTTCTTGAACTGAGTGTGATGTTCGTGTACGTTTTTTTCTTGTTACTAATTGAATACCTATATTAACAGCAAGGGAAGTTAAGATTTTGGAAGGATAAGAATTTGGCTTAAGCTGAGTTTGAGGAAGAAAAATGTTTTAAATATTTCTTTAAATACTTGTGGTTTTTTTTTCTCCTCAATACCAGAATCAATAATTAAATATTTTGCAAAAAAAATTCAATTAAGAGAAAAACATCCTGAATTGAGACTGTTTAGCCCATAAGAGTCACATAAATAAATGAAATCCACACACAGAAATGGCTCTATCTGGCTATATTCAGATGTAAAGAAATAACTGTTTCCTTATGCTCTATTGATGTATTAGAAAATAAACTAATTACAGTTCTTAAAATGACACCTAAGAACAGATGTAATTTCAGCATTTTGGGGTGCATGGGAAGAATGTCTTTGTAGTGAGGAGAGGAAGGCTGAGTGGTGCCCTGACAGATGTTACACATTGTACTGTGTGCAAATTTATGAAACCAGAGGTGCTACAAACCATGGATTACCATCCTCCATGATAAATCTGCCCCGAAAGCTAAATCCGACTACTTTGCCGCCTGTTCTGAGGACAGTGACAAACTTAGGGTGATTTTATGTCTTCAATCCACCTACTCTCTCATTTTTTTCCTTGGCCCTTCTGCAAGGTAGAAAATTCCTATTTTTAAATTCTCTGATGTGCAGAACTACAACAGGCCAGGCTGCTTTTGTTCTAGAGTGCAAATGAGCTACTAATGGAATCCCAGCGTCTGTTCTGTATTTATTCAGTCATCTGTCACCGGTATGTCTAGGCAAACAGATATGTATGATTCTGTCTTCGAGCAGGCTCAGTTAGTCACGTAATAGACAGACTATCCAGAGTTGGAAGGCACTCACAAGAATCATCAACATCCAGCTCCTGGCCAGCACAGAACTACAAGAGTCACATCATGTGCCTGACACAATTGTCCAAATTGCACAATTTGAGAGAGTTCCTTTTAGAACTCTGTCAGGCTTTGTGTTGAGACCACTTCCCTGGGGAACCTGGTCCAGTGCCCACCATCTGGGTGAAGAACCTTTTCATCATATCCAACCTAAATGCCCCAGACACAATTTCAGACCGTTCCCTTGGGTCCTGTCACTGGTCACCAGAGACAAGAGATTGGTGTCTGTCTCTCTGCCCAGCCTTGTGAAGAAGCTGCAGACAATGAGTTCTCAATCTCCTGCCCTCAGCAGTTCCTCATATGCCTTCCCATTTAGATCCTTCACCATCTTGTTAGCATGAAGTTTGTCTGATACTTTAGCTTCATTAAGGTTACCACGGATGATGGCACTGCAGTGTTTTTGTGAAAAGTTTTACTGTTTTGACATTTTTACCACAAGTTGGAAATTGTCAATCCTCACCTTCCAGACACTGCAGTGTTTTTATTTTAGCTGAAAATTTAAAACCACCAATTTCTAATCAGAGATGTTTTTACTTTCAGCACTTTGCTGAAATTCCTAATTCTATTAGAATGTTAGGCACTTTAGTGAATCAAATAAAAACTTATTATTGGTTCAGCTAAGCAGATTTTATTTAGCAGCTCAACTGGATATCAGGTAATGCAACCAGGTGTGGGGGAGACAAAAATCTCCAAACTATGTGAATCTGTTTGTTGTCCACTCCCTGTAGTGAATTCATTGCAGAAACTAATCAGATGCAGATCAGCATAATTTTGCTGCAATTCACTGCTGGCTCCTGAGATCTTCAAAACCAGTATGTGATGACCAGCTATCAGCACAGGAATGGTTTCCTGTTTCCAGGAAACAGAATAATTGTCTGTTAATTGCTGCTAATTGTCTGAGACTGTGTACCGGTGCACTTCTTGCACTTTGTATTAATTCAACAAATCCTGGCCATATTTCCTGTGATCATAGCTTCTTATCTTGGACCCGAGCCCGTGGTTTTTTGGTTTTTTTTTTTCTGTACTATCAAGATCACTGAATACATCTTCTCCAAGGCCATTGATTTTTCACATCTTTGTATATTGTATTGAGTGCTGGCTTGCCCTAAGACAAGTGGGTCTGTGAGGTATCTGTCAGTAAGTTAGGGAAAAAGGCATCTGTGCCTCGCTGTCTGCCTTTCACATAGAGCCAGTACTGATGGTGCACAACAGGTATGTCTCCTGGGTAGTTCTTTCTGCTCTAGAATTAAGCTTTCTGCCCTTTCTAAGACAGTCCAGTGGAGTTAAACAATTCAGAGATGAAACTTGTTTGTAAATATGTTCTGAGCTAATTATTAAGACTGATTCATAATTTCAATTCTGTTTCATCTTCCTGAATTTTTCAATTTCACAGAGTAGTTATGAGGACATTAAAATATTATTCTGGTGTGTCTACATTAATAAACTAATCTAAGAAAAATTATTGAGACTCTTTAATGGTAAACACACAGTTTAGCATAATCTGGACCAAAACATCTGTGGCTGACACAGTGACTGAGACAAGCTTAGAATCAAAAAATAGTCTCCAAAACATCCCGTCCTGGTGCTTGAATTGAAAAGATAAATATTTTCGTCGACAAAGGTGCAGCCCAAGTTGTTCCTGTGCTATTTATCTATATGGATATAGTGTAGACATGCAGGAAGTTGCCCAGCTGATGGCTAGAAACAGTGCAGGAGTATTAAGTTGTTTGTCCCAGGACAGTTCTCATAAGCCCTAGAAAAACACTTAATACACCCAAGGATAGCTCCTTTCACAGTTCACAGAATAGATTGTATTGTAGTATATGAAATATAAATGTGCAATTTCTGATATACATAATATTTAGCTCCTATTTTTATTTATAATAGACCTGCTATTATAAAAAATACATAAAAATATAAATGTAAATTATATAAATATAATTCTGATATACATAATATTTAGCTCCTATTTTTATTTATAATAGACCTGCTGTGTTAACAGGTGTTAGAATGAGTAAAGAGATTTAGAAATGTTCAAGAACAAATAGTAATTACAGTAGGGGTTTTTGTATTGTAAAATTAATGCTCCATGAACATTTCTGCTGATCCTTGAACAGCTGGGCTATCATTATTACTTAATTATGAAGAAATAAACACTTCTTACAAATCTTTCTAATAATATAGACACAAATAAAAGATTTCTCATCCACAAATATTGAAAAGTTTTTTATGTACAGACACATTAAACTGCAAAAACCGGGTCTCGCATTTCTAATTATGTTTATGAAATAGAGGCAAGAATTTTTAAAGTTGTAAAAAATTAATCAATTGATAAGAAAATAAATATTTTTCAGGTCATTCCATAGACTGGAAGATCCTAAGAAGTGCCTAGTGGCAGAAGAGTGCTGGAAATCTTCACTATTAATAAATTCTAAGGAATATGTTATTAATTTATTGTGAATGCATAGAAGAAATAATTCTGGTTTTCTGCTTCTTCCTGTTGAGCTATGCAGTGTTTGTAAGACAACATTCAGAAAATTACATAGCTCTAATTGAATGATCCACATAATAATTACTTGTATTCTGTATGCTATATTGTGGGTATTACTAAAACACAGGAAGAATCAGTAAAATGGGTTATAGTGATAGTTTTCTTGGTCTGAGATGATGTGCCAGGCAGGCCTTTAGAAATCTATTACAATTTCTTAAGGGAAGCTTAGGTGCCAATGTAGAAAGTGTAATGAACACCCAGTGGAAGATGTTTAAGTATTAAAATAGCATTAATATTTATCAGTGAAGTTCAGGAGAATGTAAGGAGGAAAAATAGCAGAGGTACTTCTGTAGACTTCATATTTTTATGGAACTTATTATCATAGTGTCCAAAGACCTCACAATCATTATGCATTTATTTCAATGTATATTTAAGATCAGACTTTAACACATCTTTAGGGATGGTAATTGAGCTCTAAAGAAATGAAGATCAAGAGATTTAAACATTCCTAGGTTCCAGTGTCTGAAGGTGAGCAATGAGCTCTGTAAACTGTACAGCAAGAAGACAGATGGTGTTCTCTCTCCCACATTCGGTTGGTGATCCAATTCTTTGGACAAACTCTTTCTCTTTTGAGTACTACCTAATCTTAGTTCCAGTCAAAGGAGGCAGAGAAGTAGCTGTATATAATTTTTCTGCTTAAAAAAGTTGGTAGTGATTTAGAGTCAAGTCAGTACTACCTTGAATTAAAAGCAAGCAAGAGCAGCTCCCTCTCCTCCTCTAGTGCATCTTGCATCATACATGACTCCCTATTTACTATTAATTTCCTGCTTTAAAAAAAAGCATCTAGCTTAAAGTGCAATTTATGTATTCATGGAATTTAGAGATGCCTGGAGCTGCGAGAATTTTGAACTTCAAATCCTTTGGATTTTGTTAACCATTCCATTAAATGAAATGTTAATAGTAACACTAGCCAACACTTTTACTATTCAGATGGATATTTTATTTACTGTGGAAAACTCAAGCAGTTTGATTTTCTTTAACCTGAGACAAATCCAGCTGAAGTTTCTCCAAAGCTTTTGAGCCAAATGCACATAATGTTTTTCTTGAGAAAATTCAAGAAATTATCAAAATGTACACTGCTTTTTTCTCAGTGCCTCTAATTTATGACTAAGTTTCAGAAGGATGGAAATACAGAGGGGAAGTCAATGAATACAAAACCAGTGAATGTATCAAGCAAGTCTTCTGATTTTCCTTATAAATATCACCAATTATGGTTACAGAGTGAAAAAAATGCATAGCAAGTTAGTGTCTGATTCAGTCTAGCACAGCTGTACAAAACATTTCTATATCAATTATTTAAACTAGATTAAGTAGGGCTGATGAAATTTTCTAGTGCAACAGTTTCTGTTGTAAAAGCTGACGCAAACAACACTAAACATTTTCTCAGAGCATTAGTTTCACAAAAAATCTCAGGACACGTTACTAAAGAACATCTGAAGAAATAGGGAAGTTTAAATTCAACCTTAAGATGACTGATGCAAGTAAATTCTGAGATGAAGTGAACTGGGTCCTTGTCTTTGCTCAAGACAGAAGAACCTTCACCTTTCTCCTGGAGTGACCCTATGTAACAATTACAGAGATCTGGGAATAAAGAATAGCATATAAGAAACAAATAGGACATACGAGAAGTCAATCATGCAATTTGATCCCAACACCCGCCTGCATTAGAACCAGTGTCACCAGAAAAGGATGTAAATTATTAGTGTAATTGGAGACTCCTTACTGAGAGGCAACAAAACTCCCATTTGTTAGACAATTTCTCCAGAGAAGTTTGCAGCCTACTAGGAGCTTGCATTCAGGGTTACACCAAGAGGCTGCCAAGCCTGGTGAAGCCTACAGATTACCACCTGTTCCTACTGTTTCACATAGGGTTCAGTGATACTGTGATGAAGCAACTTAGAGCAATGTAAAGAGATTATATGATAAGTCTGTCAGAGAGCAGTCTTAAAACAGTCTGGAGCACCAGCAGTTCTCTAATCTCCCAGTCAGAGGGGAGGATTTGTGAAGAAGGTGGTGAACAGATGAATACCTTGTTGCTTTGCTGGTCATATACTCAAGGTTTTGACTTCTATAACAATCAAGGATCTACCTTTGAGAAGACAGGTCTGTTGGGATCTGATGGGATTCACCCATAAAATGGATTGAGGGGGTCTTTCACAAAAGGCTGACCTCTCTTTTAGAGAGAAATTTAAACCAGAATTACAAGAAGGGAATAGGATTTTGAGCAATAGGGAAGAACTAGGGGCTGGCTGTCTATGTTTTAGAAACCAACAGGTAAATTCCTGTGAAAAGCCTCAAAATAATTAGGGTGTGTTCCTCTAAAAAGCTTTTAATTGCCTGGCTGAAGTGCTTCTGGGTCAATGCACACAGCATGGGGAAAAAATAGAAGTTGAAAGCCACTGTCCAGCTAAAAATCTGTGATCTAATCACTATTACTGTTATGTGGTGGGATGAATCAGGCTACTGGAGTGGTGATATTGGTGGATATAAACTATTTAGAAGGGACAAGCAAGAAAGACAGAGGTGGGGACAGAAGGGTTGCTCTTTATTAAAAAAAAATAAAAATTGAGTGACTACACAGAATTGTCTTTGAAAACAAGGGATGAACACACCAGGAGCTATAGGTAAAAATCAGCTGCCAAACCAGCAGAAGAAAACTCCAGGTTGGTGTTTATTGCAGGCCATTGAAGATTAGGTTTAAGATCAACAGAGAAACCTGAGCAATAAACAAGTCCATGGTACATAATGAGATACACCACAGGTTTACGTGGGAAATGATGAATGTTGTTGCCAAGTCAATCTCCATCATGTTTCAAAAGTCATGGCAGTCAGGCAAAGTCTCCATAGAGCAGAAAAAGGGAAACATGATGCCCATTTTCTAAAAGGATAAAAAGAACAACCCTGGGAGCTACTGACCTGTCAGCTTCACCTCTGTGCCCAGTAAGACCATGGAACAGATTCTCCTGGAAATTATATCAAACCATGTGGAGGACAAGGAGGTGACTGGAGACAGCCAGCATGGCTTCACCAAAGGCAGGTTATTCCTCACTGATTTAGTGCCCTTCTAATGTAGTAACTGTGTCTGTGGATAAAGGAAAAGCTCCAGAAGTCATCCACCTCGGTTACTGCAGAGCTTTTGGAGCAGTCTCTCACATTTTGTCCACTAAATTGGAAATGTCTGTTTGGTGGATGGATGGTTAGAAGGTTGAGGAATTTGCTAGAAGTCTGCATCCTAATAGATACAGTCAATGCTCAATTCCCAAGTGGATACCAGTAAGGAGTGGAGTTCCTTAAGGATGTATACAGAGAAAAATACTGTTTAGGAGCTACATCAATAGCACAAGCAATGGGATTGAGCGCACCCACAACACCAACCTGCTCTTCAAGTCCGTCAAGATCCTCCTGGATGGCATCCCTTCCCTCTATTGTTATCAACTGTACTACTCAGCTTACTGTCATCCTCAAACTCACTGTGGGTGCCCCAGTTCCAGATGGAATCTCAAAGTATGGAACCTGCTGTGCTGCAGGAACAGGGTTATTTGTTGGAAACCAGGGCGCAGCTGTGTGCAGTGACTGCTTCCCCCCCGCCACCCCCATCTATCTGTTGGTAATTTCTTGAATCTTTTTCTTACTATCTGCTTCTGACTTGAATCAAAATCAGAATTCTGGGTTATATTGATCTTGGGTATGTTTTACTTTGCAATCTTATACTATAACAGATTCTTTGTGTCACTATCTAGCCTAAACCAGTAGAGAACACTGTCAAATATCTAATCAAGCTCTTGTTATTTGATTAAAAGGTGTTTTTTTTTCCTTCAACCTTTTGAATAGGAAGGATAATTATTCTTAAATTATCTATTAATCCCTCAAGGACAGGATTCTGTCACCTTCCTTTTTCATTGGAATATGTTTAATATCAACAGTACAATCTGGAATCCCTAACAGTTGCTCTGCAAAGTAAGACTAAACCCATTTAATCTCTTTCATCAGTTCTGACATCCTCAAGTTTCCTTTGAGGAAGAAAGATGGGGAGAATTCGAAGTCAAAATTATCTTCAGGTTTAGTTACATATATATCAGTTTCTGCAATGAAATGGGGTGAGGATTTTTAGTCCTCTGAAAATGTCATTAATGTGTGAAAATATAAACCCTGAAAAAACCTTCTCATGAAAATGTTCCCTACTCACGCAGGGAGTGTGCAAGACCTCCTTAAAAGGTTTTAGTAGAAGTATAGAAAGATATTTTCTACAGTTATTCTACTGCTACAAATGTTTTCAACATTCCAGACTACAGCAAGAAAATATTCAAACAGGCGGACATCTAATACTCTGATTCTGCTAGTGGAATTATTAGTGGGTGCACATTTATGCCGAGACTTTTCTGAAGTCCTTAATTCATTGGGTACTGAATTTTCCCTTTAATCTTCTCTCCTCTTTCTACCATTGACAAGAAAACTCACATTTTTTATTAATGAAACTGTTTTTCTTTTTTTAGATATTTACAAGCTAAGAGGGCAGAAAGTCTCAAAAATGAAAGTTTAAAAACAATTTATTCATGTTTAAAACTCCATTTTAAACACGAATAAATCAGACATAAATGGAAGCTCATAAAGATTGTGGTGTGTTTGTTATGTTCATTTGATAGCTTGTTTAGATGGAAACAATGCTGACTATTTGCCATAAATTTTACTGGAGATTTTTCTTTTTTTTACTTTATTAATATTGTAGTTTTAATCCAAAGTCAAGTAATTTGATGAAGCCACATTTATGAGTATTTGTAACTCTGCTAATTTAAAGTGCCTACCATAGATTACAGGGTTTCTTCCTAGGACTTTAAAAATAATTTTTAAATCTCTAACTTTGAAAGAAATCACTGAAACAATGAAAACACTTTTATACTGCCATGTAGTTGAATCACAGTGTTATGGATATATTCTATGTTAATGGAATGCAGACGAATTCATTCAATTTGCTCATGAGCGGAACTATGTCTTCATAGGTCCTCTACTGACCCTTAATTACAACATCTGAAAACAGTGTTTAGAAATTACCCTTAATTATGTAAAGCCAGCTCAGGTGTAGAAGTAAGATTAGTCTCACCGTAGGTGCATGTATGAGAGAAGCAGTGTTAGCCTCCATGATTTATAGGAGCTTGGTTCAGTAAGCTTGAGAGAATTAACATAATTCTGCAAGCCTATTAATTGTTTATATCTCAATGTAGTTCTTTAATGAAAGTTTTTATCTTTAGTACTAAAAAGTCACTGGCGAAGGAAATATCGATGCAGTGTTGATCTCCTACCTGGTATGAAACTAGGCAGTTAGTTGCTTGAGAAATAGGATCAAACTCCTCAGTGAAATAAAATAATTTGGTTTCGCACTTGAAAAGGACTTGTTCTAAATAATGAAATAGAGCATAAAGAGCAGTTTCAAATAAATGAATGAAATCTTTCTCTGCTTGTCCATGGAAAAGAGCTTAGATACCCTATTTAGGAAAGGATTCAGGATAGTTAGTCCCAAATAATGCATCTCTCAAACTGACTTTGGATTGGAGGTATATTCTTTTATAACAAAAGTTTAAGTGGTTTCTTACTCTCTGACTGGTTCATTCATGTCCTGTTCTGTGATGAACTAATCTCTCCAGGCTTTTTAGGGAAAACCTCTGCTACACAATTTGTGGGTTTCATTCTACTACAGGAGTCAGCACTGAAAATTTGGCATCTGAGATTATCAGTCTCTTTTTCATTCTATCTATTCAGCTTTGAAAAAAAAAATCTTGTCTTAGACTGCCCCAGACTACTAGAAATTAGAGGTGGTTATAAACACTATAGCATCATATTCACAAGCAATTTTAGATATGCTTAGACATGCGAAGTAACTGCTATATTTCATAGTGATTTATTTATGCTTTATTTATATTTTATTTTATATTTTATTAATGAAATTCTTTAAAAGCTCCATTGTATCTTTTGTCATAAGCATAACTGGTTGCTTTGAATGAGAAGTCACCTCAGAAAGTAGAGTACTTTTGTTTCTGTAACAGCAAAACTCTAAAATATCACATACATCTCTTCATACTCTCCCCGTTCTTCCTCAACCTGTTTCTGTCAGTGGAAAAGCAGGTAAGTTGCTCTTGTTTCACCTGAGGTACTACACCATTGAATTAAACAGAACATTTCCTTGGAAAAGTGTAAAATTCTTATGTTCCAGGCTTACTGGCTACATCTACAATATTAAATGCTTTTACACAAGGTGAAGTGTTGTAGAGCTATTGTGTCCGCTCTGTTCAAAGCTGTTTAAATTTAAGCAGTAGTGTTGCCACACATGCCTTGTACAACTCAACTATGAACCTTCCCAGAAGATTTCTTCATGAGTTCCCTATGGCCCTAGACTAAAATTACTATTTTTGGCAATTTTTTTAATTGCAGTGTCTGAAAAGACAGCTGAGTTGCAGACCACCAGAACTTTGTGTTTTTTACATAGTACAGAGTATATGTTTGAAAGGCTGGGATGGGACTTCAAAGTACTTAAAAATGTTTGCAGACAAAGCCTGATTTTGTGGTGGGTCTAGGAAATCAGACCTGATGCTACTTTATTCTTGTTGATTGCAGCAAATTGTGCTTGAAATAAACTATCAAGGTGTTATGCTGTTTCTTCTCAGGGTAGAGTAAGTTTATGCTACCAAAGATTTCAGGAGAAAATGAATGTTTTTGTAATGTTGGTGCCTGGGGAACTGGGACACAGGAGTAAACCATGGAGTTAACTTAGCTGGTAATGTGGATGTGCAGCATGTCTGTCACTCCTGTAGCTCCCACGCAGCAAAACTGAAAGCTCTTCCAATATAATTTCAAATGATGAATGAGTTTGAGAATTATACCATCTGCTTGCTGACATAGGGAAAAAATGTGTAATTCACTGAATTCATTATTCCTTCAGGTCTGATAACAGCAACAGATTGTTTGGAGGATGTAAACATCAAAGAGGGAGAAATGTTATTCACAAGGAAATGGCTTCATATTGTGAGATTAAATTAACAGAGTAGGAATGCTAGATTAGGGGAAGAGGGGGTAAATTGGCTGTGCTGACAAGCAAGATTCAGAGTCCATTGAGATAAGTAAGAAATTAGAATATGAAAGCAAATAGTTTAATATGGAGGATTTTTGGTAGCTTTCTGAATTTCCTATATGTGAAGGGCAGCCTGGTTTAGCAGATACTAAGGTTACAGAAGAGAAAGAAGGGTCACATAGACTTATATCAAAATGATCTCTGTTGTACCCATTGAAATTCCAAATGAGGGGAAAAAAATCCCTTAATTTGATAGTGTAGAAGAACAAGTATCCAAAGAATGACTTTGTAGACATTTTGTAGATGATAGTATCTCTGTGGATAACACAGCTTTTCAGATATGGCTGGGGTAGAACCTTGAAGTGCTTTATCTATGCAGGTAAGGCAAAGGCATTGTTCTGAATCTGTGTTGGTAGAGTGTATCTGTCAGATAGGATGTCAAAGATGCATTCATTTTTAAGTGCTAATGACATAATTCCTGCCAAAGTCAGACACAATTTTAAAATAAATAATTTTTTTTTTAAGTATTAGAAGCAATTGTTTGGAACCTCTCAGTTAACATTTAAAAAATACCAACAGATGGCTTTTCCTGCATCCATGCAGCTGCTGATTCCAAAATAAGTAGTGCTGAGAGACTTCTGGTTGAAGCTAAGGGACAGGAAAGGCAGCTGTCACTGAATATCTTAATTACAGCATTTACAAAGTTTTAATTAATGTAATGTTGTTTCTATAGCTATATTAATGTAACATCCATTAGTAAGTCATTGGTTATACTTTGTGAATTAAATTAGGAATTTGGCACACATAAGAAGTTTATGGAAGCAAGTGTTTGATCTAACTCTCCAGCATTACAGAGGAAGAATGCATTCAAAATATAATTTGAAAATGTTAAGTTTTCAGAACCACAGATGATGTGCCTTTATACAGTAAAATGATGGTAGACCACTTGCTGGAACTTTGATTTCAAGATCATTCACCATTTTTTCTCACTCCAGAAATCTTTTATTCTTGTAACAACCTGATAGAGGCTTAAAATAATGCTTGCCTTTCCCCTGACTTTTCTGAAGTCACATAACAATATCAGAATAAGGCATGGGAGACTGCTGTTAATAACACAGTCCTCCATTTTAAGAACATTCTCCTTCAATTGATTTGATCTAATAAAGCACTAGTTTTTCCTTTACTCCTTTATTTCCCAAATGCCATCTAAGTTTGCTCTGACCAGACAGTTAAATATCACTGTGCTTTGTTTCTGAAGGCTGTCAGTTAAATAAGAAAGACCATGGATAGATACTTTTTCTTGGTAAAGCTGTGTTTGATTGCACAGAAGTACATTCATCCAGTTTTCTTTGGATGACTATAAGAATTTTCTTCAGTGTTGGCCATTTTGAGTTGAAGAAGAGTGGGAAGTCTATACGGATGTCATGTCTTTTGCAACATAATTAGGTGAAAGCAGTTGCTGTAAATAAAATACGAAGTGGGATTAACAAGCCCTTCCTTCAGTCTGGCCTGCATTCTGTTTTATATGGCAGATGTTGTGGCTACACAAAGGAGTAACTGAGAAGCTTGTTCTGTTATTTTGTTAAGGAAACTTCCCGGTCTGACCATTGACAAGCTGTGGCAGCGGCACTGCCAGCTCCAGGAACTGTCACTGCTGGGATCAAAGCCCCTTCACAGCAGCGGCTTCAGTGACCCGATGGGTCCCTGCTTGACTCCCCCCACACCCCCACTCACACTCCCACCCCCACTCACACTCTCACTCACACCCACACTGGTTTCCTGACCCGCTCAACCCTGGTTTTTCCACGACAGAGTCTCTGATATCTTGTTCCAAAAGCCATTTATTCAGAGTGCAGTAACACAGAAACAGCTCAAGCTGGTGGCCCTAAGGAGGGGCCCCCAACAAAGGTTCCCCTCACTGTCTACCCAGTTTCACTCTTCCTCCCCAGTCCTCTGTTCCTGCCCTCCCTTTCCATTGCTCATCCGCCTTGCTGGAGTCACTTATCCTCGTCTCTGTTGTTATCCAAAAGATCAGCAGTTCCCTGCTCTGCTCCTGCTGTGTCTCTCAGCGTTCCTTCCCCTGGCTGGCACCCACCTTCATGTCCTTTATTATCCCAAAGGTTGGCAGTTCATGGCCTCTTGCTTGGACTCTCACCCAGAGCTCAGTTTGCATTTCCACATCTCAATCTACAGCTTGCAGATTTCCTTTTATTTTCCACATGAAGTACTGTGTGAAGAATACATTGCAGAAATATCTGCAGACCATGGTGACTGAGGCAAGGCTTGGAAGTATGAGAAAATCAGTACAATACAGAAGATTACTTGCCCTTTTGGGAAGGGAGTTTCATGCAGAGCAGATTGTTTGAATTGATAACTTTCTTGTGTTGCTAGTAGTTTACCTAGGAAAAAGCATTAAAAACTTTTATTCTCTAGTGTGGAAGGTAATAATAAAAAAATCACCAGCCAATGAAACCCTGTAGGTTCCCACTGCAAGACAATTGAAACATAATGGAAATTCAATTGATTTTCAGTGGGGAAGGCTGCAGGGCACCAATTATCTGTGCTCCAGAATTGTTGCTTGAAGTGCAGCTACACATTGAGGAGCCAATCAAATGAATTTCAATCCCTGCATGCAGCATGCTCCTGACAACAGCATAAGGATCACATTTTTCAGCTTCTAATTAAATGGACATATCAAGACAACCTTTGCTTAGCTTTTAAAAGGACATTTGAAATGCTCCTGAAAAAATGAATGCCACATATTCAACAGCAGTTGTGAAAAACTTTTATAAATCTCACTTTTAGTGATTATGAGTTATATTGCTTCAGCCTGTATAAATTCCAGCTTATGACCAGTATGTCTATATCAGATTTATGTGAAGGGCAAGTGTTAATTACAGTAGTTAAAAATATTTGAAACTGGCTTTTTATTTTATTCCTTGATGCAAATAAATCTAATAGCTGTTAAGAATATTTATTGCCTGCACATGAAAGAATTACTTTTTGGATTTTATTGAAGAGTTTTGTCATCCTCTCTGTCAGCTGCTGATGGACTGCAAGCAGATAACGACTGTCTCAGATCAGGAAGCAATGGCAAATCAAGACTTATGGATAGAATGAATCTGAACTATTCAGAGCAGTGAGGTAGAGCAACAAGGCAGAGATTTAGCTACTAAGGGAAATGGGTAAAAGTGGTTGAAAATACTGGGCTAGAATGTCATCTGGTTTCTGAGGGACATTTTTGGTTTCTGAGGGACATTTTTCACTTCAGGTTTTTTCTTACAATGTGGATAACATAAAAGAGAATAAATTTATTAGGTAGATATTTTTAATCGATCAGAATAAAGAAAAGGACCACTGTTTAGACAGAAGTTTTCAAGAAAGGTATCTTCTTCTACAGTGTATCTGAATTTGAAATAATTTATGCATTCCATTAAGAGTATATCTATGTTTAGATATGCATAATTATTTCTTGTTCTCTACTCGATAATACTAAGCTCTTGAGCTTGGAGCTTGAGGCACTTCAGCCTCAAAAAAGATGTGTGCCATCTCGCAGGAGTACAGAGCATGATCAGACATTTTAAAAATGAGGAAATATGGAAATATGTGGAATTTAATTCAGGAAAAGAGCGACTGCAGGCAGACATAACAACCATTTTTAGATAAAATGCAAAATAGAAATTAGTAAATTGTTCTCTGGGTTCCAAAACATTTACAGTTCCTTCAAGCTTTGTAATGACATTTTCATGTTTAATAACTGTATTCCCTCTTTTGTCATCCAAGACAAGAACAGGCTTAATATTCAGCAGAAGCAATTTCAATTGGGCATTAGGAAAACATTTCTGGTAGACCAGCTAAGGAATGTCAATAAAAGTAACAAAATCTGCATCATTTAAAGAATGATTTAGGCAAACATCTGCTTAGAACAACATTATAGTTTTTCTTACCATAAGATTGGGTGGAAGAGAGCTAGATTACCCATTTTCCTCAAGGCAGCTTTACATTAAATTAACAGAAAAATGTGCTGAAGTTTTAATAGCAGTTGTTCATGCCTCTCATGCTTCAAATAGAAAAGAATATTTGCTTGGTATGCAAGACTAACAGAGAAAGTGAGTGTCATGAAGTAGTAACTGACGTGACTTTCACACCTTTTCCTCCTGTTCCATACTGGGATGAGTTTCACCTCAAAGGAGAAAAATGTTTCCAGGGTCCTGTGCTAAAAGGAATTGCACATTGATGGCGTACACATTTATTATAGACAAAGTTATGTTGTGTATACCATTAACATTGCAATTTATTCCTCTTGGCTTCACTGGTCTACTTAGAAAGAAATATGCTCTTCAAGATGACAAAAGAAGTCAAAGGAACCCAGAGAGACAAAGTGAAAATCACTTGGGAGGCACAGGCAAATCATTGTATCAGTGAAGAAATTAACAGAAAGGATAATATGGAACGAAATTGCTTTGATTGATTGAGATACCTAGAAATTATCAGTTTTATGTATTGTTCTGTCAATTTCTAAGTTGCATTAATTGAATAATCCACATATATTCTTTCTGAAATTGTAATTTTTTTTGTCATTCCTAAACTGGATTTCTTTCTATTGCATATGGGATGTGAGTACTTTGTCCTGTATAAAGAAATAGAGCTGTTCCAGTTTCACTTTTTAACTGGAATGATAACAGTCGCCTTTACATAAATCTGACTTTTGTCCTTTGCTTTCTATTAGAACCTCTATCAATAGATGGTGACATATCCATTTCCCTCCTTTAAGCTGACTTTACACTTTCACAAATGGCTGCACAGCATGTAATTGTGATGAAATAATTCTCCTGAACTGATTATATAGCTTTGCTTGTAACTCTGGAAATTTGAATTTGTTAAATGGACACCCCTGTCCTGCTGAAGGTAGAAAGAAACATAAGGAGAAGAAAATCAAGGGAGGTTTTTTCCTGAGCTTGCTCTTTGACTTTGGGAACTGCTGATTCCACTCCAGCAAACACCTCAGGTGTGTCATTCAACTCAGTAATCAGACTCCTACCTGTTAATGCTATCAGCTGAGATTTAAGAGCAACCCAGCTCCCCAAAGGGGAAATCCGGAGTCAGACCCAGTTGTCTAAACACAGGTGTCAGTTACCCTACAGATACTCTGTGATTTCTTATCTGCTATCCAGCTGCCACATCAGAAGGAATATGGGTCTTCCAGAGGTCAACATCATATTTGCCACGCTGTTGGAACATCCTAGACACTCTAAAGTATTTCACCTGACTAAGTGTTCTACGTTGTCTAAAGTGCCTGTAGATAAGAAGTAGAGTCATACACTTGTTGCTGTTCAACTCTCTAGATTCCAAGACTGTTCTGATATCTCTATTGATGATAGTGGAAATTTAAGGATATCTTACACATCCCAGCAGCTGTGTAAAAAGTAAGCTAAGTATTGGTCTGCATCTTTCTCTTTTTCAATGTAACTATATTGATGGATACAAGTCCTTCTTGTCAGATTAAGAGGTTTTTTTAGTTAGTGTGCTATGTGAAATTCTGGATACATATTTAACTGTAGGGAACCAGTTGCAAAATAATACAAGAAAACTCTAGGAAAAATATACTATAAGCCCAGAATTGTTCCACTAATTTAAATTCAAAATAATTTCCCACTGGACTTTCATTCTTCACTTCTAGGTCTTGTAAGTATACCTACCTAAAATTTTTGATTTTTAGCAGACAATTTTTGTACTGTAGAGTCTTGGGATATGTCATCCTGTTGGAATGTTATGGAAAGTATAAGGATTTTTCACATAATCAGGCAAGAAATAGGTAACTTAAATACCTAAAGAAATAACTGTCATGCCCAGGTCATACCAGGGGCACTACAGAAATTAGTAAAGGGAATGAATTAGCTGATACAGCTGCAGAGACTGCAGCCTGACAACATCTGAGAGAATGCATGGATGCAACTCCAGAAATAGACCAAAGTGAATGACCAAATTTATCAGGCTAGAAATCCCTGTATGTGTCTGTTCAGAAGAAGAAAAGTAACACTAGAGTAAATAGGAAGCAAACCAAGAAAATGATGAAATAACAGCAGTTGGAGGGACAACAGTATTTCCAAATAAAGAATTAATTGCTGTGTCTAGATGGTTTAATGACAAGATCATGGGGACCAAAGGTGATAGTTTATTAGATACAGAAAGTGTGGGAAGCACCAAAAATTTACCTGCTCCAAAAAAGCCACCAGTAGCTGCCTGACTTGCTGAATGTTCACAATTATCAGGCTGAGCTCAAAGTTAGGGGAGGCAACCATGGGTCTACTTCCCTTCAATGGAGCCTTCCTGACAAGAAAACTCACATAGGTATAGTAGTAAGGGATTTATTGAAAGAAATGACATCTGGATGTGTGGTTCTGTATTGAGTTGAACATTCTGCAGTGATTATAACCAATGAATTAGCCAGGTCACTAAGAATATAGAGAAATTTACGTATAGCCCATAGATTTTCTTGCAAAAGGTTTGAGTGCTTTCAACCACAGTCTGTAGTCTAATGGTGGACAGAGGACTTGTCCTTGCAGAAATCCCTTCATAGACTTATTCTTGTTAACCTAATTTGTTGTTTAATTTTGAACTCATGTATCGTTTGCCCCATAATGCTATTTCTTGACTTTAATTTATTGGTTCTTTAAAAAATAAAAGGAAAGCAGGTTTCTATGATTCTTGGGAGAGTGTCACTACAAAGTTAATTATTTGCTTATGTTGAATTTTCTGTAAAGGAATTTATTTGATTGCACATGAACAAAATCACTGAGTACTTTGTGGCCATACCAGTGGCATTTGAAGGACACTTTTTACTCTACCGGTGACTGAATAATTTTCTTCAAAAATGTCATTCTGCCTGCATACACCATGGATATTTTTGGTGTGTATCTCTAAAGCATTCAGGAACAGGATATACATTTTAACAATACCTTTCACAAGAAAGACATAATACCTAAAGTTGAAACTGAGATTCTACATTATTGTAATAAAAATAACTATGGAACCAATTATGAACTTTCATTTATCTGTGTTTTTGTTATCTTGTCAGGTGTTTCTTCCAGCTTAGTTCCTTGGGAAATGTTAGCTGCAGCTCAGATAATTAAAAAAAAGACCTTGAGGACTGCTGTGAACTTGCCAAGAACTGTGCTAAATGGAAGGAGTGTTTATCATTACACTCTTTCAAGCATGAGACAGAAGTTTCTGCTAAAATAAAGCTGGTCAGAGCTGTGATTCCATTTGATCCAGAAAAGCACACCCTAGCATTTTTAGTTTAAGGATATATCTAAGAGTATAAAATTTTGAGATATGCATCAACACACAGTACACAGCTAATGAATTGTTCATGGATTCATCTCATAGCAAAAGTTATGCTGATCATCCTGTCCTTTCTCTCCTGTAAGGTACATTCCTTCAACCATATGGCAAGGTTGGATTTCTCCCCCAGCCTCTGCCTTGATTACTCTCCTGCTTGCAGAGAGAAGCTCAGTTTAAAAGGAATTTGAACTATTGCAGTGAAGTTCATTCTGCTGTATAAGCAGAATTTTAGTGACCAGTCCTTGTCAATGTATAATTTTGACACTCTAAGAATGACTCTTCAATGTATAGCTGGTGAAAGTATTTCTGAAATGGAAAAGAAGAAAAAAAAATCATTAAAGCTTTTAGAGAGGCAATTAATTCCCTTCAGAAATTCCTTTCCATATTTTAGAGACTAACTAAACGATTTTAATGGTGCAAAGTGCTATAGCAGCTGTTCATCAAGGAAGAAATGAACACGACAACAGCTTCCAAGTGTACCATGATTACTGTTGCTTCTTCAATCTCTTTACTAAAGGTTTACACCAAAGTTGCTGTAAAGAATCCATTTAATGCTAGTGCTTTTTACTAAAGGACAAAGTTGCTGTAACAGCAAAGAATCCATTTAATGCTAGTGCTTTTTAACCCAAAAAAGACTTTTCCTTTCTTCTCTTCCCAACTCACTTTTACAACTGACTATTATGCTGTGTTCTATGAAGGATATGTAGCTGATTAGCCCCCTCAAATCATGGCCTACCTGTTCCATGTTATGTATTTATACTGTACTTTAATATCACATATATTAATCTCACAATACTATATTTTTACATAGTCTGTGAGATCAGAAGTGTTGTTAGGAAATTAGTTTCCAAAAGTTTGTCTTACCCTACTCTGAAGTTAATTTGGTACTCTATAACAGGAAAATAAGATTATTTGTTTTTTCATGGAAAAATGACAATAAGGGTAGTAGGTCTTCTTCTTCCTGGTTGTTGTGTTATGGCACAGATATGGAATAGACAACCAATGGGGAAAAGTTAGTCTGGTCTTTGTTTTTAGTCCTTGACTTCTCCAGTGAAATGGAACGGAGACCTTGCTGAAAGCCTGATTGTATTGTCAGGACAGAGTCAGGGAGGGCAAATGAAGCCAAAACAAAAATATAAGATTCTTTCCTCCTCTCTGACCCGGTCTGAACTTGAGGTGAAGTGGTTTTGAAGGTGAAATTAAGAAGATCCTTCATGTGTGTGACAGCATCTTAGATTGAAACCTTACTCAGTTTCTTAAACGAATTGGGTCCCTGAGGGCTCGTGACTTGTGGGACTTCTTTGCGAAGTACAAAAATCACCCCAGCTAGAAACAGACTGAGATGAAAGACTACAGGACTGTTCCAAGACTGTCCTCCCTGTCTGGACTGCTGTTGCTGGAACACAACCCACAAAGTGTCCTGGTATACCAACCGCAGGAACGCACAGAGGAAAGTTATACAGGTACTGATACACCAATGCTTATCCAAACCTTGAAAACAGAACTAAATAATAATTTGGCAACAAACAGATGACTTTTTAGCCCATAAGTTTTGTAAGTTTTGTTATGTGTTCTTGCAGCACTATTTTCCAACAATGAATGTCTGTATTCTATTACCTAATTTCATAATAAACTTATCTCCTTTCTGTGTTTTTCTTTCTGCTAACAGTTACACCTTCATTGTGCAAAAGATCTCCAGTAAATTGTTACAGATACCAAGGGCTCTGGAAGAAAAGTTTGACACATCCAAAATAAGGACTCTGCCCTCTGAACTCCTGAGGAAGCATCTCTTCCTGAATCAGCTATACTTTTAGTGAAGCAAATAAAATTCTTAGAAATATAATAGAACTTAGAAGAATGAAAAGTAGACTGCTTCCTTTTCTTTGTAAATGATGATTTTAGCAGAAGGAACACACCAATTCTAACCTAGTGTTAGTAAAAATCTAATGTTCCAGTCAAGGGCATTTTTATTTGAAATAAGCTGTAATGGTGTTTAGCAGGAAGACTTTTAAATTGCATATATATTTAAGAATGAGATACAATTTCTCATTAAGATTTTTCATTAAAAAATTAAATAAATTTTGCAGTTTTAGAATCAGTAGGTCCAGGTTTTTAAATACCTATGGCATAATCAGATATATAAGCCACAACACAAAGGTTTGGCCTGCTTGTTTTGTCAGAGTGACTGCCACTCAAGTCCTTTTTTTGTCCAGGAATCTTAGCAAACAGCTTTCAGGTTTATAGTTTCATTACTTTCTACAATAATAAACTTTTCCTATAGTAATTCATGTGCTCTGTGACTGTAAGATGAGTAGTGGTGAACATTCAAGTAAGGAGACAAGGCTGATCAGTCAGATAGTGGCCTTTAAACATCTCCATTTTCTAGAATATGTTTTCACAGCTATCCAGTTCCTGCTTATGGAAAATAAATAAACAAAAGGAAAAAACCACCACAAATCCTCTCTCATAAAGTTCTTTATGTCTTCAGGATAGAGAAATTTTGCAGTAAGACAGACTGAACAGATTTGACTCTGTCTCAGAGGTTTGATTTCTATTCCTAATATTGGACAACTTACCCCACCACAATTAAATGCGAAGTGCACAACTAGATCAGTGCAGAGCAAAATCCAGGATTTCCCTCATCTTCTGCTTCACCTCATTGGATCTTTGACTTATGACTTTTGTCATAAGCTTGCTCAACAGCTTCCCAGCTTCCACTAAAATAACCTAGAGCTCCCTTCCACCTCACTCTTCCACTGCACACCTGTTAGTCGAGTGACCAGGGTATTCACCTGAAGAAAAGCAGCTTTAATCTCACTCTGCCTCATGAGGAAATTGAGCCCATGTCTCTCATTTCTTGTATAGGAACTGCAGCCCTGAGCTAGCAGCAGTGATGATCTGGGCAGCAGACTACCAGATTTACTGACAAATGGCTGCTGAACACAGAACAAGGGCAATCTGCTGCTTCTGGACCTGGCCACATTGACAGGTCTGCTCTGACAGGTGTATGTTATGCAAATCAAGGTCAGTGGTACCACTTTTCCTCCCTGCACACTTTTGAATTAAAACAACCATGACTGATGTGTTTTGTGTTGAACTCAATGCTTCTCCAGTGGATTAGACATGATCTGAGCACACACTTGATGAATTTGGACTCCTTGGGGATGTCCTCTTTATGACTCAGGGTTACTTTGGCATTTGTGGCGATGGCACTACCAACACTTCTAAAAGTGCCTGGATTCCTATTCTTAGGGCACTGAATTACTATGGAATGATGAGGTCCTATGCAGAACCACTGCTTGCTGTGGGTGCTGGTCCTATTTTGCTGAATCAGAAGTGTTTTTTTTTCAGTTTTCTCCTTAATTTTTTTGCTGTTTCCTAATATGCCAGCCCAAAACACATTGAAATGACTTAATGGCAGCTGCAATGGTGTCAGACCATATCACTACATCCACAGGTCTGACCCTCAATTGTGATGCCATTCTTTAGGTGTGTTATATTTGACGTTATGCCAAATAAATAAAAGGCTATGGGACCCTTTGAATACATTCACCTATGATTGAACTTTTGATAAAACAAATAATTTGAACCTAGTCAGTCATTAGGTTCAATCTTGTGCTACATTATCTAGCAGTTTCTTTCTAATAAAATTGTATTGCAAATTTGATACCATACATTTGATTATTTATATTCAGGAAAAAGTGATATGAATATATAGTGAAAAAAGTGAGGAAAATCTTCTGTTTAGAGTAGATGAGTAGATTAGTAGAAGAAATTTAATTTGCCTGAGTTCCAGTGAGAAGGCTGTATTTACCTTTGTTTACCTTTGGCTACATCTCTGGGGTAGAGTTGCAGCTATTATAAATTAGCTCAGTCAATCAGAAATCAGTGAAGTTAAACAGATTTATTTGAGGTGACGTTTCTGTCTTTTATATCCTTCATTCCAAGCACTAACTCCACAGGATTGTGTGACAGTTAGTTTGCTCTCATATTTTGAAGCAAAAGGGTGGAGACAGACAAAAACAATCTTTAGATACTGAATTAAATATTGTGTTTACTCTGTTCTTTCGTGCTCCTAAATTTTAGGAAAAAAATTTCACTTGCCGGGCTGATCTACACAACCTTCTTTAAATGTCCATATCTCAAAATCAGAAAAGAAAAAATTTAAAGCTTTATGAATATTTATACAGTGTAAAGTTGTTGTTGGACTACCTTCTAAAAGACAGCCAAATAATTTTGATAATTGTTCTGTTTCATTCTAGATGAAATATGGAGGCATATTTTCGGTAGTTTCATTGTCATTTAGATAACTGAAATTATAAATAAACATATGTCTTACAATGTGCAGATGAAATGGTACAACCTCTCCATAAAATACTGGTTTTCAGGTGAAGATTGCAGTTGCTCTTTATAACTTTTCCATACTATTGAGTTGAATAAGACAAAGTTTATGATGCTTCTGCATTGCACAAAAGGTCAGACTGATTTTATGCTATCAAAATCTCCTGGAATGGTGTAAACCCTGTGTCATCTCGGCTTCAACATTAATCTGCTGATTAGTCTTGGTGGTCATCCTGCTCATCTCAGAAAATGTGCTTGCAGCCTTCACTACAACAGATGACCCAGAAAGAAAAGAAATGCAAGGGAAGTGTAAATAATTCAGTGTCATTTCTTTGTTTAGTAACGAAGTTAGCAAAGAGAGAAGGTTTAAAACATTTTTTTTCTTAATGAACTGTGGAAGGCTTAAAAAAATTTATTAACTCCTTAAAAAACCCCAAACAACAGGTATATGGCAATTTTTTTAAAAATAACTCATTGATATCCTGAAGCTACTGTATTGAATGTGATTTATTTACATGTGGACTTTCAGTTGAAACTGTTCATTGCCAAAGATAACAAGCACTGCCGTCACAATCACTGGCTTAGTTTGTCAATAAGTACAGGGTTGTAGTGAAGAGAAAGCAGTAGGATATCATGATGCACCTGGACTAGGCAAGAGTCTGAGAATCAGTGGGAATCAGAAGATCTTCTTTTCAAAAGAACTTTTAATTTATAAAAAATAAACACAGGAAGACAGAACACAATAAGAGCTCCTTCCAAACTGGGATTTGTTTTGTATCACTTTATGTCACTATTTTAGCTATCCATATCATCAGAGAATTAATTCTCCCTGCAGAAATTTTGTTCATACTAATCTGTTAGTTTCTTCCTTCATTAAAGGTTAACAATTCAACTTCCCTATATTGAAACCACTTAAGGTTTTGCTTAAGTTTAAACATATGCCCAAGTCCTGTTAAAACCAAGGAAGATTTAGTTGTGAGAATAACTCATTGTTACACTGATGCAGACTTAATGGACCCCTAGACATTTCTAAAGTGGCTTAAGTTGATAGAAAGACCTCTGTTGATTGAAATGCTTTGTAGGTCAGGATCTATCTTCCATGCTGTAGAGACACTGCAGTGCTTGCTAATTTAGCCAAATGCTTTCACATCCTTCCTTGTTGAACGGGTATTTTAATTCAAAGTAACTAGCTGGATGATTTTTTTCTGCATGCAAGTATCACAAGTCTACAAGTGCCATAGCACAGGACTGAAAAGGCTAAATTCTCATAAAAAAATAATCAGTAAAAAATTAGCAGTTTGGGCTGAAGTTCCTTTCTAACAGTCTCCAGAAATTACTGTTTCAGGTACTGACAGAAGTGTTTTCAATCCAAATATTTTATTCCTTCTCTCTATTTAAACCAATATGACTAGCACTATTAAATAGGTATAGAAGTAATTAGTTTATAAGAAAGGCACTTACTGAACACTTATCTACATACTTACCTCTGCACTAACCTATAATATGTCTTTGTGGTAAGAGGTGTTTTTATAAAGGCAGAAAACATTAAAAAGTAGTTTATATTTTATTAATAAAATAAGATGAAGAAAAACTGCTTACTGATTACACTGTATTAAGTAACATTAAGTAACATTTTACTCTTCATTTCCACATGAGAAATTGAAGCCAACAGTAGTTCCATAGATAAAGAAAAGGTATTTTTGCTGGACCATTTTCCCTGCAGAATGGCTTTTGGGTGATGTTCTCAGTCCAGAATGTGCAATCAAATTCTGCACTGTAGAGGAGAAATTTGCATCCACAGGCAGACTGAAAGAGACTGTTTTGGCATGAGTTTCTAATTACTTCTTCTTGGGCCAAATTTGTTCTCACTTGCACTAGTCATCAATTTTGCCATTAGCAATTTATACTGAGGAAAGTGAAAGAGGAAATCTGTTTTCTTAATTCTGTCCTAATTTTTGTACTTTATTGATAAATAATCTGCAACAATCTAGATGTTATTGAGCTTCTCCTGTCTGTGATTTCTTGAATGTTATTAGTAGCATTTTTCTGAGGAGTAGATATGATTTCTTTCAGCATAAATTTATCATTCTCAAATTCTAGGCAGGAAGGAAATCCACACTGAAGAACTCTTCAGCTGGTCCCCTATGACACTGAATTCTCAGGACGAATTGACAATATATTTTCATTTTACCCTTGCAGCTCTTCATCTTCTTGGGGTTCAGAAAATATGGCAGGCTTCCACTAGACCTCTGCAACACTGAAACTTGCAGCATGATTTAAGAACAATTTTCATTTTAGGCTTGCAGACTTAGGACTCCCAGAAATGGGAAAATATGGCAAGTTTAGCTGTATAACTGCAGCTCCAATTCCCAATAGATTGTTTTTATGTTTGCTTTGGAGAGATTTTTCTTTTCTAATTTTCTTTCTGTTAAAATTGAAAAAAAATCAAAATCCAAACTTTGGGTAAATACTTGCATACTCATAATTCCCATAGTGATGGAATCAGTTTTTCTTCTAATTCCTGCATCTGGAGATTTGCAGAGCAGCAGAAGAGAAAAGCAAAACATGTTTTATTGAAAAATAATGTACTAAGTGGATTATAATGCCCACAGGAAAACAAAGAAAAGTCAAGAACATGGCGCAAATGACAGACATTATGCTGCTGCAAGTGGAAAAGAAAATGGAAGTTGGAGTTAAACACTTGTATGTGATAAAGAATCAGTGGAATTAAGAGTCTGTTCAGATAGGATGTAAGGAAACTCTTACTCGGTTTTTGCAGAGAGCATAATGTTTGGAGCTTGAGTTCAATTCAAAGAGAAACCCAAGAATATGTCTGGGCCTATCTACAAATCACAGAATCACAGAATGGTTAAGGTTGGAAAGGATCACAGTAGGGTCATCTGGCTGAACCTCCCTGATCCAGCAGGGTTTTCCTGGAACACATTGCATAGGATTGTGTCCAGACAGTTCTGGATGACTGCACCAATAAAACACAGAAGATAAATGCTTGCATCCGACTGAGGAGAAATGTTCAAGCTAGAAAACCCCTTCAGACTTCTCCTCTCTGGTCACAATGAACCTAATTCCCTTAGTCTGCCCTCACACATCATATACTCTTGTCCTCAACCACCTTTGTTGATGCTTCTCTGGATTCCCTCCAGCATGTCAGTGACTTTCTCACATTGCTGAGTCCAAACCTAGACATAACACTTCCCATGTGTCCATACAAGGGCCAAAGAGAGGAAATGACCATTTCCCCCAATGTACTAGCTATGATTTTAAAGCAGTGTGTGGGTAAGCCCTCACTGCTGCAGAGACACGCTGCCAGCTTGCGTTCCACTTGTTCAGCATGAGCACCCCCATCTAATGTTCTGCAAAGCTGCTCTCCAGTAAGCCAGCCCCCAGACTTTGTAATACATGGGCTTATTCTGCATCACATAGTTTATGTTTGGGTAAAATTAGTGCAACTTGTGACAGTCTATTTCTTCAGCATGTCAAGATCCCTCAAAAAACTGCCCTGCTCTCTGCCCAGCAAGTTGTTCATTATTCCTCCTTGGTTTGAATTTGGTTTGTGCACACACATGTCAAAATCCAAGTCATTACTTGCAGGAAAATACATGAAAGCAGTACTGATCACAGGGAAATGTCATTCATAACTGGCTACCAGTGGGATTTCACTGAACCTGCCAGTCCAGTCATTTGGCTACACACTTTGTATTCAACACATTTAGTCTGTTGACTGGATTTAGACTTCTAAACGAAATATTAGTATGGAAAATCTGAGGAAAACCTTGTTACAATCAAAGTAACTGATGCCCACTGGTCTCACAACACCTGCAAAACCTTGTCTCACTGCAGAACGTGGAACTTGCCTTTGGTAAGTCCATCATGACTGCAGTCATTTTACTGTTCTTCAAAGACCTGGATGCTGATTTCAAGAGGTTTTGCTCTGCAGCCTTCCCAGAGACTAAAGTATGACTTAGAGTTTCCAACATTCTCCTTTTTGTCCTTTTTGAGATGATACTGGTTAGCTCCATCAGCACAAATATCTGGTTAATTTGAAGTCTTTGACTGGAATGCAGAAACTAATATCAGATTGACATTTTCCTAAGAGACCCACATTTATAAATGTATCATATGACCTCAACACTCACCACATGGCTCTTTCTAAACTGTATCTCTCTCATTCTGTTTGCAATTTTCAATTTTTGTTCTTTTAGCTGTCTGCATTTCTACAAAACTTCTGTTGCCTCACCTCTTTTGAAGAGGTAAGATGAATTTCCAGGCTTTAGATATTTGCAACTCATAGGAAAATTTGACTGGAAAATTCACTGTTCCCTCTTCTGCTTTAAAGAGAAATTGCACACTACAAATCAGGTAAATCACAGCTAAACCTCTTTCTCTTCCCAAGCCATATGGCTATGTCCTTTCTTGTCCTCTGAGGCCCACAGACATCATCTCATCTAAAGTACTCCATGTCATTAAACTCCACAATTAGGGCTCGAATCCTTTTCTTCCTTTCATTTTTTTTCCTACTGTTAATGCCACACCACAAGTACACTCGCATTAGAGTCGTTTATTTGCTGAACTGAAAAATCAATGTGTTTGCATCTAATCGACAAGCTTAATTTGAGCAATTGCATCTGTCTAGTAGGACCACTTTTCATAGAGGGCTTTCCGCATGTGAATCTCAGATTACTCCTAGAAGAAATTGGTATCATTATCTTTAGCTTCCAGAAAGCTAACTTGAACCATAGCTGCTTACTGAAGTATTTCTGCAGGCTAGAAGCAGATTAAGGATGGCAGCACAGTTTGACCATGTACTCAACCAATGTTGTTTCCCTTGACTGTCTTAAAGAAACCTTCCTTAAGGCTCTCCAAAGAACATCAAATATTTCAGTTTTGAATTTTCAATCTGGACAGCATAAAACACATGGACTTCTGTCCCTCTATATCAAAGAATCAAAGCCAGGCTGCTACATGGCAGAACACACTTGGTAACAAGGACTTGCTTACTAAAGAAGAAAAAACCCTACACTTTTCATACATGAATACATTTCATACAATGTAATAATGCTATAGAATTTAACCTAATCGTTCTCTGAGTATTTTCAGCTTGATGCAGTTACCATCTCCTAGACAGAAGACACTTTTGTATAGTAGAAAGATTTTTCTCAATTTCAGGACTGAATAAAAATAATTAAAAACAAAGAAAAAGATCAGGCAGTATTTCAGGACTTGAGATACAGATGTAATTGGGAATTTCTGACATATCTAAACTAAAATAAATGCATATGTGTCTTAAAAAGCTAATTTTTAAAAAGGCTTATTTGTAACAGTATTCATAAATTAGGTAGCTGGTTTAAGATATTTGTGACCAGATTTGTTTTCTACTGATTGAACATATGTGAAGTATTGTGGCTTTTCATCTTTCTTGAAGAGGTTTTATTGGGTGTAATTTTTGATCATAGCTATATAGTGAAAAGTCATTATCTAGCTAACATCTCTTCTTCACTCAGGGACACTGGTTTATATAAGACTATTAAATAAACTTTTAACAGGAACTTTTTAAAATTCCTCAGTCAATGTTGCCCAGACTTCTAAAATGACTTTTTAAACTTCTTCCTTTGTTGAATTGCTTTATCCTATTGGTCATTTCTATGTTGGATTCTACATTAAAAAATAAAGGATCTATTTATTCTCCTGACACCTTTTATATCTTTTATCTCTTCTTTAAGAAAACATCTGGCCATTAGCATACTAATAGCATCTCTGCTGGTTCTTAATGGAGCTCCTTTTATCTTTATGATACCATCTGGTTTCAAGTTACTTTTAAAGAAAAAATGGGTAAAAAATTAACCATCCCAAAGGCTGTCCTCTGTTGTTGAAAAAGACTGTATATAGGTATTTAGTACCATACTTTGCTGATATCCTTTTATGCCATGGACAGAGACACCTTCCACTAGACCAGACTGGTCAGAGCCTGGCCTTGTCCATCTTATTCCACTCTCGTGTCTAGATGCAGAGCAAATAACTAGGCATGTAGTGATACTTTGCCTTCCAAGTTTTGCAGATATCTGGGGAGAAATGCCACCTTGACAAAGGTATAAAAGTGAAATTCATTTCTTCCCATCTGAATAACAGCCACAATGATGATAACAGCAGAAGTAATCATAGCGCTCACTACATAGGAGACAAAAAGTTAGGGTAGCTCCAATATTTGCCTCCCTTTCCTGCTCATTCCTTTGAATAAAGAGAACCTGTGTTCCACAGCAGAACAAACCTGGGTGGGGTGAACAGTGGGACGCATCCTTGCTCTTCATGACTCCTCAGGCTAGCTGAGGGAATCGTTAACATATAACACTAAGTACTCAGAAGAATTTTGCTTGCAATGTTTGCTTTGTTGTATCAGCTCTGACCTACACAGGTTACTTCTTCTGTTGGCATCATGCCTGTTGGACCTTCTGAAATGTGGAATACAATGCCTTTGTTTTTTATGAGAAAATGTTTTTAAATATATCGTATATTTTTATTGTACCTTTTATTCTTTTAATGTAATATCACTGTTGGATATAAAAAATTTAAGGTAGCTCCCGATAATAAAGCAACTGCTGTTGTAACAAAAAATTAGGTGAATTAAAGCCCAAAACTTTATTGTTGGTAAGTGTGAATGTTCAAGGTCTTCATAAACTTGAGACATCTTTCAATGTCATCATCAGGGTTTTACTAATTAATTACTTGTGAATAAATGTTTCAACAACTGGCTTCTAGGCAAAATCCTCTGAGGTTCACAGCCAACACCTCTAAAGTGTTGAGATAGTACAGTGCTGCAGCACTTCAAGTTGTACTGATCAGTCACATATCTTTCAGTAAGTTCAAATATTTTTGCCTGTGTTCTGAAGAAAGAACTTAATTGAAAACATGCAAGCCTGTAGTGTATAAAAATTAGATTAAGACACAAATCCAAAGACATCTCAAAGACCATTGAGTGTTGTTCATGGGCATGCTGGTACAGGTGTGCACACAGCTGGGGAGGTTCTGAGTTCTGAATATCAAGGAACCAATGATTTGGCAGATATCTCTAGGTGGTGCTGGTACACATATCTTTCATGCTGTTTTTCTTTACTGCTCAAATAGTGCCCAATTTTAGCAAGAAATTATATTGCTGTTAAGTTTGGTTGTGCAAATATCCCTGGAAGTGGCTACCCACGGAAGTGTTTGAGACCAGGCTGGATGAAGCTCTGAGCAGCCTAGTCAAGTGAAAAGTGTCCTTGTCTGGGACAGGGGGATAGGAACAATGTGATCTTTAAGGTCACTTCCATCACCAGGTATTCTGTGAAATGCAGTTACAGCTGGACTTTAAGGGAAATGAATCCCTCTTTCCCCCTGTGTTTTCCACTGCTCAGCTCAGTGATGTGTGGGTCCTGTCAGGTGCCTCTATGTAGTCCAGCAGCCCCTGGAAAAACTGCCAATTGCTTCAGACCCTCTGTTGGTCTGATGTGCATTTTCATGGCTAGAGGCAGAAATACAAGAGTGCTTTGCTCTGCAACTTAAATTCACAAAGTGCTTTCCAACATCAGGTCCAGTATTCCTAACCAAATCCAGTATCCTAACCTACTTTTGTTTTATGGTATATTTCTCAACCTTTCTGTAGTCAGAGATCATAGCTGACAGAAAAAGAATTCAGCAGAACCATTTCTGAGAAGAAAAGTCCATTGTGAGGTATAGTTGTAACCCAGCAGATCCTCTCCAAATATCATTACATTTCTGTGCCATGTATTTCAACATACTATAAGCATCTGGGAAAATATGTTGCAGGCATTTAATATTTTTTGAAATCACATTAACAAAAACTGGAATATACCACTTTGAGAAGATGAAAATGATTATGCTGTCTCTTTTATCTTTCAATTTTACTATCTTTTTTTTTTAATACCATCTGTAAGAACTCTTAAAATAAGGTACTCTTATTTTTCCCTCACTCTTCTTAGTGCATTCTTGTGTGCTTTAGTGACCTGTAATAATGATGATGTTATTGTCACTACTAGTGACACAAACACCTGATCAGCAGAACTGTTGTTTCAGGCTGTCTGAAAATTTCAAGCAAATTTCACTCTGCATGTGTGGATATTTTTAGAACGTGTTGTTTGTAAATATGATTTGTAGAGTATTTTGAAAAGATGCTTAAGACTAGAGAAAAACAGTTGGGAAGAAAGAAAAAAATGTCTTTCATTCTCAGTTAATCCTCTATCAAATTAAAAAAATATATTATATATATATGTGAATAGTACTTTTTAGTTTTCTTCAATGGTCTCTGGCACAGAAACAATAATAATATGGCAGGTTAACTCTCTGGTGCAGGGTCAAAGCAACAGGTCATAAATTTGGCATGTTTCTGCATTTGTTGAAGTCAGTGGAAAAGATTCCCTCTTCTGTATTAGACCGAAGAAGATCTCACCACAGAGTACTCCTGTGACATTAAATACACAAAACTTCCTCATCAATGTGGAGCTGTGAGATCAGCTCTGTAGATGGCAGTAACTGATTAGCTGTAATCATAGTGTCAGCATCTCAGACTTTCAAATAATCCACTCTCAAAACCTGGCACAGTTTGTTGTTTTTTTTTTTGTGAGAAGAGCAGCTTTTCCCCCTTCTTCATGACTTATTTTAATTAAGCTCCCAGGGTTTGCTCAGTATCATCCTTCTGTTTTCTGGTTTATTGGCTGTGGTCTGGAAAGCCATTGGAATGGTTTTCCAAGTGTAGCTGGTTAGTCATCTGCTACTCTAAATATATGTTTCCCTTCCAGAGCTATCCAGGAGTTTAGTGCATTTTTTGTAATTGCTAGTTCAAAGATCTCCTACAGATCTGTTAGGTTTTTCTTACACTTCATCTCCTTTACTGGATCACAGCAAATGATTTTATTTTTCATTTGCTGCAGAAGAAGAACAAACATAATTTTTGTTTAATGTCAGCAAGCTTTAAAAGAGTTGATATTTAACTTGTGTTAATTAGGAATAGTTTTTAAACACATCTTCTGTCTCTTTATTTATAGAAGAAAGGCAATTAGAATAGATAATTCCTAATGTCATCGCAGTACTCCGACCACTGTCTTGATTTTATCATAGGTCACATTTATGAAATGTCAATGTATTCAGATGAATTTGTTATTCTAGTCAGCCATTTTATTTAAATGTTCACATGAAGATGTAACAGATAAGACTGGATAAAACTCCTACTGGCGTCTTGAGAGGAATTTCAATGGGTTCTTCTTTCAAATATTTAAAGAACATTTTATATATTCCTGCTAAAATAACATTTACACCTGTCATAGGAAAACAGTATGTTTATGCAATTTATTGCTTAATGTTACACTGAGTCAGGTTCTGATGGTTCTTATGCTTATTCTACAAATAACTCTACAAATTAACATTCATGACATGGCTGGAGTCCCGTGTTTCCATTGTCATTGATATTTGACCCAAAAGTGACATCCCAAACGTACTACAGTGTGTTTGATCTGCACATTGAAAGGGCACTTTAAAATGATGATCAGTATCCTTTCTCTGCAGACAGAGAAAGGTGGGAGAACAGTCTTACTAAAAAAGTCAGATGTAAGTTCAAATCCTGTCTTGTAATTCATGTCACTGTCTCTTCCAATTCATTAACTCATAATAATCTTGTGTATTTGAACTGGATCATATATTTTCACATTATTGGTGACAAAAATCTTATTATAAGGGTCTAGATAGATTTTTTTTTGTAGGATTTTTTCTTTAAAATTTTTGGGGTGTTGTAATTTAATGTAATTTTGAAAGAAACAAAAATACTATCAAAATATTGCCTCAATAACTGTTAACATTTTGTTCATTGGTGGAGTTTATTTTAGCTTTTGAAAGCAGTAAATGTTAATAGTGTGTTGTTGCATTTATTTCCTTTTGGTAACATAGTATTTATCTGTACTTGAAGTTAAAGAAAATATGAGATTTATGTCTGCCTTAAAATTACTCTGCTTGGGAACTAATTCAACATATTTATTTTCCCAGTACTTCCAATTAGTAATCAATTTCCCTTCAATAAATTGATGAACAAAAAGACCCACTTGCATCAGAAATAATCTGGATATGGAATAGTAAAAACATGACAGCATGGCACAAAAATGCTTGTTTTTGTAGAACCAACTGCTTTAGATACAGCCTATCTTTCTATTCTCCTTTGGGTACATATCTAACAAACAAAAAAAAAATCTAAGTGACTGAGTCTTCTACTTAGAACAAACTTTTGATAATGCAGCAGAAACTAATAAAACCCTTCTAAGTTACTTAATTTGCTATGAGGCAAGAGATTTCCTTTATCAAAATAAGACTAAGGATCAGTGTCATTACCTGTCTATGAATCCTTACATGAATGTCTTATTTTGAATAATTAAATAGTTTATATAGTTTCCATCTGTTTTTGTCCTGTTTTAAAAAGGAAGACAAGCTATCGCTTGAAATTTTATTAAAAAAGTACCCTGTCTTGATTGTCATCAACTTTTCATAATCCAGTGGAAGTAGTGAGGAGATTTGGATTTTAAAATATGCTAAACTGTGGAATAGGGGGACATTCTTGACTAATGTAATTTAGAAAAATAATAAGTAGATTGAGTTTTGACACACATTTAATTCTGAGGTTGTCCTTTACCAGGTGCCACTGCTCTGAATGGTCTTCCTGGCTAGATCAATCATATGGAATCTATACATATATAGCTAAACTTGATCCACAGAAAAATGTGTATATGTAGAGCATATTGTCTTTAGCCTCTAGGGAGAAGTAATTTCATTAAAAAAAATGCTTTTAATCATCCAGTGTTCCACTTTTCAGTAGTTAATTATGATGAAAAGAGAGCTCTCCTCCAGCCTGTGGAAAAAAAAAAAAAAAAGGATAATCTACTTCTGCAGATATATATGTTATGTAAGATGTTCCCTTTTTAAGTCTAAAAAGAATCAAAGGAAATATATGCTTGCATGTGTTATATAATATATTTTTTTATACAGACAGCACATCGCAAGATATACAAAAGAGCAAATTTTCCCAGTATCTTTAGCTTTTCAAAAGAGGAACATGAGACCCTAATACATTTTGGGGTTTTTCTCTAATTTTTAAAGATAAGATCCTATGAATGCTCATTTCCCTAAACTTTGACTTAAAAAAAGCCAAAATAAATCATCCCAAAAAACCCCAGCCATCAAATCAACCAACCAATACTCCAAACCCAGTAGACCAACGGAAAAGTGAAGCTGCATGCCACATTTTGAAGCCTCTTTGATGGCCTCTATTTAGAGAAGTGCTGTTGTGGTATCCATCTGTAGCATCCATGCTGTTGTTGTATCCATCTTCAGCACAAAAGGGCACAGTGTGATATTAGATGAACCCAGATTTTCAAATATATCCTTGTCTCTTTAGTAGGATCATTGAAACTGTGAGACTGATCAGCTGACGCCAAACTCCAGCAACCTTTCTCCAACACTGGGCAAAACTACACACAGAGCTAGATCCTTGAGAGGAATGAAAGAAATATTTAAGAGTACGAAGATATAGAATAGTGTTCCTAGTGAGAAAAATTCTTCCAAAGTGATGAAAAACAGTGAGATACTCTGCTTCCCAGCAAGTCTTAGGATTTCCAGGTGACCCTTGCATAATGAGGTCCCTGTCAACCCAGTCAAGCTTTACAAAAATGAATATGTACAAGTGACTTTTGATGACTATAAATGTGGGCTGAGGAAACTGAGAAAGTTAGAAACTGCTTTCAAGTAACTGGATACATTTCTTTGTCCATTAATTTTCTTTCTGCTGAGCTGAACTCTTCTGTGAAGCCCGAAGATTTGTTTAAAACAGCAGGTGTCTAATGTGCAAGAAGACAATTCTCAGACATGTCCTGAGTCACCCTGAGACCTCTGGACATTTTTCTCATGTAGACCACAGTCTGATGAAAGTCAACCTTTTGCCTTTTAGCCCTACTTCACCCCTTCCGACTCTTTAAACCAGAGTGCACATGGCCTTTCAGGGATACTTAAAACAAATTGAGTTGCTGTCAAACAGTTCAGAAAATGAGTGCCTTCCTCTTCAAATTCTTGGCAGACAGTCAGGGGTTTTTTTGCAAAAAAAAATTTCTCTTAAAATCTTCTCTTAAAATAACTGGAATAAGATTGTGTGCAGTATTGAATCAAAAAATACATGAAATGCATTGTTTGGCAAAAACAGTGCAAAAACCGTGAGTTATGAACAGTTGGGGATGTAAGTTTTTTATTAGGTCCTTCATCTGGCAGAGTTTCACTTGACTTCCACGGGAATTTGCTTTGATGAAGATACTAAATAGGGAACTGTTTTACTGGATGAATCAGATGATTATTTCTCTTACATGGGAGATGCATCTTTGTATTTCAGCGCATATTAACAAAACATGAGTAGAAATGTAGGTTAAGCTCTGGTTACCTGAATTTTTGAAAGGTGACAACATACCCTAAAACTGAGGTTAAATTAAGAGGAGTGAATGTACAGGAAAAACTACTACTGCCTACACTTTATTGTGATGCATTGCTTGTCCCCTGTGGTGTTGGCAGTGTGCCTCAGGTTATATCCTCATTTACCTCTTGAGCTTAGGGAGGCAATTAGGAAACCCTATATTAAGTACATTTAACTTCACAAAGGTGAGTTTGAAGTATCCCTGTGCTTGGAAAGCTAAACACAGTGTTTTTTAATAGGGCTAAATTTCTGCCTTTGGAAAAAACCTAGGTTTGTGTTTGGTTTAATGAAGAACACATCTCGTGCTTCCTGCCTCTTGGATAACAATTACTGTAACAGACATATAATTGAGCCACCTCAGGCAGGATAAGGTGATACAGGAATAAGGAAACAAGAGGATTTTCCAGTCCTAGACTCCTATTTAAAGGAGATATCAGATGGGAGGATGAAATGCCAGATTTCTGGACTAATAATCAAAGATTATTATAGTGTACTCCAGAGCAGTACACTATATGGTCTCTACTCAGGTGAGGGTATGTGCTCCTTTAGCACCAACCAGTTTTCCTCATCATTCAGCAACATCAGCTGAGACCGACCTGAAGCCCCACTGATACAAAGCTGTGAAGAGCAGTGTATTCAATCCCTCTGGAGATGCTTGTTTCTTCCCCTTGTCTTTAGAAGGAGCTTAGGACATGCATGATACTGATTTAGGCACCTAATCTCTGGTCAGAGTATTAGGGGACAGATTATGATATTTTCTTTACTTTTTTTTTTTTTTTTCCAAGCAGGTGTAAACCTGCTGTATCTCACTTCTTTCAGAGTTTTCTGCATCACCCTCTGGAAAAATTCCTAATGTGACACTTTGCAAGTGTGTCACGTTACTCCACATGAAATATATGACTCTTCATTTATTCTAGAACTCATGTGTCATATGACATCATCCCTAATTGGAGTGTCCATTTATATCACAACATATCCTGCAAATTTACCAGATTGCTTTAATTCACAAATAAGGAAACTAGGCTGGTGTAAATTTTGTATAAAGCCAGCACACAGTATCATACCAAAGAAGCTTTCCTGAAAGCTTCAGGTCTCAGGAAATTGCATAGCTGTGTTTCTGAATTTGTGAACCAGGCAGTTAGTTGCTTCAGATTCCTGGTAATAAAACCTCTGTAAAAATTTAGTTAGATAGGATTACAGAATTTTTGTCATGAAAAAGTATATTTTATGGAAATTAGGGCTACTTGACCAGCTCCAAAGTGGTAAACCTTGATATTCAAACTGTCACTTTACATCAGTTGGCAATCTGACTTAATTCCCTTCTCCAAAGAAATCCTATTGCTCTCCATGAGCTTTTCATGATACCAGATCACAGCAAAAAACCAAATAGGCATTTAATTCTCCCTAGCAAAAACATTTTTTGAGCAGCTAACTTTACAATGGCAAGTGGCATTGTAAGCCCAACTGTCCTTGAAAGGTTCCTTTTCTTCTTAGAGGAAATGAATGAGGTTTTCTAGGTAAGATGAGTTCTAAGGTTAATGTGCTTGGTTGTAAATTCAGGCATGGGGATCCTTTGTTCAGAGGGAAAATGATAAGCTGTGGTAAGAATTAGTTGGTTTAAACAGTACATTAGGTGACAACAGAAGTAGTATCTCCATCTTGTAATGCACTGCTCTGATTTTAGTTCATTGATTTTAATGAATAATAATATGGGTAGAGAAATTTTGTTTGTGGTATCCAAAGGGGATAATTTATTTTCTTCTATGATTTGAGTTATTGTATTTGCAGGGAAAAAAATGGGAAAAAAAATAAAGAAAATTTTCTTTAAGAAGAAAATCCTTTTTCTTAAATTACAAGTAGAATGACATAAGACTTGTCAATATTCTATACTATTCCTATATTAACTTGCTTTATGCACATAAGTATTTTCAAACCTCACATACATGCCAGACTAGAATTTTTTTATGAGGCTGAATAACCTAGAAAGTAATTAATTTATATTCCTGCAGAAAGTAAAGGAATGGTTTTTTCCCCATTTTCCCATTGTAGGAAATTAATTTCATGTAGCTTGTAGCACCATAAGAACTTGATGGTTAAATAATTCTTTGTTGGAGATGGCAGGGCAGAACCTGCTTGGAAAGCCAGATGTGTTGTTACAGAGTTGTCAAAATTACTGCTATTTTAATTTATGGGTAAGAAATTATATGTTTACTAGGTAAAATAAGTTAAATAAAATAATTTCAAATAATTTGCAGATGTTCAGTAGGTCTGAGAAGAGTAGGAAATGCTGAGCTAACCTGGTGAGATGATACTCTTTGTGAAGAAATAGGGATAAGGGAAAAAAAGGTCTATTTATATACCTTCTTCTGAAAGAAAGTATTGTAAAGTGAGCAGAGCTTGCTCACTGGGCCACAGGTTGCTGTGATTGCTGTTTTCTTGATCAATTCTCCTCTTTCTATTTCTTATGTTTACTTGGTGTCTCCTGCATCTGGGCCAGCAGGAGCTATCTATGGGACTAGTGCCTGTTTTGTTACTTTATCTGCATTATTCATAGCACCAGATAGAAGTCACTGAATATAAGTGATGCTCTTGCCTGCTACCACATAACAGATAGTTATAATATTCTTATCAACACTACTCCTACTAGTCAGATGGAAGGCCATTTCTGCACTCCACAGCCTTCTGTAGTCTGAAAAAAATATTTCACATAGGGAAAAGTGTTACTATATAGGAGCTCAGGCTTCAGTCAGCATTTCTCCTCACTTGCTTCTCCTTGTCCTGCTTTCTATTTTATTTTTAATCGAGTTAACGACTCCTGTTGATCTCCTTGTGCCCCATTTCTGATTCTCTCACATGCCCTTTAATCCTTGCTCTCATATTGTTTTTTTCTCTTGCTCCTATCTCCTGAATCTTTTCATTGCCTAAACAGCCCTGTCTCAAATATCCCCACGACCCCCATAACTCCTGTACATAGAATCATTTAGGTTGAGAAAGACCTTTAAGATCGTTGAGTCTAAACATTAACCCAGGACTGCCAAGTCCACCACTAAACCATGTCCCCACATGCCGTGTCTGCACACTTCCCTGAGCATGCTGTTCATACTTGAAAACCCCTCCAGTTAAGTATTTTTTCCTCATATCCAATATAAACCTTCCCTGGAGCAACTTGAGACCTTTTTGTGTCATCCCATCACCTGCTACTTAGGAGAAGAAACTGACATCCACCTGGCTAGATCCTCCTTTCAGATAGTTGTGTAGAGCAATAAGGTCCCCCCTGAGCCTCCCTTTCTCCAGGCTAAACTATCCCAGCTCCCTCTGTCACTCCTCACCAGACTTATGCTTGGGACCCCTTCTCCACTACCCTTTTCTGGCCATGCTCCACCACCTCAGTGTCTTTCTTGTAGTGAAGGGCACAAAATGAATGCAGGATTTGATATGTGTCTCTATTTGTCTTCTCCTATCTCTATCTCATCATCTTAGAGAAAAATTTGTTATTGTTGCATTTATTTTGTCCTGTATTTAATTTGCTGTTGTCTCGATCTAAATTAATCCCACATCAGAATGAAGAACATTGTGGACTGCACTTTCCACTCAAGTATTACGTATCAGTGAATTAAAGAAGCACCACAGAGGTCTAACCCTGGATCCTGGTTTCCTTCAGGGATAGTAATGACAACAAGCAATGACTCATAGCACATCAGGTTTCTGCCTGAGACTACTCAGTCAGAAGCAGCTTTTTTTGCCCCAAATCCATCTTCTGCATAGGTTCACCATATCTTCTCTACTCCTTGCTCATGCAGTGTGCTTGGTTTGGGCAGGGAAGGCTCAGACTGACTTTTTGCCTATCCTCTTGCTCTCCATAAATACATTAGCATGTGTTTTAGAGCATGATCCTAGACAAATCTGAGAAGAAGATTTTACTTATGTGGTCATAAAATTTTAAAACCTGTTTCATTGGAACATTTGGGGTTTTTTCAGTTATTCTTTGTGTGTAGCATGTAAGCATCTTAACAACTGAAGAAATTGGGCAATTTACACAGCATATACATCAACACATTTTATCAACTGTAGCTGATCCTCAGAAATCATGAACACTCTGGGGTTTGGGGATCCCTTCTCCTTGCTCTGTGGAGCATCCACAGGTCAGTGTGTGCCTACAAACACCCCAGTAACTGCATTTCCTGCAGCCTCTGTGTCACACAGGGTGGGTTGGATCTTATGTGCAGAGGCTGGCACTTTCTAGCGGCTGAAAAAAGCTGACAGCATGATAAAAGAAATGATCTGGTTGCTGAAAGCATAATAGTGTGCAGAATATGCATCTACATATGTTGAATCTTTCTTGGTAATGACAACAGAAACATTTCAACTTGGAAGAGTATGAAAGGCTGACACAGGGTGAACTCGTGCAGCCAATCTTTGTCAGCATTTCTAGAGGGCAATGTAATAACAGAGGGGAAAAAAACCCAGCATCTACAAATCACTGAATGGAGAACAGTCTTCAGGAAGCATTTAAATTGAAGGGCAGTTAAAATTTATGACTGAGGCATTTAGGCTCAGGCTTTTCTGATCTTATGTGTCAGAACAAAGTCAGCTGTAAAGTGATACCACAAAATCACAGCTAATGAACGAGATGCAAGTGTCAGACAACAAAATTTCAAGTGGAGTTCAAGATAAAGAGAGAAATAAATTTATGGACTGGGTGCTTGGAGTTTTCTGGTTTTGTTTGATAGGGAAAAAAAAGAAATGTCATCTTCAGAACTGATGGATTGAAGTGGTTTTAAACAGACGGGAAAAAAGAAAAGAAAAGCTGCCAAAAATAGTAAAGTTTAAAGCTTCCCAGACATATTTTGTCTTTTCATAATGAGCATGTCTTTTTCCCTTTTAAAATTTTTTTTTCCCTTGTGACCTCATAGGAATCTAAAACAAAAGAGTATTCTTCGTTGTGATATATTGGAAGAAAAGAGTTAAAAGCTTGTGAGAACTTTGTGGAGGCCACATGTCAGCATAACATACCTACCCTGACACTCATGTAACTGTTCTGTCCTAAAGTAATCCAGAAAATTTTTAACAAGTGAGTTGAAGAGAAACCACTTTCATGTAGTTACATATATTGACAATATTGCCATGTAAGCATGTCCAGTGCCCGAAAAATGGAATATGAAATGAAAGTTTCACTGTGTGGTAAAGCTGGTGAAAATGCACATTTAAGGGGATGAGACACTGAAATCATTAAAGGCCAGATGAGAGCTGTTCTGGTTTGTATTAGCTTGTGATGCAGTCCTTACATTTCAGTGTTCTTTCTGTAAAGTCTGCAAAATTTTGATGATAAATTTTGATCTTGCGCTTCTTGGTCTCATTCTTGCAAATATGTATTGTTACCTTGCATGATAAAAGACTGGAGGGGAGGTGTCACTGCTTAGGGGAGTGAGATGCATTGTGTTGTGGTGGGAAGAACATTTCAGGATTACTTACTAGGGAATGCTTGTGTAATGAACCAGAGGTGGAAAATGAGGGACCAAGGTGTTTGGGACAGGAACAAACATGGGAAAATAGATATGGGGATAAGGGGTGAGAGTTGTGTAGACAACTGGGCTGGTCATTGTGTGCATGTGGCTATGTCTTGTGCCTGTAAGTATAGTCTCTTCTGTATTCCCATTAAGATCCCTTTCCAGCTTCTTTTCTGTGTAAAAAATTGCCTGTGTCATGGGCACATGAGAAGATAGAGGTCCAAGTGCCAGCACTTGGAGAGGGGAGCACAAAGGTGGCTTCTCTCAGAGAAGTTCAGATTAATTAAATTCAGATTAATTCATTTTGTAGTCAATATACATAAAAAATTACCTTCTTTATAATGTGAAAACGATTATTTATTTCACACATGGAATATAAAGACTTTTAAGATAAATGTGTCAATTTCTATGCAATGACTGCCAAAGCAGCCCAAGATGATTTTCTCACTGATAGGCATTTGCAATTGATAATCTGATCCTACCCTACAAGACAAATATTGTGTCTTGTATTAAGGACAGATGACAGAGGAAGTCACAGATCATAATTTACCCTGCTTACAAGCAAGTAATAAAGCACTCATATAAGATTATGCCAGTTTGAAAAATTATTTTAGAACTTAATATTTAGATATTTTCCTTCTTATTCTTGGTATTGCTGCCCAGCTACTCTTCAACATCTTGAAGGTTAGTAAGATCTGGGGATTAACATGAATTTTAGGTCTGAACTTGTACTACGTACTGAATTATGCAAGCTTATCTGAAGGCAATAACAAAGGGAATAATATAAAGAATCTCTGCTTCCAGGCTAAGATATTCCATACCTTTTTCTCTTTGGTTTCAGATCAGCCTTTGCAATAGGGCATTAGAGAAGATGAGCTGGCTAAACTCCTTCTGTTGATGAAATAGTTTGATGACAATATTACAGCTGAGCAGCCAGGGAAAATATTTTCATTGAGTTAATCATTGTCCACTTTTGTATGCGCTTTCTCTCTAACCATTAGATTTTATTTTTAATCAATCGTAATGATTGAACAAAAAGAATTTGTCTTGAGTTTTACTCCTAACCATATTAAAGGTATTCAGAACAGGTTTTTTTTTTATTCCTGTGTATGGCTTTGGATATCTTCAGTATAAACCCTAGTAAGAAGCAAGTGAGCCTCAGGCAAAATACATGGAAAACATAGTAAGCTACACTGTCCTGCCTCTGGGATTCATTAAGGACTGACACAGGGGGAAATCATACTTCTCAACTCTAAAGACCACATCTGTTCACTCCAGAAGCCTAGCTAATTTGCTTTTTTCAGGTGCTTTCAGCTTTTAATCCTTTGCAGTGCTTGTTTCCATTATCAGAGATGCTTCTTTGCTGAACTTTTTCATTTAAGATGCTTCTTTTCAATAGCCTGTGCTTGTTTGTACAATTTTTTCAAACCCAATTATTGTTAACTTGTGGGAGAATAAGAAATCTGGTGTTCCAGAAAGGAGCCAAAAAAAGGTTTCAGCATTCAGAAATAATTTTCAGCAACAATTAATTAAATAGTATGGTTTGATGGGGAATATTCAGGGTTAAATGAAAAGACTGTTTAATGTAGGGAAAACATGTCTTTATGACCAACTGATCTCTGTGAGAAATCCCATACCTCTACCTAATATTAACCTCCTAATTCCATGTCACCATGAAAAAATTTCTTTATTTTTGACAGAGAACAACAATTAAGGCTTAGATCCATACATAAAGATTCCTGCTTTACTTCTGTTGCACCTACTTAATTACCATCCCTATTTACATAGAAAATTACTTAAATATCCATGTTAATTACTTAACTACATTAAGATAGACAAGGAATTTTAATTTGGCTTTCTGCTTTTCCTTTCCTCTTTCCTGAGGATTACTTGAAATGTAGATACTGTGCTATATGTGTCTAATGCAGCAATATTAGAAATATATTGCATCTATCAGCAATATATGTAGTAATTGTAGCAACAATTTTTAAAATTTGAAGAGTGCTGTCCATCAAGACATTGCCTGGATTTGTCTTTTGAGAATTTCCTAAGACTTTTCTGCAAATTACAAGTCTGCAAGTGAGAATGTGAGATATGAATTTATGCAAATGGAATTGCAAAACCTGCCCTGCTACCAAACAAACACTGTATAATAAGGCAAAAAACGTTGATGATCCTCCTGTAAATCCTTTGGAAAAATATAGGCATCTGTTGTTAGATGTTTATTCAGCCTGCGAGAACCAGAATCAGTAGAACTATTTTACAGTCAATAGAGAAAAAAAGGGAGAACTTGCAGGATATATTTTCACTTACCCAAACAGAAATGTGCAAAATGGTCCACATGAGCCGTGTTTTTAATGCATTTTGGTTTTCCTCCTCTGCTGAAGGAGCCCAGAGTGACTATCTCAAAGTTACTGGGATAAATGTGCCTGAAAGAATTTGTTTTGAAGGTCAGGTTGCTAGTGGGATAACACACAAGTGTTCACCTTGAGTTTGGAAATGTGGTTTAACTCCCTGCTGCCTGGGTGGGACCTTCCCTTAAGAGGCAGAGCAAATAATTTTGACTGGAGTAGTAAAATGTATTTTCACATGCCGACCAGGAGCTCTCCAAAATGATCATACCTTTTATGTTAAGTAGGATAAACTTGAAAATTACTAGATAATAATTCAGAAATAGATTTCTTTCCAGAACATGAAAAGCAACTTTTGTAGAAACCCTATTAGAAGCTGAGTTGTTTCTTCAGTATGAAACTTTGCGGTTCAAATATCATGAAATATCAGTTCCCTTTGCATGAAATTTCATGCAAAGGGAACTGTAGCATTGCTATATTGGCAAGCATTGCTTTCTGGGAGCAGAGACACTCTTTATGTCTGTGGGTTTTATGTTAACATATCTCCATTGAGACAAAACTGAAAAAAAACCCCTAATATTTACCTATGAAAAGAATATGTCGGTTGTAAAAAAAAATCATGTTTTTATCCAAGGAAAGTTTTGATCATTCAACAGAGTCAGATCACATGCAATTTTTATCATATTATCCGCAAGACTATGCCTTCTCTGATAAAGGACACTCTAAGCCTTTCTTAATGGAGGACATTCTTCACGTCAAAAGTTTGGAGGAGCCATTTAATAAACCTAATGATACTCCTAATAGAAGAGAGGATGCCCTCAAAGAGATAGAGAGTATTTGATTTCTCTGATCTCTAATAATTTTTTTGAAAATATCAGTTAGTGATGCCGTACTGATTGATGTATCTTATTTAGGTAAGTTTCATAGAAAGCACTAGATCCTCAGAGATTTATTAAAAAAAATTGAATTGTGCTACAGGTAAATTAAACACTGTAGAAAAATTTCTCAGATGGGATAGCTAAAGTCATCCAACTATGAAAGGCAGGAAGAATTACTTGCTTTTTCAAATTAAAAGAAAAATCTGAGTTCCCCCCAAGAAAAATATGAAATAAGAAATCAAAGATATCTTGGTGCTTTGCTGTAGTTTAGCTATGATATTTTTCTAGTAAAAGCAAAAGTCTCCAAAGGCAGTTGAGCAAAAATATAAATGAGGCCCTGATGCCAGGTAGATAATTTTGTATTTTTGTACTTCACTACTGCCTGCTGACAAACTTACCTATTACCTTCTTTAAAAGGGGAAAATTCTTGCTTTAATGCTGTTTTAGATGTCATGTTCAGTCATAGGTCCTAAGGTGACCAAAGACTTGGCTGAATGTAGAGCAAAAAGTGCTGAGGTGCCTAGCTAGCATGGTTTTCTTCTAGTCTGTTGCTTAGAGAGAGGGGGGAAAAAGACTGATTTTCACTTCTACTTTTCATGTTAAATTTTGACCCTGCCTGGGGGTTTCAACAAAGCAATAATGTTTATCCATTAATGAAGGTTCTTGGCGACTCCAAGAGTTTTCATTTAGGTTGCTATAATACCTTTGTATATTCTATGAAATACTAGATAAATAGAGGGATATTAGGTAGCATTCTTGTTATTTAAGTCTGTCACTTTAAATCTCTTGTACAAATATTGTCTAAGATTCTTGTTTTCAGGCTAAATGGTTTCTTTCTTGTACTGTAGGCATCATTTAAATAAACTAAATCAATCCAGAAAAAAGCCACCCTGGTAACACTAGGAAAGCTCTTAATCTTCTCTGATGTATTAAACAATGAATGGCACAGAAGTAAAATAGTGAAAGGATGATCTTTAGTACTGGGGTAGAGGTCTTTAGAACCATTGAATAGGAGCAATTGAAGTATGTCCTTATAGATAACCTGGATGTTATTCTTAGACCTACTCTTGCTATATTGAAAAGTAAGACGGAAATCACTCTGTCTTTAACACTGTAATGTACATTTAAAATCTAAGTTCCCCATGCCATGCTCAGTCTGTTGATGGAAATTGTGCAATGTCCTACAGAATAGGGCTTTTCTTAGAAAATTACCTCAAGTTTGAACCTTCGCATTTACCTATAGATACATATCCTAAAATAAGACTCCTCTCCCTGAGGAGGAAGCAGTGGCAGAAACAACATGAACTTACTGTAACCCGCTTCCCCTCTCTCCCTTCACTGCTGGGAGAGAGAAGGTAGAGAATAGGAAATAAAATTAAGCCTGGGAAAGCAGGAGGAGTGCAGAGAAAGCATCTTAAAGATACTGTTTTCTTCTCTGATTTGACTGGTAAAAAATTCCATTAACTTCCCCAAGTCGAGTCTGTATGGTAATGGTGAGCAATCCCTGTTCTTATCCCAACCCACGAGCCTTTTGTTATATGCTCTGTTCCCTGTCCAGCTGAGGAGGGGCATAATAAAATGTTTTTTTTAGGCACCTGACTTCCAGCCAAGGTCAAACTGCCATGTTGTGCAATACTTTTTCCTCAAGCACACTTAAAGAAGATTGTGGCAATGGTGGGGAATTGGTGGTATAGGGAGATAAATAAAATAGAAAACTTAAATATACTAAGAAAGAACTTATCTACCAGATGTCTACTTGGACTTGCAGCATGTGATTTGCATTCTGACTGTGACAAGTAGATTTAACAGTCTGTGAAGTAAAAAGCTGTAATAAATTCCCTCCTTTTTTTCTATGAAACAGTGTTTATTTCCTGACTGACTGAGTTCATTAAATCATGCTGGGTCACATACCTGAAAGAGGGTGCAGCCCTGAATTTGTAGTTGATATGAAGCTATTCTGAGAAGATAATTGCTTCTAACAAAGGAATAACATTTGCTCTTAATTTCAATTTGCTTCTAGTGGAACAAGTTCATATAAGAAATTCAACCATGGACATTCTCTATGGAGCCAGAATTGAGCACTTGTCAATAAAGTTTTGAATGTCTTGCTTTCCTGGTGCTAATAACAGAATAAGGTTATAATGTGATAAATTAATCAGAATTATGAACTGTCAAATCATGAATGAATGGGCATGCTTAATTCAGTATTGCATTCACTATTGCAGTGAATTGTCCCAGGTTCCCATTTAACACTTGCACCACACCTGAAGTTTGTGAGTTACTGAGATTCATTTTATGCTAAATTAGGTGCCTTGTATAGTACCAGTCTGGGAAGGGGGCTCCAGTGACTTGAACTGGACTATTTTCCTGATGATTTACAAGCTATATGAGTAATGTCTGAAAGAGTACAAGTTTTTATCTTTATGTTCATTAAGTTTACTTATTTTGTACTCCTAAACTTTTTTTTTTTTATTTAAACAGTTGTTTCATTTCAAACACAGCTTTGAGTACTCATAGAGAGAATTGAGTTTTTTTCCACCCAAATTTAGAGTTTTCTTATGTAAAATGACGCTTTGGATTAGCCAGAAGCTAATGAAAGCATATTCTTTAATGAGCTCTTGAAGTTAACAAATTATGTATATTGGCTAAGGAGCCTTCATCCAGTTTCCTCTTTATTCAGCTCAGTTTTAAAAAAGACAGTTCTAGTTAATGGTTCCACGCTTTCTTGTAAATCAGTTCTTTCTAATTTTTGAGACACTTTTTTTTCAATCATCATTATTAGCACTGAAGTATTACATCACCATTCCACTTTATCAAGAAAATAATTTTTTTTACCAATTTCTGAAATTAAATAAAATAAATAAAATTAGTTTGCATACTTGAATTCTGATTCTCAGAGAAATCTTAGAAAACATTATATTATTCTGTTGGAAAGAGACCATGTTGGAGAAATATATGACATTCTCTTTGACTTGCTAATAAATACATAACTTCCCAAGAACTCATGAACCTCATAAAATGCATGCTGGTCTGTAACTGTAGAATTAACATCATTCAGTCAACCAAAAGCATTTTTATAAATTGTTCTTTCACATTAGATCTTTGAAATCCAGGAAAAGATGTTATTGTGAATAGATGTTATTTTTTGGACACAAACCCTTCATCGTTTACTCTCATCCAGAGGAACATTTTAGCTCTCTCTCCTTTCTCAAACATGTCACATTATCTTGTAAAAAAACATCGCTCAGGGTTGCATCAGGTTCTTGAAGTAAGACTTGAAAATCTCAGTGTAGAAATAACATTTTCCTGCAGATGAATTCATCCTGCTGTATAAGGACAGCCAACATGTGAGACAGATGTGATAGCTCAGAGCAGAACGTTCCCTGGTGTATAATGCAGTGATAAAATGCGGAACACTTACAATATTTGTTATGAAATATGAGAAGCTTTTTTTTTTTTTTCCTGAGGCAATGAAGAAGCTCTCTTGGCTGCCTAAGTGATAAGTTTTTTTTTCAATATCACTAGACAATAAAACACTGGCAACTGCACAATAAATATCATCTCCAGGTATTAGTTCTGCTGAAATTAACCCTTGCAACTTTTCAACAACCCTATTGCTGCTGAAGAATGACACACAAGTTTTATACAACATAAGTTCCATCAGCAATCAACTGAAGTTAAAGAAAAGCAGTCTGCTGTGGAGGGATATATGTGTACAATTTGTGTGTTTGTACTATGTTTTTGTGGAGTATCTGTAGTTGTGACTGTTTTTCAGAACTGAAAGAGGGACACTTTTCAAATTTCCTATGATTGTATGCTATGGTTTAATGAGATTTTTCTGTTTTAATAATTTATCCTTCAGTGTTTCAAAAGTTGTGTGTTTTTCCTTGCTAAAATGCAGAAAATGCAGTTTAAAACTTCTCTTGACTGGCCCTCATAAATGATGCAGACATTCTTGGCCATAATTTATCAAGATTTCAATGTAAATTTTTCTCCATCCTGATATGTCATTTAGACTTTTATTATAGCTGCCATATTTCTTGGTATACATAAGTTTCGGATTGTCATATCTTAGTAATGCAAAAACTTATGATCAGATTAAGCATTTTGCTTTCATTAGAGAGGACTGTTGAATGCTCCTGAATGAACTGGATGGTCTTGGTTGTCAGGTCTCTGCTTCTTATTGCCACCTCAATTCGTGAGCAAACCTTACAGATATGTGTCTAAGAGAAACCAGAGGCACTCATGCACACACACAATGCCAATTTATTGTGTTTAATCTGAAAACTCTTTAGTCTTACCCTTGGAATCTGTAAATTATCAATAATATATTGATAGTTGTGCTTTGTGTTATACTTCCATAGTGAGTCCTAGGGAATAACCAGGTCCTGTACTGGACCGGTGACTGAAAAGCTCCTTTGCAATCCTGACAAAGAGTCATCAGCCACTTGCATACTTGGGAATAGGAAACAAAGATAATCCTTGCACTAGTAGAAAGAATTTAAAATAATCCTTTGACACTTGTAAAAGTTGTGTTCATAAACATGACCCAACAATTTGTAACATATGTTAATTAATGGAGGTTCCTTTCAAAATATAGCTATCTAATATTTTCACACATACATACAAATCTAATTTCAGTTTCTGAGAACCCTTTTTGGGGTGTGTTACATCAGAATGCTGTTACATCTTATTATTCTTACTTATATTACGATAGCGTGCTGTCAAAAGGTAGATCAGATCGTATCGTGTGTTTTGGAAACCCAATAACTGAGACAATGTCTTGCCAGACAGATGGTTCAGTTATTCACTGTCTGAATCCACTGCTCATCTCTATCTTGTTCATAGTTTTGCTTCCATTTCAAAATTTATAGGAAAGAACTGGGAAAAATTCAGAAAAGGACAAAGCAGATGGTGAATGAAGGTACAGTGTGTTCCGTTGGTAGGAGAGCGAAACATGTTGGACGGACACAAAGAGTGTCTTTCACTGAATAGAAAAGCTAAAACTAACAGAAAAAGTTAGGTGGAAAAGAGATGCCTTATTGAGTCTTGGCATCTGTGATATTGAGATTTTGATTCTTCACAAGAGGTGGTTGTGCAAAGAAACTCTACCCCGTGTTACATTTAGGATGCTAAAAGATGACATGGGATCAAGAACTTACTAGATAGATTCCTGGAAGAAAAGCCTGTGCAGAGTATAAAAACAAAGATATCAGTCCCTGAGCTAGAATGGGTTGGAAGGGGTGAGAGTATTTTTGGGAAATGTTGCCACAAGTCCTTTCTATTCATGTTGCTCTGCAGTAAGCACTTTTAAAAATAAAATGCTAAGATGGACTTTTGGTATGACCTTATGGGATGATCGACCCTTTGGTATGATGTTATGGGATCCTGTGTGTCTACTGATGATACAAGTATATTTTTTTACTTGTTTAAACAGAATGCCTAACTTAAATAAAATTATTTGTAATGAACCTTACCTTTTTAGCATTTCATCACTCAGCAAGACCTTAGACATGTGCTTGATGTTAAACCTGTGATCAGTCAGTTAAAAGAAAGAGAGAGGTGTTCACCAATCTAGCTTTATTGTAGTGAAAGGGGTTGTCTGAAATAAAATCAGTAGAAAAAAGTAAAAAAAAAAAAAAAATTCTTATTAATTTGAATTGTATGGCAGTGCAAATAAGATGCCATGGAGAAAGCCAGGAGATTTACTCCAGGACAATGGTTCTGAACAGGCTCTTACTTTCTCTGCAGGGCAAGTGATGACAGCTTATTGCAGGATAAAATTGCAGGAAACTGCTACTCACAGAGCAACTGGTGTACATAACAAATCCACACCCTACTTCATCTCATGATAACATATGTATACAGTCCTAGCTGAGAGAGATTTTTCCCCAGAATTAGTGAGGAAAACAATGGATTTTTGTTACCCTGAAACCTTTTGAGGAAGTTTAATGAATTTGCTATCTGTTCTACAGTCTTACATATTTCATTCTCTACTAGAATCTATTACATGTATTTTCAAATTTTAAATGGAAAGGAAGCAATCTGAATTTATGTCCTGATCAAATTCACATATTGTGGGAAGTACCCTAAATAAATAATGAGAACTTTCCATATTACATTTTATGCTGGCCCAGCTACTGTAATGTTTGATTGCTGTAATCACATTTCAGAAAGTATTCCTAAGAAGCTAAAGAAAGAAGAGCCATAAAAGTCTTTGGACCAGTATAATCTTTTTCCTACTCTGAAATAAAACTGTTAAAGCAATAACTAAACCAGTTAATATATCTGCATTTTGTAATAGGGCAATCAGTAAAACTAAACTACAAGTGTAATTTTTTGTATCCAGGTAAAACACACTACATCCACTGCATGTCCCATAAAGGATCTTAGTTGACAAATCTCAATTTGACTGTGGCCAAAATAATTGTCAATTATTTTAGCTTGGGGCTATTTTGCTTTAAAAATCAAATACTGATTCTGAAGAAATAGAGCAAGTCATTTTCTCTGAGAACACAGAGTTCCCACTGACAGTGGCTATTAAAAAGATTTAATGAAATCATCAGGAGTTGTTTGAAGCTGGTCTAGGTATATTTTTGTTCGCAATCTGCACATCAATATTAATTTTTTAACACAGATGGAGGTTTTATTGGCACCTAAGGAAGGAAGTAGAAAAAACAGTTTACTGGAACTTCAAATTACAAGCAGGGCACAAAGCTGATGGAAGAAAGTGTGAAATTAGACCTATGAAACACTGTGAAAAACAGAATGCAGTAAATACATATACAAATAAAAGGGGATGCTGGAAAACAATTGTGACCAATTCCATGTATTAAAAATGTATTTCAGTAACACCTGTGTTCAGCATCTTTAAGGTTTTCCAGTTAAATCATTATAGACCCCTTTTTGAAGGTTTAATTATGTCTTGATGAAATCTGATCTCAAAATAAAGAGTGCATAATTTCTGAGATTTGTGGAAAAAAATAGTGTAACATAAAATCTCAGAAAAAGTCTTCAGGTCTGATTTATCTCCAGCTCAGGTCTTGTCTCTTTCTCTCTCTTTTTTTTTTTTTTCTTCTTTCTCTCACTAGTGTGATTTCACTGTTTATCTTTCTGTTACAGAAAATTCCCCTGAAATCTCAGAGTAAAAAATACCTTTTGAAAATTTATAGTACCTGTTTTGGTTCCAGGGAAGAGCCTTTTTTCATATAAAGAAAGTAGCCCAAAAAGTACAAATGAGGTCCTAGGTGACATACATCACTTGATTAACAAATTGTAGGTTAGTGGCAATAAACAAATAAACAAATTAGGGCTTTTGTAGGGGTACAAACTCAAAGTCCACTCATAGGAGACAAAAGCTGTTTCCAGGTTCACTTAAATTGGCTGAAGCCTATTTAAATACTCTGTGTGCTTTACTGCTGTTTATTTGTTGAATGCTGTATCTGGGCATCTCAAAAACATTTTCTAGCTTAGCAGATTATAATGCTGCAATACTATGCCCATTTTATAGATGGGTAAGTTAGAAACAGAATTTAAACTCAAAGTTCTCAGAGGACTCTTAGGTACCTGTATCCCATTTAGGCGTCTCAATTCCTCTGTAAGAAACATTGAAGGTTCTAAGAATTGGTTAAGCTAAAACTTCAAATTATCCTCAGTAGGCATAAGTAGGAATAAACATCTTGGAGGATCTAGATCTAAAGATCTAGCTATGTGTTTTCAGGAGGAGTGGGAGTATAAAATTTTCATCACATTAAGCTGTCTTCCCAAGCTAATTCAAAAATTATTTAAATTAATGCCTTTCCAGAGATGGAAAGGAGGATCAAGAGTGATTGAATTGTTAGCATGTGTTGAATCATTGATGTGGAAAGAATGACCTTCTAAATATAAATAAATTGAAGTATGCCTTGGCACCAGAAGACTGTGTCTGAATTGAATCTGGGTGATCTCATTTTCATCAAATTTTGTTGGAGGCACCAAACTAAGGGTGGATGGTGTTTTCTCCTATGGACTAAAATTCGGTTGTACTGGTGTTTCAAAGGATAAAAGTAAATTTATTACCTCAAGGACAAGAAATACACAATTTATCACCAAAAGGACATTCTTGAGAATGACAAGATGATTGTTGATGGCAGGTATCAATAGTACCATAGGACACCCTTTCCTCTGTCCTGAAAAAAGAAAAAAACTAAGGAGAAAGAATACTAAGTTAGAAGAAAAAATGTTATGAAAGAAAAAAAGCATAGATGAATATGAATTTTTTTGGTGTGTGCAGTGGAATTTTCAAGACAAATAATATTTCCTGCTCAAAAAGCAATTTCCAAAATGTTTTGTATGAAAGGTATGCTTCCAGTAGTAGACAAACCAAAATACCAAAGAGATTTGTAAACAACTCACGAAGGACAGACACAACACAAAATCTCATCTTCATCACCTACCCAGCTCAAGATGTCAGATATATATCTATATCCTTGGAAGTGTTCAAGGCCACTTGATTGGATGGGGTTCTGAGAAACTTAATCTAAGGGAAGGTATCCCTGCCCATCTCAGGGAGAGTGGGACTTGATGATTTTTAAAGTCTGTTCCAACCCAAACCTTTCTATGATTCCATGATCATATATAAACAAATACATAAGGGTCACACTTTTAAGATTTTTTCTACTCGTATAAGAAACCAAAGCTACCATCACTGGAAACAAAAAATGTCTGGGAAAAATTGTGAAGCAGCAGATACCATTGTCCCTTTTTAGAAATAATATTTACAAAAGCTGCAGATTACAACTGATTAAAGATCACATAAGATTAGGTATTATAGGAAAAGGCAAAAGGGAAAATAGGAGAAGGAGCAGTAACTAGAAGTCACACAGAGAGCAGGAGCCTACAGAAGCAGGTTGCTTGCAGCAGGTGGAAAGCCAGGATGAAGGGCTTGGTAAAATTACATGGCATTTTCTTTCTCTACATTTCTTGTCTTCTCATTCCTCCGATATTTTCTATGTAATTTGAGAAATTGCATTCTTTATTTTAATAAGACCCAGGGAGTTAGTTTTATTTAGAGAAAGTTTTGTCTTGGATTCATCGTGTCAGTGAGATCTGAGAATCTGCTACACAGTAAAAAACTCTGTCACTTGACACACAACTCTCAGTGTCTTCTCTCATGAGGGTCCTCTAATTAATATTGTCTTTAAAAACAAATCACTTTTAAGTATTTAATTAACACAGAGTACTGACATTTTTAGTTTAAGCTGAACCAGTTTAATCAATAAATGCTTTCATCATTCTTTATTCTTTCTCCCTTTTTGCACTTATTCCTTGACAGTAAAACAGTTTGCTTTTCCAATTTAACAAATAGGAAATGTAGTAAGTGATGCTTTGGATGCTTCTCTAAATATTTTTCTATTTAAGGAAAGAACATCACATTCTGGGATCAGGTGTTTTATTTACTTTTAATTTTTTTTCAAGCATCTTTGAAAAACAGAAATACCTCTTCATAGGTTTTCCTGCTTTCTCAAACTTGCTCTTCCATTTATTCTCTAGTTTTCCAGAACAAAGCTTTTGGTCTAGCCTTTTAAATTGAGATACTACAACCCTTAATGATCATTAAGATTACAAAGAAGAAAGATCAGCTTCTTTGTGTGAAAAGAAGATGAATAGGAATATTTCAATTGTTGTCCTTCAGTTACTGTGAATACACTTTCATTTCTGCATCGTCCTTTAAAAGAAAAAAGGGGACAAAAAAGACTTTTTCTGTTTTCTTAGAAAACTTTTCATCAGGTTATTAACATTGAGCCAGATTTCTCTTAACAAATTTTTCTGCATGTCCACCTGTGATGCTGCTCTCAGTTCTAATATCTTCTGTGAGTCAGTCTTAGCATCCATCTCATCCTACAGAAGCAAGTTCTCCATCCATACACTGACCTTCCTTCTCTTTCCCTGGAAGCTTTTCATTTTGAACTGCAGCATATTCTGCTTGCTTTGTTTGTTCCCTTCCATGGCTGCCTTTTTGTAATACTTTCTTTCTGCCTCTGTATTTCATCCCTCTATACATAAACTGGGCATTGGTCCTCTTGGTCAGTCTGCTTTTACTTATTACTTTGTCTTTGACCTTTAGTTTGACCGTATTTGTTCTGAACCAATGATTGTCATTGCTGGGAGCTTTTTCCCAGACAGTTTTGCTGTCCTTACTATTAAGATGCATTTCTGTAGGGTGAAATCTTCCTCTCAGCAGTCTCTCCAGTCATGTAGGGTCAGACATCCCACAGCCCATCCTGTCAATTAATAGAGAATTTCTAATGTTTCCAAATTAGCATGCAAATGCTGGAGTTTGAATTTCCTTCATTTGCACTGAGTTCTGGATCAGAAGACACCCACAATTATCTCTTTAACGTCTCATACTGCCATCCATAAAAGCCACTGGACACCCCTCATCACTGTTCTAGGAATTTTTCCATTTTTGCAGATGGAACCAACCTATTCACTCCATTTACCTCATGTTCATTGCTATTGAAGTTCTGTTTTTTAAAATAAGTCTTGGTTGCAATGCTTGGGTTCTCTTTATGGGAGCTGTTCTTGCATCTTTTCATTTTTCTCATTTACATCCTATTAATCACTTCATACTGCCTGGTGCCACTGCACTTTGTGAATTCCATGGCTAGATAATAAGAAGGCACCCTATTTTTGAACACATGCTGGTTATTTATTAAACAACATATTAAGAAATTCAGTGTCTCTCCTGTGCATACCAGCAAACTCTCCTTTTACAATCTCTGGTCCAACCCCAACTTTCATTCAGATGATTGCATTGAGGTAAATGACTGAAAAAATACAGCATTTCACATAGAGGGTAAGTTCTGCATCCCAACAGTGTTGTTGTTACTAGGAAATCATTCAATTTAGAATTTCATTTTGGTCAGTGTCATCTCATTACAGTTAATTGCATCCCACATTGCTAGTAAATTATTCTGTCACTCTTAATTTCAAGCACATCTCAGTGCTGTTATTTAGGATACGTGTGCAGCAGTGTCACTGCTGTGGAGTTTTCTCAAGCTCGGACCAAGGTGCAGTCTAAACCCCTTAATCCAGCACTCTGACCCAAGCATCATCCATAATATGTTCATGACACTCCCATGCAGGCGAAGCATTACAGAAATGGAACAATCAATATTTAGACTGTAAACCTAGCTGTTTTTACAGACTTGCAATTCTGTGATTTATCTTATTTCTTCGCAATTTTATTGTTGGTGTGGGCTGAGACATTAGGAATAATGTGTAGTGGGAGGCTGATTTGGGGGGTTTGAGACCTTGGTTTCAATTTGATTTGGAATGAGAGGAAGCTGGAAAGCTGCTGTGGTGTGTTAAGTCCAACAGTTCTAAAGGTGATAGGGAGAAGAAGGTTATAGACTCTGTCATCCCATGGTCTTTCCCAAGGAGGTCTGAATCTGAGTTCTATTTCTAGCTCAAACATTAACCTTATACATCACTTTGAACGACAACTTTCACCTCTGTGATAACTATTCTTCTATCCTTGGTCTGCCACATTCATTTAAAATGTTAACTATCCAGGTTATTATGAATTTATACCATAACCAATGAAATTCTTTAAGCTGATAATACAGCATCAAATCCAACCAACCAATAAACCAAGCAACCAACCAAAACAAAACCCACCAAAAGCCCCCAAAAAACCCCAAACAAAAAAAAAAAAAAAACTCATTCAAACCCAAAAAGCTTTCAAAAAATCTTGTCTTTAATTTTATCAGAAGATAAGAGCAGGACATGAAAACAACTCCACTCTTTTTAATCCTGGCAAGAGAAAATTTTGCTAAGAAAGGACTCAAGTCTCTATCAACTTTGCCCTGATAATATCGCTTTTCTGCTTTTGCTATTATGAAGTTTCAGTCCTGAGAAAAACAAAGAACCAAAAAATGATGTGATTAAAGGAAGACAAGAGTGATGCCTTTCAAATTATTTTTATAATTACAGCAAAGAATAAAATCCATCACAGGGAAGATCACTATATAATGAAAAGAAGCACATGACTATTGACCCAACCATCTTCCAGCTTTGATACAAATTTATTAATATCACCACTTGTTGCAATAAAACTAAAAGAAGAGATGAGCATCTGAATTAACAGCGTTTCTGCATCTGGAATGTTACTTTCCCTGTTCGAGCTACCTTGTCTTTATGACTCTGCTCTCTTAATTTCCCGCATTTTCATAAGTAATTCATAAGTGATTCACATGCAGACTTCTAGTGAGTGTTCATAGTGACTGTAAGTAATCTTTCCTCTGTTGTTTACTCTTTTTTGGCATCAGACTGTGGTAGTGGACTGCACAGCTAGCTGTCTCAGCAGTCTTGCCTACTCCTGGAGCAAACCTGAGGACTCAAAACTTACCTTTTCCTCCATGCATTAGAGTCAGCTTTGGGAAACGAAGTGACTGGGAGAAGATACCAGCAGTCCCTCAGCTCTACAGATGGTTCTGTTTTTGTCCTTCTGTTCTGTGATTGAGTTTACTGTCCCACCATTTTCTTGATTTCTGTGGCTGGGTGGTGAATCTCCACAGACATTTTGCTTCAGTACCTCTGCAATGTGAATAAAAGTGAAATGCCTGCAGCTGTCTTGGCATCCATTTCATGCATACTTATTCCAATACCCATTGTCATTCTAGCAAAATACCCAAGAAGTTACTCCATGATCCCTCTTAAGCCAGCAGTACTGTCCTTCACAGAGCACTTTATAGGGAGTGTAATCTTCCCTGACAACTCTAGGAACCTGAAATGACACAGTAAGAATACTCCCTGTTGTGTATGCTTTCTGCTTAGCACTAAGGTTCTGAGTGACCTCTATAGGCTCAGGGGCATCTGTCTGAGCTATAAGTGAGTTTTGGCATAAATATGGCTTTTCTTACTGCCGTAACATTTCTTACTGCATCCTGCCCAAGGGATGCTCTGAGGCAGTGTCCTCTGAAACTGGTGACCTTTGTGAGGACAGAACCTATTCTAGCATCGATCCATGAGTTTTTCTTTTGCTGGCCTGTCTAGTTTTCCATCTTGTGGTTAGTTTCAGTCTAGGATATTACAAAACTTGTTATATGCTGATACTTCAAGGTATTGCAAGTCAGTCAGAGCATGCAGCATGGAGAATATATGTGTATGCCTCGGCAAAGTATAACCATAAATGTGTGATGAACACTGCTCAGCTGGAGAAAAATGTTTGTTGCCTAAAACACAAATAGTGCTGAGTGTTCCACTTCTCCATCCATGTAAAACTTGCAATTTCTCTGATGCTAAATCTTTTGCTCTTCCTCTGTCATTGACACTGCTTGGCCTAATCTGCTCATGACATGTTTTGACTGTCTTCCAGTCAATTCAATCCACCCAATGGCAGGTCTTTTCAAGCCCACATTTCTTACATAACCAAGTATCTTTGTTTAATTGCAGTTGGCAAGTAATCCCCATCCAGCTGCTCCCTAACTTCCCCCTGGTGGAACAGGGGAGAGAATTGGAAGAGTAAAAGTGAGAAAACTTGTGGATTGAGATAAAGACGGTTTAATAGGGAAAGAGAAGATGTGTATGCAAAAAGCTGTATAAAAACAAGGAATCATTCACCACTTCCCACAGGCAGAAAACTCTTCAGCCATCCCCCAGGAAATCAGGGCTCCATCACATATAATAGTGACTTGGGAGGACAAACACCATTACCCTGAATGTCTTCCCTCTTCCCCTTTCTTCTTCTCTCCCCAGTATTGCATGCTGAGCACGATGCTGTGTGGTCTGGAATATCTCTTGGGTCAGTTTGGGTCAGCTGTCCCAAAACAGAGGCTCTGAAAACAGAGGCAGAAGTAATGAAGGTAAAGGGAGCAAAAAGTGAAAATAACTCTGCTAATAGTAGTTGGCAGGTTTCTTCCACTTTTTGTATAATCGTTGCTATCTGCTATAAAGTGTTCTGTGAAGAAAATAATTTAATGTTACCGTTACAGATGAAAACAGAGGTAAAATTGAGGAGAAACTGAGGGGAGCTGAAATTACTGAAAGTCACCCAAGAAACTGGAAGCACAGAAAGAAATCTTCAGGTTCTTTCTATTGTTGGATTTTTTTTTTAATTTTGTTAGCAATATGTTGCACTCATAATTGGAAAGAAGCAGAACAGTCTTTTTCATCTCCCTTTTCACTACCCTCACATGAGGTTTAGGATACAATCCAATCTTTTGCATTTCATGGAAGAAGTCTCATGGAATTCCTTATATGACAGCAATATTGATATCTGCATGCATGTTTTATCATACCATTTAATTAAGTCTCTTGTGTTCAGTCAAATGACCTTGCATTTGGTGTGGTCAAAGTGTTTATATAGTACATATATAGCACTGTGTAGCTCACTGGAAAGTTTCATTTATTTTTCTCAGGGCTGCAAACCTGCACAAAAAGTGATGTAGAGAGATTAGGAGTGAACAGAGTTGTTTCTACCCTGTGTACTACAGCTCTGGGTAGAGATGGCTTAAAAACAGACATAGGAAGATAAGCTAGTTCACATTCAGCTGAGAGACAAGTATATAGGTTAAGTGGTATTAATCACTGAGCAATTGATTTGGGTTTGGATCCTTCTAAAAATTGCAGTCTCCTTGATGGCTCATTGGGGCTATCGTGTTATGATGGAGACAGTTTTCACACTTGATGGGATGATAATACCTTTTCCCACTGTGAATGGTTCTTTACATTGACGGGTTTTCCATTTTATGTAAACTCCATGTGATGAACACAAATGACAGACACTGTAACCTAAAACTATAAAGTAGACTTCACACATCCCAGTCCAGCAGGGACTTGAACTTTTTTTTTAATTTATTTTTTGGGTATTGTTATCCTGTCCTGTAGAATATTTCAATAAATAAATAAATAAACTGTAAAAATCTTGGAAGTAAAATTTATTATATGTGTTGTTCTCAAATAATCATAAATATTCTTCTTCTGAAGTCTCATTAGGGCATGAAACTTTGGTGGTTAATAGCTTAAGAAGCTTATGAAGAAAATCTGGTTATTTTTATGATCGTCCACTAAATTGCTGAATCTGTCAAATTTGATTACCTTTTATATGTGTGGATTAGTTAGAAGACAGCTTTATTAGCGTGTTCCTGATAGAGTCCCCATTTCAGTTCAACTGGATGAGAAAATCAGCACTAAAAACATAACTGTATTACATTAAATAAAAGTGGACCAGAGGAGCATGGCAGAACTAGTAAAACTCATTCTTAATTTCATTGTTTCCTCTAGCACAGTGGATGATTTCTTATTCCAACTAATCTATGTGTCATGTCTCTAATCCCCTTACTGCCAAGAAATCATCCTACAGCTGGTCCTCAAGGAGCATTTGGCATTTCTTTTGTGAAATTCTCAACTTTATGGAAAGAAGTTTGCCAGTATTTTATGTCCATAGACAAGTAATTATGTTTTTTCTTGCCTACAAAGTCGGTGACTGAAGAGTTATTTCCAGTCTATGTGATTGTGTTTGTCTTTGGAAAGAGGAGGGCTAAAATAGGCGTGAATAAAATCCAACTTTTGCTAATTTTTCTTTTTTTTTTTTTTTGGAAGGCATTCAGCAGGGCTTGCATGGGAGCTATATAACACATAAAGTTGATGAATGTCTCCCAGGGTTTCAGCTCAGCCTATAGCAAATTGCTGTCCTGATCTGAGAATTAAAAATTACATAGGAGATTAATAATTGTCCTCTCCTGGAAAGCATGTGAAAAAATACAGAGCTACTTCAGAGGGCTTGTTATAGTACAGACATGTGTGACCAGGAATTCAGTCAGTCCTTACACAAAAAGTGTTGCTCCAGCTCCTGATTTTGTCGGTGGTGAATTCCTACTGATATTTTGGTGAAGAATCTTGACCTAATCAAGGTTTTCTGCATTGTGTTATCTGAAATTATCACTATGTTTTCAGTTCTACATCAGCCTTCAATGATTTGGTTCATGCTTTAGCAGTGGAGGGTAGACACCCAGAAGTTAGAAAAGGACTTCAAATTGATGTTTAAAGGCTTGTCCTAGCATGCAGACATAAACTTCAATCTTGACCTTATAAATTGTTTTATGCAGATTATGCACAAAAATTGCCATAGATTACTGGAAAGTGCCATTTTGAACCTTGGTGTTCTGGACATCAGATCCAGGTTTTAAGACCTGAAAATCCCATTGAATCCCACTGAGAGATTTTTTTCTTTTTTTTTTGAATAGCAGATGGAATTTCTTCTGGGAGGTTTTAAAGGAGTAAGAGGTATTCTTCTACCAAGAAATATAAACCTAAGAAACGTTGATGTCTTTTCTGACTTGCTGACTTTAAGTTGCAGTGTTTTTCTTGTTCATGGATATTAACTACAGCCAGAAATGGGGAATATGAAGAATATTATTGCACAAAGCTTCCGAGTAGAGTGCATACAGAGGATAATATGGCCATACAAACTGAGTTCATTGCAACCAATGTTATTACTCTGAGTGTCAAAGCAACAAATAGTGGCTGGTATCTTCTATAGCAATGCCAATATCTTTGACACAAGCTGAATGGAAAGTTGTACTGGTTTTCTAGTTCCTTGATGAATGACAAAGGCAGAAAATGATGCCTTGCTAAGATGACTTGGACATGTTATTTACTATATATTTCTAGAGCAAAGTAATAATAAATAAGAAATATTTGTCCTGGACAAGAAAGATTTGCAGGCTGTTTCCTTGCCAACAAATGATATCTTTTGCAAAGCAATACGACTGTGAAAAAATGCTTATATTATTTGTAAAATATTCCCAAAGCAAGAAAAGAGAATTACTTGGATAAAGGAAACTGCTCTTTCATATGATATCCAGAGGTACTAACTGTGGCAGAAATAGAATTTTATCCTTTAGCTTTGAAAATAAAGCCGAGCTAATTGCTAACTGCTACAAATGTTACAACTGTTACTAAAATGCATTGCAATTAGATTGTTGGTGTATCAAGGCCTTAGTCATTGATCAGGACCTCAGTATGTTAAGTTGATAAAAAAAAAAAAAAAGATTAAACAACTTCACTACAACTGGCTCAGAGTGTCAGGCAGGAGAAAAGAGATGAGTGTACAGAGATGGGTCTGCATATGCAGAGCAGTGTAACTGTTCATTGTCACAGAATCACAGAATGTTTTGGGTTAGAAGGGACCTTAAAGGTCATCTAGTTCTAACCCTTTTCCACGGACTGGGACACCTTCCACTAGACCAGTGGATCAGGGCCACATCTAACCTGGTCTTGAACTCTTAGCAGAGTTAAAAATCATCACGTGGAAGGAGTCTGAAGGCATCAGGATTAAATTGTTGGAAAGATATGGAAGACAGTAAGAGAAGAAAATGGTAAAGCTGTGAAAAGCAAATTGAAAAGTGGGCATCATCAGCCAGTATGTGATGAGAGATAGCACTGCTCTTAAAGAAATTTTGCCACTAGGCTCTTATCTCCATTAGATAGGTTTACTGACATAGATCAGTTGTGATATTGGTAGCTTGAGCTGAGTGCCTTAAAATGGGGATCCCAAACAACGAATTCCCTGGGCAATTATACTCTTACAATTTTGCTGACTGATATTGCTGATATTGCTGACTGATGGGGGAGGAGGCAAAAGATGCTTTGCATACTCTTTAGCACTTATGCTGTGCAGAAACAATCTGCAAAACTCACATATTACTGTCACATATCCACACACATGGATGTAAAGATCAGCACATAAAAGATAGATAAAATGCCCCAGTTTGTAAGCTAGAGACTTATAACAGTAGTAAATGCATTGTAACTATGTTTGTTGTTCATGATTGTGGTAATAGGTTTTTGTCTGGAATAATGTTTTTTCAAATATATTTAAAGACTAATGCAAATTAATAATTTTACTGATAATTTATTAGGTTTTCTTCTTTAAAGCCTTTGAGACCTGACTGAACAACAGAAATTATATGGTTTTCTTGTATAATTATATACAATATAAATATAGGTGCTGCAAACTTTAAGTGAAACATTGATGGAGAAGCAATGAGAATTATTTCTCAAAAAAAATTACTTCTTACTGAAGATTGGTTAATATATACAGAGCATAATACATGTTCTCACATTTTTTATTTACTTAATTCCTCTTATTAAAGATGAATTAATCTCTGATCTTGCATTTATACATTGTGCAATGTTATTCACAAGAGTAACCCCACTTATTCCTATGAAAATGCTCTTTAACATAATAATGTGTACCCATAAAATAGTTGAAGTACATACTCTGAAACAATACATGTTAGATGGGGCTCTGACAGTATTGTAATAGAAAGTTTTTTCCTCTGAAGTGGTATTCTTTATATCAGAGTTATTTACTGGAGTACTCTTTATGATATAAATCAGAGAATTTATCTATCACCCATGGTGGAGTTTATGGTTAGGTCTACTAAGAATCCAGCCTGAATCTTCATACTTGTATGTCAGGTTTTATACTTGTTGCTGCTTCTAATGGAGAGAGTTGCTGTCTGACTAGTTGATCATGCTTTTATTCATTGACAATTAAAAATTATTGTAATTGCAACTCAGGTCTTTTCCCTGTGATGAAGCTCAAAAGGTTAACTCATATCTTTGATGTGAGGGCTAAGCCAGGTCTTTGATCTGTAAACAGGGGCACTAAAACTGAAAGAGCCTCACCTGTTTGTAAGTAATTACTGTATATTAATCTGAAGTCAAGTCTGAAATTATATTGCTCTATTAGCATATCAAAGGCTTTCAGAGCAGAATATTATTTGACTAGGAGTTAGCTATTTAAGATAAGCTTGCAGGATGCCAGCAAAGTCATATTGCAAACACAAAAAAGAAAAGCTAAAAGGAATTCTAATCAGCAGAATATATATTCAAACTCAAAAATATTTGTATACAAGATATATGAATATAGAGAATTTTACTAGGTTCCATTTCTCAGAGTGTAACTCAGAGAAAGTAAGGAATGTTGGAACTACATCTCAGTACTTGATGTTTTACTGGAAGTTAGGATGATCTTCTTTTTGTAACATATTTCTAATTTTGGTCAGTCTTTTCAAATTTCACTCCAGGTGACTACTATAGCTTTAGAAAGTCAAGAAAGATAGAAATTTCACTATCCCAGTAAGCTCTAACTGAATAAAAAACTTGTAAGAAGAGAGGGTGTATGGTTCAAACCACCTCTGGCTGCAGAGGGAACTGAATTTATGTTGCCAGCTTCAGGGTGGACTGAGCTGATGGAAATGACCTGGGTCACTCATCTGTGCAAAAAGAAATGCCATGAGTTTTTGTGGGGCAATGGAATGATGTGGGTCTTTGAGCCACCAATCTGGGAGTGTTGTTTAGTGCTAGTAAAAGCTTTCCTTCCAGTGCTTCCTGTTGGGCTTTGTGAGGTCATTGTGTAAGGAGCTGTGAAACTGAGCACTGAATGCTATCTGACTCCTGTATAAAAGGAACTTAGGCTCCCACTTGAGATTATGAATTCCATTTCCAGAGCTGAGTGTAGTAATGCTGGGTGTTATGGTATCTGAGTGAGCGTCTTGGAAAATCTGGATCTAAATTATGGCACTGTGAGTTATGAACATTAATCTTACAGTTTCATGAAAGTAAATGTTGCTGATGACTGAAAGCACAATGTCTACATCAATGCCTTGGATAGAAGAGAACAAACCAAAAGAAACGTTGAACAAAATCCACTTGACATGGAGAAGAGTCTATTCCTTTCTGCAAAGTATCTTGTCATCTTTTGAAAATAAATGACTCCTTGTTATTGAATGCTACAGAGGAGCAGTAATGGACATATATACTTCTCCAGGTGATGATGACCGTATATTAGCCTAAAACACAATTTCCAAAAAAAGAAGAAAAATAAATAAAAAGATAAAACAATTTGTACAACATTTCATAACTCTGTATACTAGCCAGACTTAAATAAAAGCTCAATAATAAAAAGAAGAGAGGAGCCTTATTCATTACTTAAAGTGTAGACCATTTTTTTTGGTCTACAATCACTTCTTGTGTAGGTTATTTGCACTTCTTTATAAGTCTATAGATTAGACACTTCAAGCTCTTTTTATCACTCTCCTGAGAGATTTTACTATGAAGACTCAGAGTTAAAAAAAAACCAAAACCCAAAACCCTGACACCTTTTTCTGGAAGAATAATAAATTTTTCACTAAGATAAAGTTTGATTCCTATATACGTTTTCCAGATGCCTGTTGAATAAAATTATTTGCCTTGGTTAGATAAAGCTTTGAGTGGTATTATACAGAAAGTGTATGTGAAAATCCTATCCAAGCATAATAATCACAACCTGCTTATCTGCTATACATAATAAAAGGAAATTGACTGATTTTACATGTTTGGCTCACACAAGTTTCAGTCTAGCAAAACATGTATTATTGGCCATTCCCTGATCTTCACTTTCTAATTCTCTACTATGCTACCCCAATTTTGTGTTCATAGTTCTTTACAAAAACCAACACATGCAGGAAGCTTTAAGAGGAAAGGGGGAATTAACTAGTAAAATTTAATATTAAAGAAACAGACTTTATAAAACCTACACATGAATTATATATAGAGCCAAGAAAAGTTCAAGAATGGTCAACAGCACATAAAAGTAAATGATTCTGCCACTTCAGAAGCTCATTAGTTGAGATGTTAGGGGTTATTACACAAGGCATCAAATTGTAATTTCTTCCCTAGAACTTGACTAACATGGAATTATGATGAACAGAGTAACAGGTCTTTCACTTATTTATTTTTGCTTTTATTGCAGGAGTGATCATTAAATAATACAGAAGTCTAAATGGATATTGTCATGGTGGTGTGTGAGACTTTCCCCCTTTGTATGATTATCGCAATTATCTTTATGCGTAATGAAACTCAGTTGCAAAGTAAAATATATGAAACTTCTTCACCTCAGCAGCACAGTCCATGGGAAGATGTGCAGTAACAGAAACTCATATGCTAAATCTAGAGTTAATAAATGACCATTTTTCAATTATTTTCTCCATAGTTTTATGTCTTTAGTTTAAAATATGCAAGAGATTTTTCCTTCTTTCCTTAGACAACACTTCCTATCTCACACCTGAAAAATCATCTAACCTCATCAAGTACAAAGAGACCAATGTTTCAACATTGTTTCATCATTGGTTCATGGGACTATCTCATAAAATATTTCCAAAGTCTCATAATTAAGATGATTTTCTTGGATTTAGTATGTTACAGTTACAGCCGATATTAATATTTAAAGCAGATAATGTACCTGGATCATGTATGAAAGATGTGAAGGAGTGCCTTGAATTTTTTAGGGCATTTCCCATAAATTCACTTCTATAAAGTTTACCAGGATAGATAATGGATCTGGAGAGTGAGCAATTTGCATCCTTCTTGTCTAGACCAGTCTAGAGGCACTGTGAATGCATATTTTTGAGCCAGTACTTTGACTGGCTGAACTCTGATACTCTTGCTCATAGTTGCAAGGATGCTATTAGCTCGCTCACAGATTTGCTTTGATCATGTGTAACGCAGTCTGGTTTTGAGACTGTACTTTCATACCTTGAAGTGTATTTCAGAGACATGTCTCTGAAATGTTGTGTCAGCATTCTTTACAGAGTCACCGGGTTTTGAAAGCGGAAAGAAGTTCTATGTCTGCTTTTCACTTTTTTCATATAAACTTTTCTCGTCTGATTGCTATTGCAGAGTGATCTACTTTTGTATGAGTGTTCTCCCTCAATTTGTCCCCTTCAATATTTGTTCCCACATTTTGTCAGTGCAGCATATGTTTTTGTCATCATCACCATACTCTACTGCATCTTTGCTCTTTGGCTTTAAAGACTGTAATCATCTACATCATCCCTACCTACTACCTTTTTCATACTAGGCTCAAATTTTGTATCTATAACCTTTCTTCTATAATCTAGTACACATTTTGTCCTCATTCCTCTGTTTTCCCTGCTATTTAGAGAACTAAATTTCTAGGGAAGAATTTCTAGTAAAAATCACTGAAAACATCTCTTTGTCTTTCAGCTAAACCTTTCTTCCTATTTAATACTCTGCAGCCTCTGTCAGATACTGTAGCTCCAAAAGCTATTGTAAGATTTCCAAAGTTCTTCATAGAATCACAGGAAGGTTGGAAGTGACCTCTAAAAATCATCAAGTCCAACTCCTCTGCTTGGAGAGCAGGTGACACAGGAACATGTCCAAGTGGGTTTTAAATGTTTCCAGAGAGGAAGACTCCATGATCCCCCGGGCAGCCTTTTCCAATGCTCTGCCACCCTCAATATAAAGAAGTTCTTCAGCACATTGGTATGGGTCTTGTGTTTTAGTTTGCGGCCATTGCTCCTTGTGCTGTTGCTGGGCATCATTATAATCATCCTGACACCCACCTTAGAGATATTTATCTGTACCTCTCTGATGAGATCACCTCTCAGCTTTCTCTTCTCTAGACTAAACATCTCTCCTCATAAGACAGGTGCTGCAGACCACTCATCAACATGCTCCAGTACTCCTTGTCTTTCTCGAACTGTGGAGACGAGAATTGAACACAATAATTCAGAACTGACCTCCTAGGGCAGAGAAGTGGTAGAGGATCACTTCTCCTGAGCTGCTGGCCACAGCCTTCCCAACCCCAGGATATTATAGGCCTTCCTGGTAGCAAGGGCGCACCCCTGGCTCACAGTCAACTGGCCATCCACAAAAACTCATAATTCCTTCTCTGCAGAGCTGCTTTTTTTCCTAGGTCAGGCCGTGACCTGACCTGTACTGATATTTAGACTTATTTCTCCTTGGGTGCAGTACCCAACATCTGCCTTTGTTGTACTTTATAAGGTTTCTCTACACCCAACCCTTCAGCCTATCAAGGTCCTATTGAATGGCAGCACAGCCTTCAGGTGTATCAGCCACCCCCCTCAGTTTTTATCATCAGCTGAACATTGTGCTACAGTTCTTTTCTTCTCTTTTTTCTCTCTTACAGTTTGTCAAAAGGTTATATAAACTTGGTTTTGGTTCAGTGTCAATCTGAATTAGAATATATTTCAAATTTTTGATGAATTAAAAACTTCCTGGATCCTGCAGCTCTTCAGAAAAAACTGATTTTTTCATCACAAATTGCACAGCTTGAGCAACTGACAAGAATATCAACATGAAAGAATTTCAAAGTCTAAAAATGCTGGAATAGAGATACTAGGAATGCAGAAAGAAAACTGTTCATCCCATTTTGAACTCAGGGAAAGGCAGTCTAAACCCAGACATGTCAAATGAAATTAAATGTTCCATGTTTCACAAATAAGCATTTTCTTTTTTAGACTATTAAATTGAAAAGCCAGAAAGTTGTACTCCTTCATCAAAGTGAAATTTACTAGTATTTTTATTTTTTGTATTTTTGGTCATCATTTTACCTCCTGATAGCATATGATATTCTGATATTCTAGAATGATAAATTGGATAATGAGTAACTATTGTGAATCAAGAAGAATTAAAGGATTTAAAGTCACTGTTAATATTATGAGATATCAATAAAGATGTAGCCAATACAAACTTATGAAAATGCAGCTCATACATGATTAACTAAATACTTTGAAACATTTATCTACAAATTTGATGCTAAGTTAGAGGGAAAGAAAAACTTCAGAGAACTTCATGATTAAGATACTTCCTGCGACAGGAAAAGAACCTGTATAGAAATGGCACTGTATAACACACATCAGATAAGAGATCTTGCTGAGGCTTGGCACTAATGCTTGAAATATGAATTATCTGTAAAATGCAGTGCTAGTGGAAACATCTTATTTGTCTAATTACACTTGCAGCAAAATGCTATGTGTAGGAAAACAGCATGGGGTGGGGTTATTTAATCTGATTTAAGTAAACATTATTGCATATTTTTCCTTTTATAAGAGTTCTGATTTATGTGTATACATTTTAATTAGCACATTAACTCCAAACTGGTTATGAAAAAGAAAATGGTGCTGTTATATTTAGCATCATGTACCATTCAGCTTTATATACAGAGAAGTTTTAAAATATGTATGCAATGAGCAAAATGATATAAACTCTTTCAGTTATTTTCATCACTCATGACCTATAGATTTTTAACTCTGCACAATTAATATTGAATTTCTAGCATCAGTTTTAGTGCTTGTGCAGACTTTATGCTAAAATTCTACTTAATTACCTCCAATTATGCTGATTTTTTACTAACCTGTGGCAGGGATTTCAGTAGATGATTTGGGGTTAAGACTTGCAATTGTGTTAAGGCTGGTAATAAACTCTATTGAATTTATAAAGATGTTTATTATCTTATAATTTTAGTTGTGGTTAAAAACATCAACAACAGAGGGTTTTTTTTAATAAAAACCCAACAGATCAGTTTTATAAAAAGACTACTGAACATTAGCCATGTCTTATAGCTGTGTATTTAAAAGGCCATTTATTTAAAAGGGATCTTAATTTGCTTAGCACACAATACCACCAGACTGATACATTCACTGATTCACTCAAATATAAATGTTTTCATGGATTTAGCTTTTGAACAATGTTATTTCTGCTATCTACATTATTTTAATGTGGTCTCAATCCATGCTAATTTGATGTTAAAAATTGTGGATGAGCCAAGAGAGAGGGAATTTCAGAGTCTCAGAGCACATTCTCCATGCCCAGATAAAACACTTCCAGAGGGTATCATTTTACCTGGCTTTTGAGAAGATTTGTTATCAGATGTTAGAAGTTAATGTCCTAACCCTATAAATAAGGAAATCTGACTAAATCTGCCCACAGCTATTATGTTCTTCATCTTTCCATTCACTATCTTCTTGATCACCCTGGCTGTGGAGAGGTATTCTATCAAGATTTTCCTGTTTTTTCCACTCTTTCTAACCCAACTTTGCTATTTCTTGTCCAGTTCTGTCAACAAAGTCAGCTGTACCTCAGCCCCTCATTCTTAAGGCAGAAAAAATGTCTTTACCTGCATCTCTAAGAAACTTTGAGCTAGTGGTGGTCTTCAGAAACATTTCTGCAAATGGAAGATGTTCACATCAAAGCACTTGTATTCACTGTAGCAATTAATTTTTGCTTGAAAAATGAATTTTACCACTGGGAAGTGCCTTAGTTTGTGCAGAATGCTGAAGCAGTCAACTTATGATTCAGAGCTGAGCATCATTTGAGCTGATTTCCTCATAATATGAATTCTTTTATTTGAAGTTCTTTTAATAAGGCTATAATGGTACTGACAAAATATTATTTCTAAATAAGAGAGGCAATATTTGAAGGAATTAACTAGAAAAGCAAATTAATACTGTTTGTGAAGGCAAAGATGTGCTGATCAAAGTACCTGCAGGACCCAATCCCTATATCTTTGGGCTTTTTTATGCACAAATACATCTGCAATTTTAATTTCAGTCTGTAATCTATATATTGGGAAAAAGTACTGCAGTCTGCTCTGAAAATATTCCACTGTGAAAATAGCAATGAGAAAGTCCACTGTCAATAATTTACATACCAACCACATTCTGTTCCCAAGTAAACAAATACTTGTTAGATTTCCATATGCAGACATTGCCAGAAATCCTAAAAAATATATGGTTTTATACCACTAATCATGCCCATAGGATTTTTAGTTAGTCTCAAGGTTAGAACTGCTACACCGGACTTCAGCTCTATGTTTGCTACCTATATATGTCCACAGACTAGTCTTTAGCCAATGGAAGTACTTGCTCATCTGAATATCTATGTTAGCAAGGGTGAAGTATCCTTCAGAAGTGCCTCAGCCTTGCTACTGAGTTTTGGAAGCACTTAGCTCATTGTCTTATTCTCAATACTGAACCTTAAGTAGTTGAAATAAAGTAAAATTTCATCTTGGAAAATTTATGTGCTCTGAGCCCTTCATGTGGATATAAAGAACATATTCCTGATGAATCAAAAGGTACCAGTTTTGAACAGGGAGCTGCAGAGAATTCCCTAAAGGGAAAAAACTTAATCATTATCGAAACTTATTCAAACTGAGGCCTCACTGTGCAGATAGCCTTTTGCTGTTTTCTCTCAGGCAGTGTTTCATCCATGAGATTAAATCTGAATTTACTGAAAATAACCACCCAAGCTTTCTCTAGATTGCCAAATGTTGCTATTTAAAATATTGGACCATATTGGACAAAATACTGGTAAAAATACTTCAGATTTGTGACTGCTAAAGAGAAAATTCTATAAAACACAGAGCCATTATTGATTTAATTGCTGTGCGTGTATAATTGGCTAAATCTAATTGTATCAGTTCAAGAAAAATGAATGTAATTAAAGACATCTGACAAAGCACACCAACTAATTTTTTTGTCCAAAGGCCATATTTATACCTTACAGATTTTATGGGACAATAATTACTTTTTTCCCCCAAATGATATTTTTTCCTCTCTTTCCTATTTTCAATAATCAGATGAATCTCTGTTTCAGAATGAAATCTCCATTTATGACTGATGCTGTGTTCCTCAGGTGATATTTTTTTAATGAATTAATTTGATTTCAATATTTAATTAAAACCATGTCTTTGGTGAGAAGTGCTGAATAAGCAAGTCAAAAGCATCTGTTCCCCATGGGTTAGTCAGGACACACTTAAGCACAAGCATTAATTACTGTGCAATAACAAGGTCCATGTGAAGGAGTTTTGCAAATTTGTTTTCTCTGTGACAGAGTAGTTATTAATATGTAGAACAATGCATAGCTGCGTAAACTGGTTACTTTTAATTCCCCTTCCCTGCTTTGCTGGAGAAGTGGTTGTTGGTGTTCAGGAGAAGCAGCATGCTAAATTTGTTACCTCTGGACATGTGAGCTTGGTCCCAGGTGTTCCTGGTGGTCCTCTGTGGTCAGGTGTCCCCAGTGGGGGACATGGTGGATGGGGTTTATGAATTGAAAGCATCTTCCACTCAATTTGATTTTTACTACTTGGCAAATACTCTGAAGAGCTGCCCATTGGTTGTTGTAGTGTAGCAATTGGCAAGTACTCCTGTATCATTTTAGTTCTCATACCTCTGCTATTTATGTGCTTGGGTTTGGAGCACTTTCAGATTTTTTGTTTAGGTTCAGTGGGGTTTTTGTTTTCTTTTCTTTTTGTTTGTTAGGGGTTTTGTTTGTTCATTAGGTTTTAAAAATGGCTGTCCTTTTTTAAACAATATTTACAGTCCTAAAATCACAATATTGTGAGAGTCAAACTTCAACAAGCCCACTTATTGGTGTGCTGCCGAATCAGTCGGCCATTATGCCTTTCAAAACTTAACTAGCTATTTTCACATAGACTAACCAATAGTACATAAGCTTAAGCGGAGACAGGAGAAATAGAGATGGACATAACCTTTTAGGTAGGAAAGGATCTCCAAGATCATTAGGATGGAATGCATTTCTAGGGCTGAGGATCTAGATATAGGTCTAAGATCCGGGATTCAGCTCCCAGTTCTACGCTACATTCCCTGGATAAAAATAGCCCAGTCGTTTACCATCCTCATAATTTTGTCTCTGACTTCAAAATATGCTGCTAAAGAAACATTTATGTCCCCAAAGTTTCCTATTATCTATGTATCTTCTGTCACACTCTCTGGAATAATGACTTTTTGGGAGAAGAATGATCACACTATAAGTAATACATAATCACACATAGCAGGACCTGCCTTTCATGGACCCCTGCTGGCTGTGTCTGATCCCCTGGTTGATTTGCACATTTTGTATGGCGGCACTCAAGATAATCTGCTCCATGACCTTCTCTAGTATTGAGGTCAGGCTGACAGGGCTACAGTTCTCCACATCCTCCTTCCAACTGTTCTTGTAGATAGACTTGCCAACTTGCAGTCACCTGGGACCTCCATGGCTAGCCAGGGCTGCTGGTAAATGATGGGAAGTGCTTCAGTGAGCTCTTCTGTTGGCTCCCTCAGCCCTCACCCATTGGGTGGATCCAGTCCCAGAGACTTGTGCAGGTTTAAGTGGCATAGCAGATCACTGGCCATTTCCCCTTGGACTAGGTGGGCTTTGCTCTTTTCCCTGTCCCTGTCTTTCAGCTCAATGGACTGGGTACCTGGAGACCAACTATTAAAGACTAAAGAAAATAAGGCATTTAGTATCTCAGCCTTTTCCCCATCCTTTCTCATTCTGTTTCCATCTGCATGCAATGAAGGATGGAGATTCTCCTTTGCTCTCCTTTGTTAATGTATTTTTAGAAGTGTTTTTAATAGCCTTTTGTGACAGAAGACAGATAAAATTCTAGGTAGCCTTTGGCCCCTCTGATTTTTGCTTGCATGACCACACAACAAACATCCTTGTAGTCTTTCTGAGTTGCCTGCCCCTTCTTCCTTCAAAACTGGGTACAAATAATTGTTCACACAAATCAAATAAGGCATCAGCTGCAGGGGCAGAAGCAGGTTTGCTAGAGAATGCTACCTCAGAAGGGGAGTTTATCCATAGCATTTCAGATATGGAGCCTTGGTTCAGGATAAGCAAATATAAGAAGCTAGGTTTGTACTTTTCTGCAAGAAATTCTATAAAAAGTCATATAGTAAAGCTTGCTATAAATAATCTACCCCTGTTATCAATCAGCTTTCAGCATGACAAGTATGCTGCCAGTCTGCTCCACTGGCTCAATCAATGGCACATTGAGAATACACTTCTTGTTTGTGGCATCCAAGCCTGCATTCCATCATTTCAGCAGTTCATATTGTCCTTGTTATGATATTCTGATGATTTAATGATGTAGTGCTCTAAGGGGAAAAGATGACTTTTAGTTGATAAAAACCTACAGAGACTTATTTCTATCTGGGAGATAGAAAATTATTTGCAAATTTACTTTCCTATTTTGTAAGTAAAGTATTTATTGTTTTTCTTATTCAAAACTTGCTGTTAAAAAGAACTGGGAGATGTTGTTTGTGAATGATAATATTCAATGCTGTCAATCACACTTGAGCCCCAAATTTCTCAAATAACATTTGCCTGCAGGAACTTGCTCCCTGCCTTATCCTTCACTTCCTCTCTCCCTGCCATCTCATGTTTTTTCAAGTGCATATTTTTTTCCAGAAATCCCTGTTTCACTTCATTTGGCATACAAACTTTACAACTTCAAGGAAGACCTTAATATTTTTGGAAGCTTGAGGAAACTGGGGTCAGTTGTAAAGCTGGTGACACTGTAGGTTGTTCTTGCTTCCATTATAACTGTGAATGTTTCATGCATATTCTTTCTTATGTCTGCACTACTTTCTTATTTGCTTATTTCTAAGAGTGTCCCTGAATTGCTAGAGTGAATGATATTGTATTAGATGCTAGGAGGAAATCCTTCACTACAAAGGTGGTGAGACACTGGCACAAATTGCCCAAAGTTGGGGATGTCCTATCCCTGGCAGTGTTTGGAACCAGTTTGGATGGAGCTTTGAGCAAACCAGTCTAGTGGAAGATGTCCCTTCCCATGGCAGGACAGCATCAGAATCAGATGATCTTTAAAGTCTCTTACAACCCAAACCATATATATAATATTATATTATATATAATGATATATTTTATTTTGTTGTGAGAATGCAGAATTTTTGTTTTCATCATGCCTTTAACTATTTGTGATGGGTCTTCTATGTTCCATGATTAATGAGAAATTGCAGATATGCTATGTCGATGTGAAAAACAACCAGAAAGCAGTTACTTATCTCTGCTACTTCAGAATTTATTCATTGTTTCCTGTAATACATCCTCCAGCAGCAGAAAGAAAGAATCAAAAGAGCTTGATTTATTTAGAGAGAAAGATCCTGAAATCCACTCTATGCATACAGATTCTTGCAGTATTCCACACCTGCTAGAATTACAGACAGACAGCTGTTTCCAACTCTCATCAGAAAGGAGCTCTGGGTGTGAGGTCCGTCTTGCTGGGTTCTATCACAATAAAAAGATTTTATCTGGGTTATTACCTCTTCAACAGAAGCTCTAACATGATCTTGGCAATAGCTTTATGACCTCCATTGATTCTTTCCTGTAAAATAAGAGATATGGCTGTGTACCACCAATGTTTCATAAACACACCCAAATACTTAAGCCAAAACTCACCTTTTATGACCATTCACACAAAAAATTGCAAACAAACTCCAGGACAAAAGATGACTGAATCCTCTCCCAATGTGTTTTTGAGACAAAGATTTATTAGTCTTAACATAGTATTCAAACCCAGTATCATCCCTGATACACAGAAGTAAAGAGGCTGTCAAATTGTGAAAATTTTGATTTTATTTCTAAAGTCCATGTAGAAATTTTAGATTTTCCATTCAGTTCAATACACCTCAGTCACTACTCTTTAGACCTTCTGCACAGACTGACTGAGACCTTCCAGAGCTGATAGCTGGTCTGCGCTGTGCATGATACTTGTCCAGGTGTGAATACTTCCATGTTCAAACCAGAAAAAAATATCCAATGTAAGATACCACTGGAGGTGACAGTGCAAATGTCTTGTATGACCAGACAAGACCTCTCCAATTGCAACCATCTGGTCAAATGCAGCTCCAGAACATGACTGTTTCTTTTCTTTCCTCCCACCTGTCACAGGTTAGTCTGCAGATATTGTTGGTAGAATACAGAAAAAATTTGGGTTCATTAAATCAATTGGTAACAGATAAACATGGGTGAAAAAACATTTTTTTTCTTTTTTAATTATTTTAAATATCATTATTCAAAACCTTAAGCTAACTTCACATTTGTTATCATTATCCACATGAATGTGCAGTGGTTTATGATGACAGATTTGCATTTTAATATCCAGGTCAGTTTATTGTAAGAATGAAGCATATTTCTTGAGCCTGTTTCTGTGATGAGTGATTGTCCTTATTGACTAATGGGTTGGTAGGTGGAGGGAGTGGGAGGTAGCCCTTGAATCCCATGATCACATTTACAGAGCAGCTATTAAGCAAACCTTTACTGCCAGCTTTTGTTTTGTGTACCTTTACCTTATAAATTGTTGCAGCCAACAAAGCTGCGATTATACTCAACAGAAATATTAAACTGAAATCTTGAGAGACATTAAGGGAGAAAAAATTTAATAGGAAATAATTTTTTTTTAAGGATATGAGGGTTAGGATTTTCTGTCTCTTTTAGTTTTCACAATTTTTTTCCTCTTCCCTCCCCATCCCCCTTGCACTTACTGTTGGTGATATGGTACTGAGTTACCTTTGTTTAATCAACAGTCTGATGTGGAAACTCTCACCAGGCTGATTCTTCACATCTCAGACTGTCTGGAGCCTACTTCCATCAAGCAGTGTCTTTGTACTTAACACCTTAATGGTCCTGAGGCGAGAGAGAAATAGCAGTTCTTTGAAAGGAGAATAATTACACCCAGACACACAAATGCATTTGGTGCCAGATTTTGTTACCTCAAATAAGCAAAATTAAAACAAACTTCTCTTCTACACTTACAGCACTTGTCTCTCTTCAGGAGGTTTAGGACAAATGGATTAGGAGACACCAATGACCTAATCCTATGCCCTTTAAATCCTAGATAATTTTGCCATTGACTTCAGTGAGCAAAGAACCAAGCAAAATGGAAAAAACTCTTGAAGGAAATTATTCTCTTTGTTTGACATTGCTGATGTTTTACTAGTCAGCAGTTGCAGAGTGAGATATTTAGAAGGTGATGAGTCACCAAATGGTTATGTGCCAATATTTAATATTAGTAAGCTCTATTTATTGTCTGACATTTTGAAAGTGATTGGAGATTTTAGTGACCCAGCTCAGTCACATCCCAGGGGCATGAGCTACTTTTCAGGAATGTGTTTAAATGTTTCTGTACTTGTGGTACACATAAGCTTATGTACTCCTGCCTTTTCTCACTTCTGCAAACACGGGAGAATCTGCATCTCCTGCACTGGGGAGCCAACTGCATTCACATTCAGCTTTGTGCTCTCTTTGGGTCAGGATTTACTTGTTCTTGTGACCTGAGCTTGTCACTCAGGTTCCTATCCCAAAACCTCAGAGTAATTCCTCTGTTAATTAATAAAACACTGGTTGGGTGGGAGCTCTGGCATGTGATTGTCCCATACTGTCCTATATTTTCCTGTACTCCCTGGCATGGTTTTAGCTGATGATGGCTAATCGTCTTTCACCACATTCAATAACTTTTCCCATAAGAGCAGAAAGAGGCCTCCTTGGTTTTAGAAAACGATATGCAAGTAATACCACACCACATCGGGTCCAAGGACTGTCTGGAGCTTGCTTTATTTACTAGTCTATGTGTTGACCCTCTGCAGGCATGGATCATTCCACTGGGCATTTTCATATTAAGGACTGTAAATGAAAGAAGGAGCCAAAAATAAAGAATTCAGTAATGTTTTCAGCCTTTGCAACCTGTAAACAAACTTAGCTTCATGCTTGCTGAATCTATGCCAATGAACACCAACCAAACCCCTCCAGGTTCTTTTGTTACTTATCTTCTTGCAAGATTCTGATGTAGAAGAAATAAGGTGTAGAATTTAACAGGAGGTAGAATCTTTACACAATTTGAATGAGAGTTGATGCACAATGTTTTTTTTAAAACCTCCAGTAGATTTAAGCAGCAATAAACTTTATGTGCAATTTATCCAAACATATTTTTATTTGCAATAAAAGAGAGTAACCAACAAAAGAAAAATGGAACCATTACACATGAAAACAAGTATATAAACATAATCTCTAAAGGATAAAAAAATGATGATGCTTATGAAATATTTTTACATACTGGTCTTTTAAAAGGAATAAATATCGCCAAGTATTTCATACACTGGTGTGAGATGAAAGACATTTTTCTCAAGAAAAGTCTCATTAGTTATAATGCCTAATTTGTGTCTAGACACATCTATTAATTATGAAGCTATACAAATAATACATAAGAAGGAGGTTATGCCCTGGCCACTTTAGTTAATTTATTTTCAAATTAAAAAAAAAAAAATTATAGTGGTACTGGGACAGAAGATGTGCAATGCAATGTTAATGTCATGGTAACAAGAAAAAGAAATGTATATATTTTGTGCCTTTGAATGCTGGTGAACAAAAAATAATTTAACCATTATATCATGATCATTTTAATAATGTAATTAAGAGAACAGATGTTCACCAAGTAGTAAATGGTGTCTTTCAGAAAACTTTTCTATTTTTTAATTTACTGTATGACCAAGAGATAACACAGTTGCTTTTTGCACTTGGATAATGGCCTAATTATTTGCATTTCCTTGGCTTTATATAAAGGAATAATATTTTGGTAGGTACATTTCCTGGATTTACAGCATTAGCAAAAGAAATTTTCTTATAGCAACAGCTTTATAGCTTTCTCATTAAAGGATATATGAAGTCAGAAGGCAGGATAGCAACAACTTCACATTTTCACTCTTTTTTCCTTGCTTTTATATTTAAGAATAAGCCATTGCATAAGGAATTCCTTAAAACAAAGTTGCTGTTCCCCCTTTAGAGAGTGATGCCAGTAATTTTTCTCCTAGTTGACCATTGACAATTGTACATAAATCCAAAGTAATGAAATGCCTTCCTTTTATTAAAAGGAATTTGGTTTGAGTGTATAAAGAAGATTGGAGTATTGTGCATGTGTATTTTAACTGGAATGTGGAACCTGAATACAGTTTTTGCATACTAAAGTAGCTTCAAGAAGAGGTCTCAGCTCTTCTCTTAAGTACAGACTTCTGAAAAAAACCAATAGGTTTCCTTTATAAAGAAGGTTATTGTATGGAGCTTTCAGCACCTGTTACGAAGAGTAGCTGTCAAGCTCGTAAAATAATATTTATACAGCACGTAAATAGGCTGCACAATTCACATCTATGAGTATTATGCTTATATGAATTGAAATAGTTACTGGAAAAACTTATGGAAGAAAATCTGTCACAAGGTATTGAGAGATATTGCTCCAAAAAAAAAAGGATTTTCCTTTTTTTATTGCATCTTTTCCATAACAACTGTTACTTGTTTTGGCTGTTGTTGGAATGATGCATTTTTGTAAACTCTGCTTTGTTTGCACAAACTGGAATTAAGAGGCGGTCTAGATTATCATCTGGCACAGAGGAACTTTAGAATATATAGATAATGCTAAAGTTCCAATGCAATAGATCTAAACTCAAACTCATATATTTTGCAAAAGTTACAGCTCTGCTTAGCAGACAAATTGACACATTAACTCTGCTGACAAATTAGTATCTGCACTTCCTGATCTGCCCTTGAACATATTTGCTTACTAGTGGAAAGAAGTGTGGAGAAGTGTATCCAAGCTGGGAATGTTCCATCTTTTTTGTTAAACTTTCAAATATGACTTGAGGTATTGTGTTGTATGTTTTATTCACTCCTAGCTCTGCACTTCAAAATATTGGATGAAATACTTGGTCAGTAAAACTTACACAGGACCAAGACTTCAAGACTTCCCTTCTATAAATTCTCACAACTAATAGCGTCCACTAATTGCAGCAGACTCCTACATGACCGGAAGTCATATTCCATGACAGTGGAATCACAGAATGATAGAATTGTTTGGGTTGGAAAGGAGGTCATCCAGTCCAACCTCTCTGCAATGAGCAGGGAAATATTCAATTAGAATTGGGTCCTGTCCAACCTGATCATGAATGCTTCCAGGGATGTGGCTTCTCTCTGGGTGGCCTGCTCTTTCCAGTGTTTCACCACCATTCTTGTAAAAACTCTCCTGTGTCTAGTCTAAATCTCCATTCTCTCAGTTTAAAACCATTACCCCATGTCATACCACTGCAGATCCTGCTAAAAGGTTTGTCCCTCTCTTTCTTAGAGGCCACTGTTCCATACTGGAACATTCTGTAAGGTCCCGCCAGAGCCTTCTCCAGGGTGAACAACCCAAACTCTCTCAGCCTGCCTTCATAGCAGAGGAAACAGCCCTCTGAGGATTTTAGGGGCCTTCTCTGGACCCTCTCCAATATGTCCATGTCCTTCTGGGGTAGGGACCCCCAGAGATGGACGCAATACCTCAGATAGGGTATCACCAGTGCAAAGGAAAGAGAAAGCATCACTTCCCTTGACCTGCTGGTTGTGTTTCTTGTGATGGACATAGTTGACTTTCTGGACTGTGAGCACATGTTACTGACTTATGTGAACCATTTCATTCACCAGCACCCTCAAGTCTTTCTTCTCAAGGCTACTTGCAATCCCCTTTTTCTCCAGCTAATATTGACACTGGGGATTGCCCTGACCCATGTGCAGGCCCTTCCAATTGGCCTTGTTGAAGTGCATGAGGTTCTCACTTTTTGAGTCCATCTGAATGGCATCCCATCCCATCCCATCCTATCCCATCCACCAGGTGTGCTAACCACACTTAGCATCATCTAGCATCCATATTTAGGAAAAGTCTACATTTAGAAGAACAAGCCAACAGATATTCTGTTGTCTCCAGAAGATCTTTAAAACTCTTGGTCAACCTCAGATGATTTTAAAAAGTTAGAGGAGCGATCATCTTGGTACTTTTCAGAAAGTGCTGCTTTACATCATTGTTTTGAATAAGTTTTGAATTGAAATAGCCAGCAAATTTCATTTAGTCCATTAAACTGCTCTCTTAAGGAGACAACTGATTTAAAAGTAATAAAACTTCTAATTAATTAGTCATGCCATATTTATAACTTCAAAGTGGCAATATGGTAGCAAGAACAGTAAAAACCAGTGGAAGATTGAGCTGTTCTCTCTTCAGACTAAAATGGAATTACCATTTAACAAGATTGCAGGTATAACTCTCTCCTCTTCTGATCTCAAGCTCTATTGAACCCGTATTCAGTCATGTAACAAATGAATGTAATGGAAGTGGGTTAAATAAATACTCAGAAAGTGACTCATCACTTAGTCCTTCATAGATAAACAGAGATTTTGCTTGTCTTAAATAACCTTGGAGCAAGATTACACTGCATGTCAGGGTGATTGTGTTTGAATCTATATAATTATTAAAAAGACGGGTTTGGCCAGTATTTGGACAGATGGTGTTCACATCCCCAGTCCATGGTGTATTTGCAGGAGAGCTAAAGCTAAACTGCTTCTTTGCATTTACAATCACATTCTGCATTTTACTGACAGCAGCTTTAATTGGAAAAGCCTCAGCTTTTATCCTAGCTGATATCACTTTTCCTCTAAGATGGATACATTTTGCAATTAATTTTTCTCTGTGGACTGTATTATGGTGTAAGTAATAATTAAACAAACCTTAACAGCTCCTTCCCATATGCAAAGGCAGAAATCACGAGTGGTAGACTGAACTGAGGATTTTCATTTGTATAGTTCTGTACAGAATATTTTCATTTCTGCTGTGAGTTCTCTAGTGAACAAAAATATTCCTGTGTATTTGGCACTATAAGTGGAACAACTATGAACATAATTTTTTTTTCATCACTTCTGTATAAGATTTTTTCTGCACATGTTTTAGGAATTCAAGGGCAAGAATGTAGCATATATGCAAAAACAGTTATTGGTTTCAATGTTTTAAATACATCCAAAAATTAATTCTGTTGAAGGCAATGGACAAATATTATCCCTTCATTTTTATGCAGCAGAGGGGAAGGAAATTTATACCATATTTGAATTTCAAACTCATGCACAAAGAGACCTTTAATTTATCTAAGGGCAGTACTGGCATGGAGCAAATACAATGAAATAATTGCCTATGGTAGTCCAATTATAACTATCCAATATTAAGAAATGAACCCCTGCACACTAAGGATATTTTTAGCTCTTATTCCAAAATTGTCCCAATGAAGTAATTTTTCTACAGTACCACACTTGTGGGGTGACACATGTTTAAAATACGTTCATCAATATACCATGGTAAAATAAAAATTAGTTTGGATCCCTGCACCTTGTGATGTACTGTTTTTGAATGTGTGCTCTTTCCCTGGTGGAGAACTCAGAATTGTGGCGCACATTCAGCAAAATATTTGTGCTTATATCCAACTTTGAGTCAGCAAATATTTGCATTGCTCTTGCATTTGAATTAAATTTGTGCTAAAAAATGTTGCTGGCAGGAGTTCTACCAAGCAGCAATTCAAAAGAAGTCATTACATATCAAGATCTTTATTTTCAGAATCTGAAACTGGGCATATAAAAACAGAAGCCGAGGATATCACATTCTTTCCCTCAAAATATTTTGTATTACACATCTAACAAATATATATATAACATTTATTGCATAAGAAGAAATAATAGATTTTAAAAATTTTAGATATGCTGTCATATGCTTGTGGGCATCCTTTAACAGTTACTTCCCAATTGTAGACAGCTAGACCCAAAATTCTGTAAATTTACCTTTATGGGATTCTAAATCACTTTTCTTAAAGACCCTCATCATGCAATTAGTAAAGACTAATCAGAAAAGGTTTTGAATAGTTCGTCAGCACTGTGAAATATTAATACTCAGTGCCATGACAATGAACTGGGTGTCACAGAAAAAACCTGTGTTTAATTAGGAGGAAAACAAGGACTTGTTTTGGCTCCACTGTTTCTGTAGACTGGCAAATTCATCATTACAGTGAGACTGAATTTTATGGCTGACTTGAGAGTGAAATTGGTGAATGAATAGGCTGTCTCACATTTCACTTATCTTTTCAATGTAGGCCAAAAGAGGGAATCCCATTTCCTTTAATGAGTTTTCAGTCTTTGCTTTGCTGTAGACATCTGCCCAATACCAAAGCACATAACTTGGAGGTGGATACTGGACCCTAAAATATCATAATTGTTCATTTTCTGTTCTCTGGTTTATCTTCATTTTGTCATGGAGAGGCAACCATTATGAATGCTCTGCTTTTATGATGCATCCAGACAGTTTCCTGGATTTATTGATTTTGATCCCTCTTAACTGTACTACAACCCCCATTTTACTATTATTGTGTTGACACTTACAATTTCATACTCCATAAAACATTTGACAGTGTAGCATTTTTACACACACTTATGATACTGCCTTCCTGTTGTTAATATACAGAAATATCAGAAATACCTTTGGCATGGCTTTCCCTTCTCAAATAGTGAGTTAAAAATTTTATTTTTAGAGAATATTTTAAGCAAACTAGAGCTACCAATTATGTATGAAAAGATGCATCAGATTTTTCAGTTTGTGGTGGCTTGAACACTTTGAAAATTCAAGTTGCCAATGTGGAACAAATAGAGTGAGTGACTGAAAAATTACTTAAGATCATAAAAGAACTCCTTGATGGCTGGGTGAGAAAAATCATTCTCAGGTCCAAACATCATTCACTTTCTGGCACCCCTAACCACCTCACTCCTTCTTGACATTTTTCTGGCCATTTGATGAGAAAAAGATTGAGACCAAACACTTTCTCAGTAACCTTAATTTTTTTTCTTTCACTTTAATCCTAATCTTAATTTTTATAAACTAATTTTATAAGGCACCTACCTGCAAACACAACATAGACAGCTAGAAAAAGATATATTCTCTAGGCAGACCATCATCTGAAATCATTAAACTGCATTGCTTGATGGGGATCTTTTTTTTCCCCACTCCCTAGTTGTGGACTCATACCTTCCCAGTTCTCCCCTGAAAAAAACATTTCCAAGAACACATCTCTGCCAATTTCTAGCAAACCAAATAATATGGTTTAAGCAAATACTTCCAAAAACAACAACTTTTTATTTTTAGTGGAACATTCAGAGCAGTAATTGTCTGTTTCACTCTCCATCTCTCCATGAGCCTCAACAGCCATCAGATTTATATTTTATTAACACCCCATTAGCTTCAATTGTAAATTATGTTCTTTTTTTTTTTTTTTTTTAGAAATTATGTGCTCTGAGTACTAAGTGCATTCAAATAACTACCATAGAACAAAATGTAATTATAGAGCAGGATTTGCAGTAGTCAACAAATTGCACTGCTCATTCCCTCTCCCCTGCAACTTGTCTTGCTTTCACCCTTGATTAAAGTAGAGACAGCCCAATTCCATTTTCAATAACTTTGTAGGAACAAAAGTAGCAAGGTAAAAAGGGCTGCCAGAGTCAGCACATCATGTAGCTAGGCTTACTCATATGTAGGCAGAGGATGCTGATGTCAACTCTAAAGTGAGCTGTGAGGTCAAATGCCAAATTCAAAATTTGGGATTGGGGTTCAGGTCCATCCTGTGACCTAAGTGAAAATCAAATTCCAAGGAAGCATTTCTGGCCTTTGGGTCATATGTTTAGCTGGAGTGGACATTTGAACTTTACATGCTGACATGCAAAATTGAAAAAAAAATAAGATGATGATGATGATGCTATTATTACTATTACTACTACTGTTAATTACTATTACTACTACTACTCTGGCTATTAATATTTAATGACTGACCTTTGTTTGTGAACTTTATGATGAGCTGAGGTTTACCCACTAGAGATTGATACTTTCATAGTCAGAGATTCTTATTCATGACAGCTCCAAAATCCACTAAATATTTTTATTCTTGATTGGGTAGTTTCGGGAAATGTACAAAGTGATTGGTTAAAAAAGAAAAAAAAAAAGATTATTTACTTACCTTTTCTCAGGACAAAATTGATTACTTCCAAAGAATATTCAAACAGAATTAAAGTTAGTCTGTTTATACAGTCATTCTTTAAAAGTTACAGATTATGTAAGGCAATACAGCAGTAGAATCTTTTGAATCTCACTAGTCTACTTAGAGCATCTCTTCTCCATAAACAGAATGAGGTTGCACAGAGATTAGGCATCTAAAAGTCTGAAAAAGAGTAAGAGGAGAAAAGCAAAGAACAGATCAGGCTAAAGGACCAATCTCCATCTTTCTTAGGTACCCAGTAATCCATTTCTATAGAACATCTTGGCATTCTTCAGCCAAATTTTGAAGAAAATATGCTTCTCTCAAAGTCCATGAATCTTCATGGGGAAAAAAAAAAAAAAAAAGAACAAAAAGAACAAAAGACATTCATATCTTTTGGGTTCCTTTTTGAATCTTCCTGTGGTGACCTTGAGATATTTACTTGGCCAATCAATGAAAATCCAGCAAGAAATGAACCCCAAAACCTGGTTTTGCGTACCGTAATTTGGACTAAAGAAACCTCAGGTTATTGTAGTTTGTTCCTTTTCCCAGTAGATTACAAAGGCTATACACATTATTGATGTCTGGTATACCCATGGGTGTAATTAATTTTTATTTTATGTTTTGAACTAGTATTCTCTGATTTTGTCTATCACCCACAAGTTTTCAGTCTTTTCTATCTCCATTTATCTCTTATACAAAGTGGTCATCAGTGTGATACATGATATATGCAGCACATGGGTATTTTCTGCTCCTATTATGCTGTTCTGGAGGAACTTGTAAATGTTTCAGTTAGGCAAGCTATCAGTAGTTGCCCTCAGCAAGTAGCAGAAATGTGAAAATACAGATTGTTTTAATGGCAAAAGAAAAAAATACTTCCTAGAGTGTTTAGTGCATCCTGGAATTAATTTCCACCTGATTTGCTTTCTTCTCCTAATAAACCTCTTCACAATCCTTTACTGAGTCTGGTCTTTGGAAGGCCACTACAGCATGAGGCACTTCTTCACGGTGATTGTTTAGGACAGTGTCCTTGACAAGTATGTAGCCACCTTAGCAAGGAAAAGAAATATGCTGCTGAAGGGTTTATACTTAGGGCTCAACTCATAAATAGGATTTTTATTTTGTGTGCATGTGGTGGCTGAAATAACTTGAAGTTTGTTTTCCAGGTGTAGTATCTATTAATCTGAATGCAGGTGTATCTAGATACAGTCTGAAGGTGAAAGAGCTTTGCTTGCTTAGCATAGCTTTGCTTATTGACCAGAAACCAGCAAAAGTAAAGGTCTCTGCCAGCCCATCAATTTTATTCCAAAGAGGTTTCCTTTACTTTTAGCTTGGTAATATAGGGAAAAGCATGAGTGTGCACCTTTTACAGAAAGATCAAGCTTTCCCTTACCACTATCCCCACATATGTTGCATGAAATATTTCCTTTATCTAGGAAAAGTCTATTTTTTGGTAATATTTCAATCTCCAGATATTCCATCTATTGTTCCAAAGCTTCATAACACATGTAATATGCCAAATAGCTATACTGGTACATTCTCAGTAGGCACTTAAGAATAATACACAATGCACACTCGAGCGCCTCCATTGAATTTATATGTATTATTTTTATATGGATTTCCAGTGTAGCAAATTCAAGCCTGAAGCACGTTTCTATTGTTGATTTCAAGAATACTGTGTAAGTGGAAAAAAATAATTCAAAATAAAATGTTGTAGCTTACTCATTACTGATAACCAAAACATCCTTGGGTCAAAGACGAACCTTGGATGTGTTTCCACCACTAACAATTGCTCTTTAGCATCAGAAGCAGTTGAACATATTGAATTTATAGTGCAACATTCGCACTGTCTGCCTTCTCATCCCAGGCTCTTGTAATTTAAGGGGAAGTCATTATTCTCCAGTGAGTCCTTTGTCAGAGCATTGTGAAAGCTTTCAAAGGCATCACTTAAACAGGGCATCCATCACACCCCGTCAGGCTCCTTAGCCTGGTGAGGATTTTTACACTGTTGTGCCTAGGATGTAAACAAAGATAATGCATTTGATTTTTTTCTATTGATCCTCTTTGCTGTGAGAGCAGCCTTCCGAAGAGGGCCTTCCAAATCTGAGCAGCCTGCCAGAGCACTTACTTCTGCATCTGTCAGGCAAGGGAATCTTTTTCCTTCCAGACTTTTCTATCTGATTGCTAATATTTTTTTGTGTGTGTGTCTGGGTCTGTGGTGATTAATGATAGGTCAGGATTAGGCAGTAACTTGACATTGCACAGCTCAAATGTAGGAGAAATGTTCTCTGGCTGGTGTGACTGTCACAGAGTCACAGGAATCTCCCTGAAAGATCATTTATAACATTTATCCAAGCGGGGATGGAGTGATCTGGAAATTGTTAGCTTCGGGAATCCTATGCTTTGACTTTTAACATGAAATTCTATGAACAAAGGTGGCTTTCGCTTACTTAAAATCTTCCCAGCCAGATCAGACAGTTCATATGAGCACAGTTTAGTGAGAAGCAAAGATATTTGTTTCCTTTGGAAATTAGTTCTCTTGAGTTTTCTTTCATTGCTCTTGTAATGGCAATAGGAGTAGAAAACCTGAGCTGAATCCTCATCAATTTGTAACTCAAACATATTGCATATAGCTTCAAATTCATGCTAGTCAACAAATAAAACCTGCTGAAATATTCTGAGCTTGTATGACTATGAAATCAAATGAGAGCTACATATTTATACACTGAAGTACAAGAACCGTTGTGGTATGGGGTGACGTTTTGACCACGTATATGATTTGTGCTATTTTTTGGGCATATCATATTGGTCCAGTTCCTCAGCTGATATAAATCAGTGCAGTTGCACTTGTGTCAGTGAAGCTAGACTGACTTACCATTCTTGAAAATATTTTCTATCATCACATTAACACAAGTATCCTAATGGAATGTATTTAATGTATTTTCATGCATTTAATATATTTTAATGTACATTCTTATGATGAAAATATGCTCATGTTCACCACCTTTCAACTTTGGAGGAAAAATTGAGCAAATATCTTAAGTAAACATATTATAATTACAGTGTTCTTCTTTCCCCTTCAAGTAGTGTTATAATGAGGTGTGGGTAAAACCAGGGAAGCTTTTGGGAAGAATTTAGTGGGGAAAATGCAAAGCTTCTCCTAGTAACTCAGGTGCTACGCAGAACAGTGTTACCAGACAGAGGGAGAGGTTTTCTTTTCCAGCATATCAGTGCATCTGAAAGGCTAAAATTTATTTTTGCAGATGTATAGAACATAGTAGCTCTAGAAATCTATAGCAAAGTAAGTGTGGGATATCACATAAAATGACTAGGAAAACCAATCTGGTGTTTGCTCACTCGAAGTTCCTTGGTTATGTAATTCTGCATGTAGAGCAGAGGAAAAAGGTATAAAGATTTTGCTATCTTTACTTCCCATTAGTGAACACTCACTGATGTTAATTTTGATGCTTATTCTTCAATGTTTCAATGATATCAAATTTCAGAGCCAAGGCTTAAAAACTGGCATCAAACATGTTCTCACCCTATTATGTTTGATCTTGAATTTCCTACAGTTTATCTACATGCAACATCAAGACATCACAAATACACAAAATATGGTATGATCAAGGGAAAAAAGCTTTGCATAAAACAACATAGTTTATGTCCCTTCATGTTCACTGTCCTCAAATGTTCAGTCTTGCAATATGTAGCTTCTCATTATTTTCTTAGATTTTAGCAGCATGTCAATGGGATTTTAATGTAAAAAATGGACATAGAAGAGGCTTTACATCTCCTTTGCACATCACATTACTCTGCTCCCAGTGGAGATTAAAACATAATACCCTCAGTGTAGGACATAGTTTGTTGTTGAGAGTCGATGATAAATGCTGAGGATATATTATGGTATCAATACAAAAACAGTTTGTAGCTGTTAGCAAGCTAGAAGCACTGTACTATATGTGCATTTTTATAGGAAGAATGTCATGGCACATAGATAGGAATCCATTATCCTGCTCTTGTTAATGTTCTGTGTGGGAGTAAGAAAAAACAGAAATGTTTCTTTTGCTACAGAAATCCTTTTGACAAAATCTACAGCAAGGATTTTCTCAGTATAGACATACAACTCACAGCAAGAATGAAAACAAAGTGAAAAAGTGGCAGGATATTTCACAGGTTAGAGAAAGAGAGAAACAAAAGATATACAAATTGAAAAAATATATTAATGTTTAATTATTCTACTGAGCTTCCTGTGAGTTGCAGCCAGGGTCTCTCACCCTACTCTCTGCAGGCCTTATTCTCAGATGGTATGTAGGCAATGACACTTTGCCTTCTCTTTCTCTGCTGACAGCTGAGCATTCTGTGGTAGTCTCTGGCCCTGGAGCTTCCTGAGAGGTTATTTTAGGATAGAAGATATGAAGGAGAGCACCTGAAGCACAACACAAATGTATTCCAGCCTCTCCAGCCAGCGAGTCGGCTTCACTGGGGACCCAACTTACATACCTCTATGGCGATGCATTGCATGGGGAATAAACAAGAATTGTTTGAAACTGTGTGCATGTCTGCAGGGCTGTGATCTTATTGGCATCACAGAGGTGTCTTGGAATGGTGCCTATGACTGGAGTTTTGGAATGGAAGGATACAGGCAGGAAGGGAAGATGAGGGAGAAGAGGGCGTGTCACTCTATGTCAGTGACCAGCCGTGATGCATGAAGCTCTTCCATGGATCTCTTAGAAGATGACCAAATTAAGAGTTTATAGGTCAGGATTGTAAGGAGAGCAGGGATAGGCCATATTACAGTGGGGGTCTGCTACAGGCTGCCTGAGCAGGAAGAATGAGCAGATGACTCTTTCTATGGAGAGAGGAGCAGCCTCACATTCCCAAGTCCTGATCCTCATGGAGGACTTCAGCCAACCAAATATCTGCTGGAGGGACAACACAGGGCACAAGCAAACCAGAAAAATCCTGGAATGTTTTGATGATGACTCCCTTCTCCAAATGATAGAGAACTCAATGATGAGAGGTGCTATGCTGTATGTTCTTGTTCTCACCAACAAGGAGGGTCTGGTGGGGAATGTGCAGCTCAAGGGCAGCCTGGGCTGTAGTGGTCAGGAAATGGCAGAGTTTAAAACCCTCCTAGTGAGGCGGGTGCACAACATGAACTCCAGGAGAGCAGAATTGGACCTCTTCAGGGATCTGCTTGGTAGGGTACATGGGATAAAACCCATGATGGAAAGTGCCAGAGAGATCTGGTTAATGTTCAAGGATAGCCTCCTCCTAGCTCAAGAGCAATGCCTACCAACAAAGAGGAAGCTGGGCAAGAATTATCTTAAAGACCTCTTCCAAATTTAATGATTCTATTCTATAATTTTAATGCCTGTTGATGCTAAGTCTAAAAATACACCCTGGATTGTTCCACAAAAATTTAGGCATCAGCTTGAGTTGCTTACATTACAAACTTTCACCACTCAACTAACTTTGTATAGTTACTGTGTATGGATAGGTACCTTCAGCAGGCAATTATTATCTTAACAGATTTCATTGCCCTCTAGAGAAACTTGTTTTTATCAACTGTGTATGAATGGAACCTATAGCAATTAACCTCCTTAGATATGTGACTTAAAGCTAAATAGATTGAATCTGTGCAAGCAAAAACTTTTGGAACTTTTAAGTACTGACTTTGCAGAAATTAGATCAAGATATATGTGTCCTCTTAGACTTGGGACCAATGTGGCAGCCCTCAAAGTCACCTCCTACTTTTCCTGCCAAAAGACGCCAGCCAAAATAATTTAGATGTGTTTCTAAATAGAAAGAAAACAGTTTGCATTGGTACAGGTGAACTGTATTTTTGTCTGTATCTGCATTTTCACGGAGTTAAATTCTGAATCCAAAGGAATTTGAGATAAGAAAAAGCAGTGAAATAGATCTTTGAATACGATGCCATCAAAGCCAGGGGAAGCTGAACTGGAACTTCAGAGAGCTTTGAATGAAGATCTTTAGGATACAGTGGTATCTCATAATTGACTTGAGATAGAATCTGCTTCGCTTCACCACCTGATGATCGGGCCAGACAATCAAGATGGCTCCTCAGGAAGGTGCAAAGAGATAAGAGCTCCTTTTCCCATGCTGTAAACAATCTACAGTGCAAGAGCTATATGTTAGGATATTTCTGGGTCTGCATTAATAAGCCCTACTTCCACAGAGGACTCTAAGCAGCTTGAACTCCAAACCATTTTTAAAATACGAGAGGTAGTACTGGGTGTGATATCTGTTCAACTGACAGCTGATCTGGGGTCTTCACCCTGGAGAAAGAGGGTGAAACCAACCTGTGGAAAGAGGTGGTTTTTTTTTTTCTTTTTAACCAGGCTAAGAGAGTAACTTGATTTATTTTCAATTTTATAACAAGTACTCATATAAAATATTTTGTTTACAGTTCCACCCCATAAGGAGCAAGGTGATGAGACGCATGTTATCTCCAAACATTCATAAAGAAGTTATTATTACCCAGCAGTAAAAGGCTCAAACATGACCAGCATTGAAATGCAGCTATTAACAGTCATATATTGTACTTACTGCTTTGTTCCTCCCTTGCCATAGGCATCAGTAAATAAATCTCAGAAATTATAGGTGGAGAAGATCTACTGCATGTTCAGAGATGACTTAAGTTGATGTGGTGTGAAAGAGGATGAAGAAATAGATTCTGTTATTAAAAAATGGTTTGATAGGGAAGAAGATATAAGGTCCACTCCCTCCTCACCATAAAAGTTAATCACATGTTCAACACAAGCAGATGCTTGCACATTTTTGTTGCCTCTCAACTTGTGGCCAATATCACAGGTTCAACCTTAATGATCAATGAAGAAGACTTTTGCTGTAAAAGTTAATATAAATATGGGTAAAAAGCCAGAGAGACTGGGGATTTATCTGCTTTTGCTGAAAGGAAACAAACAAATCTTAATGCTGGAGAGGTGATCTATAACATTTTATGCCACAGTATAGGATACTTGGCATGCTGCAGCCAGCCATAGCTAGGAAGGAACTACATGCTCCCATTTAGTGGCGCAATACACAACTAATCTTTAATAAGGAATCCTTCATATGTTTAATACTTTTTTCCTTCGGGAATAATGCTGGAACTACTTTAATAAAGGCTTGGTAAAGAAAAAGCAAGTGCAATAAAGGGAGGCAGAGGTAGCTGAGAAGTCGAATAGCACAGTATCTTTCCTTCAGCAGAAAATTGGAGCTGATGTCTGCTCTGGAAAGGGGAGCAAGAGCAAAATGCACTCACCATGTGAGGTTACCCACTTCTTCACAGCTGGTAGAAAATTTGGGGTGCAGCTCGGCAGCAGAATTCCAGGAGGGCAACAGAGCAAAGAGGACCAAGCACAATGTAACTGAATCCTGAGGAAAAGCAACATAATTATAGGATCACAGTAGGGTTAGAGGAAAGCCTAAAATCTACCCATTGCTCTATCCATGTGACACAACTGGAGAAGCTGTGGAATGTCCTTTGCATAAAGAAATAACATTTCCACTAAATCTCTCTGCAGCCATTTCAAAGCATGGAGTACATGAATACTGTCTCTCTAATATTCAATGAGACAAAGTTTATCTGCAGCTAAATATATTCTTGTCTGGAACAGCTGAATGTCTGAGCACAGGGAAGAATGGAAAAGAAAAAAAAAAGAGGTGGAGGACTATCCTGAGTACGATTTATACATGCAGACATGGATGTCTAAACCTAAGCTGCTTGTCTAGAAAATCTTTATAGTCATTAGAGAGAATTAGGCACCTTGGAGATATGACTCAGCTCTTTCTAAGGTAAATGTAAAAAATAGCTCCAATGAACAATGCTCCACAAAATCCTGTCTTTCCACTGCCAATAAAATAATCTAAGGAAATAAATTTATGAAGACAAACACAGACATCTGTAGACATCTAAGTCTGTAACATACTGATTCTTGCTCAAGCCTCAATGGATCAAAGTCACAGATAAGATCAGAGCCCAGCTTTCCATACAATGATCCTTCCAGCGGGCATCATTCTCATTTATGCTTCCGTTAAAGATTATTGTCCTAGGTTATCTAAAGTAAAAATGTAGAAAGGCAAAAAAAGTTTAAATAATGGTTTTAGACCGATGCACATGCAAAGGAAATACAATTGAGATTTTAAAATTTGATTTATTTTTACCAATCGCTGTTATTACTGGAACTTTAACTGAAAATTATTTTGCTCTATCAAACTTGGAAATGGATGTTCTTTCTGACAAAGATGGAATATTTTCTAGGCTTTGGTACAAAATACATTGATCTCTGATTAATGCTGTTTGCATTCATGTAACTCTGATCAATCTGGAAAAAGAAATTGAGAATAAAATTTATTTTTCTACAAAAACAAACAGAAATCATTTCCAGCATTTCAATACATTTCAGTACCAATTTAATTTATACTAATAAGGAGCCTATTTACTGCTTACAGAAATTAGCAAGGGCTTCCTGGGCCTTTCATTGTAATTTGGATCCGCTCTGTGGGTCCAATCCATCTTCTGTTAAACCAATTGGAATGAATTCTTTTGAGTAAGAATTGGATCAGACACAGAAGAGGAAGAATTAACAGCTGTGCCATTATGCGCATTATTCTTCTGACATATCTTCTGGTGGCTCAATTAAACTCATATTAATCTTGTGAAATATGAAGTATGTTTCATAGTCAAGATGTGCAACCTCCCTGAAAGATTCTGTTACATTTAATCCCTGACATCTGGGACCCAGCACTGCAGTGCTTCAACTCCCCAAAATAAGAAGTATATGATCCTGAACAGATGAAGTGATATTTTGATAAGAATGGAGAGGAGAATGAGGTAAATTCCAAAAAAATTTTGTATGCTCATTTTTCCTTTATCGCAAATTTGTCACTCAGTAACAAACTCATTGCCAGGGATGCAGTGCAAGTTTCTGGAGAAACTTCAAGTTCCTGATTAGAAGCAACAGCTCTACTCATGCCAGTAGCTGTTAATTATTTGCTGCCAATTCAGCCTTGAAATATCCACAAGGGAGGTAGCCAAAATGTGTTCTTTAAGTTTTGTGGCTGCTGTTACAACAAGGAAGAGTTTGTAATTAAGGTGCGGTGAGTTTTTTATTTCTTTTTTTTTTTTTTCTTGTTTATGTTGATATTGGCCAAATCAAAAAAGTTAGGGAAAAACACATAGTAGGTCAGACTTGAAAGGTCCTTGCGACTGGAAAGTACTTTCTACTCTGAAGTAGAGATCACTTTGATAAATAAACTTTGATATTATTTAGGAAAAGAAATGAATTATTTAACAGCACTGCTGCATTGTTTCAAAGGGGAGTACCTCAGATATCCCACTGCAGACACATATGGCTGTGCTGTGCCTAGTTCTCTGCTCTTGCTTTGCCTCTACCCTTATTTGCTCTTCATTCAGTCACTCAATGACAGGTTCAAGCTCCTCTTGGTGTCTGGAGAGCCACGTTTATCTCCATGTCAGTACCAACTATGGAGGTCTTACAGCTCTGAGGATTCTAGCAAATGTGAGCCCTTTTGAAGCAAATGTGAGCCCTTTCTGCTTTCAGGGAAAAGTCTGTGACTTATTTATGTCTAAGAAAATACTTTAAACATCAGTAGTTCTTTAGTGAGAAATAAATAATCTGCCTGGAATAAGCCTTAAACAGAGCGTCATAACTCCTCTGGTTTGAAGCGCACTTGAACTTCACTCAGCACTTGAAAAACATCTTTAAAGTGTTCTGTGGTCTCTCTGCTTATTTCTTGCCAGGGTATGCTGAAGATATCTAAATAGCTAGTGGGCCATTTGCCTCTCACATTGTGTCAATGCTCCTAGATTCTTTTCTAGGAAGATGAAGGTGTAGGTCCTTCACAGTGAGGAGGATTTGGATGCAGAGCTCCAAAGAGATTTTCCTAATCATGAAGTTTTATTTTAGGGAACTTTTATAACATTCTGAATTGCAGAATTAAAGCTAGGAGTGAGATACACTGGGATGCAGAAAGACAGGAAAGAACTCCAGTCTTGGAGTCTGAATGATTCTTTATGCAGAAACCAAACTGTTCTGCTTCTGGCTTAGTTTTCTTCAGATTCAATCTTATGCATAATAAAAAAGAATAGAGATTTGATAATGAAAAGTGTGCAAAGTGGTTTGTAAGTCTATATTGCCCCATGTGTTCCCTCCTTAGGTCTTTCCATGGGATGTTGAAAGGTTCAGGGCCAGACTCCCCTCCTTTCGGGCGTGGAATGGCTAGACTGCCACAAAAACTTAAATTGATGCACTTAGGTAACCTATGGTACTGAAGAGAGGAGTTCCTGAATTCGTTCTTTAGAGGTGCTATGAAATCTGCCAGCAGAGGAACTAAGCTTAAAATATGGTTCAGAAACAATCTGAGGGCAAAACTAGGGTGGTGAGAATTATCAAGTACTAAGACAGACTGCCAGATCCCACTCTGCAACCGAGGTTTCAAACTAATCCTTCTAATTCTTTAGATCCTCTGCAGAGAAAATAGAGGACTGTACCTTGCTTAAGTCAGTTCTGCAAGTGCGATTCAATATCACAGCAGGAAAGATGTTCTGATGCTGTTGCATGAGGGGTCAGCTAAGGTCCAGGAAATGTTGTTGTTCTATCAATACCAACAAACTGCAGTGCCTGGAAGGTAATTTTTAGGTTTGTAATTCAGACTCCAGCTGGAACTTCATAACCAAAATTTATTGGAACTTAGAGCATACTTCAAAGAACATTTTTTCGCCTCTCATCTTTTCTTGAGGAAGGAGGGAAGCAAGAGATGAGTGCATTTATGGCAAGCCCTTTGCTTATGTTGTGATTTATGGGATAAGTATTTGGACCCCAATAGTTGTCAATAGCTTTATTTTGGAGATTCCAAATAATCAAGGATATTCAGAACATTCCAGAATATTCAGAATATTCTGAGGATACTCAGAATACTCATCTAAGATGAGTTAAAGTTTGGGTGACAGGTCTTATTTAAATGCATAGTGAGAGTTAACCTGTTCTTGAAGGAGCATACTCTTTATTGGAAAAGGGAAACTGAGGCAGGGAGATAATAATAATAATAATAATAATAATAATAATAATAATAATAATAATAATAATGGGGTTTTTTCTGACTAGGATAGAGCCAGGAGTAGATCTCAGTGTGCCTACAACCAGCCTAAAGACATCATTTAATATAATGCAATGCCTCAATGCCTTGGTAAAAATAGTTCTGATATAAAATGTGGGCAGGTGTGAATGTAGTATGTCAATAGAGTGCAAAGAGCATCCAATTTCTCAATTAGTTGCTTAAATTAGTTTAAAGTGTTGCTTTAACACACACAGACAAAAAACCAAAGCAAAATGTTTCACTTAGAAGGTGGAAAAATGGCTTTTTTTTTTCTAGCAGCTACTCATTTCCACCAATTGTCAGTAGACAGCAGTACAAGTAGACAACAATTGACAAAGAAATGTCAGCACACAGCAGATCAGACCCATAATGCTCATTTATCTATATGTATATATACAGCTATATGTATCTATTTAAAGTGTTTTGCAAGGGCCTAGGTCTGAGTCTGTTGATATTTGTTCTGTTCAGTTTCTTTTGCTTTGATGCTGAAAGACCATGAGGAGATTAGCTGGCTTTCTTGTCCCTTGCCTCTTCCCATAGGCTTCTGACTCCAGAAAAGCAGGGGAAAATGGAGTCAGAAAGCCTTAACACAAATGCTAAGTGAGTTCTTTGAGAGTAAGCAGTTAATTAGATTAAGTATTTCAACTCTGAAATTTATATGAGAATATATACATAAAAAGTCACAGAATTTTATCATCTCTAAAATGTAAAGGGCCAGAAGCTGAGCTTTACAGTATTATTACCACTGTCATCCTCACTAACTTTCATGTTTTCTCTTAATGGGAAGCCCTGTCTCTTTCTGTCAATCAGGATCTGTCAGCATTGTCTTATTATTCAGAAATTTCTTTTACAGTGTGAACTGCTTTTCACCAACCTCAGTTACTTAATGTAATTGTGCTATAGCAGTGATGCAGTGCTTGAAGAGGGATGGTGTGGATGACATTTTTTCCTGCTATCTGGTCTAGTTTGAGTTGAGAATTTAATAAGGTTGGACCGTGGCATTGCTTAGTTTCTGTTTGCACATTAAAAACCCCAGAAATAATGTGTGTGAGGAGACAGAAAAAGTAGGAAAAGGCATAAATCTGGAAGACATGTAGGAAAATAAGGAAAATTAAAAAGGGGGAGAGAACCTGGAGGTATACCTATACCTATACAAAATAAAATTTATTAAACACTGTCTTTTGTGTTTATTAGAGACAGAGATGGAAAACACATCAAAATACTCAAACTTATTTTTAGTTGATCCCAAATGTTTTTGTTTCCAGTTTGACTCATCAAAGCACAAAGAATCCGTGTTATTTTTTTATGATCTTTGTATCATTTAGAGTGAATATATTCAGTGTAAAAATAACATTTTCCCTTAAAAAAAGGAAGAAATTCAAGTGTCTTATTTGCAAAATTTCACACTGTGTCACTAAAATTTGTGATTTGTGACAAGTCTTATTCAATCTTAAACTACATTTTTGGAGGATGACAATACAGAAGATTTTTTTTGCTTTTACAGAATGATTTATTCTAGTCCTTGTTCAGGTATTTATAAAATGCTCCCTACTGGAAATCGGAGATCAAGGGGAGTATGGTTTTCAAAAGACCACTCTTTCCTCAGCAGTGAAGCCTGCATCATGAGATGTCTGAAACTTTGATGATATTCTCCAATGCAGTGACTGCCAAAGCTGAGTTGGAGCTTAGGCAGGCGGATGAAATAATTTGTCACTACCATAGGTCATTAAAAGAGCCCTTATCCCTTTGTATATATGCATTATGATACATCCTTAAACCTCTTTTCCAAGCATTGACAGAGTTTGCTGGCTGAGAAATAGGTTACTGAGGTCCCTTTCAAAGAACAGACCAGTAAGTAGCTTCTTTCCTTATTGCCTTGTGCTTCTCTTTTGAAGACATTAGCTAAATGCTACTGGCTGTGCTTGCATTTTTCAGATTCTCAGACTTCTTAGACTGCCAGTTCTTTCATTTAACAGCATTTTAAAAATGGGATTTTACTTGTTCAACATGATGGAGAAGAAATTAATAAATTGAAAGCAGCAATAACCACATGAATAAGCAAGAAACTCTCTAAGTAGATTTTGCTTCAGAACTTGCCTGGGTGCTCTTGTGGCAGTTATCTTAAGGCACTGAAAATTAATATCATAAATAAAAATGCAAGTAACCAACTTCAGGGTGTCTCCATTCAAAGTCTGCACTGGGTTTGTTTTGCTGTAGCTTCTCCCCAGTACTGTGGTACCAGTTATGTGAGCAATAACAACAGCAGGAGCTGTAGAAAAGCCAGCGATGGCCATGAGCTTTTGAAGGCCTGCTGGGAGATACCATGGGGGAACACAGAAACCAAAAGGCTCAAGGATGATCAGAACCCTTTATTAGACTTGCAGCACAGAAAAGTAACAGGAGATGAGAGCATAACAGAATAATAAGTGCTGTTCTATCTTGATGGCTGAAATTATTATTGTCTAGACAAGGAAAACCATAAAAAATACATATTTACAAATAACTATGTTAAGCTTTTTCACTATAATCCCTCTCAGTTATACTTTTAGTTTATTTTAAAAGTTTTAAGGTTTTACCAAGCTAACACTTAGAACCAGTGTCAGGTCTAACATGATATTAAATATAAGTTAAACCTAAAAACACCTTTTATTTTTAAAACAGCAAGAGCTGGAAGAGCAAATTGTGTACTCTTCCTTTGAACAATTAATTGAATTTTGTGTTCAGTCTAACAGCATGATACTCTGAATTTTTTTTTTTTCCTTAGGAAAAAAATAGAAATATGATGGTTAGCTGCTGTGATAGAGATTGATGATAGCAGAGCCCTGCCTGTGAGGCTGAGATTGTCACTTCAGCTTTGGCAAAATACATCCTTTATAGACTTTAGTCAGGGCAGCTGTGGGACTGGTCCACAGCAGGCTGCCACATGAAACAGCAATCACAGCATCTAGGTGCTGGGCGAGGCAGCATCTACTGTGCGTTGTGGAAAGAATGCCATGTTTGTTGTGATGAGTAGATGGTGCGAGGCTGGGATTTGAGGAATAAAATATGTGCTGTACCACAAACTTCCTGTGTAATGTTGGGGGAGCTGTGTCTTCAATGAACTAAAGACAATTCTGCTCTTCAGGAGCATTGTAAAGAAAAATTAAAAGATAACTTGGATATGGTACTATGGCTCTTATTTTTCTGTAATTACAGTGAATGACGTTGATGACAATTTTCTGCACAAAGAACAATGGATGTGAAATTTTGCTCTTCCTTTGAAAAGAAATGAGTCTTCTTTGTAGAACCAGGGCTTAGAAACATTAATTTCTGAAGTTTTCTAGAAAACAGAAGAAGAATAGAAGGATTGAGAGTTTGGAACAATTACAAATTACAGTAGTGTTTTCAAAAACTTAAAAACAAGGCTCTGATTTGTCCAAAGACAGGTAGAAGCATATAGGTACAATTCATAGGATAAAAGAGAGAGTTACATAAAACTTGTAAAATCAGGATAAATTAATTGAATTTCTGTTCAAGAGGGAGATGAAATTGTTTCAAAACCTCTGGAATGTGATGGCATTTTAAATGGAAGTCGTATGACTTTCTCAGTAAAGAAGAAATCAACAGACTATTGGAAATTTTCACCAAAACTGGATACTCCAGGCTTGCTTGTAACTGGAGAAATTAACTCTGTCAAGGAAACCAGACGTAACAAGAGGTTTTTGTAAGATCCTCTAGGTATCCTGGTGTCCTTGTTTGACAAGCATGCCCAGCATCCTTACTTGCTTACTGCTTTCCTGAAATGAGAACAAAACAAGATATGACCAAATTCCTGATTCTAGCTGTCTTGACAATAGTGGCAATAACTATAATAAAACTAGACTATCATTTACTGCTAAGAAAATTCAAGAATAAATTATTATTGTCCTAGTGGAACTAGGAAATAAAAAGTGACATGTAATGATTATAGGTTTTTCTCTGATTGAAATCTCTGAAGATCTAGGTTGAGGTCTTTGCAGCAGTGAACCTGCACCTAAACTCACTAAAACCTTTGTAGATGGAAGTGTGAAGAGGAGATGTTGGGTCATTCAGTCTTGCAACTGGTAAGCACTTGTAATTCCTGCTGGAGCTGCAGAAAGTACAATCTGTTCATGATTGGCACCTACAGTTGCCTCAATATTTTCAGTTTGTGGCCTAGACTCTGGAGGTAAAACTTTCTTTCAAATTTTCTCTGTAAGCTTATTGATTTTGTACATCAATGTACTGTGAAAAAAATTTACACACTCTCTATAGAATGTTGCTATAGGACAGGAAATAACACGTCACAGACACGCAGCTTTCTCAAGGTAAAAAAAGCACTTTTAATTTGTAACTCTAACATTTATAGATTTCTAAAAGTGACAGTGGATTGGAGGGTGATAGTGCCATCTCTCCAATGACACTGGACAAACTGTCTATCATATTTCTTCTCTTCTATAAAAGAATGCAAAACAATAAGTTATTTATATAAAGTGTATAAGAAAATTCGTTACAAAAATGTAAACATCAAAAAGCTTAGAAAAACTTAAAAAATCAAAGTGACAATAGAATAAATGCAATACTCATTCCATTCAGTGATCAAACCCAGAGAAACAGAACAATACAAAATTTAAGGCTGAAACAAGAAACTCCCACTATGCTGAGGAAGTTGGAACTTCTGACAAGATAAAGGGTCAATAAACTGCATGACTTGAAACTGATAAAAAGGGCAGTGTTACCTAGGAGATAGTCATTCACAGAAGACATTCTCAGTTTACTATTTGAGTTTAAGTAGAGGTGAAGGTAGTCAAAATAGTAGAATTCCCTACAAAATCTACTTATTAGCGGGGAAAAAAAAATCCCCAATAGATATTATTCAGTGCAAGTTCACATCCTCATCCTCAGTTTCTGCCTCTCACTGAGTAACAGCTTTAAGGTTATAAACAATATAGCTTAAGAAAAAAAGGACTATAAGCTTGAAGAAAAATCATCATAGATTCATAAAAATATGGAATGATTTGAGTTGAAAGGGGCCTTAAAGACCATCTAGCTCCAGCACTCTTGCCATGGGCAGGGACCCCTTCTGCTGGACCAGACTGTTCGGAGTCCCATCCAACCAGACCTTGAACACTTCCAGGGATGGGACATCAATGGCTTTTCTGGGCAACCTGTGCCAGTGGATAAACACCCTCACATTAATGAACCTCTTCCTGCCTTCTTTCAGCTTAAAACCATCTTTTTAAAAAAATATTTACCATATACACTTGAAGATAAAGGGATAAAGCTGCTATTTCCCCTTGACTTCTCAAGTCTTTTTTACAGTCAAGGCCTCATATCCAACAATGTAAATACTGCTGTAAATGAATGTTCACTTATACACTCTGGAAAAAGTGTTTGAAGGACAGAAAAAACTAAATCAAGCATTGGTGGATGCTTATATGCCACAGTGAGGCAGAAATTGAATGCGTCCTTCAGAGTTCCCTGTTCTATACTTTGATCTCATAAAAAGAAAGTAAAAGTTCAAAGAAAATATTTTCTTTTTAGTTGTTTTGTCATAGCATATTGCTGAATTTTCATGAAAGCATATTATTGTAAAGCCTTATCACCTCTTTTATTTTAAGAATAGAATACTTTTTCAGAAGTTATTCTTTTGGTCTTTACAATAGTATTTTCTTTTTTACTAGAACTATAACAGGACAGAGCTGTTGTCAGAAGTCTAATCTATTAAAATTTTATTCAGGATTCAATTTTTTACAGTTCCTGTTTTCAAATTCTAACAATATCTCTACCCAGCACTCTACTGGTATATATATTTTCTTTGATCATTGTAACATTACTGATTTGGGTGATTAATATTACATCAACAGATACTTTCGCTTTTGTTTGCTCAGTATGAGGTTTTCAAAGTGGAGACATTTCCTTTAAGGCCAAACAAAATTTTTTTGTACTTTGTCTTTTGCTTTTTTTTTTGGCTGTGTTTTCACCACTAAAATGGGGTTTACATCCAGTGTATCAGGAAAAGATTGAATTGGAGCCTGTTATACTGTTATATAAAAGGGAATGAATCTGGAACATAAATTATTTTGGCATACCACAAGGGAAAATAATAATATTTAATGACATGTTTAATAACATTTGTTCCTCTTTTGTTCAAGTGAATTCTATTACCCAGAACTTTTTGGGGGGATACAGATTTTATGAAGTCAAGATTTTCCTACAGTAAAAATTGACTTATGCTATATATGGATCTTTTTTTGAAGAAAGATTGAAAGTAAAAATGTATATTCCAAGGAAGGTAGCTCTCCCAGAGAACATCTGGGGCCTCCACCGCAGGACACCCACATATCTGGCTCACTTGAGGAGTATTTTTTCTAGTGCCTGTTGACATTAGTCATGAGCTGGATCCTCACAATAGAAGTACCCCTTTTAAAATATTTTTTAGAAATTTGAAATACCAATCCCTGATTGATAACCTATGGATAGGACAGAAAACAGAGTTTTTGATCAAAAGTGAGGACTCGGCATGCAGGGAAATAGGTTGCTTCTCTGTGGCAAAGATAAGACTGAATGAAGAAAAGTTTGCTTCTGTGGGGCAACAGATGTCTCAGGAGGTCAGCAGGACTCTTTCATCTCTTTTTTACAAACAATAATCACATAATAATTTTGCTTCTAGGCTTGATATTTGAGGGGTCAGGAGTCCTGTTTCAGAGTCATTCTCTGGTCCACAGAGTTTTGCACAAACCCAAAGGCTCTTGCCTTCGTCTGCTGCGTGTATTTTTGTATTTTTTAGCCCTCCTTCATTTCTCCCCTTTTCTAGTTAGCTTGCTGGGGTCTATCTTTACCACTGCTATCCAGTTATCAGAGAATGTCCAAAGCAGGCCAACACAGATGGTGAAGGGTCTTGAGAGGAAGCTGTGTGAAGAACTGCTGAGGTCACTTGGTCTGTTCAGCCTGGAGAAGAGGAGACTGAAGGGAGACCTCATTGCAGTCTACAGCATCCTCATGAGGGAAGGAGGAGGGGAAGACACTGATCTCTCTTTGTGGTGACCAGTGACAGGACCTGAGGGAATGGCCTGGAGCTGTGTCAGGGGAGGCAAATGTTGGATATTGGAAAAGGCTTATTAGCCCAGAAGGTGTTGGGCACGAGAGTAGGCTCCCCAGGGGAGTGGTGGCAGCACCTGACAGAGTTCTAGAAGGGTTTGAACAATGCTCTAAGGCACGTGGTGGGACTCCTTGGTATGCCCTGTGCAGGGCCAGGAGTTGGACTTGATGATCCTTATGGGTCCTTTCCAACTCAGAATATTCTGCTTTCTGGGATCTAAAACCTTTCAGAGAGGTCACTAAAACTCCTCTTTTGTTTTCTGTAACAATACAAATATTTTTTAAACAAATGCTGAAAATATATGTCACAGCAGTTAGAACTCCCCAAATGAACAACACAGGTCAAAGCAAAACAAACAAGAAAAGTCAGTAGAGTTGTGCTAAATTTAAATAAAAGGATTTATTAAAAAAAAAAAACCACATAATTTTTTAAAAAATAAGCTAAAAAGAATGTAGGCAAGACAATTTAAGCTTATCAGGTAACACAGAGAGTTTTGAGAGACACTGCATGGGAAGTGCAGTCCCCATGCACATACCCAATTGTGATGAACTTGAGAAAAAATAGGAATGATAACAACAAAGTTAAAGGAGATATTTTTAGAATTCATCAGGTATTAATAAAAACTCCTGAAAGTTGCATCCAGATGAAGAAAATAGAAAGTATCCTAAGCTGTGGAAGACTAAGTAAGATAAGGGTAAGTAAGGATCAGACTTTTCCATGGAGAGAGGTCAGCAGTGAAGTCACACAGGGTGATGTTCTCAGACTTGCTGTTTAACAGAAACATAAACGAGCAGGAATAGGGGATGTGTTGTGACAGTTTCCTGATGACACAGGGTTCTTCAAGGTGAAAAGGATGAAATCCATTGCAGCAAATTGCAGAAGGTCCTTACAAGCGGTTGGGTAAAAAAACAAGGCAGATGGAAGTAGATGGACATAAAAAATGTATGTGTAAAACAATTGTAGCTTCACATACAAAAAGATGTATGTGAAGCTCCATACACACTCACTCCAGCCACTGGAGAATGAAACCTTGGGGCTGAGATGAATAGTTCCTTGAATACACCTATTCAACAGCATTAAAAATAAACAACAGAAAATAAGACTTAGAGAGAATGTAATAGAGAACAAACCAGAAGCTATTTACATAAACCCATTGTTTGCCCCACACTGAACACTGTCTGGCTATTATGGCTTCTTCATGACCAAAAATTATATATTAGAGCTGAAAAAGGTTCAGAGAAGGTAAGCAAGGATCGTCAAGGGGTTTGTGGTCTTTCAAGAAATGCCTGAGCTACCTGACACACTTTATCATGAAATGGACATGATTTGGAGAGCTCCACTAAGGTTTACAATGTCATGAATAGGACAAGGACACATGTTAGGATCATGTCTTTGCTCTGTCCTGCTAGGGCCCATGAGAATCCAGCAGGATACAGGTTATTCAGACAATTCACAAAATTCAGGAAAGGGAATTCTCAAAAGTGATTCCCAGGTGAAAATAGTCTTTCTCATCTGAGATTTTTAAGGAGTTTGGGGGAAAATCCATGTTTATGTAGTGGCAATTAGCTCAGAAGTAATTTTTTTCTAATGATTATTGAAACCAAAAACAAATCTTTCGAGCCAAAGACTTGAAGGACAGATTTTGCAAGGTGGCAGGTCTCCTCTGTGTTTGCTTTGCTCCTCAGTCCTGCAGTAGGAGACGTCCTCAGCTGCAGGCAAAGTAGCTGAAATGAAATGCAGTACTTTCAAACTTTGTACCAACTTGATTTTTGCTTTGTAGTGACATTAAAGATGTGTCAGCATCGTGATCCTTCTATGTTGAGGGACAGAGAAATAAGACCTCAGCATTACCTCCGGACATAGTCGTTTCCATCAGCCAAACCCACTACTTAGGGCTGCTTTGGCACTCTTCTTAATTTGACTGATTTTACTTTATATTTTATTTTACTTTATAGATATTAGCTTGTTTGTTTTTTTTGTTTTTTTTTTTTAATGGAGAGCTAGATTTTTAAAAAATGCAGTAGCTGAGGTACTAGCACTCCAATCTGACAGACATGTCATGATTAAAGTAATGGCTTGGGCTGTTTAAAACCTCGATTTCCACTTCTGTGTGCAGGAATCTATATCCCTAGCATCCCAGAAGGTGGGTCTGAAGGAACAGGCTAGTATTTGAATAAAGAGGAATGTGACAGATTTTAACCTCCGGTTAATGCAGTTCTTTGCACAAATTACCATCAAGAAGGCGTGAGAATCCAGACATTTCTCTCACTAGCTGAGAGACTTGATGTCTGAGCTGGCGAATTCTCTTAATTGCTGTCTCTGGTAATTTAACATCTTCCACATAAACTGCAAATGATCCAAAAGAAGAGATTAAGGGAAACCATTATGGAAAGATTTAGGGTGAAGAGAATTGCAGGCAGCTGGGGAGGTGTGTGAAAGAGCACAGATGTGGTAGCAGTGGTTAAGCCTTTCACACTCTGAATTATGTCCAGCATTGGGTTTTTACATAGCAAGAGATTTCTCCAGTTGCCTCTTACTGTCTTATATCCAAGTACTAAAATACAAAGGTGCTTTAAAAATATTTCTTGAATATCTGTTTCCTAAAATTCAGTTTTATTTGATCCTGTTTTGTTGTTAAAATTTTCATTTGATAGCTATACTGGAAACAAAGGATTCAGACAGCCCACTGCTTAACTGGCAATTAAACACAAAGAAATTTAACTGGTCTCAGCACCTACAAACTATCTTGAGTGACAATTTTGCATGCCTATTTGCCTAAATGCCTCTAAAAATTGGATCTTACTGCTTGTGCAATATATTTCATAGATATCAAAGCACTGTAGCTAATTACTCAAATTGTTTGCAATAGTAAGGCATGTGCATCTTTGGCAAAGTATCTCCTTTTCATTAAGGTTAATTAATTGATAAATTAAATAAGAAAAGCATAAAATAAAAAATGGAAATTAGTTTATAAATGCTGGTATAAGAAATACCATTCTGTCTTAGCTCATTCTGTCTTAGCTGTTCATGATTCCTCCTTCTTTTTTTAAGATCAAGTTTTAGCAATGCAAAAAAAAAGGGGAAAACTTTTTTCAGGTCATTTACAACCATGATTATACAAAAGGGAAATTGCTTAACAGCCAGCATGCCAGGCTCTACAACAGTGAGTCAAGACTGAGCTTGTGGGCGACTGATGTGACATGACATACCATAAGCTGCCTATGAATGCAGATTTTGAGTGCCAGTGGATGATCTGAGCTGATGGCTAAATTCTCCTTGAGAAACTGGGAATAACTAAAATGGAAAGAAAATATGTTATCCAGAGAAGTTATGGGAAATATAGGAACTAAGCGGACAAGAAGATAAAAAGTGCTACATGGCCTTGGGTTTGCACTGCACAGGTTAGCAACTGATGAACACCACTCAGTGAGTAGGTTTGTGTTACACTAAATCTGCTGAAGTTCAAAGTTAGGCTTCTTCTAACCTTTCCAATGCCAAAGTCAGGCCCTCCCAACGCCTCACTCCTGTGTATTAGCTCCTTTCCTGGCACAGCATTTAGCAATCATGGAATTGATTGGGTTGGAAGGTCATCTAGTCCTACTCCCCTTCAGTGAATAAGGATCTTCAACTAGACCAGGTTGTTCACAGCCCCATCCAACCTGACCTTGAGTGCTTCAAAGGATGGGACATCCACTACTTTGCACAACCTGTGCCAGTGTTTCACCACTCTCCCTGTAAAAATTTTTCTTCCTTATATCTAGTCTAAATCTACTCTCTTCCAGTTTAAAACCTTTGTCTTTTGTCCTATAATAACAGGACCTGCTAAAAAGTTTGTTCTCATCTTTCTTATAAGCCTTCTTTATGTTTTGAAAGGCCAATCCTGCAATGAATTTTTTCAACTTAATGTGATATAAAAACTCCAACCAAAAATAGGTTTTGTGTTTGAGCATCAAGCTCAACTAACATATCTGGCAGCTGTACAGATATTAAATCCCACACAGCTGAAGCTGGAGACAGAACAGAGCAAGGCTGTGCTTTGTGATGAAGCTGAAAGTTACACTGAACTATGTGGGACATAAACAGCACTACAAGGTTTCATTTTACTCTTATTTGGGTTGTGAGCTCTCACTGTTTGACTCTGAGGACACACTGAGGCAATGTTAGCTGTATCTGCCAAACACACCAGCTACAAGACTCTATTTAACTTTTTGTACAAGTGTGGTTTTGTGTCCCAAGTTTTCACAAGGTATTACACAGCATTAGACCTCATAGTTGCTGTATGCAGACCCCTAATGATTCTAATGATTAGGTGTTACTCAGCTACAAAAGCAGACTACATATTTTTTATTAATTAGAAAAAAACCCTGGATATGGTTCTGGAAATAATAATTCTAAATATAAATGCAGAACTCAGTTACATAAATAAGATGCTTCAGATCTTACCTGTAATTTGGTTGTTGCTCCTGTTAGACAGAACCCTGACCATTGTGCTTGTGGGTTATAAAATGGTAATGGCTTCTCTTGAATGGAAATATTTAGGTAATTATAGAAAAGCAGGAGGGAGAGGACTTGCAGCAGGACTTGCTGCAACCCAAGTCTACGGCCCCATGGTGAAGAAAAAGAATGGTGATTCAAACACTACAATGGGAAATGGATAGGATTGGGATATTTTGGACAGTTGTATGAGTCCTCTAGTTAATGCAGATTATTGGCAACTTTGAGACATGACCTTGAATCTCCATTAAGACTTTTGTACGACAAGTGGGTTAACAAGAATTAAAGGACTGAGGAGAAGGAAAGGAATGGAGAGGTGAATAGTCTGGCTTTCATATGTATCAGAAGAAGCTGTACTTATGTTAATGCTAGCAGATAATACAGAATGAATGTATTCCTGGCAGGTAATAACTGGATGAATCTCTGATGAGATGATATACACATCTGAGGATTTGTAATATTGAACACTGGTGTGAAAGAATTTCTGTTCTATTCATTTTGGGTGGAGGAGGATGAGAGAATTAATTACTAGTATATAATATATATATTTTCAATATCCTTATACACAGATTGTACCCTACTGGACTAGGAATAACTATTGTTTTTTATAAGCCATAGTGATGCCATTGGAGTAAGGAAAAAAATGTATTTCCTCAGTCCAGTCTGACAGACCTTAATCAAGCAACATGCTAGAATTAATAATTGGTGGTCTGCTAAGTGCAGCCTTCTTATGGTTTGTAATAGATGCTATATGTATCAATAAAAACCTTGATAATAAATAATTTTTATTTCAATTTTGAAGTCATAAAAAACAACAAAGATTTTAATCTGACTAAAGGCAGGGGAACTAATGAAAGCCTGAACTTCTTACATGAGCTCTTTTGGAAAGATTGGAGTAGTTGAGACAGCATGAATTAGTACTAATTTCAGAAATTTTCTTTCCCAGATTACTGTATTGCTACCAATCCCCATTTGTTCTGACAAAGGATGTCTATGATACCCTGTGCAAAAAAAAATTGACACATTTCCTTATTATATTTCATCATATATCTATTCCTATGTTAAGTGCTTTGTCACTTAAATGACATAATTTTAATTAGTGTTTACTGTTGCAACCGCTGTTATCCCTTTTGCTGTGATAATTCTGTATCTGTAATGTTTTTCAGGTTTCATTTTTGTCTCCTCCAACTTCTCAATAAGTAGTCAATATTCACATTTACATTTGGAAGATTTATTAAAAAGGTTTATTTGGTTATCTGTACTTTGACATATTGGCTGCTCCTCATTTGTACAAAAATGTTCTCAGCTGAAGATTGCAATGACAGTTACAAGAAGCTCTTCACTAATAAATGTGAGAAAAAACTAGCAGAGTCCTACTAGTTTTTTGTAAAATGAGATACAGAAATTTGTGTTCTGGTAGCTATCAGTTCACATAAAGCAAATAAACTGCTTAGAGAACAAAAAGTGTTGGGAGAAAATCAGCTGAATTATCCTGGATTTACATGTATATATGATTTATTGCAAATGTGGATTTTTATTATTCCTGTTATTCATTGACAGCTTTCAATCAAAACTTATCTTCAAAGCTCTTTTGTCAATAGCAGAAAATATTTCAGTATATTATAACTTGTGACTTGACAAATGAAGCTGAACTAGACTATAGAGAAATACCCTAAATAGAAATTATCAGTTCATTAACACTAACAGATCAATTTTGTTCAAATTTTATTTTAAATAGATTACTTGTATCAAATAAGTAAAAAACGTTTCATTCTGATTATTTTAAAATGTTATTTTCCTGTAGTATGTGTTTAATTATGCTCAGCATAAGGAACTATTTGATACCAAAACCAGCAAAAGATGGCCAGATCACTAATTCATCCACTAGAATATGAATTTCAAAATCAATTACCACTTAGAGTAGCAAAATAGATATGATACCTCATGTCCAATTATGAGAAACATGCAATGATATATAGTAAAAACATAACATTTTTTATGTCTTTCATAGATTAAAAAGAAAGTAAAATTTGCAGTAAGAATCAAATCAAGTTGTTTCTTGATATTTTCCCTTTAAGATTTTCTTAATTTGTTATCACTCAAAAGATGTATTCTTGAGGAATACCAACTTATTTCTTGAGTATTCTTTTAGTGATTGAGTATACTTTCAAAATCTATTGCAAAATACAGCCCCTTTTGGGATGTGCTAAGGTCTTGACCTCAGCAATGTCATGCAGAAACAACTTCTGTTGTTTAAGACCATGTTGAATAAATATTTCTTTAAGATATTATAATCAGAATCCTCTTATTCTTGCATTGATCTCAGAAAACAGAAACTTCTTTAGGTAATTAATTTCTTATGTTTTAATTTTCTTTCCTAATTTTATCTCAAGAAAGCTGAAATAGAAGCAATATCCATAAATATGTTTTGTAAATTTTTATATGCATGTGTGTGTGTGTGTGTATATATATATGTTCTGCTGCAGTTTTAATTTTCTGATCACATATTGTTTTCTTCAACAGGTCCTTTTTATTTTTTTTTCATGAAAAAGTGGGAAAGATTCAGAATTCCTGGGCATAACTCCAAGTTTTTTGGATAACATGCACCAAGAGGATTGTAGACCTTCTGTTCATCTCATAATGTCTTCTCCTTCTAAAATTCCACCCAGTTATCATTTATCCTCTAAATGTTCTTTTACTCTGTTCTTTTCTTTTCTTGTGAGGTTGCCATCAAATCCCTGTTTAATATATATCTTCTGATAAGAAGGATCTTAGTTTATTTTTTAACATGGTGGACAAAACATCCACCTAACTCTAAAGATTCTAGAAGGTTTAAGGCTAATACATATTCATGAGCTGTCAGAAAGTCAATCAAGCCCACCAAATTGCAGTAGATCCTCTTTATAAATCAGGAGTGATTTCATAATCCAGTTACAGTGTGCTGAAACCAGAAGTGATTGACAAAGTTACACCTCTAAAGAGATCAGAAGAGATTTTTTCACCATTTTTAATCAAATCATGAGAATAACATATGTTATCTTGTCTCTAAGTAATTTTAATTTCTAATTCATTTCTCTGAGGTTGGAATCCTTATCCAAACTTATCTGTACCCCAGTTTGAACCATGGGCAATTTCTCTTTAAAATGGAACAGAAAAAGGAACCCAAAGAGTATATTTCACTCTTGCATTACAGATGGACGGTAACATAAAAACACTCAAAACCTAAAAGGACACCTGTATATTAGTTACCCTGTTTCTTTGAATAGTGGGAGAATGTTGAAATAGATGAATTGTTTTTATTTTCTTCACAACAGAGATTATTCTCTTTCATTGTGAAGATCTTTCTTTTATGAAAGAACAGAATACATGTGGATCATCTGGGTAAGATAGAGGGACTACAGTCAAAAGTTCACAGTGATGGTTGACACAGAATTAGATACAACTGGAAAAGGAGAGAGAGGAGGACTTTCTGGCTTTAGTAGTCTGAATCTAGCTCCAGGAAATACTGCACCTTTTTTCTGTCACTGTAAAACCAATACACCTTCAAGGGTACCCATGTTGTATTTATTTTATATCTATTGCAGTTAAATTTACTGATTGTTGTCTTATACATTCTGCATTTGTGAAACCAGTGACATTTGTAAGTATTAGATCTGACATAAAATTTGTTGATCAAAACCATCACAGGCGTCTGTCACAGGAGTGCAAACTGCAGAACCCTGATTTTCCATAGTACTGAAACCCATTTATTCAATTTTTTAGTAGTCCAGAGGGGAGTGGGTTAGATGCTCAGAACTACACTGTGTTTTATCTTGCCCTTGTAATGTAATCTCAGTCTTGTAAGAAAACTATGAACTTCACAGCCAGGTAGATGTTCTAGTGGGTGCCTTCTTCCTTCCTGGCTGGCAGTGATGAGGAACCAGATAACCCAAAGATTACATGGACAGATCAGGGTGGCATGATGAGGACCTATCCGAGCACATGTGTCAGCCCCTTACTGTGGTATGTGAAGATGAAGATCTCAGCAGCACTATGTTGAAAATCTTGGGTTTTCCCCTTTCTATTCCTGCTTTCAGTTCCTGGGACCAGGAACCTCATGTTTTACTCTTGCAAGGACAATGCTCTGCCAATCCTACTGGGCAAAATCAGAGCAGGTGTTGATTTCACTTAAGGTAAGCTTTAGTCAAACTCTTATGCGTGTGAATTCTATATAATTTCTGTAATTTATGAATGCTCTAGAAAGTAAAGAAAGACTTTCTTGTGAGTATCTGTTCAGGACAGGGCCTTTGTTAGGAATTGAATTGAAATAGCTATTCTATCTTCCTGAACATAAACAAAATTGCAAGGCACTAAGTGTTCTTGCTGGACAGTGTGCTGATTTCTTAATCCTGGTGTGCAGTAGCAGTGAGCTCAGTATCCTCTAGAACAGTAATTTTTTGTAGTCCTACACATCTACTAAATCCTGCTAATGGGCTTCATATGCAGTAGTAGCTCTTTGATGCTTAGGTGGGTTTCCAGAACTCCTGTTAACAACATCCCTTACCAAAGGTGTTCAAAGACACTAAGCAGAGAGAGAAGACTTTTAAATTAGTACAGAAAGTCTCAAAAGGACAAAAAAAGATAGATTGCATGTTTTCATGACCAAAAGAAGTGCAGGGACTGGACTGTTCAACAGATTAGTGAGGGATTTGGGAAAATGTAAAGAGTGTGGAGACAAAGGTTGCTGACAGTCCTAAATTATTCAGGGCCAAGTGTTAAGTGTTTCAAGAGTAGTGGAGTTGTAGTGTGGTGTGCTGACCCTGGCTGGATCTCATGTGCCCACCAAAGCTTCTCTATTCCTTCTCTTCTCAACTCGACAGGGAAGAGAATTTATGACGCAAGGCTTATGGGTCAAGGTAAAGACAGGCAGGGATGGAAATCTATGCATTTGTGTATTTTAGCACCACAAGGTTATTCTTGTTTTCCTCCACCTAATTTTCAAGAAAGTGATTTATTTTTTCTTTTTCCAAAGATTTCATAATGCTAAAAATTATTTTAAGAAAGGGTTTCCTTCTCAGATTACCAAAGTGAAGGAACTTGAATATGTATGCTTGGCCTCTTCAGCCTGGGAAAGGCTGAAGACAAGAAGGTGTGACAGATATCTACAAAATCAAGTGAGCTATCAGGAAAATTACTGCTCATTGTCTGTTACACTTTAAGAGCTAGAGTCATCAAATGAGGTATCAAGTAGCAGGTTTACAATTAATAAAAACAAATTTCGCACAATTTGGAATCAAGCTATGGAAATCCTTGTTACAGCATGTTGGTTAAGCTTGCAGGGTTGTAAAACTATCACATAAAATTTTGAAACAGAATACACAGAGACACAGACAAAGAGAGGGATACATATAGAGAAAACACTTATGGTAAGGACTCTGAGAAGCAACTAGAACCTGTGATTGCCCTCAGATTCTGGAGAGCTTTGCTATTGAACAGCATGGTATCTGTAAGCTACATAAGCTGTTAAGCACTGGCCCACTGAAAAGCATTAACTATTAACCATTAACTCCAAACTCCACCTGGAGTCATGAGTCAGGCCAAAGGAAATACTTTTAGAGGGTGCAGGTTCCCCACATTGGTTCTTCATTAAATCATCCCATTAAAATATAAAGGAAGGGTTTAAATCCAGCAGTTGAAATATTTTTTTATTAATCCACTTGCTTTGCTCATGTATAGCAGAGTAAAATCTCCTTGCTTTCTCCTCGATTCTTGTTAGTGAGGCTCTGCATGGACCTTCCATACAAAATATGCACTCTTAACAGAAATCTTTAGACATACCTGCCTGATAAACTGCTACAGCAACAAATTACTGCTTAGCTAACAGACCATGTTCTTGGGGGAAATAAAATTCTAATAAATGTGTAGCATGAAGAAGCCAATAAAATTATTGAATTAAATACCTTGGAGAGAAAAGACTTTATCAAATAAATGTCTGACCCAGTTCTCATCTGCTGGGCCATGGTTACAAGGAAATTCACAGAAGCACGCACTTAAGGGAGGAGATCTACATAACATTGAGCACAGTGTCTTGTATATATAACAAAGATAGCAGAAGCAATGTGAAACAGGTACTAAATTTACTTGAGTAAAATGAGGTGCAGACAAATGGCTGAAGGCCCACTACTGAGATTGTGGTTGGGGAATTCTGATCTGACATGTAAAAAAGTGTTAACAATGTTGATCAGCCTTATCAAAGGGTGTGAACAATTTGGTGCAGTCTTCATTTGAGAAATAATACAGTCATATCCTGCACACCAAGCCCATTGGAGATGTAATATCAGACAGTGCCTGCCTCAGTATCTCATCTCACACAACTGTCAACACCATATGGTTTTGAGGAAATTGGAAACTATTTCTTCATGAATTTACTGTCCCATGAGTGAAATCTCTTTAACTTTCCATCACCAAAATCACAAGATGATTATTAATCTTGATTTTTCACTTGAGCTAGTGCTACTGTAGTCGGTTGGCGTTTTCAATAGACATGTATGCATTCTGAAAATGTTTGTTGGGCCTTTGCTGTACCCCAAACACTCCTCTCACGAGTGCATACTGTGAACACAAGGCTGTACTGAGGTGCAGCCTTGAGACCAGCTTGCTAGTACTCTAACAGAAAGTGTGTGGTTCTGTACAAAAGCAGAGTGAGGACTCACATCACAGCAGCAAGGACGGGTCAGGCATACAGTGACCAGCCCTGCAGTGGTGGTATAACCCATCTGTCCCATCATGTCATCAGTAGCAGGCAGAGATACCAGCTGTGGAGCACTTGTGAGTTGTGCTGGTCTTCACCCAACTTCCTACGGGGGGAAATGAAATCAGTGGGTAGAAGGAAAGCCCTTCAGCTGTGTGTGGTGTCTTACAGTGAGATGTCCTAGATCAATCAGTGCATCCACAACAGCCTTGCTCAGATGGGATTGTGAACCATGGAGACGAGCATTTGCTCACTCCCATTCTGTTCCCTGCTCCTCATCCAATAAACGACCTTTGTAATAGCACCTAGAGCTACAGCAGCAATAGAATCATTGCACATTTTGGCTGTTTAGCCCAAGGTTTGATTTTTCTTGGTTTTGGAGTGCTGACTATTACAGATTGACTAGTATAAACCAGTTTATAATTGAAAAATATGACCAGTGAATTCCAGCTTCTACTAAAAAGTGAATGATTTAATTAAAATTTTAAAAAGTAAGTGTAAGTACAGATAAAATTCTGATCGATCAGAACAGAAAATATTTTCTATTACACAATACCTTAGCAGAACCCTAGCAGTTCCATAGAATATCCCCTGTATTTAGTTTTATCTGAAATGACAAATTTGAACATTGTGAGTAAGACGTTTGAAGAAATTATAATATCATAGGCAATAGAGGTGGATATTGGCTGAGCTATCTTCCTGTTAAACACCTCTATGGGTCAAAGTCAGACATAAATAACAAGCAAGCAGACTTGTTTTCTAGTTTGACTGTACAGGGTTTAGAAAAAATTTATTTAGATTCATTGTAGATACGCTTGGGTTGGAAGCCATATCTGTACCACTGCATAAGCTGTTGCAGATTCCCAGTGTATCTCATTGAGGACCTCTAAATTGCTTTTTATCTGTCCTAAAACTGGCACCCAGTGACACCTCCTTTTGCCTGTTTTTTTCCTCTGGATGCAAAGGGTGATAAGACTTACTCACATGTGGTTGTCGACACTGCACGGATCTCATATTTAGGTGTTATGGACGCCCCTGTCAGTTCTCCCCTCTTCAAATGCTCAACTGAATATACTGATTAAAAAAATCATCATATTTTGTAACAGTTACTTTATTTTTATGCCATCATCTAGGGCAAGAATTTTTAAAATTCTTTTGAGGTCAATAGACAGCTACTCCTAAGTTCAACCTGGACCAAAGCACACAATTTGAGGTCTTCTACAGTCCAGTAGAGAATCTAGCTGAATGAAGAAGGGTCACTGTATTACAACATTGTTGGCATATGGATGACCTAGGAAACCAAGAAAGTCCTAAACATGACTGTATAAACTACTGAGAGTTTGAAAAATTTCAGCAATCTGGAAATCATTACTTCAAAACACCAAAGTAATTTTTATTAAAATACAAAACATTTTTTTCTTCAAAGGTTTTGTTTTCTTTTGTACTGTGTATGTTACTACTCTCTTGTTTAGTTATAATCTTCAGTGTGTGCTAATAATTCCTTGGACTGTAGCTTGTTTTAAAAGCCACATTAATCCTGAAGCAACTGTAAATTCATCTTACCTCCTCAGAGGCAGTTTCAATGCACTATAATTTAATAATTTTTTCTGGATAAAGGATGTTTAAGGTGTTCTCAGAATAGAAGTACTTTGTTACTATAAGATTCTAGTAAGATCAAGTACAGGCTCTGGCAAAAAAAAAAAATTTACTCATTCTCCGTGTAATGTCAACATGTAGCCCCAAACATTCCTTCTATAAACGTTTTTTTTTTTCCCTTCCCCCTTTATATAGAAGACTTATACTAGTTTAGATGTAAAATAAGCATGATGAATAAAAGGCAACATTTAAGCAGTATATACAGCCATGAAACTTCACTTTCATTTTAAATTCCATGGTTGAGATGACACTCAAGTCTCAATGTGACTTAGAGGAGTCACTGCTTATAAAAATAGGCAAGTCTCTGCGGAGAACTCCTGCAAAAATTTCACTTGCAAACAATTTGTTTTCCTGGATGTTTCATTTGATATTTTGCTAAATGTCATCCCTGTCACTGCACAATTAAAAAAAAAAAAGGCAGGAGTAACAAAGGACTTATTTTTTTATTGCCCCTCTCTCTCAAACCAAGCATCCTGAGCTTCACACAGAAGGGCTGCTCTTGAGAGGAGCTGATCAGAGCTGTAAATGTGTAAGACAGAAGTTGTGATAGGACAGACAGATTTAGTGGATTAACAGATTTCATTTTTATATCTGAAAAGAAAGAAGACTTTCTGGTGGTTTCCTCCAGGAGAAAAAAAATTTGTGAAGTATATACTCTTCCAGAAAGATGTGGGCAAGTTTTTAGTGAAGATATTCATAGGCCAGTGAAGGACCTTGATATTCTATTTAATTCTTTTCTATTCTATTCTAGTCTAGTCTAGTCTAGTCTATTTTCTTTTTTTTTTTTTCTTTTTTTTTTTTTTTTTTTTTTTTTTCTTCCAGATGTTTGTCTCCACTAGTACTCTTTTTGGGAAGTACAGGCCATGAGCAATCCCTAGGGTGCAGATCCCTTCTCCCTGCAGGCTTCAGCCAAGGTGCTGCAGTGCACAGGTGTGGGATGGTGGCTGCTCCCTGTGTCCTCTGTTCACAGGCCTGGTCATGGAATTTAGTGCCTGCCAACGTGCCAGCCAAGGTTAGGTTAACCAAACCTGCAGCTCTGCTGATCTACATGCTCGGGGCTACAGGGACAAGTTATTTTTTTCTTGATAACTACACACTCTAGAAAGGGACCGGCAACACTTGGCCCTAAAAGTTGTCCAACATTAAATTCACATGTGGAGGTCTGGAATCCTGCTTTCTGCAGTCCTTTGTTTAGAGAAGTTCACAGAAGCTGACAGACATGGTGGGTCTCTTGGACAATACTTACAGGGATAATTATCCTGGGAAGAAATAGTTTTTTTCTTCACATTATGGCTTGCCTGAACATCCAAAAGTTTATTTTCAGTCACTCAGTGCCAGGCAAGATCAGTCCGATGAGAGCATAGTTTTTTACAACAGACACATGCACTTAGCGTTCTCATTTACCCCACACTAGTGTGTTTGCCTTTGAAAGTCTCCTTGAAATGCTTCCTGAAATGTTAAAAATACTGTATTCAGCCAGGCTGGGAGCCTCCTGCTACCTCAAGTGATCTGGAGGACTAAAGATAGTGTTTAACTAAACCCGTGATGATACAGTGACCAGAACCCTTCAAAGCAAAATAACCCAAGGTGAGACATCTTGCAGAGTGCGTGGAGAGAATAAAGGTTGAGAACCAACCTGCTGAGACAATGAGGCCTGCACAATGGTTAATTTAATGTGATAGGTCAGTTTGGTTCATAATTTTCATTCAGATTCAGAAGTCTATTAAAAGCACCAGAATCTGCAAGCTTTCATTCATTATCAGCTTACTGGAGAACTAGAAGAACAATAGGTCCCTTCTCTTGATTTAATTGAAATTAGGCTGAAATTGTATTGTAATTAATGTTCAGATAAGGTCAATGGGACACCATAGAAAGACACAATGCCAATATCAATTCTGCAAAAGCTATATGGCAAAAATAAGTTGCAGAACCTCCCCCCATATTTATATTTAGATGTCATATGAAAGAGTTGCTTGAATACCAGAGAAAACTAATCCACAAATTTTGCTGTTATATATATCTCAAGTAATATGTCAATTCAGGCAAAAAGAAATAGTAAGACTATTTTCTGTTGTGTTCTTTATCTAGGAATAGAATTAATGTTCATAAAAATAAAGTTGTCATCTTACACAAGGAAACCTCCTACTGTATTTCAAATTCTTAAAATGAAAACAAATTCTGAAAGAAAATTCTGTGTGTAACTCTAAATATATTCCCCATTGGAAGGAAGGCATTAGATATTTGCACAATGCCCTGATGTGTATTGATTGCAGTTAATTTTAAGAATGAGTCTTGGAGATTCTTGGCTGGAACAAGACACCTATAAAGCAGCTCTGTTGCACACATAGATATAGGATTTAGAAATCTTGAAACATAATGCTGGGACACAGTGATTTTGAGGAGAGGGAAAGATCAGTAAATCTCAACCTGTGTGGCCTGAATAGCTTTTCATGGCTTTATTGTATTACCTATTACATGTAAAAGCTGCTTCAGCCCTCAAGCTACAGATCTGCACCAAAATATCTGGGTTCATATTCTTAGTAAAGAGACTTTAGTTCTGAAGAAATAACATTATTTGTATCACTAAGCGGTAGATTTTTAGGAAGTCTAAGTCAAAAGTGCAGAAATACAAGAGTCATGTGTATTTTTCACTGTTGTTATGTGCTTTGTTCAGTTCCTTAGTTCTCAACAGCTTTGTTCCTGCATCTGAAGGGGCTTGAAAGAAATGACTAATTTTAGTTTGATGACAGCAAACTACAAGGGAATTACTGAATTCTTCAATCTTTATTATCTTTGAATAAGTCTACATAACCTTCTGAAAAATGTGCTTTAAACAGCACAAGTTGCTGGGGTCTTTCCAGGAAATGGTGTCATAGAACCATAGAATATCTCCAGCTGAATGGGGCCCATTAGGATCATTAAGCCTAATTCCTTGATCTTCTCAGGAGTTTTTTACCTAGGTTTAGCTAGAACTAAATCATATAATGTTGTTCAGGTTCTCCCTGAACTCTGCCAGTCTTGGTGCTGTGACCAGGTCCCTGGAGCCTGTTCCAGTGGGTGACCAACATCTCAGTGAAGATCTTTATACTGATGTTAAATCTGAATCTCCCCTGATGCAGCTTTATTCCACTTTGTGTCCTATTGTTTGTGTTTTATTGCTTGTGCCCTATTGCCCACCAGAGAGAAGATGTATAATATCTTGTGCGTTTAATGCATACAAGATCCTAAAAATAGTCTGATGTAAAGACCCTTATGGTCTTTAAATTGGGAAAAAATTGCAAATGCTCAGAAATGTTGAAAATGTTTATTGTTTTCTCTTCAACTTTCATGGCAATCCCATAGGAATTTGATTATATAATTGTTGCCTTTATACACAAAACAGGACAAGAGCTCCCAAATCCATATTTTTCGATCTAGTAGAGAGAAAGGATTGAGGATCTCTATCCAGATGGAAAAATCCATAAGTGTCAAATGATTGCTGTTGATGACCCTCTTTTTTTTGAGCCAAAACTAAAATGGGATGATTTTTTTGGAATACTCTATATCAGGAAATGGATACTGCCATATTCAAATCACACTGAAGGTCATCTTTTTTATGCTTTGGGAAGTTTAAAAATAGTGAGCTGAAATCCATTGCCTATCCACTGTTTCTTTTCCCTGTCATGCAATTCCTGTTCCCTCAATCATGTGAGTGCACAATGCTTTGATTGGATTGCTCAATCCAATCAAACTTGCTGGGTGTTTCAGAAGTACCCCTTGCTTCATAAATATTTATGTATTTGTGGGTGTTTCAGTTGTTACATTGGATGTTTTATGGTTTTGTTTACCTCAATATTTTGATGTATTTATTGCTCCGCTTGTTCCAATGACTCTAGCAGAGTCCAAAAAATGCCTAAGAAAAGAGGATACTTTACAGTGTAATGTGGTCTTTAAATGGTGCTGCAAGAACCTGTTATTTATCACTTCTGCTTATTTAGCTAATGATGGAGCATTTAAGTTTCAACATTTTCATTGGTTTGTTTGTACGATGTGGTGAAGAGCTTAGAAGAAAGGAGGCCATGCACCTGCTTTCCTTTTGATCTTCATTCACCTTGGGGCAATTTAAACAAGTTTTTGTTTCTTTATAGTTCACTAAAATGAAAACAATCCAAATTATTTATTAGGAGGAAATGGATTTGTTGATTAGGGTACAGGACAAGAAATCAATAATACTGCTTTTTATTTCCATTTTGACATCAGTTAAGCGATGGTCTGAGTGATATTGTGAGTTTTGTACCTCAGTTTCCCATTTATAAAGACATATTGTAATTTCCAATGAACTAATTAATTGTTGTTTATAAACACCTTGCAAATTTTTTGAATTAACAGTTTTGTACAAGCCCTGCAAGGCAGTGGTTGTCTTCCATGTTGGAAACAATTTTGGATCTTTGAATAGGAATAGTGAATATGACAATCAGTGAATGCAAAGCAGCGTTTAACATCTTTAATCTTATGTTACTAAACAAACTTTATTCCTTGTTGTGTGACCATGCATAAATATTTTCAACATATTCTTTAACACAGTGGGATGACTCTCTTGAGTAATTATTAATTTTACCATCAAAGACTTACAGAAGAGAAAATAAATATCCCAATTGACTGGACTCATGAGTCAGGGTCAATTTTCTATTCTGCTGCAGAAGACAGACAAGTTCCTTAGACTGAAATAGTTAGATTATTCATGTGACTAATGCCCTCCAAGCTCACAGAGATTTAGAACTTCAAACGTCTTTGAAAATCTGCGTCTTCATCCCTCTCTGCCCCAGCTGTTTTCATCAGAGGAGGGATAGCAGCACCTCTGTATGTAATGGAAACAAGCCACCACAAGGGCTAATTGCGTATGCCAGGGCAAGGACAACAGTTTCTGTTGCTAACCTCCCACAGGGGAGTGATGTGTCTAATATCCATCCAGATGCCTTTGATTTCCTCAGCCCCAGTGCTGTAGTACTCATTTATAGCTGAGCTGACTGGGAGTGATGTTTGGAATGAGTCCAGAGAGAGGTATGAACTCGCACCTCTGGATCCATACCAAGATGCCTTCACCACTCTATCATCACTCTCCTCTGAGGAATGTAATGAGGATACATTAATTAATGTTTATGAACTGCTTCACTGCTGCCATATTTAGACTGTTAGAGTTGCATCTGTAGGAAGAAAACAGAAATCAGGAATTCCACCTGAAACAGAAAGCAGAAATGGGAAGATGAAACAGGGGACCCTAGAGTGGTTTCCCCCTAGGAGATGTTTTTATGCACTACAAAAAGCTCTCTGGAGATGACAGCCCTTCAAAGGCAATCTCAGCTCTAGAGAAATCCAGGCTAATGAAACTTTGAAGTACGTGATGGAAGGTCTGCAAATAATTTAGCCAACTTTAACCAAAGTTTTGAGTAATGATTTTTCATGCAAAAAGAAATAAGCTTAAGATGGGAGAGAGATTTATCAAATATTCCAAAATATTTCAAGGTTACTCTGGTTGGTCGTGGGAGTTCTTTAAATGATTGGATGTTTTCTGGAGCGTGTATTTGTGAAGCTTCATCTATCACTCAGTGGATTTTCTCCAGAGAAAAATACCTTGCCTCCTTACTTTGCTCATAAGGTAATGCAGAAACTCAGAACTTGATGGATGGATATCAAAGTGTGGCCTTGCATTCACCCTGAGATGAGAATGGGGAGCCGGCAATGCTCTGGGACACTGGCTTTATGAGATAGTTTCTGAGCAAGTGCAGCTGTGAGCTCCAGGGCAGGATCCATCCTGACATGAATCATGGGATGAAATTTCTCTGTAGGTAGCCATGCATTACCTGCTACAGTCACTTGTTTCAGGGCCACTGTAACTATCCCTGGGCCATTATTTCAAGCGCGTCCCTTAAACCTTTTGAGTGCTTTGACTTACCGAGAGTCGAAGAGCAGTGATTGCAGCAATACTATTCTGACTACTTTTTTTTTGCCTTTTGGACAAATCCCCACAATGAAACTGGGTTTAGGCAAGTTTCAGTGAAAAAATATCATTAAAGCAAAAAGTTGTTTTCTTCATCCTTTAGGCTCTCAAAACAGGGAACTCAGCAACAACTACTGTGCATGTTCCACTCTCTGCTCTCTTTCCCATGCTCAGAAGGGGAGAAGGCAAAACAAATATTTTATCAAACTGAATGTTACTTTTCTTGGAGACTTGAGCATGCCAAGTGAAGCTGATCCAGTCTGCCTGTAGCTTACAGAGAAATTCACCTTTTAGTTTTTCAAAATTTCCATGAAAGCACTACATGTTTTTAATTGTCTGTATTTTTAAAAAGTTAATAGATGAATAGAACATTCTTCCTTCCAAACATCAGGGTAATTTGGTTTGGTCTGTCAATTAGTAAAGATTTTTAGGGTTTTTGATTTTTCCTAAATTTTAACATGACTTATGCTACTGTATTTGTTGCAAGACAAGAGAACTGGAGAGGCACTTTTCAGAAGGGCCTGAAAAGGGTCCTGTAGTAACAGGACAAGGATATGAAAGGCATTTAAACTGAAAGGCATTTAAACTGAAAGGTTTAGATTGGGTTTTAGGAAGAAATTCTTCCCTGTGAGGGTGGTGAGGCACTGGCACAGGTTGCCCAGAGAAACTGTGGATGCCCCATCCCTGGAAGTGCTCAAGACCAGGTTGGATGTGGCTCTGAGCACTTGATCTAGTGGAAGACATCCCTGCCCATGGCAGGAGGGTTGGAACTAGAAGATTTTTCAACGTCTCTTTCAACTCAAACCATTCAGTGGTTCTGTGATTTGTTCTCCAACTGACCTTACCAGATTATATACACAATATAATTCCTCAACCTGAGTATTTTCATCTGAAAAATAAACAGACTTTTTCAATATTTGTAAAATGTATTTGTAAAGATTGCAGTCATTGGTTATAAAAAGACAACCAGTTACAAAAATTAAGAGAATAAGAAAATGGTATAAATATTCTGTTTTCTTAATATAAAGAGGCTAGAACATGAATTCAGATAGGAAAAAAAAATTAAAATTATATTCCACTGAATGGGTTTGCAAAACAGTAAAAAAATTACAGCATAAGACATATATACCAATTTACATAACTTAATGTTTTTCTAAAGACTTCTGAATATCCTAAGATCTCTAAATAGAACTTAAAATGTTTCAGGTTTTGTTCTCTTCATTTCTAAGTATGGGATTTTTGTCACTGTTGAATACAGGAAATGGAAGGTAAAAATGTTTGGTCAGTTATTGAAAACTATGTAACTAAAGCATGATACAGATTTATATTAAATATTATAACACTATATAGCTGCTCAACAGTTCTCTCATGAGAAGGAAAGACAGATTTGAAAATGATGTTACATAAGGAAAGAACTAGAGCCTTAGTGACAGGTTTAATCTGATTCATGTAGTAAGCAGGATCCATAAAATTTTCTGTGACAAAATCAGATTTTCTGAAAAGGAATGTAATCTGAAGGTTGAAATTATGATAATAATATTCTTGGTGGTAAAATGGCATGGGTGATGTACCTACACCCTTAAGTTCATCCTGGCCCTGTCTGATCCAATGAGCATGTGCCAGTGCTTCTTTTTCAGTGGAATTTAAAGAGATATTATCCAGGCTGTAGCAGAAAGAGAGAAAAAAATCCCAGTACTGTTGCAAAATAATGTATTTCTTGGCAAGAAATGCAAAGAGTTTTGGCACCTTGCAATGTTTTAGTGCCATCTGGTGACTCCCCAAAATGTTACAAGAACATTTGCCAAAATGCCAGAATAAAATAAATGTATTGGCAATAAGAAAGTTTTGCATTAATAGTTATGCACAACAAATCTAAGTGTCAGAAATTCATTGCTTCAGTGACAGGATACAGTCCTGTACCTCACCATCAGAATATGAATTTTAAGCATATTCTGCATGATAAAGATGGTAAACAAACAAAATACCTTCCCAAGAACTTCCCATGAAAACTGAGAAAATAAAGTTTCATGTATAACTGCAAAGGGAAGAAGCAACTGTGGTTCTATAAATGACCCATAATGAATCTTTCATTTACCTTCTTTCAGGACAGTAACATCTACCCAAAAAACAGAAAAAAAGTTACAGAAAAAGGAAACCTACTGGAGAAAAAGAGGGGCTAAAAACCCCAAAAATCAACTCCATACAGAATGTATTCTTTTGGAAGTAAGATGTGTTGAATTATGCATCTGCTCTTAGAATGGGGATTAGATATCTCCAGTAATAAATACATAAAATAAGACCAGTTAGCTATTGTTTTGATTTTTTTTTTTTTAATGGGAAGACACCAAGCAGAAAATATTGCTCATGTTGTTCAAACCTTTGCTTAAGAGCTCTAACTTATGGTTCTAGAATGAGGAAAAAAGACTATAAAAATAGTTTCTTCTTACTCAGCAGTCTCTTTTCTAGGTTCAGAATCAAATTAGCTGACTTTGGAAACATTTTCCTTTACTTTTCATGTATTTTAGCTGTGCAACACTGATATACCTAAGAGAGATTTTTTCTCTCTCCTGTCTTTTACATCCTGAGTTTTGCAATTAGGTACTAAATTTCAATCAATAAATGCAGTGCAAGTGTCTTCTTTTTCCAGGTTTCTCACCTGTCACTAAGGTCATAATAGGAACATAATTAGACTCATAGAAGTGGTCATAGGCATCTAATTTTTGGTTTCATATAGGTTAAATATTTAACTTCAGGTTTTAAAGGAATCAATTCTATTAGCTCTCATGCCTTTTTCTCTTCATCAAAGAGCTACTGGGCTCTTGCATCTTTGTTCTGACATTTACAGGTAGAGATTGATAGAGTAAGGAAAGACAGCATGGGATGAGATATCAGAAATAATGTGTGACTGGACTTGACATCCTTTTCAACCTTGTCTTCATTACAGAGATTATAAATCTTCAAATATGTCCAGCAGAAACTATACATTGAGGGCTTTGACCTCAGAGCTTTCAAGTCACTACAGACATTTGTATTGACTTCACACCAGTTTGGATCTGGCAGGTAGTTTCTTAATTTTGTGAAATTCACTTAGACTGCTGTGATCTTTGAACACATTTTACACTGTGCTGTGTTTGTGCAGTCCTGGATAAATGCTGCTTTATTGCCCCTGGTATTTCTCCTGTCTTTAGGAAGGAGCTGTGGAAGGTTTGCTGTGTCCTGTGAGTTGAGCATCTGCTTTAGTATCATAACAGCATATTGTGAGGAACAAATCTGTGAGGGGTCTGTTTTCCTGTATAGCACTTGTTATCCAGTGGACTGGAGTATCTGCAATTTTTCCAACAGCAAAATTCAGCTCCAGCAGTTTTTTTTTTCATTTTCTCTCATATTTCTCACCACACTTTCTGGGTGAATAGTGTTTCTTTTTTTTATATATATTTTTTTATTTGAATATCTGATTGGAAGGCAAATACTTTAGAACAATTGTCAAGATTCAGAATTTTTCTTTATTACATCCTTGGTATTTCCTTGGGGAGGAAGAAAAGAAAAACCAAAAAGGTCTTTGAGGAGAAAGAAGATGAGGGATGGGGAGGAAAGAGAAACAAGACATTCCAGCTTATTTTTTGTCATGGCGGAACCATGTCTCCTGGTGAGATACTCACCAGTAAGCAGCTTTGCCTTTGTGTGACACAGTTGCTCCACTCCTGTCACTTGATACAGAATCTGCTTCACTCTCGAGTGACATCCAAATTCAGAGTATCCTTTGCCCTTCTGGTAGTTCTCAATATCATCTGTTAAAACTCCGAGTTATTCCTGACTTTCTCTGCTCTTAAAAACTGTGTGGAAGCACTCTGGGTTTCTGGCTTTGCAATTTTTTACCTTGCTCGCAGTATTTTTAGGTCTCCATGGCGCTCACCTTGCAGACCAATGTCAGCTGAAGCACTTTATCCCACTGTAAAGGAGAGAACAGTCCTGGATGTCTGTAGCCACTGATGATCCTGTGGAAAGAACAGGTTCAAATTTTTTTAGCACCAAAACAGAGTTCCTGTGCAGCTACTTCTGGATCTCAAGGCACAATGGCAAATATTTATTGAGTACTGTTAGCTCTGTAGGTTGAAAGAATTCAGACTGATGCCAATGAAGGGCACTCTTGGAGATGACATGGAGGGTTGCTTCATCCCTTTTTAGGTACTTTCAATCTTTTGTAAAATTTAGAAAATTATGCTCTGATTTTCTTTCACTGGCAGGAATACCCTTTCAGTATTTTCATGTTGTTCGATGGGCTGTCAAAATGGAGAGGTCGAATTTTTTTGCCTGAAACAAGGCACATGCTTGAAAAAAGTGTTATCAACATTATCCTAAGTCAGAAAAATAGTGCCCTTAATGACAGGAGAGAAACATATTTAAAAATTTCTGTGTGGGAAGACAAGTTTAGTAAAAAATCAAGCAGTTGCATGACAAAACAAAGACACATGGAGATCTGTGTGTGTGAAGGTGTACTAATAAAAGGAGCAGGAGACACTTGAAGGCACAAACCTCTTCTTTGGTACACAGCATTTGGTGCATCAACATCAGATAAAATGTCTGATGGAACATGACAGGCACAAATAATACATGAACACTTAGAGCGGGTTGCACAAGTTCCCTGGCTGGCAGCTGCAGCTGTTGTCGTGTGGTGTTCAAGTCAAAAAATGAAAAGCATTGCTCTGTCAACACGTTTTCCATACCCATGTTGTGCAAATCTGCCAGACCCCTTGTTATTCATGGTACCTAAATGTTATCTGTCAAAAGCATCTGGGTAACTCCTTTCAGTCTGTGATTTCATCATAAAATTGAAAGAAAGTGCATTTTTCTGGCTTCTTTGAGACAAAAATTCATCAGATGTAAGATTAAAGTGACCCTTCTGAGAAACTTCACTCTTTGGGAAAATATTGTCTGATTTCAGCTCAAAATTTGTTGTTATAAAAGCATGAACCAAGTTCTATTTTACAATAAGAATAATTTGGACTTAATAAAAAAGTAAGGAAATGCTGATAATTACACCCATTTCAGCCAGATCTTACATCTTAATGAGGAAAATATAGAAAGCATCTGTGTTATAGTTGCCAAACACATTGGACCAGCATAAAAAACCTAGTTTCCAAACAAATTTAATATTCTGACAAGAATATAAAGTAAAAATTGTTCAGAGACACCATACATTCTCTTGCAAGTGGGATGACTTTAACAGGGAATTACATGACTAGCACCTATTAATTACAGATGATGATAATAGCTTGTAAAAGGGAAGGTAAAAGCGAAGGTTTTTAGGTGTAAGTTTCTGGAGTTTGCACCAGTACTCTTTGAAGTTAAGGTTGTTTTGATGAGCAGATTTGTGTGTAATATCAGCTGGGAAGATACTGGCTAGGAGAAGAATATACAAGTTGAAACTAATGTTTTATTTGAGATTTAAATGTCAGAGGGCAGGTTTAGATTATATATTAATGAATTCTTTACTGTGAGGGTGGTGAGGCAGTGGCACAGAGAAGGTTGTCCAGAGAAGCTGTGGCTGCTCCATTCCCTGGAAGTGTTCAAGGCCAGGTTGGATGGGGCGCTGAGCACCCTGGTCTAGTGGAAGCTGTCCTTGCCCATAGCAGGGGGTTTGGAACTGGATGATCCTGAAGGTCCATTCCAGCCAGTATTGTGATCCTCGTATCTACAGTAGTGTTTGAGAAAAGTAGTCTCATCTGTAGCTAGTAGTCCTAACCTAGGTTCTTTATCCTGAAATAAAATCTGTTCTTCAAGTACTAGGAGAGCTCGTGTTTATATACTACATTTTTTAGTGGAAAAAAACTATTTTTGCCTGTTGGTATGAGATCGGGATGAATAATGAATAAATGTATTCAAGAACATATTCTCTGTATTTAGAAACAAGTTCCCAAGTATTGTTTGATTTTTTTTTTTACTTTTATTTTGTTTGCCTTTTCTGCCTTAGCAAATCATTTCAGCCTGCCATAATTTGGGGCATAAGCTGTATTTCAAATCACAAAAGTCAGAAATTTTGTTCTGATCTGTAACAATAGATAAGAATTTTTGGAAAAGCCCAAAGTGTGTGTAATAATTTTTGATTTGAGCAGGCCTATTTGATCCTTAGGAACCTGTGCGTCACTGCCAGTACATCTGGGTAATGGTAAATGCTCCTGGCAGAAGTTACAAGTAAATAGCTTGTCAAGTCCTGACATGGTAAAATCACTACACTAAGAGAGTCTGAATATCTTGAAAAATAAATTGAAATCTAATGGCTGGGACTGCTAAAGTGGCAAGAATACAGTGAACGGCCACATTTAGGCAGATGATTCCCATGCCATGATTACATGATTATTCAATTGTCAAGTGTTGAAAATATGGAAGTAGAAGTAGAGTAGGTTGTCAGCAGTGGAAGGGAAGGTATTATTTAATTTTTGAATTTAATACCTTTAATTTTTAATTTTTGATTTTACCTTGAAATGTTGGATTATTGAGTTTGGTCTTTTTTTCATGTGTTACACAAAACAGTCTGCAAAAATTTATAATACATTGTATATATATATATGTATATATATGTGTATATATATTCATATATATATATATATATATATATATGCACATACATACAAATCTATGTGCCTGTGTGTATATGTATTCTTGCCTGTCTGTATCTGAGTTCTCCATTCTAAACATTCTTTGAAAGGTTTTCTTTCTCTGACATCTGTGTACCTTTTCATGACTATTTTTCCTCCAGTGCTCAGGCTCAGTGAATTTGTCAGATTAGTTTTGACCCTTCCTCAGGGGGCGAGAAAATGCCTGTCCTATCTGGATGCTCATTAGCACTCAGAACCATCCCTGTTACACATGCAGTGTTTGAAGCCTTTTCCTGATAATGATCTTGATGGTTTCAGTTCGCAGTTCTTGTTTTGCTATCAATTTTTTGTAGTCCCATACTCCCTGGCGTTCCCTGAAAAGATCTGTTTTAATGAGATATTCCTGGGCTTAGACATTGGGGAAGTAGGAGGAGGAGAACAATGACATCAATAAAACCTCAAGTATTCTTTAGGTATCCTGCCAATGATACCTTTAAGATGTGCAGTTCGGTGCTAATTCTGCCACTGACATATGCTATAAACTCTGTTACACACATTTCCCATGTCCTCCTCTCTCAGAACAGCGTGAGGGCAGAATTTTTCTGACATCTGTATAATACCCACTGTTTTTGAACTTGGTTTCTTTTTTTTCCCAGCTGAGCCCTGTTCAATGCACTGATACAAAGCTGCATCAAGGCACATATTTTACCCCACTACCTATAACAATGTGACAATGAAATGAGTAACCCTTAAACACCTTCCTCTCCCCTGATTTGTCAGAGCACCACACAAGGCAGATCTTCAAGCTCGTGCCTCACATAATAAGGCTTCTGACCTCCAACTGCTAATCCATAGTCAATAACTGATAACCCTGAGGGGCACACCAGAACAGAAGGAGATTAAAGTGACCTCGGCATCTCTGATATAGTTGAAGGACAAGGCTGCTGCATGGAACAAGTGTCTTGCTAAACACAGCAGCTAAGACCAGAGTCCAAATGAACTTTTCATCTCATACTTTCTAGAGTAGTGTTCAAGCACTTTGTAATTAGGAATGCATTTAGTCCCAAACTATGAGAAAAACTGAAGGAGATAGGCCCTTCCTCTCTGGAGAAGAGACGGCTCAGGGGGACCTCGTGATAGCATTCCAGCATTAAAAGTGCAGCTACAGAGAGGATGGAATCACTTCACAAAGAACAACAGAGAGATGAGAGACAAAGATGAGAGACAAAGATGAGAGAAGATGAGAGACAAAGAGTACACCAGGGAAAGCTTCATATTGACATAAGAAAGACATTTTATACAGTAAAAACAATCATTCACTTGAATAATCTCCACAGGGATGTGATGAAGTTCCCGTTGTAACTGAAGGGTTTACAAGATGTGGTTGAAGGGTTTCAAGATGTGGCTGGAAAGGGTGGTAATCTCATCTGAAATCTCATCTTTGTGCCCTTCATGGTGAAAGTTGGGACCAAATGAGCTTTCAAGGTCTCTTCCATTCTGGGCTATTTTGACTTTATGATCAATGATTCTTTATTTAACCATCAAACAGTTTGCCCTGGCTCCTTCTCTGAGTCTAACAGTCTTACAAATGAGGTTCTGGTCATGGCAAGAGGCTGAATCCAAGTCAGAAATCCTAAGAACATTATCTCTTCTGTATTCTTGGGTCTGACTTGATCAAATTTATAACTTGAAGAATTTATATTATCAATACAAGAGTTTCAAATGTAGGACCTTTGGAACTGAAAGAGGGAAGCTGAGTCACAGTAATCCGATTGCTGACATTTACTCTGTCTTCTATGCAATGTTATACATAATGTAAAAGAAGAGAATTTCAGTATTTTCCCTATGGTAACTGGAATGAAAACAAGAATTAACTGGAATATAGCACTCAGTATACTCATGAAGTAAAGTTCAGGAAAGGGGAATGCACTTCTCTCATCCACTGACATCAGACAAGGATCAATTACAAAGAAGAGGTGGGGAACGTTAAATAATGCCTTTTCAGCACAGAATCTCCAAAACTCTCAAGAGGACTGTAACACACCATCCAAGAAAATAGTGACTACTGAAAAAAACAGGATAGGATTTGTGTATATATTGATCACTCAATGTGTTGGTTGTGGGTCTGGCTGAGAGGGAGTTCATTTCCCCATTGCACCCTCTGCGCTTTGCATTGATACCTAGAAATGTGTTGATAACACACCAGTGCTTTGGCTACTGCTGAGCAACATTGGCGCAACATCACTGCTGTCTCTCAACATTACCACCCACCATCAAGGGGCTGATGAATCTTGGGAGAGGACACAACTCACAGCTGACCCAAATTGACCCAAGAGATATCCCATACCTTATGATGTCAGCTCAGATATAAATGCTAAGGGAAGAGGGAGGAAGGGGGACATTCATTATTTACAGTGTTTTCCTTCCAGGGCAACCACTATGTGTGCTGAACCCTGTTTCCAGGGTAGTGTCAGAACATCATTTGTTGATTGAAAGTAGAAAATAAACTGATTTTTTTTCTCTTTGCTTGTGCATGTGCAAACCTTTGCTTTTGCTTTAATAAACTGCATTGTCTCAACCAACAGGTTGTTTTCCATCTTATTTTCTATCCACTGCCCAGCTGGAATGGGAGCAATAGAATGGTTTCATGGGCATCTGGCATCCAGCCAGGGTCAACCCACCACAGCTGGAAGGAGATTTCAAGCAACTTTTACATATATCAAGGGGTATCACATGGACAAATGAGCCGCAAGTGTATAGATGGACAATATAATCAATTACAGAGCAGTTTAGCATTTTTTGTTCTTCACAGCCCTTTGAAATACAGTTTTAGAAGGAAATGGAAACAGAAAATAATAAAGATTTACCATACAGCAGTTATTAAAACCTTGAATAACAAATTGTGCCCTATTATGAAAAACTCAAAGTTTACACTCAAAGTGTAAAGTTAAAACAAACCCAAAAAGGGTAGATTTGAATCAGATATAAGGAAGAAATTCTTTACTGTGAGGATGGTGAGGCACTGGCACAGGCTGCCCAGAGAATGCACAGGATGCCCCATCCCTGGAAGTGTTCAAGGCCAGATGGGATGGGGCTTTGAACAACCTGGTCTAGTGGAAGGTGTCCCTGCCCATGGCAGGGGGTCAGAACTGGATGATCTTTAAGACCACTCCAACCCAAACCATTCCATGATTCTATGATGATTCTATGAAACTGCTTATGTGGGGGAGCTCACAATCTAAAATACAAGATGAAGGCAGAGCAGAAGAGGGAACAAGGGTGGGAGAAGAATGGAAATTATTTATGCGACATCACAGAGCTGAGAAGACAACCCAAGTTGTCAGTCTTCACTATTCCTTTTACAATATTCCTTTGTCTGTAACATAACATGTGCTTCTGTAATATTCCAGTCTGACCAAATCTTTTGTCAAGGAGCTTCTTAGTACAATATAAAATTGCCCTCACTTCAGTGGATTAAACTCTAAATCTTGTAAGTAAATGGAGGTACTTGTAAGAAATATGTTTTCAGGTGACAATGTGATAAATGATAACATTTTCCAGTGCTACTTTTCAGCTTGTTTTAAAATTTTCCGTCTCATATATACCAAGAGAAATTCTCAGAGAGTTTCTACTCTGAATATTTTTGTTAAAAAATTCCATGTTGACATAAAAACTGGAACAAAGTAGGTTTTTTTTCACCACAATCTCTCTTGAAGACAGCTTTGGGGATGGTTTTGCATTTCTGTTTTGTTTTGTTTTTTCCTTTGATCCTGCATTTCTGGGCTGAAGGCACACCAGTGAAAGACACAGCCTGAATTCTAGATTCCAGATAAAAATCTGCCCCAAAAGCACCTAGAAAAATAATGACTTTTCTTGTAAATGGTGTAAATATGACCAGGAATAGTTGTGAAGGAATAAATATGGAACAATGCAATCTCATTTGTACAGTCAGATTTCATTTGTATATCCATCCTTTAAGAAGTCACTGGGGAAATAAGTGCAGACACAACCACCTTCTAGTCAGAAAATTAAGGGTGATTAAGAAATTCCGATTAAAACCTAGTTTAATTAGTGGACTGTGTGAAGTCATAGGCAGGCCAGTTCCAAGGTATTTCCTTATGTGCAGATAGTGAAATGCCAAATAGGGTCAAAAGAGATTTTAATTACAAGAATGATGAGAAAAGTCAAGTGGCAAGGTAAAACATAGCTCTGTAAAGAAGACTACATAATAATACAGCAACACTGCATGCTAAGAGTTCCCAGAGAGTCAGACATAATCATAATAAATGATTATGGGCTGCACAATGTGTACAGTTACATTTTCAGTTCAAAGAATTAAACAACTGCATGCACTACATAAGCCTGTGGTTGATTTTCATGTAGCAGCAAGCACTGTGCAGGGATGTAATTGAATCAAAGCTGCAGTCACTAGACCTGCAAATCTGAAGAAAAAAGTGACTCTGGTTCCTGAAACATGCTCATGTGCTTCCTCCTGTATTGTAGAATCACAGAATCCTAGAACGTATTTACTTGGAAGGGACTCACAAAGATCATTAAACCCAACTCGTATCCTTGCACAGTATATTACCAAGAGTCACACCATATGCCTGAGAGAGTTGTCCAAATGTTTCTTGAACTCTGTCAGACTTGGGGCTGTGACCACATCCCTGGGGACTATGTCTCATTATCCTCATGAAATCAATTTTATTACAGTCCTTCAATATTTATTTTAGAATTCTATCTATAGTCTATAATCTAAGATCTTTTAAAGAAAAAATGAAGAGGCTCACAGACTTATGTATTGCTTAAATTTGTTTGACCATTTCCTTGTGAATGTCATATTTAGATATAGAAAAACATTTCTATCTGAGCTCCTTATTTTTTGGTCTTTTTATTTTTCATAGTTCATATAGTTCCTAAAACACTGGAGTTCTGAGTTACTCCTGCATATAAATGCATAAATAATATAAATTTTTTGTTCTGAAGCTCAGCTTATCTCCTACACACATGCATACACTTCATTACCAAAGCTGAAATAAAGTTTAAGGGCATGAATCAGCAGCATACTACCTTTAACCTGTCACTCTGCAGGTGCACTGAATATTTTTGAGTTCAGGAAAGAGGAAGATGCCTTCACAGCTGGTTGTGTGGTATTCTAAGCCTGCAGGATTAATACTGTGCTACAATAGATGTAGCCACCACAATCTTTTCAATTCACTGCAAGTATTCTACAAAGTGTTTCTTGCAGCAACTAGATCCACATGTCCAAAGAAATCTCCTAGTAAAGATTAATGAAAAAAAGCATATAAAAGAGTCCAAGACTTGACTAGACTTCCTTTACGTGTGACTGTGAACAAATGATGGAAGGATAATAACAAACCTCATAGAAAGAAAGCAAAACTCCATGGAGAGGTTCTTTCAAGTCCCTGTGGTGATAAAAATGATAGGACAGAAGGAAGACATAGATATTTGATAACAGCTGTATCAACTTATTTCAGGAGGGAAAATCATTTTAATACAGCAGAAGAATATGAACAAAGGAAAGCAAAATTATTTAAGACCAAGGTCCCAATATTGGTCTGAAGCATAAACAGAGATACCCTGACATGAAACAGAGCAGTTAGAGTCTGAAAGGATTTCTAATGTGGGCAAAACCTAGCTAGTTTTGTGTCTCATCTTAACAGCTCACTGAAAGGTTTGTACAGACTCTTTCCAGCAATATCGAGATGCTGAATTTAATGGCTGGGATGTTCCTTCCAGCTTCATGCCCTTCCCTCCTAGATAGTATGTCAAAGAGATTATGGGCAATACCAACCTCATTACAGGTAATTATAGGAACTTATGCTCTTTCTGAGTTATAGAAGGATAGAGTTTATCTAATGATTTACATGCAAGAGGTCATTCAGAGCTGAAGAATAATTTTAATTGAGGTTGCAATTAAAATATCTGCTTTATAATGGCTTTTCCTGTTCTTAATGAATGTGTTCCTCTATGTTTATTGATTTATATATTAATAAAGAAAAGTCTAGCGTCAGGTTTGTTTACTGATTCTTTCAGGATTTGTTTAGTGCTTTAAAGCAAAATCAATGTTTGGGAAAAAAAAACTGCAGAGGCAGAGAGATTGGGTGTCATGGGGTGTTTGGCTTGAGGACTGAAAATCAGATCAGATAAATGTGACTATATGAATTTATAATTTTTTTAAAAAGGAACTACATCTGATATCAAAAGCTGCAGAGACTCACATCTTGTCACTCCTGAGATAATTTTTCCTTCTACTAATTTTCATCACATGTTGGAATTCTAAAATTCATTAGGAAACTCTAAAAGTCTTAGGGAAAGGCACAATAATAAAGTGTATTTGCCATGATGCAGAAGAGATTAATTTTCCCTGAAAACGACCTATGGTTCTGCAATTAGATAAATTTAGATGTAATAAATAATACAATATATAGGATAGATGTCTCTTCTCTTTAATTGCAATGAACACGTCTGTGGAAGTTGTTTCATTTGAATTCAAATAACCTGAAGGTTTAAGAGGATGTTTAATATGGAGAATTTAGAAATTGATTATTTCTGAGAAAAAAAAAATGGCACTAAATATGCAGAAATTTTGCTTCGGGTCAGTATTATGATATAGGAAACATTTTCCTATAAAAACCAGGGTCTTCCTTCAAATACAGCATAGATCTAAAATCTGTAGAATAAATATTGCTAGATTTAACCTCAAATTTGCCTTTCAAACAGCTAGTTCTCTTCAGACATACCACAACGAAAATGAATGGTGAATTTAAGTTCTCTTCATGACTTGTCAAGTACCTGCTCGCCCAGATATTAGGGAAATATTGAGAATAACCATGTAGAGGTGGTTACCTATATGATGAAAAATAATCTTTCCAATCATCTTTTCCATAGTTTAGGGATAAACAGATGTAAAATGAACTGCCAAACCACCGGCACAGATCAGATAGTTCAGTCCTACTGTAAGAATATTTGACACATTATGCAATATTATTAAAAGTTATCTGTGAAATTACAAAATAAATAGACTTTCGTGTATCTCTTGATTGTAATGTACAATCTGGAAAAAAACTGCATGACTCATATCCAAGAATGTGATTGCATGATTGGTAGTTAGAGAGGGAGAAAAAAACACCTCATGTATTTTACTTGTAGTTACATAAACCAGGGAATAGGGCTCACTGTAATTTTTGCTAAAACTTTCTGAAAAGTTGATCTTTGATGAGATATCTTCTTAATGAAAAGAATGTTATTTTTAGAGAAAGTTTTTGTGTTTCCTTTACAAAATTACTCCCAGACAAAAAATTCTGAAAAAGAAACGAAAGTATTTTCCTGTGAATTTTGTCCCAAAGAATGAAAATCTCTTCACCTAATTATATCCCAGCCTTTAGGGATACAGCCATTTAGTGCAGGAATTCAATCCACCCTTGCCTTTCCCTAGAATCAATAAAAATCAGAGGAATCACCCGACCAGTTATTGATGACTACCGTGAAATGGATCTCACTCTAAAGGTGCTCATTTCTGTCCCTTTAGCTACAAATAAAGCTGAGATGCCTAGTTCAAATGTGGCCATCTACACTGCAGATCTCTCTAATCAGGTTAAATGAAATCTCCCTAGCTGTCACAGCAGCATTAGTTCCTGTGACTTTTGTTCTCTTTCTACTAAACAGTGAGCTGGTTTTGGCTGGGGTAGAGTTAACTTTCTTCACAAGGGCTGGTATGAGGCTGTTTTGGAGCTGTGCTGAACACAGGGTTGATAATATAGAGATCTTTTTGCTGTTGGTGAGTGGGGCTTACACAAAGCCAAGGCCTCCTTTCTTTTCCATACTGCCACACTGGTGAGGAAGTTGGGGGTACATGGATGGCTGGGAGAAGACATAGACAGGACAAGGGGACCCAAACTGACCAAAGGCACATTCCAAATCATATGAGATCATGCTCAGTGTATAAAGCAGGGGAAAGAAGGAGGAAGAGAAAGGATATTTGGAGTGATGGTGTATGTCTTCACAAATAACTCTTACTTGTGATGAGGCCCCGCTCTCCTGGAGGTGCCTGAACATCTGCCTGGTCATGAGAAGCCATGAATTAAGCCTTTGTTTTCCTTTTGTGCTCGGCTTTATCTCATCCCACATTTTCACATTTTACCCTTCCAGATCTGTCCCTGATCCTTCTGGCAGGGGAGTGAGTGAGTGGCCTGGTGCTTGGTTGATGGCTGCAGTGAAACCATGACAAACAGCAAGGAAGATCTCCAGGACTTCACCTCCCCTAATGTATGACAGATGTTCAGCTCATATTTGATGCATTACCTCCTCCTATCAAGACTGAGTACTATGATGCATGATGTCAGGGAATTAATCCCAAAAATGAAATTAGGAATGTGACGTGCCAGAACCATGGCTCCTGCAAGACATTTCAAATATATATTTTGGAACTGAATAGGTCTGTTTGGAGTGAAAACACTTAGAGGGTTGAGAAGAAATGGTAAGATTTGCCATTGAAATTCCATGCTTGTGAAAAGTGGTTTTTTGGGGGCAGGTTTTTGTTAGTTTTTGTGTTCTTTTCTTTTATGTATTTTTGGGAGTTTTTTTTTAATCCAACCATCTCAGTCAGGCAGTGGCATTTTGAGTCCTTCCCCGCTTCTTGGACAGGACTCCAAATTTTTCAGACTCTCTTTTTCTCTCAGGGAAGAATTCAGAGCATTCCAACTAAAGTCCTGATGAATGTGTGGGTTGTTCACTATGAATGGTTGGTCAGCCAGTAAGGTGGAAGCATCCACATTTGGGGTAAGTCCAGGGCAAGTTTTAGCTCAGGATAAAGGGTTCCCACACTCAGCAGCATCAGTCAGGGTGGTGTGAGTGTGCAGGTTTGCATGGCAGCTCACACAGGCAGGGTGAACACAAGGTGCAGTCATCAGCTCAAGAGGAAAGTTCAGGAATGGTTTCCACTCAGCAGGGTGTGTCAGAAAGGATGTGGCAACACAAACAGAGCTGTCATGGAAGCATCCAGGGGTCCAGGTAACAGGCTGCAGGGAGTGCCAGATCCTGGCACCGGCATCAGAGTGCAGCAAGTCCTGTGGAAGAAGGAAATAGTGCTACAATGCATAATATATATAAACAATTCTTATGGTTTCTAATATGCTCTCAATAAACCTTATTTTCAAAGTCTTCTATAGTGAATAGTCCACCTGCATAGGCAGGCATACCTGGGCTTGGAGGACTCAGAGTCATAGAATCACGAAGATTCAAGTCTAACCTTCAGTGGAATAATGCCATGCCCACTAAACCATATCAAGAAGTGCAATATCAGCTCCTTTTTTGAACACTTCCATGGGTGGTGACTTCACTGCTTCCCTGGGCAGCCTGTTCCAATGATTAATCAAAACCCTCAGCCCAGCACATAACTGCAGACAGGCAGGACACTGTGGTACATAGCATTTACTGTGTATTCTTCTGAGAGTAAAGCAATCAAAAATGTGACTGCGAAAAATATGAATGTAAAACATCTCCTTCTTTTTATTAGATCATATCCAGGCCCCAGGAAGACTTCTGCCATCCCCAATGTGGAAACACATTACTCCATGTTCCTTCCCACACCTGTAGTCCAGCAAGGCAAACACATATTTTTGGATTTATACTTCCCTCTAGGAAATTGCCTGTTTTCCCCTTCTCTCCAGTGCTTTTGGCTCAGAGAGAAACAGCAATTAGCAGTGACCCAGAATCCAGTCCTTGGAGTGCATGGCTGTATAGTTTCCTCAGCTCTGACTGGTATCCTGGGTGATAAGTTTCCACTGACTCGAGTATAATGTGGGATTTTTACTATTTAGAGGCTGTTTTCTAGGAGAAAAATGAAAATAAACTTTGAAATTATCACACACATGCTTTGTTGTAAGACAAATATGAGCTGTGTCTGCATCTCCTGAAGGTAGACATTATGAAATTTCTGTGTCTGTTAGAAATATCAACTTTTTTTTTTTCTTTTTTTTTTTATTATGGACTCCTACACCTCATATCTGAGACAGGGTCATGTTGTCTTGTTTGACAACATCAAACAAGCATCATAGAATATGAATCATAGAAACATGGAATCATAGAAGCACAGAATCCTATAAATGTATAACCATAGAATCATATTAGCACAAAATCATAGAGGCATAGGATCATATAATCATTTCCACCATTATTTCTGAAATTAGTATCTTCTGTTGTGCATAGTCTGATGACTCTTCAGCCCCTCATGTGATCAGTCTCAGATATGATCTTCAGTTTCATGGGTAGATGGGGACATACAGTCTTTGTCACTTCTTCCTCCTTCTCTAATGCTCCCTTAAAATTTAATTTTTCGGTGCCTAGTGTATTTGTGCACATGTACAGATATCTATGTTTGTTGCGACTTTTAAATTCTTTGACTAATTTTTAGCCAGATTTGATAATGGCTTAAAACAGATCAAAGATTAATGAAGACATTACAAGTTTTGTTAAAATTGGTATGTGAATAGGGAACAGAAATTTTACAAATGCTTCCAGTACACACCTATGTGAGGGAAAGACTTCAGCATCAGCTCATATGTTATCAAACAGCAGATATCAAAATGAGCAAGAACCTCTGTAAATGACCAGCTGTGTAAAATACCATCCAATCTCTAGATCTAGGTCTAGAAATTGACCACTTGTGTCTACAAGTTGTGGAAAACCAGAAGTCATTTGTTCTCATTCTTATGGAAAAAGCAAAGCAAACCAAAACTATTTTTCTTTCTTGATGCTAGATTTTAAGGATGAAAATACTCCTATTTGTGATCATTGATCTAAGAGCTTTTCTGGGATCTTCAGACCATGCTGGCAATGCTAGGAATTTATGGGGTTATTTTATTTCTTCGGAAACTCCCTTTGTTTTCATACTTCTGTTTCTTTTTCTTTTCTTAGACAAATACAGTGAGTTGTTGATGCTTTTTATTGTTATCAGAAGACCTTTACAAACCTTTCTGAGGGCAGTTTTATGAAATGCCATGCAGGGAATGAATCCTGATGACATAGAGGTGAATTTGAAGTGAGTCACAAATACTTACTTGCTGGGGCATGCTTGGGTTTCTTTACAGTATTTCCCAGGAAAAGACAACCACAGAATAGAAAGCAGAAGGATGCATCTTTTGGCCATGCCTCTGGAAAATATGACAAAGCACTGTATATTTTCCATGTAGTTTTTGAGTAAAAGTCTTGAAACTTTTACTTTGGAGAAGCAGTTTTGGTCTGAGATGCAGTGTTAAGGACCTGAGACCCTGGTGATGGATTCTGTTGGGCAGAGCTGACATTTATTTCCTGTTTGCTGTGGAAATGGCATAGGATCCTGGCTGCTCCTTCTACCTCCTTGCTAGAAAGAAATTTTCAACATTACACTGCAACATTACATAGGAGCATCCAATAGCAGAAAAAAAGTTAAAAGCAGAAGACAGCTTTTAACAACATCTTAGAGGTTACAGGGAAAAAAAAAATCTGAGGGACAGACACTGTGACATTCTTAAGAATAAGAACCCTCTGCTGTCAATGTCTCTAATTTGCTTTTCCTTCCTTTCTCTGGAGCCCTGTTTGCCAAGTAGAAACAAATAGGGACAAGTGTCTGATTTCATGAATGTGCTTGTAACTTAGAGTACTGTAAAGCTATACCTAGGGCAGCCCAGAAAGCTAATTGATCTCTGGAGTTCCTGGATGGCAAACAAGACATCCCTCTGGTCCTTTCTAAGACCAGAGCAAATCAGGAATGCACAGATTTGCTGCTTAGCAACAGGACATAAATCTCTGTGAACAGAGATATTTTTATTTTCTAACAAAATTACAGGACCTAGAGATTAGCAGTACCTACTTATTCGTCCTGTCCTTGTCCTGGGGCTAAAGGAACACTCCTAGTGATATCTTACCAGCTCTGTTTGAAGTGTCTCAGATCAGTGAAGTCTCCATGTTTGCTCTCTTGACACAATCCTCAGTTTTAAAATCACCGAATCATAAATATTGGAAAAGACCACTAAGATCATTGTGTCCCAAAGTTCTTACTCAGCTCTCAGTAAATAAAAGAAAGCAAGCATTTACATAATACTATTTTTTAATGTCTTTTGAATGTGATTTGGATTTCTATTTTAAGGTTAAAAGAAAGAAAGAAATATCTGCATGTCAGAGAGTTTGAGCCACACCATGAAAACTTCTGAAAACTTTACCCCAAGCCTGCCTCCCACCTGCTGTTCTGTTGCAAGGTATGGCTTTATGCTCTGTATAGTAGCACTGTGACTGCCCGGTTTCCTGATCAAAGGGAGCTTGAAGCCCAACCAGCTAAGAATCTTGTGTAAACAGCAGGGACTGAAATGGCTCTGCCACCTTTATAGTAGCAATCATCAGTATCAGTGACCCCACAAAAGGGCATTAGTTAGGAAGAAGTGTCAATCAGTTCGCTACAAGTCATGTACATTTAGGCAACTTACCATTGGCTTTCTTGGCTTGCTTTCTGAAAGACCCATGTAGTTGTTTTTCTCTGTATTTTAGCAAAGGAGTTTCATCAGCCAGGTCCAGCCTGGCAGTTTCAGTACTAGTTCTAGCAGCACTCAGTCTTTTCTGTTTCCTTTGATTCCCCCAGTGTAATGATTTACTACATCAAACAAAGTTTGAGTCCATTTTTTCCCCTCTTATATCTGTTCCTAGAGCTCAGCACTCACATTTGTTCTAGTTATCTAAGCCTCTTGCCCTTCCTCTGTACTTTTAGCTCTGTTTCTCACCACATTATCCAATTAGCACCTCACTAACTATCCTGTGGCTGCCTCTTTCCTCAGACCCAGCACTATTTACAGCAGCTCAGTTATGCTCTCTATTGATACTCCTCTCATCCATTGAAGACAATGGGAATGCTGTCTTGTTTAAACAAAAGAAAGTCCATAAAAATATTTTGTTATATAAAGATCTAAAATGCCCAGCAATAAAACAGCACACTGTGGATATCCTTTGGTGCTGGGCATATTTGATGCTGTTTGAGGGCATAAACGATGTTGAATATGAAATGACCTTTTGTTTACATTGCAGTGATGCAGCCCAGTTTACAACAGTATGCCATGCTGACCCTTCAGCAATTCTCAATATATTAAATATTCTACTGCTGGTTTTTGGACTGTGGTAATAGGTTTGATGGGTTCCATATAATGAGTTTCAAAGCCAGGACTTCCATATTTTTGTTCCAAGAACAAGCTTTCGTAAGTGTGGTTACTGCTTTTTTAAGAGGAGACTCTAGTTAAATATTTTTTAGGGTTTTTTTGGAGATGAAAATGCCTATTAGATTAAGGAGTATGGAACAAAACTGAGAAACAAAGTCAGAGAATAAGTATGGTCAATCTTTTATTTACAGTTCAAGGCAGACACAGATAAGCAATTTTAACTCTGTAGCATATTGAATTACTTAAAGCCTGGGGTTGTGATCTCATCCAACTTTTAGGAATTATGTTGGGTAAGGAGAATCTACCCCATCTAAACACACACATACACTCCAGTGAAAAGTTAGAATTGTCTATAAAGGCCATCACAAAAATCTGCTTGCTTTTATGTGAATTAGTGTAGCGAGCGAGAGCTGTGCTTTCTGACTTATGGATAAGGAGGTAAGCTTTTACTTATGTTTTCTTACTCCCACAGGTATTTGAGAGAAAGACTTTAAAATCTGATATTTGAATGACTCACATAGAAGAAAAGTGTTTTGAAAGATCAAGTACTTTTGTCGGCATTCAGATTTAATCTCCATTTAGTAATTAGTTGAAGCATGGGTAATTAGATGTGCATATTACAGAGCACACATGACTTAGAAGCACATGTCTTTACACACCAGTGGGATCTCTGCTCCCAATCAATGGTATTTTTTGAAAGGCTTTTCTGAAAGTTTGCACACAGCCCAAAATTCTTCAAATCATTCCTCTGTATACATTTTTCATTAAACATATAAACATATGGAATTTCATAGCCCAGTACAGGAGTGCTTCAATAGCAAAGCAGTCCAGTTTCCTTCTCCAAAGCACAGTAACAGGTTCACAGAATGATTTAAGGGACAGATGGGTGCACACGTTGCTGTTAAAGAGAATGTATGACCTAGCACCTTCTTCATGTCTGACATTTATGCCTCCAATGGCTGCCTTACTAAGGAAAACATATGCTGATGCACATGTTATCTAGGGCAAATGGGAAAAATTAGATCTCTTGCAGCTGGTATGACAGAAACATGACTTAAAATTAGAAAGAGAAGAAATTTGTACATGGACAATTACCTTAAGACTATGGCTGACCTTCATTAGGGATCAATGGGACCTTAACTATTGCCTGTTCTTCTTGGAGAAGACACTGTCGTATGGAAAAGCTGGAGAATTATACCTCTGTGAAGCTGGTAATGCACAAGATCAGAATCAGTTCTCTGAATTGTTGCCTTTTTATCTTCATGATTCGGTCTGAATTGACTTTCATCTTTACTTTAAAATAGAGACTGCAGAATAGATCATAAACATAGAGAAAAAAATTAAAGGCAATCAAGCAGTCACATCACATTGTCTCAACATCTCTTATTTTTTTAATGTTTGACTTTTGGTGTGAATTCCCATTCACAGGTCTTTGTCAGGCACTAATTTTCATAAATACAAATGTTACTGGAAACACAAATATAATATTAAAAATACTTATTAATAATAACTTCTATGTATAGACTACATTCAAAGAACTTTGCTCACCAAAAAAACCTGGAAGACTAGATGTCACATACAAATCTTGTAAAAATGTAAGTGGAATTTGATGCTGTTCTAATATCTTAGAGGGTAAATTATTAATGTTCAGCATTTAAGAAAAAAAATGTGTCTTCTGGGTAAATACACAGCCTTGCTCGAATGACATTCATATACCCTCGCTCTGAAACTATGAGGAGGAAGAAGTCAATATCTTTAGAATGTGAAATGTGGAATGCTAAAAGAAATATAGAACCAAGATATGAGCTTTAAGTTTCTAAATACTATCTATTTTATCTATACTATCTATCTATTCTCAGGCAAGAATTTTTCCATGTTGCTTTGAGACAAGTTAACAGATATCAAAAAGTCAGTAGAGTATTTAAATATGTACAGTCACAGTTTATTTACATGCAATACATACATAAGTGCACACATACCTGTGTGAATTATTTATATATAGATTAAATGAATGTAATATAAACACACACACATATATGTATATACACTTATAGATACTCACTCTGATCTTCCAGACCATTTGTAATGGATAATTAATATTATGCATATATGTATCTAAACACAAAGATACCTGAAATGGATGTACTATGTAGAACAATTTTTCTCTTGCTATTAAGGGATAAGTGATTTCCAGGTGTTTTCCCGCCTAAAGTAACTGGGCTCTGGGCTCTGTAATGGAGTTTTTGGAAATTCTTGCATCTTTACAGAACAACCATCTATGACCTAGGGAAGGAACCAGATCTTCTTTATAAGTTTTTATTTGATAAATATTGTAAAATTTGTTTGTGTAGACATTTGTTAATTTGTTGTTGAAGGATGGGGAGAAATTCCTGGCTTGGGGGCTTCAATCTTTTTGAGGTATTTTTGGTTGAATATGTGTTGTCCAATGATAGGTACAAGCTGAGCATTATGTCTGTCATTTTCAGTGGAGTTAGAAAACAGTTCCTAATTTCTTGAAACTTTTTTTTTATAAATTTTTTTCCCTGAATGTTATTTTCTAGAGTCTGTTCCCTGGGAATACACTGGCGCCTTGGTAGCTGCTGGGATATGGACTATGTGTTGTCCAATGATAGGTACAAGCTGAGCATTATGTCTGTCATATGCTGGGATATGGATATGGGCAGTGTTCTGGTGATTTCTGTCTGTCCATACGCAGCCTCGGAACTCTGAGCATGTGAAAGGTTCATTATGTGCACACATAATGAAGTCCTTAGGAGTAGAAATGGTCACTGATGCCTTTCATACACAATTTTTATATTAGTTTCTGATTTTGGTGAAATAATAAATTGTGGATTTTAGGAGTCTTACAATACTTTTACATGAGCCCTTCTTCCACTTCTCTACTGTTTCAAGGTGTTTTGTACCTTCTTCAGCCTTTAGAATATGTTTTATTGATATACAATCTTCCAAGTTTATCTCAGTCTTCATTCTTCTGAAATAAGCCCTAAATGACTGTTAAACAACCATTCCTACTCTTCTCTTGGGTTGCCTCTGTAGACCAACCTATATAGGTTGACATTCAAGAGTACTAGCCACCTTTAATCCATTCTTTTAGAGTTAATAATTTATTTAGGCACAAGTACATTTCCTAACATTGATTTAAGGATTGGTTTAGCCTGAAGTTAGAGAATAATCAGGAGTGGATATACCTTGTTATATTGTGTCCTGTGTAAATTCCAGACCTTATTTATTAAGGAAGTTTGATAAATTATTTAAGAAGAAAAATATCATTATTCTATTGTAGGTCAGTGGAATAGGAATAGAATAGAAAGGTGTTTGTCTTCTTAAATATTTTGAAATGAGAATAAAATTAAGATTTTCAAAATTGGTGGTGGTTTTGGACATCTTATTTGCAGTTTTGAAAGCGTCTGAATTCCAGGGTGTGTGCTGATTGTGTAAAATAGTGTTGCAAAAATTTGCTTAAAATCAAGTACCTAAAGGAAATAAGTTTTGAAAAGGAAATCCAGACCAAATTTTTTGACCTTTTGATGTGTTTACTTTTTTTCATCTAAAAATTATGAGGAAATTTTTGTTTCTTTTACTCATCTCACTCAGATAATAATGTATTTGAATGAAAAATGCAACATCCTGAGAAGAAAGATTGTAGGAAGTTACTATTGTCAGTTGTTTGAGCATTCCTTAACACAGTTCACTATGTATCTTTCTTGGTTTTGTTCTAAACTAGGAGAATATTTGATTATTTTCAGAAAAAGTGGCTATCTTGCAGAAAAAAAAAAAAAGTTTTCAATGGGTTTGCTCATTCTGTTGAGATATTGACTCAATGGATGTTCAGATATTTTTGGAGCTTTTTTCCCCCAAATCACTAGTACTTCATTTACTGTTTAATATGACTTTGGAGTACTGTCAAATTCTTAGAGAATTGGCAACAATCCCAGAACTCCAAGAATCCTTTCTGAACCCAAGTTAACATGCAATAAAACCAATTGTCTGATTTTCTATTTTTTTCTTTTTTAACTGTTTTTAAGTTGCAACAATAAAGGTATAGCAGTAACCAGAAATACAAAGACCCATGATGTGATGAGCCTGGCACAGAGCCTGGGTGGCTGTACACTGCATTACAAGCATTAACTGCCCTGAGCATGGGGCCAGGCTGCCAATATCCACACCAGTTTAAGTCCTGCTCAGACAGGACTGGCAGCACTAGTTAGGAATGGATTTTCCTGGAGATGTCAGTCAGCTCAGAAGAGGAGCAGAACTTCCACTCTTCATGTGAATTATGGGCAGTTTGGAGGACAGAGACATCCGAGAGCAGGTTTCATGGAGACATCATGAAACATAGCAACATCATAGCAACCTTCCAGGATCTAAAGGCAGCCTGCAGGGGAGCCAGAGAGAGAGATTCTTCACCAGGAACTACAGGGATGGAAACAAGAGGAAGGGGACAAATTTAAAGAGGGGAGATTTTGATTAGCCATATAGAAGAAATTTCTGTTTGGGTGGTGAGATAATGGAACAGGTTCCCCAGGGAGGCTGTAGATATCCAAAACCTATTATTTCCAAAGCTGTTTTTCAGGGATAGAGTTCTTCTTCACAAGCAAAAATTTTCATTGTCAATGTAAACCTGAACTGAGCTAATACTGAGTGATTTTATTGAGATAATAAAGGTGTGTATTTAGAAAAAAAATACATTTATAAAAAGAGATGCAGGTTTTTAATATATTTTAAGTGTGACTGTTTTTTTTTTCTCCACTATTGTGCTACAGTGTGTCTGTCTTGTATTGTTTGTTCATTAAGGTTGCTGCACAATGGATTTAAGGCTGTTTGTTCTCCCCACTCATCTGTAAATAACAATAAACAAAAAAGAAACTTTCTTCTAACTCAGAAAAATATTCCCTGTAGATGTTCTGCTACTCTGGAGGCTACGCACCTCTGTGAATATTTTTCATGTCCTACTGTTTATGGACTGCAGCCACACCCCCTTTGAACGGTGATTTTATCACACCTCCTGAATAAAGCAGTATGCAGTCAGTCCCAGGGAGAATAATCTCCAGAGCCATATCAGGTCTCCCAGACCTTTGTGCTGATTACTCATTACATGTTTTGAGGTTTTTCCCCCCATCAACCCAGGAAGCTAAATACCACTGCGAAACCAAGAAGTGGATCTTTCAATATTAAGAGAGTAGAGCTTGGCCAGCCAAAGGAATTTGAATCCTACAGCTTTGTGGAAAAGGTGTGCAAGTTAATGTGACAGCTTTGTTTCCCAGGAGAAGGTTAGAGAACATTCCAGAAGAGTTAGCTGTCAAGTTTGTATGATCAAATTAATGTGAAAACAGTGCATTTAAAAAGACGTGAAGATGCCACTTTGGCTCATAATGAAGTTTTTGGCTAGCAGCAGCCTGGGTTCCTTTGTATTTTGATAATTTTTGTCTGTGGAAGCAGTTTAGTTTCATTTGTAAAAAACTGGAATTGGATGCAGGAGATTTGGGTTCAAATTCCATGTGTGACCTTGGACATACCTCTTTCCCATTGAAGCTCATTTTCTCCCACAAAAAGTAAAGATGTTGATATTTCTTTCATTTGTCCTATCCTACCTGACTGTGAGCTCTAGATTTCAGAGTGAGTCAGTATACAACCTTGCTTTGCAGGGCCATCTTCACTGCTGGCTACTGTACTCCTATAACCCTGGAACAATAGTAGTTCTCATTAGGGACTCCTCTTAAAAATGTGCTTTATCATGGCTAGAGAAAACCTCTTCTGGATTATTAATTAAAATGAAATTCAATTCCTTTCAACTATGGACCATGACATTTGCAGTGGGAACGTTAAGGGCAGAGAAATTTAAACGAGCTGTCTTGAAAGTTTTGTGTTTGAAGGCTGAAGATGCATTTGCCCTCTCCTCTCCCCTCCCTTGTATGCACTGTTTCAGATCCATTGCTTATTGACTGATAGACTTATTGGTGAATTCTACAGCAGTGATCCAGCCCAGGGAGGTCAGCAGGGTGCAATTACCAGCAGAACAGGCTTGGGTGTGCTTCTGAACTACTCCTCCCTGCACAGCTCTTTCAGTATGCATATCACATCTCCCTGCTTGTAGCAGGCTGATGAGTGTGTGCAGTTAGTGCAGGCACACACATACTTCTGCGCTTTCCCTGAAAGTGGAGCATTAGCAACTGCAGTCAAAACGCACCGTTGCTTCTTCAGCTCTGATCCGAGCAGCAACTGTCTAATTCTGTCTGGAGGAGCTGGGAGACAGCACTGGAGGCAAGTTTGAAAAGGACCTAGTGACACCCTGCTGTCACATCTGGTTTCGTGGACCTACTTATTAGTAGTCCATTTAAAATCACTTTCCACTAGTCCCATCTGTAGTGCACGTTCTTGAGAAGTGGCTGGCTGGCAAGGAAGGAGCACACTGCTGAAGGTATGTTGCAATCCTTTTTACCTTACATCTTGTGCTGAATGTTTTTGTCTGTGCATCTCACTTGCAGATATTCCTCCTATATGCAGCTTTGCACTGAGAGCTGATGGAGAAGGGCTTTAACAAATCATAGCATTAGGAATAAACAGACAGGTAATCTGTTTTGGTTTTTTTCCCCCCTTCAATTAACCATGCTGATTGTTAAGGGGTAAATTTAAATGTCTGGAATAAACTTTCTGAAAAGAGGACAACTCTGACAGCCATGTAGCATCACAAGCAAATAGACTGCTGTTATTTCTATCAGGGGAAAATGTCCATTCATTGGTTGTTTAACTGTGGACATGGAACATTGCTTTCAAAAGGATGTGTTTATTAAATATGGGCTGTGTATGCACTGCCAGCTGAAATTTGCATACATGTTTTAAGATTTAAAAAAGACTCTAACTTTCAAAATGCTCTGGACTGCAGCACACTTCTTTATAAAACAGAAGTGAGCCAGGCTTTTCATTTCACTTAAATTCTTTTACTGGCATATATTCATCTGGTAAAAAGTCTTTGCCAAATACAAGAAGTTTGCTGTTATTGCATTTCCATAAATGTAACAGCTGTGAAGAGTATGAATATTCATAGTGTTTAGATTTTTGCTCCAAAGATTTTTATGATAATTCTGACTTTTCAAAGGGCATGGGATTTTAGATCAAAGAATTATGCAGGTTGAGCTATTGTGATAAGCCATATATAAGGGTTGCTCAAAAAAACCCCATTATAGATAAGCATATACTGCAGTACATAGCTGACTGTACCAGTTATTTACTCACAGCCAACTTGATCTGTTGCTTTTACTTGTGGATTCTTTTGCTAACAGGTCATCAGCAGTCAAAATGAAGTACAGTTCAGATGCTGGTCTCTAATGGGATGGTGTTTCCCTAATGCAATACAGTTTTAAAACATATCCAAGACATTGTTAATTTTATGATGCTTAAGTTTTAACTTGGTGCATCCTGCATTTTCACTTACTGAAAACATTTTGGGATGTTTCTATAGTCAGAGAAGCTCACTACTATCTCAGTGTATTTTAAGGATGTAAAGTGATTTGAGTAATCTTTCCTTAAGAAAATTCTCCTGTCAGTGGTTTATCAATATTGTATGAGCAGCAGTGATGGTCCTCCCCTGCAGGTAGAAGTAGAATGGTCTTGAAACTACATAGGCAGCATATGTTCATGTGTGTCTAGAGATAATTCATCTAAAAAAGTTAAATAATCCTAGCCGCCTCTAGATCGTAGTGACTTCTCTATTACTAAAAATATTCTATTAGTGGGTCATACTGCAGATTTCTGTAACTTCACAGTGAAGAAAACAACTAGACAGGAATTGTGTTATATAAAGCCATCTCAGAAACCCTCTTAAGGCATGTCATAATAATTTCTTTAAAAATCCTCCCAGTACTTGGGAAGTGCTGGGAGCTGTGGGATACCTGCCTCTCAAATGTGTGACAAGTGGAGCTATCCATGCCTGCTCAAAGTGAATTTAACATTCCTAATGTCTGGGGGCACCTCTTTGGCAGTCTGTCCTCACTCAGGCTGGACTGTGCTGCTCACCACTGGCAAGGTCAGCCTGGCTGGAGAGCTGTGCCTCCCAGCTGCTCCAGTCCTCAGCCTGAGCTGAGCTGTCACTTAGTGATTCCTCCTCAGGGGACAGGGAAAACTATTTGTCCCTTTCATCTGTCATTTTTAATGACAGCTGAATCAGTCTGGGGCTTAGGTGGAAAGTTCCTGTTCATCCCCTCCTATCCACCCACCTCCACACAGCAGATATGCAGGGACTGCAGACATGAAATGCATTTAGATACATATGAGAAAAAGAACAATTTAATGGGTCAGAACCTGTTTCAAGGGAGAGGAAATCAAACTACTCTCCTGAAATCAGTAGGAAATTGTTTACATGAACAGAAGTTGTTTACAGAGGTGCAAACAGGTGCAAAATCTCACTTTCCCTGGGTGCTGTTTGAATTTCTGTGACCTGAGGACCTGGCTCTGTTCCTTTAAAGTTTGGCTTTATTCCAGGAAAAGTAGCCAAAATGGGGAATTTGTCTTTTCACTCACTAGGAAAAAAACACCTGTCTGTATATGGTGACAACAGACATCTGAGAAAAATACCTTTTTCCTTTCCCCTCACCAAAGCCTAGGAGGAAAAAAAAACCAACAAAAAAAACCCATACAAAAGTATCCAATGAAAAACACCCTCCCAAACATCCCTGTTTAATTCCCTTTGAAATATATAAGGTCTCCTCTTCTGCTTTAATGTGCATCAGGCTCCTTCCTGACCTCCGCCACCGCGCTGGAGGATGCGAGAGTTAATTCACTTTCACCCCTTGGCTGCCTCACCCCTGCTCTCCTTCAAAGCAGATTTGTTGATCATATCAAATGCAGCCGCTGATGCGTTTCTCTTGTGCCTTGCAAGTCAGAGCCGGCATCCGGAGCCTGGGATGCGTTTGGTTAAGTTACAGTCTCTGAGCCCCAGCAGTGCGATTCCCAAGCCGACCAGCCCCCTAGTGTTTTCAGGTATTTGATGCAAAGAGGTCTCTGCAGCTGTTGCGTGCCTTTAGCAGACGTAAAGAGGAGGATTTGAAACAGCTCGCAAAAGCTTAATGGATTTATTGGAGTCGAGAGTGATTGGTAAAGCCATACAGCTTCCAGATCTTCTGTCTGGAAAAAGAGCTGGGTTTTGTCTACTTTTAGAGCACCAAAACCTCTATGATTGCCTCTGCTGCCTGGCTGTGAGTCTGCCAGAGGCTGCTGACACACAAACTGCTGCAGAGTTGTTACAGAAGACAGTTAGTTGCTTACACACTGTAACTGGGATTTCTGAGAGCATCCTGTATCACACACACACGCTGCAGCACTGGAGTACTGCACAGCTTCCTCGTCTCTCCCATGGATGATAGCTGAAAATGAAGATGAAGGGGAGGGAATGCCATGAAGCTTCAATATTGTAGCAAACTGGGGATCCAGATGGCAAACCTTTTTACAGCAATATGGTGGATTAACTTTAAAAACTCCCATGGCTAGTACTCTCCTGCCTAATTTGTCTTTCCTTAATGCCATTTTGCTGTGATGATTTTGCAGGGTAATTCCACAAAAATGCATGGTTTCAGGTATAGTCTTCTATCAGCAGAACTTTCTTACTTCTCTATTAACCCCTTCAGAGCTAATTAACTGATTGTATGATCAGTAGCAACAATTTAAACTATCTATGGAATAAATGCATTCACGGTACAGGGATGAAAAGCATGAAACCAGGGTGATTGCATATTACATAAAGGAAGATAAATAACCTTTTGGAGGGAGAAAAGGTTTTCACTCTTCTGGGCTTTATCTCTATTCAGAAATAATTTTTGGTAGTGCAGCTGCAATAATGGCTGAATTTCTTCAGAGGGGAGATGTAAACCTCAGATTGGTATTGTACACATGCCAACATTTTTGAAGCTACATGTCAGGTAGTTTTGTTTCTCCCTGTAGCTTGCAGATCCAGCTTACTGTCTTCTTGTAAGCTGCCACTGGTGTTTGAATATGTTCTTCCTTCTCCATGAAATCACAGCAAGGATCACCACTGCCCACATCTTCTTCAAAAAGCTGGTTGGTGAGACACCCAGTGGTGACAGTGAGCACCCGTGAGCTGGACAGTGGGACCTCCTGGGTGCCTTCCTGCAAGTTATCCTTTAGCAGAAATCTTGTCAGAAAGTCACCCTCAGACAAGATGATGCTTAAGATTCCTTCCCTTCACTCTCCAATTCTGTCACTACCTGATGCAGACTGAGCATAAATTATTAAAAAGAAATATTATTTAAATACAATGTCTCCAGAACACCTCTTGATAATTTTGGTCTAGATTATGCCACTATGGAAGTGGGTTTATATGTGCACATATGGGAATGAACAGCAAATTTTACTCCAGTTCTGTATCTCACATGATAGGCATATTCAAAACGTGATTAAATGGGAATTAAAAATCCACATCCAGATCTCACACTGTGACACAGTTCATCTGCAATCACTGCCATCCCTGCCCCAACTGGTGACTAAATTAATTTATAAGTCTCCCTACGTAGCCTGAAACCTCCTTTGAGCTACTTTTATGAGAGCACAATTTATAACCAGAAGCCAAAAATTAGATTCAATTCCAGATTAATCACAGAAATAAACTTCTATCTATTAAGTCACATATTTTTAGGCTCTACAGATTAAATTAACCAGCTTACTGTTAACTAAAATGGGACCTTAATCCTTTATGACCTAATAATTTGTCATTGGTTTACTGAGTAATTCCTTCTTTGTCTCCTGTACACTGGACTATCAACACTTGCAAACCAATAATTAACTGTTGTGGATCTTCCTGGGGGTAAGGAGGGACAATTCACTACAATAAAACAATGTTTTTTTGCCATAAAGTTACTAATCAGAGCTATGGCAAAGTGAATAATGCAGGAGGTGATTTGCTTTCAGGAAGGTTACTAACAAACATTTCCACTAGCTGGACATGTGAACTTGGCCAGAGAGTGATATTTACATTATTTTGGTGATATAGAAAGCAGTTAGGGAAAAAATTATGAGATTCTCTCATATTATAAGACTCTGTAGAAATTAATTATCCCATTTAAAAAAATGAATTCAATAAAAAACAAGAAAAAGTAAAACTAATCCAGTTTCAGATGCATGTGTAAGTTAACACATAAATTTTAAAGACCTACTATAAAATGTTGGTTAGTTTTATTTTGCAAGAGAAATACTGCTGCGGTTTCTGTAAATCCCGAGGATAAAAAATAATTTATAAATGCTTTTGATTAAATATTTTAACTTACTATTTATAAATAAAACTATAGTGCTTACTAGTTTTCTCTTTAATAAACCCCAAATTCTGATATCTCTAAAAGGTGATGGAAGATATAGCTGGGCTTATTAAAGATGAATAAAGCTCTATTTTTTTTTTTTTCATTGCACTAGATTTTTTTCCAAACAAAATCTCTTATCTCAGAAAGCCATCAAGTTCTCACAAGGAACATAAATCACAGCAGAATAGGCAGCCTCCTGCTTCATTCACTGAGCTCCATATGCTTATCTACCTCGTGTTTCTGCATCCCAGGCTCCTAAAATGCTTCAGTCAACATTCCTTCTGAATTGTGATACGTCATGTTAATCAGCCTCTACAGTGTCCCAAAAATGTATGTAAATTAGACTTTTGATGAAGCAGAATATTTTGACAGGATTTTTTGCATAAATCACGCACACAAGCATACTCACACAGAGAACGTTTTTAGAGAGGGGGACATTTTTGGACCTAATTCTTTTCTGGAGTACTCTGTGACCAGCATGCTGGTGCTGTTTGTGAGCAGGAACACGTATGTGGCAGTATGCCCGCTCCCATAGCAGGAAGCAAATCAAGTTTAAGTCCACTCTTGGCAAGAAAAACTGCACCAAGGAGAAAGAAACAGAACAGTTTCCTTTTCCTTTGTCCTCCTTTGCCCCCACTCCCTTTTTGGCTCTTGGTTTGTTCTCTGGGTTGTTTGCTGTCAGTGGTAATATCAACATTTTTAGTGTTATCATAAGATAACGTTGTCCTGTTATAGTAGAGTATTGTTTTAACTAGGCCTGTACTTCTAGAATAATCAGAACTCAAAAATCAAAATAATTTATTTGAATTTAAATAAATTTAAATGAAGTTTAATTAAATTTGCTGACTTTAATATTTCTTACAAATTACCTAGATCCACTGAATATATAGAAAGCCATACTGAGGCTTGTTCAGATAAGTCTTATAAGTATTAGCACTGCCCGGCTGCAAATCTCTCAATTTTTATTCTCTTCTGACCTCCTTTGTTATAGTTTTATGTTCCACCTTGTCCTTCAGGCCTGTATTCAGACTGCTTAGAAGTCTGAATATGTCTGTCTCATCTGTCCCTCTCGCTGAAGTGTTGAGGCTGAGTGAGCAAAACAAGAACGACGCAGGCAGTGCTTTCTGTCTCCTTTGGGCAGCCCTCAGTCTGTAGCCATGTAAGCAGGGACCTCCAGCTGCCTGTACAGCTGGGACCCTGATATGTTCTGAGGTGCCCCCATGAGTCCACTCCATCTTGTACATCTCAGTCCAAATGGGAAGCAAAACTAATGCTGTGACTCTATTTTTGCGCACTTAGAGTACTTTTTGACATAGAAGCATAGAATACAGAATCATGGAATGGTGTGGGTTGGAAAGGACCAGAAAAATTACCTGCCCATGGGCAAGCTTGACACCCCTTTGGTCAGGTTGCTCAGGCCCCCATCCAACCTAGCCTTGAACGTTTCCAGGGATGGGGTGCGTATCTCACCATCAAGTGGCATACACCTGAAAAACTGTCAGACCTCACCAAGAAAGCATGGGACTATGTCTACTTGTCTTTCCCAGTGATGTTGCAATGTAATAACCCTGCTGCTCTAGTTTCTTTACAGAGCTTTCCCCTTTCTAAAAGCTGCTCTGCTTTCATGAGGCTTATATGGGCTATCTCTTTGGCACCTTTTGCACAGTTAGGGTTTAAAAAACTTTTCTAATAATACAGTGCATGCTTATGCATCCTGTATCTTACATGGCAATGCACTGTTTATCATACATATTGTGTACCAACTAAAAGATTCGCAGAATATGCTGAGCTGGAGAGGAACCACAAGGATCCTACCCAAGTTGAGTCCCAGCTCATAGCCCATGCACAGGACATCCCCAAGAGTCGCACCATGTACCTGAAAACATGATACTTTATTTCTATATATAGATACCACAAAACAGTGTATGTCCATTACTTATACTGTGTGTGAGGTAATATACTCAAAAAAATAAAATTTGCCATCATATATATATTCACATATATTTGTGAAACAATTAATGTTTCACAAAACACACAATATGCACAGAGAAAGGTCAATGTTTTGTCATCTAGGGCAAATGCAACAGAGTTTGGGATATCAGCTTAAAGCATCCCAAAGCTGCAAAAACATACAGGTTGGTTGCTGCTTTTTTAAAGAGGTAAAAGAGCTTATAAGTATGTGTAATTTTATGACTAAATATAAACAGAAGAATGCTTCAATAATCATAAATACAGCTGTAGAGCCAAATTCTCCTAATGATGCAATAGCCATATATATAGATACAGATATATATTCTATTTCACAGTTTGAAGTTCTTAATTCTCAACACCCAAGTCTTAGTTTCCTGCCAATTTTATAATTTTTCCTGTTGTCAATTGCTTTCTAAAATAAGTTTGAATGAGGTGGAATTAAGTTAAAAAATTAAAAACAGGTGCTGTGCCTATACCTGCTGCCATATCCCTTTCTTCATGCCTTGTGTCTGTGCTGCTTTCTGGAACAAGCTGTTTGATCCTGTCTCTTGCTGCTAATTTTGCACTGTCTGCTGTTGGAAGCTGGGGGAGGGGACAAAGTCAATGAATATTAGAACAGTGAGAGAGTTGAGGATGTTAAAAAGCAGGGAAGCTTTGCAAACTGGGTAGAAATAGGGTAGTATTACTCTTTGCAAGCTGAGTAGAAATGAAGCAGTATTACTTGTGAGAGCTTTAATAGCAGCCACACAATCACTGGCTTAAGTGTGTTTTGGTTTTGAGTGCTTTTAATGGCAATAATTAGGTAATCAATATTGTTTCAGAATGGAAAAATATCCTGCTTAACAACAGAATAACATTGATTAACTAAGCTAACACCATTTTAAGGAACATTAAGTAATCAAGACTGTTTCCATGATGACATCCCAAAGTGAGAGAAAATCAAGCAACTCTAGTATTGGATGAAGCTGGGACTACATTTGCACTGTTGCTGAGGAGACAACGGCTGCTGCATTTGCCTGTGCAGTACTGTAGTACAAATGTCTGAGGGAATCACTGAGTTCATTTCAGTGAACTTGGATCTTATCCAATATATAAACTGGATGTTTTCTGAAGATACAGGTTTCACTCCACTCTTTTCATTACCCTTTATACACTTGTTAATTCAAACTGATATGTTTAATTTGAATATCTCAAATAATTGATGATTATATGTAACTTGAACTTTGAAATTTACTAAGATCCCTTAGGAACTTTTCAGGAGATGCCATTCTTAATAATCACCGCAAAATTAATGATGGGGTGGGAGATTTTGCAAAGAAGCCCTGTCTGCTGGTGGCACAAGTAGGAGTAGGGTCCAAAAGTCCTGGGTGCTTATTTGCTGCTATATCTACTCAGGCATCTTGAACTTCTTAAATTAAGCATCCAGATTAATCCAGAATTAACTAAACTTTCATATATTTGAGTAACTACAGTTACAGCTGCAGCTTTTCAGACACTGCAAAGAAAGTTATATGTAGATGTCCAGATTTAGTCATTATGATCAGGATTTACTGAGAGCAATATTTCTCAGAGATATGATGCTGATTCCTTTTTTTGTGTGATATTGCAGGAAATGACACTGCACTGCTTTTACTAAATCTAGGGGTGGCACAAAGAGCAAGGCCAGACTGAACAGGACTCTGAGCAACCTGATTTGATTGAAGATGTCCCTGCTCGTTGCAGGGGTGTTGGACTACATGACCTTTAAAGGTCCCTTTCAATCCAAACCATTCTATGATTCTGTGATTCCATAATTCTATTATTTGACCTATAAATGAATTTGCATGAGTGGAAGGCAGTGAGCATTTGATAAAGACTATAAAATCTTCAAGAACTGATCCAGGGTGCCAAAAAATAACAATGGTGCTCAGAAACAACTAAAAAGTGTAAGTGGTGAGCTGCTGGTTGTTGAGAATTCTTGAATCTACTTGAAACAGAGTAGGGATACCATTAAGCTCGTTTCTAGGAATAAGAACAGTCAACATCCCTTCTCCCAAGGGTTAACTGAGCAGGCACGCTGTGTTTCATGATACATGAGCATGTCCTTAAAGCATTCACTCCTGGAGGCAGGTCATTACGTATGAATCACAAGTTTCAAGGGAAAAATTTTTGTAAGATTCAGAGTATTGAGAACATGCTTGAAATATATGATCCTTTATATTATGAAAACTCAAAATAAAAAAAAAAATCAGTTTTAAAATAATTTTTCAGAAGTGACAGCCAGTCAAAAACCAGAGTTTTCATTCAGAATTGGTCTTCAATAATCAGGTACAATAGTGTACACACTTTTTAATGTTAAGGTTTAACCTCATCATAATTAAAGTAGAAATATTGGACAGGTGGGAGTTCTTATTCGTGAGGGTATCAGGAAATCTGTTGCCCTAAACCTGAGTTTGAAAACCATTTTCTATAGAGTGGCTCAGACTGTACTTTAGTGGCAGTCAAATTTAGTCAAGAGGGGTGACACAGATTTTATCCATTAAGGCTTTGGATTAGTCTATGAAATGAAATATACCATTACTGCATTACAGCCTGGAGAGGATTGAAGGGAAGAAGCTCTGCTTGTACGTATAGAAAAATGGAGCAGACGCAATTTGTGTCTCAGTTTTCAAACTCTGATGCAGATGATTCTCACAATGGTTTTGTTTTCTATCATATACCATGCTTGTTTTATATAATTATGTGGGAGGCCATCTTTCTATCTGGTATCTTCTCAGTCAGCTGGTGTTTTGCATGGGCTGATGGTATGTAGAGTTTCACATTCACAAAGAGGGTAATCTCTGAAGATGATTACAGGAAGTAGTTCAAGTGGATAGATCTGACTGGTAGGATAATGTGTAAGGTGTTTTGGCCTGTACATCTTCTCACACTTTGACTTGATAGTATTTTGTCTGAAGACAATTTACTGTGTTCAGTAGTCAAAAGATTTGACTTGATCTTGCCTATCAGAGTTCTTCTGACAGGTGCTATACTCATCTTCCTTCTTTTGTAGATCAAGAAACGGGAGTTTATTGAAAATGGCTTTCTAATCCATAGTTCTGCACTAGTGGATTAATTTGCCAGAAGACCAAAAGCAAATAAGGCCTGGAATACATTTTGCTTTTTACTGACATGCAAATTTCATTTATTTTGAATAAGCACTAGAAAACAGGCCTTATTATCCAAGTAGAAATGTTCAATACAGTCTTTCTGACGTTGTCTGGTCACCTTGAGAGCATTAAATAGGTCTCATTAGGACTATCATTGGATCTTGTAAAATTCTCCTTGATTTGTGAATGCTACATTTATCCTCAGAATTACTTTACTTTGATCATACCCATAAGTTCTGCAACAATCATAAGGGCAACAGACAGAAAATTATATCCTTGTCCAGGGCAGGTAAACCTGGGCAGATAACTTTGTGCATTCGTGACAAGACAGACTGTGTGCACATTGAGGAGTACAAAAAGGGCAAAATAGGGATCTGTGTTTAAAAATTGCTCTGGTAAATAATGGAAGGGCTGGTTCCAAGAGACTTTGTAGAACCAGAAATCTGCACATTGCTTCCACTCAGTGCAGAAATTCATGACCCTGGTGGAGACATTGATTTTCAAAGGTCAGGGTGCTGTTAATGGTAACAGTCTCCATATTTCTAGATACAATGTCAGCAATGATTTGTGTTAAATTAGAACTGAATAAGCAATTGTAATTGGTTTTAATGAAAATGAATATACATCATCTACAGCAATTTTTGCCTTTTCAATTTTTTTAACTTAGGTTTCTATTCTGATTGCATCTCTTTTACAAGTGACATTTCAAATTTATTTACCTTCTAGAGTGAAGATTTTTCTATTGTCTGAGTTTTGTTTCTCTAATAGGTGCATATGACACACAATCGACTCTCTCCCTTGTGGTCTGTATGATAAGTTAATTGGATTGATCTCATTGCTTTTTACACAACTTTGCATATTTTCTAGTCCATCAGTGACTAAGTGGTTCTTTTCTGAATCTTTTCTAAGGGTAAAAGCCTTCCTTTTCCTTCTGTCTAGAGGCCTGTTGTCAGTGGGGTTACCCAGGGATTAATAATAGGTCCATTATTATTAAACTATTTCAGTGCTGCCCAGCAACAGATCGAGGAGTAATGGTCAAAAATTAAAACACAAGAAGTTCCACCTAAATATGAGCAGGAACTTCATTACATTAAGGGGAGCAGAGCGCTGAAAAGTGTTGCCCAGGAAGACCATGGATTCTCCTTCTCCAGAGACATTCAAAACTCACATGGACATGTTCCTGTTTAATCTGCTGTAGGTGACCCTGCCTTGGCAGTGAAGTTGGACTGGATGATTTCCAGAGGTCCCTTCCAATCCTAACAATCCTGTGATTCTATGATAAGTATTTGATTCTGTACTAGTATTCTTAAAATATGGAGAGCAGAACTGTGACCAGACTCACAGTAGGGATTACAACTTCAACACACATGTTCTGTTGGGTTTTTTATCATGAAGGATATTTCCATGTTTATAATCCTAGTATAATATTAACCCTTTTGATTGCAAAGTTGTACTGAGAAGCTGCTCTCAGTTTATCACATGTTGTCATCTGAAGACTGTTTCAGAATCACAGCTTTCAAGGCAGAATCTGCCATTGAACTACCATGGTCTATATTATTGCCACTGGTTTGTGGATTAAGATTTGAAACACATATGGTCTGTGAAAAACCTACAGAGATGACCTTTCCTCTTTCTTTATTTACTGCTCCCTAGGCATTTGGTCATCAGCAAAATCTATGTTATCTTTCGATGTGGTTTTATTTAGTATTTATCTATTCCTAATCCATTGATGAAAAGATTAAGACATACAGAGCCAAAAAGAACTCAAAAACATCAGTAAATTTTGACTTGAAACACAGCTGGTTGGCACCAATTCAGACGTGGCATTATGTTCTGAATCTTACTATTTAACTACTTCTTAATTAATTTATTATGTGAATGTTAAATTGTTCAAGCTTTATCACTAAAGATGTCATGTGTTCCCAATTCAAGTGCATTACAAAAATCTGTTGCAGCAACATCATTATTTTCATTACACAAAGTTATAAACAGCAAAATGTTGCCAATATACTAAAATTTTCTATAAATGTAGAACAAACATCAACATTGTTGCATTCTTTTATTTCTTATTAGTTCAGTTTTATATTAGCCATTCTATGATTTGGTCTGGGATGCTGTTGTATCTACAGATCTATAGCTTTCCATACAAAAGAAAAAAACCTGGTTTCTTACATACTTTTAAAAGCATGTCTATATTCTGGAACGTCTCCAGATCTCCAGAATATATTGGAAAATGAGCATTTGTGATCCACAGAATTTTTTTTTGTGTAGGATCTGCTTATCTTAGAATTGTAATTTTCAGTAACTATTGCTAAATATTGGTATTAGTTATGCTTGTATTCAGTAGTGTTTTTCTTACTTTACATTTTAAAACTGCATTATTAACTCCCCTTGCTGATATATAAATATTTTCTGAGAAAAATGTCTGTCCTCTTTTATTGTTAGTAATTATTCTCTTTCATCCTCCTAGAAATTTATCAATGTGGATTGTTATATGAGTGATCTGGAAGGAGCTGGAAGGTGTTTCAGACTTTGAATGAAGTAATGTCTGTTTCTTGACAGCCAACATTGTACCTTTTGTGGTGATACCAGCTACAACAGAAACAAAGATTTTCTCTCTGATAGCATCAGTTATAATTTCTAAGAAAGACGACTTTTCTTAAGTAGCGAAATATTGTCTGATCCTTCCGTAGTCAAGCCAGAAATTGCAGTAAAACTTGAACTGACACTAATCTGTCAATAACTGGATTGGAAAGACAGTAAGGATTTTTTTTTTAATAAGCAAATGTTACTAGTTATTAAGTTAATATTATTGTTTAAAAATTGGAAAGTGTTTTCTGACTAGAGGCAGAACTGAAATGCTTCATTTTCTTACTTCTGCTAGTTATTTGATGTTGATGTCAAACTCTTTTTTATGCAGGATCAAACTGAATTCTTATAATGTTTAATTGTCAGAAAAAGCTCTTTAAAATTCAGCATGAATATTTGAAGGTAAGGAATTATTAAAGAAATCAATGCTTGCTCACATTTTAATCTGCATGAGAAAGCAGAAAACAGAAAATAAGAAGCAGGAATACATGGACCCACTTGTAAATCAGCTGAATCTGAGTATAGACTAGACTGCTGTAGACTCTATAGCTATTTATGTTATTCTTCTCATGCTTGGATTAAATTTAAATGAATTTTAGAAGAATTCCATCTTAATGAATGTTGTTATAAAACTTTGCCTTTTTATTTTTCATTACTTAGTCCCTTGTTTGTATACGTAGAAATTATTACTATCACAGGAATAGAGTGTCAGTGAACTGTGAGTGTTTTTAATGCTAATGAAAGATATTTTTTCAGACTAAATATTTTTATTCTGAAACTTCCTGAAATCTCTTTCTCTCATCTTGTCTTTAGAACATTTGCTTGGAGTCATCTTTAACATCCTGCTCCATTTTTCATGGGGTGGGGAGAAAGTAAATTCAGTAATTTATGGTGCAAAAGCTCATTAGACAATTAAAAATTCAAACTAAATCATTAAATCCACTCTGGATCTTTAAAAGTCCACTTTGGATCTGGACAATAAAGATTCACTGATTTTTATGTTAAACTTTGTGTAAATGCAAGAAAATATCTTAAAGCTTGAACACTAAATGCTTAAACACTTAAACATGGGTCAAGTGAACAACTCAAAGTTTTGGTAGCAAAAAATATCCAGCATTTTACTGAGATTGACATCTGATACATCTTCATGTAACTTATAAAATTTCCATCGTAAAAGAACTCTTAATGTATTCTAGGTGAGAACAAATAATTAATGACGTTTTACTCCTGAATTTTATTGCAGTTATGATAACTAGATCCAGCAAATAGTTGAAGCTTAGTATCAAAGAGCAGAGGGATTTTTCTGATAAAGAACAGAAACCAGGCAAAGCAGAGACACAGAGCAGAGGCAGCAAAGGCACTCTTGCAGAAGGCATCCTTCCACTTGTGTTGTAACTCTATTCATGATGGGAAGAATTGGGCATGCAGAAAGACTTTGTAAATGGGACCCTATTGACCTTAGATATCTCCATTTGCCAGGCAGGATCTCCCAATGCAGATTTTCAAAGTTTCATGCACAGTCAGTGCTTGTTTGAATGATGCAAGCGGTTGCTTTAGACCTGTTTATTAGATACCTCAAATTTAGGAGAAGGATGTGCGTCTAAAATTATTCTGAACCCTATATAAATATTTCTGTGACTTCTGTGAGTATTATATCAATGATACAGGAGAACACTGAGGTTATGTTAAGTAATAGAGAAATGTGATTATATATAGAGAGGTCTAACAGTGTATCTGGAAGCATCTATGGCCTTCATCTTTCCCTCCTTTATAGTTACATCTCTTATGCACAATCTTGGCTTCTTTGCTGGTATTTTTTTCTTCCTAAGAAATGGTATACCATGCCTCAGACTAGCGAAAAAAGAAAACTTATCAATAAAAACTGTTACTAACAGTTACTTATTTTTACTTTATACCTTGTCCAAAGAAGGTGATTTTGTAAAGAATGGCTATACTATGTTATCATCTGCCAAAATCAAGCAGATCCTTGGGCAAATGGAAAAAGACTAAATTTTTTCATGCTTTTGCTGTTTAATCTCCTGTTTGAAGAACTTCAGTGACATCTGCCTCTAGCTTAGATAGATGTGTCCTTTTTTTATCTGAGTGAGCAATTCCTCACCAACTTTTCAAGAGAAATTCAGTCAGCCAGGGACTGCAGGGAAGAAATCCTCGTGTATGAATCCAGATCAACTTGGGATGGGAAGTTCCTTGGAGGTTGGCATTCAGAAATTCCCACAGGCACACTGGCTGGGGGGCAAACTAAAATGTTTTAGATTAAGACATGAGATTATTCCAGGACATCACTCCTCTTGATCCTCAAGTCATGTCTCCTCCATACTGATCTACAAATAGTCAAATAAGACAAAATTTCTTTTAAGGCTTGGCATCAGCTTTTTTTGTGCAAGTTCTTCTGCTGTTATCATAAATTCTTCTGGTTTTACCAAATTACTCAAGCAATTCAACCACTGCCTTGACTTTCTATCGACACAACGTTCTTTAATGTCTCTACATTTGAAACTGCTGATATTGCCTACCTCACAGTGTACTGTGGAAACATTCCAGAAGTTCACTAAGTCCTGCATAAAAAAGGGCCACTTTCATCTATTTTAAGCCAGTTTCCCAAAGTGCCCCTGAGCGTTTGCAGTAATGTGTGGGTGAGGATTCTTGTTTCTGCATTCACTTTGTACAACACCTTCACAAGGTAGAGCTCGAACACATTCCCCTCAGCTTTCTTGTTTTTAAAATGAAGAAGAAAAAAGAAGAAAGTAAAGATGAAGACTGAGAACAAAACTCTTTAGACCCTTCTCACAGAGCCAAAGAGGATTTTTCTTCGTCATTTTAGTAGCTCGGCTCCATACCTTCTTTAATATGTCACTCCTGCTCTGCAGAGACGAACTATGCATGGTAACCAAGGTTTTATGCTGTTACTACCTTCTTTTCTGTTTTCAATGCCCTTCAAATGAGTTGCTTTTTTTAGCTGTTGCTTCACAGGGAGCCATGATACTTTGAAAGCAGCTACATTTTCCTTAGGAACAATACTTTCACACCTTGAGGAAGGTTATGGTATGAAAACAGAGGCCGCCAACTTTCACTCTTATAGCAATAGGCAGTAAAAAGAGGACTTCGGAACTTGATGAAAAGTCACCACTTTAGTGCCTGAAAGTGGCCTACAAGAAGGGTGGAGAAGGACTTTTTACAAGGGCATGTAGTGATGGGTTAAGAGGGAATGGGTTTAAACTGAAGAAGGGTAGAATTAAATTAGATATTAGGAAGAAATTCTTTGCTGTGTGGGAGGTGAGATACCAGCATAGGTTGCCAGAGAAGCTGTGACTATTCCAGCCCTGGAAGTGTTCAAGGCTAGGTTGGATTTTGAGCAACCTGGTCTAGTGGAAGGTGTTTTTGCCCATGGCAAGGGAGTTTAAACTAGATGGTCTTTAAGGTCCCTTCAAACACAAATCAAGGTAATATTCTATGGCTTTATAATTAAGAAGTAAAGTTCTTCCATGTTTTATATACTTTATTGGACATAAAAGAAAAAAAATTCCTGTTCTAAATATGAAGCATACAACCTTATTTTGCCTCTGTTTTCCCAAGAATTTTGATGCACTCCAAATTTTGTTCTTGCAAGCTCTAAAAGGTCGTTTACAAACTCTTTTTACCTCATAAACTTTTTTTTTTTTTTAAGAGATAATTTTCTCTTGTAGCTCAGATACTGTGTAACCTAAACCCATTGCTGTACTCTAAAATTTCTTTCAACTACAGTAACTCTCAGAATCCACTGCCAGGGGCTAAAGGTATATATTATCTAGTACTGAAGTTGATCTTTTTCCCACTGAAAAGGCTTTATTTTATTTTATTTCACCCAGTAATGTTTATTAACCTTAAAGTCACTCACAGCATGTATAATACTTGAAAAATTGCACCTACAGCATAGGAAAAGTGGCTTTGTTTTGAAGGAGGTTGAACCAAATCCTATACTAATCATTAGAAATCCAGATTCTATGCTTTTATATTTGTACAGAGCTATCTGCTGTCTAAATATCAATCAGGACACAAGAGAAATGGCTGTTGAATCATGCAGAGAGATAAAACTGACTGCAACAAATATTTACAGGATATATTACTCTTAGTTGCCTCATAGATATTGGAATTTGTTTTCATATGGCTAAATGGTTTAATGATCTTCAGAAACATTTCTAGACTTCTGAAACAAACTTTTCTCTTAGTTACAGCCTGGATTTCAATTCAGTTTTGCAATCTAACATAAGAAAGGGCTCTGTGGATGCCAGTAGTATATTGATAGTCCATTGTGGGCAGGTGTCTAGCAATAGATAAAAGAAAAAAGACTATTATGATAGAAGCATGTGGATCCAAGCTGGATCTGGACTTTAGATGGAAATAATGATACTTCCCCAAGTGGAAGAGAAAGTGTGCTTACTGCTGGGTATATTTGCTCCCCTCACCCTGCTAACTCTTTAAGGTTCTGCACTAGGAATTCCTGCAGGAATAATTATTGCATAATAATTACTGGGGGAAGAATGTTTGGGGGTGTAATTTTACTGTGAATGATTACTGAATCAAAAACCTAACAATCCAGGGACATTCTGAAAGTTCCAAATGTGACCACTGAGTGGCAATCAGCGTATACTCTTGAAAAGTCCGGGATTCTTTCTCTTGGGCTGAGCATTATGCAGACAGCCAGGTTTCCTGCGTCCTTCTCAAGCATTCCCCGTGGCTCCTTAATTACATGTGGTTTGTAAGAAGTCCCTGTGTATCTGTACAGGTAGAGGAACTGTGCTGGGGTGAAGGTGGTGATCAGTCCAAAACTGCTGCCAAAAATGAAACAGGACAGCAAGGCATAAGGAAGCTGGAGCATCCAGCACATTTTGAGACTGTCTTGCATATGTAGCCTTATCCAGCAATGGAGAAGTAGGGCTGTGGGGAGATGTTCTGTTTACTACCCTGGATCCCTTATAAGGCTGCCTCCAGTTTTGCATGTTCATGGTGTGTGTCTTGAGGCTGATAACCAGCATGTAAAGACAACAAAATTTGGGCTTAGTTTTCAAAAATTATATGGCATCATCTATATTGTACCTAGTTCTGGAGAAAACCTGAAGCTGACCAAGTTAATCATATCTTTCAGAAACCACCTATCAAAGGTTTTGTTCTGATGTACCTCCTTGCTAATTTCAAAATTGCAGCGGTGCCCAGGTGCCTAAATTCTGTCCAGTTCATGAGGTCTGGGACTCCTAAAACCAAGGAACTTATGTATGCATGGGCAGCTATGGAACACTGCAGTCTGAGATAGAGGCAATTGATCAGTTTTAGGCTTCTCTAGAGATTAAGTGATACATGAAAACATGTGTATCCACAGCCAGTTCTTGAAATTTTGGCCCCTGAACTGTTTAACTGCTTGGACATCCAGCTAATGACAGGCTGAACAACAAGATTTGGTAATTAGTGTTGGGTAATATTCAGTTCTTCAATAAGAGTAGGACATGATTATCATTGTGCTTGTGATATTATACTCCTCTTTTCAAAACATTATTTTTTAAAAATTTGTTTGCTTCATAAATTGTTTCTAGCCACTGCTCTACTGAGATGAAGAAAACTGAATGATTGAGAAACTGAAGGTATGGCTTTCACATTTTAAAGTCTTGGATTAAATACCTTATTGGCAAGAGACTTGCCACATGACTTTCTGGATTTCCATCTTATTTGTGTACAATAGACATGACTGCTTTCCCCTTCTTTATGGAATTACTGTAACTGTTGTGGTGAATGGAGTAAAGGACATTCAATAAGGAGAATATAGAAAAGTTTGGGCTGGATAGGAAAGGGGTTTTAGCCATCCTAGAAGCTGTGTAAATGGGATTTTGTCAAATGTTTGTTCAACTTTCATGTTTTCCCCACAACATGATCATGATGAATATTTCAGAAGTGGAATGGACCTTCTCTTAGAAGTTACAGTACTCTGAGTAATCAAGCATTTTGTTTACCCAGAATTTATTGGAGCCTATTCCATGATATATTCCTATTTTCTTTCAAAATGCAGCATTACAATCTCAAAGAAGCGTCTAGAACAGCTTCATTCTTTTTCACACACACCCACACCCACACCCACACCCACACACACAAATAAAAAACCCCCTTCAAACTCATAAATACTTACAGGGGTTTTTTCCCATAAATTTGTTTGTAAAATATTTTTGACATCTTTTTCTTTTCTGTAATTAGTATTTATTAAAGTGACTGGGTTAAAAAGGCATTTAATAAGATTTTAACTAATTAAATTGCCTTATGATTTCCAGCTAATAAACTATTTTCCTTAGAGAGAAAACAAAAACAAAAAACTTCTCAATCAAATCAATATTGCTTTTTTAAAAACATTACAAATATCTGCTGCAATGTTGTGTTGCTATTCTCACATGGTGTTGAGCATTTCTGTTTGGAAAAGATATCTTTAAAACCTCATCATTTTCCTCAAGAAAAATTAAAGCAAACCATTGTATAAGGAATCTCAAAGAAATTTAGGAAAGTTTTTCAGTAATGAGTTAACATAGGTAAAGAGGAGAAATTAAGTTGCTTGAAATGAAATGTGTTTTTGTAGGTAATATTTTTCAGTAGATCTTTTAAGCAAAAGATATGCTGAACTGAAAGGTGGGACTTCAAAATCCCAGACTATAACCTGGTGATTCCTAGCAGAATTACTCTCTCCAAGGTGAGTGATAACTTTTTAAATTTGACCTGTACCCAAAACTGGGTTGGGCCAAAAAGACTTTCAAGCTCTCAAGATGTCATTCCAGAGGCTGAGCTTGAGCAATGTTTTTGAGCTCAGAGGACACTCCCACATGAGCTAAAAGTCAGTGATATTAGTTCTGTGGTCAGAGTTTCAACACTGATTTCATGAGGAGCAGGGTTAACAGGTGCAGGCCACTATTTTTAATAGGATAATCACAAATTTTTTGTTCATTAAGAACAAAAAACTCCTTCAGAAGAACATCCAACTTTCCAGGGAAATCACTGTGAGTAATAATAGGCCTTGAACTTATGGTGATGGGGCAGCCACAGAACAGCCTGCTTCTCTGGGCAACCTGTGCCAGTACCTCACCACCCTCACAGTAAAGAATTTCTTCCTAATACCTAATCTAACCCTGTCCTCTTTCAGTTTGAAGTCATTACCCTTTTTCCTATTGCCCCATGCCCTTGTCAAAGATTCCTCTCCAGCTCTCTTGTAGCCCTTTTATGTACTTCATAGTGCTAGAAGGTCTCTCTGGAACTTTCCTTCCTCCAAGCTGAACAAGTTCAAATCTCTCAGTCTGTCTTAAAAGCAGAGGTGCTCCAGCCTTCTGACTTCTCTGTGGCCTCATCTGCTCGTGCTCCAACATATCCATGTCCTTCTTATGTAGGGATTGCAGGGTGGATTGCAGTACTCCAGGTGGGGTCTCATGATTGTAGAGTTGAGGGGAGAATCACTTCCCTAGATTAAATTATGTGCTGCACAGAGCCTGAAAAACCTGTGAGAATTAATTAGGGAACTTTACGTTATATGCCAAGTATAAACATTGCTTATAAAAATCTCTAATTTTTACTTAATAAATGTATATACACACAAAAAATACATGAACACACACCTTATATATAAACCAATCTGCTTCATGAAACCACAATGCACAAAGCAAGATAGAATAATGGTATTTCTCTCTCTGTAACTAAAGAAGTGTGTCTCTCATATATTTTAGCAACACAATTAGCATGACTCCAAATGCCAGTTAGTTCTCAGAACTCTGCAAGTTGTGGGCCATTGTCACCTCCACGACTTGTCCCAAGAAAAAAGCTAAGTTTGTATTTTAAGTGTATTACAGCGAATGATGAGTACTTGCCATAAGGAAATGTGACCTTTAGGAATGAGTTTTGATTTATAGAAGGTGCTAGATGGTGTCCTAAAAATTTTGTAGTCACCTACCGAATACTTTGTACAACTACTGCACTGTATAAGAGCCTATTTTAAAATTAAATTTAAGCTTAGACGTTTTCTGCAGAAGAGTTTATTTAATGCAATCCTTGGTGGTACTAAATCAGAAATATTTATGTGGAGTTATTCTGCTTTTTATTCAATCCCAGGCATATTTTTATGTGTCAGGACAGGTCAGGATAAAGTTTAGCCAAACTCAATGCAGTAGAAGGCACTCTCAGGACTCTTACCTTGGTACCACTGTAAGTACCATTATGGTACTACTGGATTTCACCTTCTGGTGCAATTGAAAGTGGATTCAGAGGAGAAAATCAGTACTGTATTTGTCTCACTAGTAGGACACATTTAACTTCTGTTTTGTATTCAAGAAATACCAAAGTAGAAAGACAGCAGAACCTGTCTTTGATTTACCCCGATGACTAGAAGGTGGTAATCCAAACAATAGCAAGGGTGAAAGGAAGCTTGTAGTGAAGTGAAGTTCCTTCCCAGGTACTCAGGGTGATACTACATACCCATCAAAGAAAGTAGTTATTCCCCAGTGACAGGAAGATCAGGCAGAGATTTTAACTTCAGAAGGTATATCTTGAAGGTACAATGCTTTTCAGAAGTACTTGTATTACACCCAGACTAGCTCTCAGTCAAACAATAGCAGGCTGTGACATCTACAGCACCTGCAGTTCCACTTGTTCTTATATGCCAGACCCTCCTGTAAATATAGTAACACAGCAAACACAACAAACTCCTACTAGTAATGCAAGCTATCTATTCTCTGAGTAGTGCTTTTAGTAGTTTAACTTGTCAAAACATGCACTATCTGTTCAATCTTACTTCTGTTACCTGCATTTTACTTCTCCCTGCTGTTTGTTCCTGCCTGCACACTATCTCAATCTTAACTGCAAAGTCCTTAGGGCAGGACATATTCTGCATATGATATGCGGATCCTCAGTCCTATTTCAGGCTCTGCAGGAATAGCAGAATCCCTGTTTTTTGGTTAATTATGACAATTCTGTAGAATCAAATGAAAGCTACTGGCAGAGGCAGGAACTGCTTTTCATTTTGATTAGCCATGTTTTAAATCTCTGGAGAAAACAGGAAAATTAACTGGAAATTGCTTATAAAAATTTGCCTGGATATAACAGCACCTCTATCCCATGTGGTTTCCCAGGGAAATGAAAAAGCTGTCTGTTCCAAGTGAGAAGTAAACCACAGTGGTTGGTCCAGAATGATGATGAAACAGAAATAGCAGCACATGACAGGTCTCTAGTGACACTGAATGACACCTCACTTTATATCCTTACTGCCAAACGATAGAGACATTTTTGGTACTGCTCAGTATGCATAGGTCAGGCTTTGTCAAATGTATGCATAGATCAGGCTTTGTCAAATGCATGGTCTGTGATTGTGGCATCAGTTGCAAGTGGCATTAAGGAGTTGCAAACATATGAAATGATTAAATTTTTCACTCCAGTAACATGTATTTTCCAGAAAACAGAAGCTGCCATAAAAGATGGAATATTAAGTTTCTCTTGAACAAAAAACTTGTATAAACTTTCCATAGTGATTTGATAATAATTCAATGGGAAATTCCTTGCAGAAATGCAGGCTGAGTCAGCACCTGACCTATGTGTAGGCCATGAGTTCCTCCTTGAAATGTGAAAGTAAAATTTGATTTCTTTTGTGACTAGGTTGTATTCAGTTTCTGCAATATAGTATTGCGTGCAGGAGTCTTAATAATAGTGGAAATTTTAAGAAAATGTGCAAGCTCCCAGTCAGAGTCACAACAGAGAAATTAAATTTCTTTTTGTTGATTATACACCTCTGGATGTTTTCTGGGATTCATGGGGGAAAAATACTACAAGGTGTGATTTATTGTCAGGTGTGTTTTTCCTTTTTTTCTTGACTGCACAAGTGTGTGGACATAAATTCTTGATTCTAGTGTGTTTCCCACCAGGTTTTTTTTATGATTTGCATAAAAACAAACAAACAAAAAAAAATCCATAAGTGTCAGAAATTCCAATGAAAAACTCTTTTAAATTGGAAATTTTGAAGCACAAATGTTTACAATTATTTTGGGATGTGGAATGAGAAATATAACAGAAGAGAAGACATATTAACAAACTGTAGATCAATAGTACTGGCTCATAACAATGGTTCCCTTTGTTTATGTTCTCTGGTTTTCCTTGTCTTAAATAAATTTTTTTGAGGAAAAATGCTTACTAAGAATGAAAATATCTGCAGGTTTCTGCATCCAAGGCTTTTAAAAATATAATATGGAAGATGCTCAGACAACCAGAAGATTAATCTCATGCTGTCAGCATTAAACTGTTATTTAGTGGAATATACATGAAAAGCTTATATATTCACTTCATAAAAGCATGTGTCCATGGGGAAACAGTATGTATTTTTCTTACTGGTACTTCCTTCCCCTCAAAAAATATAAAATACAATCTGCCTCAAAACATCCTTGTCTCATTTCTGGTATGAATTTCAGTTTACAATGTTAACACTGAAGGAAAATGTTTAACATGTGCCTTGTGATAGCAACAAAAACCATTATCATTGTTTCTGGGTATGAACATACACTATGAGATTAGTTCCTTCCTCGTAGACTTTTCAGTGTAGGTATAAAATAATGGTAACAGGTGGATTCAAACAGATGGGAAGAGCACGAGTTATTAGTATTGGAACAGTACACTAGAGAAAATGTGCTGTTGTTTAAGCACTGACTAATTAACAACTCATTTAAATAGTCTTGGTGCATATGTTTCAAACTTAATAATATCCCACTTAAGCCAGAGTACCTGTGGCTAAATTTAGTGGTAGAGAAAAGATTATGTCCAATGTAGAATTTGGAGCAGGATTTTAGAGATATAATTACAATGAAGAAGAAAGAATAAACACATTTTGAAGAAAATGAAATGTTACTTAGTACATACAGACTGCTCTTCCACATGACACTTGTAATAAAAGTTCTTCCCTGTATGTCTGGAAATTCCCTACAGTTGTACTCACATTAGATGATATTAATTTTAATTTCTTTCTAGTAGTACTTAAGTAAACTCAGATTCACCTCGCCTACTTAGGTATCTAAAGATCTTAGTTTAGGAGCCTGGCCACCAAAGACAATGAACATATTCATAGCTCTCCCTTTTTCTTAAATTTGTGGTAAGGCTTATGAAGATTTTAAGACAGCTTCTTACTCAGGAGGAAATTTAAACAACACTGTGAACTGAAACACCCATTCATAATAGAAGCATTAGTCATGAGGATTAAGAAAGCAATGGGAGCAAGTTGCAAGAAAGTATTTCCAGGTGCAATGAGATACGCTGTCCTATTATATAAATTAGCTGTAGACCATCACTGCTAAGTATCACCCATGAGTGAAATGAATTGCTAACCCCTCAAAAATAATGTCACATAGTCTAGGAGTAATGTAAGAGTTAGTACAGTAGAAAAGATGACTTTTTAATAATATCTTTTGGAAGCTGCTGCTCTTTGCTCAGAGAAAATAAGTGCAACTTGACATGAATGCATGCTACAAGACCACACGTTCCGAACTTGCAACAGTCTCACATAGCATAGACTCCTAGAATGGTTTAGGATGGAAAGGACCTTAAAGATCACCTATTTTCTGTCCTCCTGTCTGTCTTGACTCGACCCAGAAGGTGAGGGTAACTAAGATTCTTGCAAATATCTCCTTGGGGTGGATTAGAGTAAAACGACACTGAATGACTGGTGTATATATAGGTGTATGTTTTAGAAAAAATTGGTTGTAATGGAAAGGAGGCATGTAGCAATTTTAGTTGTTGTCTATAGTAATATAGCAATATAAAAGTCTGAGGAAAATATGGAAGAGAAAGAAAGAGAAAGAAAGGGTAAGAATAGATAGCAGAGAGGAAATATATCATCACCCATAGATCCAGCAACAAGACTTGGTTGTTGGTGGTTGCGGTCTTGATCCACTGAGGAAGGAGGAAGCCCAGGAAACAAAGAGTTCGGTGGGTTGATATGCATTCATATTCACAGGGGAATGCTCAGGTACCTCCCTTGAAGGTGGAAGTTTTAACACGGTGGATCATACACAGTTTTCTGGTGGAAGACTCCAGAAATTAATCTGGAGCTTTGGTGGTTGTTGGTGGTTGCAGATACTCTCTGTCCTGAAACTTGGGGTAATATTTCTATGAGCAGCTGTTATTTTCCCACAGCTTGCTCCAGAATTTTTGTCCAGATGTCCTAACCAAACCTCACCTGGCACTGTGAGGTGAGTGCCTTCCTGCTGCAAGTTCCTCCTTATTCTTATCTTAAGTTCCTGCTATGGTGGCTTTCTTATGGCAAGTTCCTTCTGGCCATCTGTGTTTAAGACAAACAATTTGATCTTCAAGTCCTTATACTGAGGTTGACCAGGTTGCTCAAAGCCACATCCAGCCTGGGCTTGAGCCCTTCCAGGAGTGGGACATCCACAGCTTCTCTGGGCAACCTGTGCCAGTATCTCACCACCCTCATAGTGAAGAATTTCCTCCTAATACCTAAAGTAAACCTTCCTCTTTCAGTTTTAAGTCATTCTCTCTTGCCCCATCATGACATGCTTTTATAGACTGTACCTCTCCAGCTTTCTTGTAGCCCTTTCAAGTAGCACTTGAAGGTGCTCAGAGGTCCCCTCAGAGTCTTCTCTCCTCCAGGCTGAATAACTTCAATGCTCTCAGCCTGTTAGCTGATCATGTTCATGATGGTTTCTACAAGGTGAACCTAAATGAGATGCAACTTGTTCTTCAATCCTATTCTGGCTGTGCTGAAAAATATCTGATTCATTCCAGGTTGTTCTTAACTCTATAAAACTTTAGAGAATCTTTAAGGACAAAACAGAAATTGAAGTGCCCATCTGTAGATATTGCAAGTTTTGTCTTGGAAGATTCAGACCTTAACGTAAGAAAGAAATACACACTTACGTAGGAAAATTATGTATAAGCTGGGACATAAAGCAAAGCAAACTATCATTATAGGAATGTTGGATTGTCCCTATGTAATTTTGTATTAATTTATTTATACATAGGCATGTTTTCCTATTACTAATTGCTTTTAACAAATGGGAGTTCTGGCTCTTATCTCAGAAATAGCTTTTGTCAGCAGGCAGAAGGGCGGAGATTTTACTAAGAGGCAGAACATGAGCTGGTGTTCCCCCAAAGAGCAATGATGAGGTTATGTGGCAATGCTTCTTATATTGATGGCATCATTACCTTATTATGAGGTAGTATTTGTACAAGAAATTGATAACAAGTGATGCTGAGTTATCGGACAATGCTATCAGACAAATAGAATGCTAGACTAGCATCACTTCTGTGAAATATAATCATTCTAATAAGGCTAGCACAACCCTTACTTGCTTGGTTTTTCAAGGACAAGATTAATTGCTGCTGGAGAAAATCTCGATTGAATTGCTTATAGTTAAGTTTATCTATCACATCGTAATTTGCATGTATGCTTTTATTGTTTATACACAGCCTTTTAGTTGCTGCTGAAATTGTAAATGAGAAATTGGTCCAGATTACTTTTAGTGTCTTCTCAAAAATTGCAGAGCCATTTCTCTAAACAAAATTATAAGGAAATACTGGTATTTGTAAGATATCTGATGAGAAGGAATAGTAGACAGTAATCTGTAAGGGTAATCTCTAAAAATTTAGTCTTATGGCTCCTTTTTACTGCACACAGTTCTTCACATCTTCCTCTCTTCCCTTGCTGACAATCTACAAAATGAAAGAATTGTATTTACTCCTAGGCTTCTGAAGACTTAAAGATAAAGAGTTCCATGGAAGACTTGATCTCTAGCATTATACAAGTTAATGGATAATGAAAGGAGCTGTGACACAGGACAGCCCAGAGCAATAGGTTTAGCTTACTCAAACACAGTGTTCCTTTCTGAGGTGTGTGATAAAAGCTTCATTTCTCCTTTCGTAGATGAGGAAAGATCACATTGTCAGCGTATCTTGCACATCAACACAAAGCAAAAAATCAAATCAGTACAGAAATAAACAGTATATTTCCCTGTCTGGTTCACTTGCAGCCTTGTCAAGTTCTCTCTCAGCACTAAAGACAGTTGAAAATCACAGAAAGTTTTTTATCACTCTCTTAAATGAATGGCTTTAGGCTGGAAATTGGTCTTTACAGAACTGTGTCTTTCCCTCTGGCACTGCAGTAGTTTTTGAATCAGTTTGGCTCTATCTCTCTGGTCTAATTACTAATATAGTTCCCCCCCTCAAAGCAAAAAAATAATAAGTCTTAATGAACTCATCTTATTTCATGGGAGAAGTCATACCTATTCACTTACAACCCCAGAAGAAGGAACTATGTCCATTCTTTGCAATTATATCTGTTGCCCTGTTGGCTGATTTCTCCAACAATGAACTCTGGGGAATGAATAGATGCCCGACACATTCTTGGAGATGGAATAGATGTCCTACCCATTTATAATGCTGAGAAATTCCTCATGTTTCACAAAGCATAAAGCAAGGCTAAATAGGAAATTAGAATAGGTATTCTCTGTCTTTACCACATTCTGTCTACAGACATGCTCTATATAAGCCATCTAATTCTATAAATGAAGTGGGGTCAGTACTCATCATGATTTGGGCAGAGTTTTGGCTCTTAAAGCTGGATATATTTAGGCTGCCATATTATGTGTCATCACAAAGATTTGCTTTCACACATACCAGTGGGGATAGTAATACTATAGGCACTTACAGATGTCAAAGGTCTGAGACCCCGAGTCCTTATAGTAATTACTTTGAAGTCTGAAATTAAGAGAGGACAATGTAAGTGAGGAATTGCCTTGGTGGCTGAAAGGGAATTGTATATCCAGAGAAAGCCTTGGAAAATTACCTTTGAAGTGCAGTCTGGGAAAGAAACCACACTAAAATTTAAGTATTGAAAAAACTCCACTCAGAATTTTTTTATTGATGGCTTCTGTCTGGTTGCTTGAGAATATCAGCCGTTGCCTGGGCTGAGCAGTGTCTCTCTCTACAGGAGATAGCTGTACAAGTAAATGCAGGCTCAGAGAAGTATACTTCACTGAACACATGAGAAAGCCAAAAACAGGCAGCAATTTAATTAAAAAGGAGCTCTTGATTGATGGTGTGCTGGCGAGTGCATGGAATTGAGTCACAATGACTTCATACCAGTGAATTCAAGGTGAGGGCTTTTGCAAATTGTACTAAGGTGAGAGTGAAGTTAGCTCTAGGAAATAGAGACAGCAGATAAGAAGCTGTTAAAGAAGGCAGAAGGAATGAGGAAATGGCTATTATTTTTGTAGACAAATGAACTAAACTGGGCTGGTCCTGGCTCTGGACTGCCAGTATTAATTCTATTCAGTTACTCCAGTGCTCCCTTGGGTGGTAGTGGCCTATGCCAAAGGGGCTTTTTCCATAAAATCATCAGAACAAGGATTTGAGAATTAGCAAGGTCCAGGAAAACTTTCCAAATAGGCATTTTTTCTATGGTCCTTCTGTTTGAGTGGGAGGATTAAATACCATGGCTGTTCCCTCTAAGAGGAACTTTTCCCAGCAACTGGCCCTGAGCACACTGGATGAGCTTTAGCTCAGCTGATATTTCCTCCACACAGAGGAATGCAGAAGAACCTGACAGCTGGCATCAGATCACACATATCATCACTCTTTACAAGCTCTAGCCCTTCTCCCAACTCAAATGTTTCAGACAACTGTTGAGGACAGAATGGCTGCTTGTATTTTTTCTGTATGCACTTGCTGAGAGAGTTCCAGGTTCCTGCATGCAGGCAGTCCTGTATATGTGGTTCCTAAGGGAAATCTGACTTTCATTTTTTATACTTCATCTGAACTGCTGATGCCACATCCTTGGAATTGTTCCAGGCCAGGCTAGGTAGGGGTCTTAGCAACCCGCTCTAATAGAAGGTGTCCCTGCCCATGGCAGGTGAGTGATGATCTTTGAGGTCCTTTCTAGTCCAAACTATTCTATGATTCTATAAAATATTTAAATACTCTGTATTTCTTAATTTTTAAGTGCATATGACAGGGCAGTTTGGCCATATTGGTCCTAGACATAAATGCATATTTACTGTGCTTCAGCAGACCTTTCTAACTTTCTTTTCTCTCCATTTCACCTGTTTCTGCCCTTTCTTCATGACTTTGCCTATAAAGACTTTGTGGAGTTCTTGGAGCTAACTCTGAAAGGAGCATAGAATAAAATATAGTGGTACATCTTCACTTTTGCAGAGGATGGCCTCCTCTGTGCTGCAGAATTTTCTTTGTGCTGTTCAGATGCCTAAAGTACATAAAAAAGATGCTGTAGAAAATCTACCAAGGCTAGAAGAAAGCCCACAGAACCACTCCATTTTTATAAAAGAGAAACAGAAACATTATTGTCTCTCAACATTTTTACTATCATATAGTTTATCTCTCTCTCTCTTCCTGAAAGCTTTCCTGGAGTCCCTTGGAAAAAGTGAGTCACTCTCTCGCACACATCAACTTTCAGATACTTTTAGAATAATATGCCTTTTAAATTTTTTTTTAACTGAAAAGTTCTTCAAGTAAATATTTTCTCCTTGAAGGATTTTAAATGCTTAATAATCCCAAGATGTTTCTAAATACTAGACACATCTAATTAAAAAAAGAAACCTCTCTGCCTTTTACAAGGATTATGAAACACATCCATTAATGATGCACTGAGGTGAAAAAGTCATCAGAGGTAGAAAGAAGGACTTCAATGGAAAAGAGGAAGTCTATGTTTTTTTCTACTTTTAATAATTTCTTATAGACAGTCTGGTCAATCTCTGAAACTGATGTTTATTGAGGAATAAAATAGCACTTGATACAAAGAACTCTATATGAAAGAATGGTGAAACCCTTAAGTACTGAATTAATTACTATTAGAACAAAATTTCTGGAACCTGAAGTTCAAATATCCTCACCCTGAATCTCGTTTAGTTTAAACATATCACAGAGCATTGCAGCACATTGGATTCTCCTGATGGCTGCATTTTTACCTGCGCCACTAATACAGTGTCATGGCATCATTAGTGACATGTGGTTTTGGCTTAATATGGAGGGGTTTATCCTGTGATTATTTATGCCCTGCTATTTAACTCCAAAAATGCCAGTTCTTGCTTTTTCCTACTTTAGCTCAGCTTTAATTTCTGATGTATGCTTTGGTTACTTTGGGTACTGTGGGCACTGCCCAGGACAGATCAGATAACCACAAACTGCATATTGTGTGTGTGAAGCACTGCAGCTGAAACAGTTAGGAGAGGGATATGAAACAGCAGATCATAGCTTGAAAGGCCCATGAAGTAATTTAATGTACTGTGGAGATATTTCCAGAGACTGCTGGTGTCAAATATGGAAATCCCTGCATTCTTTTTCTTCCCCTCCTTTCAAGCTAAATCATCCTTCAAGATGTAAGACTTCAACACCTAGCTTGAAACTGTCTATAATTTTTTGCACATGCTGAAAGGTTCAAGTTTTGCCTAAAAATGTTAAAACTTCTACTTAGTCTGCCCTTAAACTTGCATAACATTCAGAATTAATCTAAATCCTTTTTCCCCATGAAGAATTTGAAATGTAGACAAAGCGAGGAAGAGTGAAAGAGAGAAAGAGAGAAAGAGAGAAAGATAGCTCTTATGCCTTTGTTCATACAAGCTAAATTTAGCCTCCAATGCACCTTTTGTAGAGAAAAGCCCCAGATCATTCTCATGCTCTTAACAGGATCAGTCCTTTGTTAATAATGACCTGCCAACATGCTTTGTTTATCCCAGCTGCTTTCAACTGGACCCAGCCCACATGCAACAGTGCTGGCAAAAATAAATGTATCTGTCTCTTGTCAGAATGGCCAATATGTTTTCATATGCTTCCTAGGGAACAAATTCTGCAATTTATAACCCAGTTTTACATAGCAAAGATAAATAGTTAACTAAGCAGCAGTATGTCTAGACTCAACACTTCAGCCCAGAAAACACTCCCAGAATTGCAGAATTATTTTGACTATTGAATTATGTGGGTCAGAGTTACTCAAGATTTTGAAAATATGAAATTATACTGAATATTGTGAAAGCAAAGGCTAGTACAAGTTTCATACTAGACTTCAACTGGTTCATCTTTACAGATGGGCAATAGTATGGCAACAGTCTTCCTTTTAAGACACTGAATTGCTTATCCAGTACATGAAAGAACACAGATAAGCAAATGTATACCAGACTGACATGTTTATGTTTATATTGGATTTTGCAGTGTGTCTCACACAAAATTTGGAAAATATTTGTACTCTTTTCTAATTCTAGCTAACTTTTGGAATTAATCTTGAGTTTTATGGATTAGGTCACTGACTGAAATAAATAAAATTACTAAATATGTGAGAATAATTTGCAATCAAGTTACCATCATGACAATTTTCATTAAATCAATGCATTGGAATGACCACTTGAGAAGTACAGTGGAGAGATGGCAAATATACTTCACATCTGTAGGAAATTGAACACATACTCAACTTTAGCCTTCAGTGCATTGATGAAGGGCTTTAAAGTTTTGTAGAGAAAAAGTTTGGTTTAGCATAGGTGGTAAGGGGAAAAATATGACAATACGTCTGTACCACACAACCCATCGCAGCAACCTGAGGGAAGGGGAAAGAAAAGTTGGAAATGACGTATGTGTCTGTAAGTTTTGTCAGAGCAAAGAAAGGGGGCAAAAATACTTTGTTCCCTGCAATGAAGAGATGACTAACGTAGTTCCTTATTTTCTCTGTAAGCACTAATAATCAGATAGGGACAAAAGAAAAGAAGGTGCTACAAGGGCAGTTGGTCAGTCTTTAGGGGCTGTAAATTAAGGAATCAACTGTGACTTTTCTCTGGGTCATTCTGAGGAAAGTATCCAAAGGGATGAAATCAACTGATTTTCCCTATAGGAAACTAGCTAAAATAGAAGTAGCAACAGAATCAGTCAGTGGGAACTTTATTACTTTGCAACAGCATGGAAAAAGTAATATTCCCTGATTTTGCATACAAAGACATTGAGGTTGACAATATCTACTGATTCAACCACTGCTCTTCCACTTCCCTCTGCCCTCGCCAACAGCTGGATTGGTCCTAAATGTCAAAAGTGTCCAGTTCTCAAAATTTAACCTAATGGCTTAAAATAACAGTTGACTTCTTCATTCACACTGCATGCTAATGAGTAGAACTACAATTTTTTACCTTTACAATTATTTAATCATTAGTAGACTGTCCAATCCTTTTTGTATTTAGTACTGTAACAACAAGAGTATCTCTTATGTTCTTTCATGAATAATAGGTGTATTTCTAAATAGTCTGAAAGGCAGTGACAGAAATTCAAACTTATGAACTCTGTTGAAAATTGTTCAATGACACTGAGTCCCTTGCATGCAATAGATCTATTATTTCAAGCTACAGAACTTGTTGATGGAAAAGCGTGTATTTCTGGGTATGTGTGTTCAAGAATTTTTGAGGTACCTTTATTCAATGATCAGTGACATATTTAGGAGTCACCTTCACTTGTCAACCTATTTTCTCTTGAACTGAGTCAGAACTTTCATACCCAGTCTTGCTTCTAATGAGTAGACAAAAGATCAGCTATAAATTGCAAGCTGCATTCAAGTTAGCTTTTCAAATATTTTTGGGGGCATAAAATTGGCATTTTTATGTGCTTCACTAAACATAAATAATGCATCAGTTTATCTTATGCTGAATAATTCAAATCAAATGTTGGTAAACTATGAAAGCCTTTTTATATGGAGATTCAGAAAGAATCATACCTCCTTTGAGATTTATGCTGAATGCGTTCACTATGGACCTTTTAACATTTTTTAAAAGATCCTTGTTGATATTATGCATGTCTTTTTCATTCTGTTGGGGGAAAAAATCACTTTTGTTGTTGCATGACAGATGGCAACCACAAAAGAAATCACATTAGATGTGTTTGAAACACATCATATGAATTTAAATTTTGTACACAGATGTTTCGCAACAAGCAGATTTTTGCAGAGAAATTTAGGGAGCAGAGAGAAGAAAGTATTTGTTAGCATGTGCACATGCATACGTATATATATTTTTATATATGTATATATGTATATTATGATGCGTTACACTTTCCACAAGAGTAGCAATAACAGATTATAAAACTTTGTAGCTGGGAAGCAAAAACTCTTTATTTCATGTTTTAAAGTGTCTTCTGTATACACAGCTGAGCAAGAGGACAGGAAAAATGCATTTAATAGGAAACACTATTGATTTAGAACTTGAATCGGACTTAGTTTTCATCAGTATGCATGTGAATCATACCAGTGTGTCTGAAAGTAAAATGATTCTTGAAATATAGCTTATAGAAGGTTTTTCTTCCTTCAGTGGAGACCTTTCTAATAACAAAGAACAAAAATAAGTATCTAATGAATAGGGAGTACATCAGACAATTACTTCAAAATTTTTGACCGAGTAATATTACCCAGAATCAAGTTCTCTTTAATTTTCTTCACAGTCCAAGCTCCTGTAATATAAGATTATCTATCCTTTTGTAATGGGTGCTCTAGAGATATAATTCAATGGTCAAAATCAGTTGTAGATCAAATTAAGCCACTAAAATCACTTAAACTACTCTAAAAACACACTTAAATTACTTACTTTTCTACCCTTCTTTTTTTCTTTTGGGTTACTTTTTACAAGAATCAGTTCCTCTGGTGTTTCTTGAGGCAAGCATCAGCTTTTCAGCACAAATAGAGAAGAAAGCAGCACAAGGAAGAGAAGGAGTAACCAGGGACTGGGACGAGTAGGAATTGTCTTCAGTAGACATGATCATAGCACAGTCATGGAGCTAAACTAAAGGAGTTCCAATCTCAAGGTGAATTAGGGGCCTAAACACAAAAAAAGCAAAGAAATATGAAAGAACAGAGTGGCACCATGCAGAATGCATGGTAACTTTTTCACTTTTCATACTGGATTATGGCAGTATTCAAGAATTAGATTTTCTTTTAATGTAGAATTTCTAAGGTAGAGGCAGAAAACATGAGTCCTAGCCAGTGACTGTAGTCAAGCTTTTGATGCAATAAAATATGAAATTATATAATATGCTAAGAAAATCTACTGTAAATTGTCTATAGCCCAAAAGCTCAGAACAAAACTTTTCACACTTATAATTTTTTCCCCCAGAGGAATGAAAAAGACATGCATAATGTTAATTCATTTGGTCTATCTGAAATCTTTTGTGATCAGTATCAGTTTTTCTGGCAAGATCATGGAGCAGGTTCTCCTGGAAACTCTGCTAAAGCATGTGGAAAATAAGAAGGGGATTGTGATGGTCAGATGGTCAGTCACTAAAGGCCAGTTTTACCTTGCAAATTTGGTGGCCTTCTGTGACGGGGTTATAGCTTTGAGGGAAGGGCATGTACCGAGACTTGTGCAAAACATTTGGCAATGTCTCTGGGCAGGGCTTTGAGACACTAGATCTAGTAGGTGGCATCCCTATGCATGGCAAGGGGGGGTGGAATTAGATTATTTTTAAGGTCTTTCTAATCCAAACCATTGTCTGAGTCTATGATGTTTCCATGAAAAAAAACTTCTTTCAATTTTATTCTGTTTTATTGGCCTTAAATGTTCCCAGCATAACAATTGTGTAAGTGTGGTGAGTCTTGAACCATGGAAATTTGATATTGATCGCAAGATAGACCAAATTAAGAGAAAAAGTATTAGAATAAACTCTGTTTTCTCCTAAATAACACCCTTCTGAAAGATAAAAATGAATAATGCTCTCTGCCACAGGTCTAATGATATTCCCAGAATTGCTTCACATATCAACAGATAAAAAAGGACATTTAATTAACAACTGTCCCTCCTCTTTTGAATGAAACAAGAGGCATACTTACACACTTTGGAAAGACAGAGCCAAATAAGCTGTTTAGACTTGTTAGGGTTCAGCAAGACCTATTTTGACGCTCAGTTTCTAATTAATTTGAAAGTTGTATACCACACTTGTAGACACTTCCTCAGTAGGTTTCAGTGCTCTAAGGATCATGGGTAAAGAAAAAAAAAGAAGACTGATATTTTGATGTTGAAAAGTGTTATAAATTCTTTCATTACAACTGATTTATATCTGCTCAGACCTCCTGAGGTTTTAATATAATTTAAAATAGAGCTCATTTAATTATCAAGGACATAGACAAGGAGGGTTACATGACCTTACAACTTAATTAGATAGAGATATTGAGAGACAGTTACTTTTTGAGAAAACACAGAATATTTGTGACCTATCAGACACCTGTGTATACAGAAAGATGGAGATGGTCTCTTGTCCCAAGTACAAAGTGACAGGACAACAGGAAATAGCCTCAAGTTACACCAAGTAGGGTTTAGGTTGCCTGTTAGGAAAACTTTCTTCACTAAAAGGGTTGTCAGGCATTGGCACAGGGTGGCCAGGGAAATGTTTTAGTCACCATGCCTAGGAGCACTCAAAAGAAGTGTGGATATGGCATGTGCAGACATGGTTTAGTCATGAAAAGTGCAGTGCTGGGTTAATGGTCAGACTTGATGGTCTTCAAGGTCTTTCTTAATCTTAGTGATTCTATGATTCTAAATTATTCTTTCGCAGAGGGTGTGTTTGTGATGGGTCATACATGCAAGAACTTTAATTTGCAAAGCAAAGTAGAATAGAATGCTAAACATCACTAAAGACATAATGCACTGGCATGGATCAAGAACATCCACACTTGTAGGACAATAAAATCATATCTACAAAGTAGATAGTACCCACAAAGTAGAAACACCTGTTGTCTTTGAAAGTTGACAAACAATAACTCTGCCCTCAAACTTCCTCTCCCCGAGGACATATTAGTTAATTCATAATTTTTACAATTAATTCTTCTTGACAGAGGAAAACCAGATGTATAGAATTTGCAAAAATTCACCACAATATGTGACAAATAAGACCAATAAACCCAGCAATATTAAACTAAAACAGTTTAATATTAAATAATTTTCACTTCCTATAGACTACCATTTATCAGCATTCTTAGATCTCAAAGTAGCTGAAAAAAGAGAGAAATATTATTATAATAAATACAAAACTGGAGAAAAGAGATGTGGTAGATTAGAAGCTACATCATAACTAGGAAATAGCACTGTCATCCTCTGAATTCTATATGCAGAAAACCACCAAGTGGTAAAACCTAACCAACCAACCAAAACAAACTTGTGATAGGCTTCTTAGAGCTGCTAAAGAAATTGTGTGCACCAGGCCTTAACTCATTTGACTTAAGAATCTCTTGTGTTTCATGAACCCTCCAAAAGCTCATTAATATATGAGACCATTAACCCAAAAAAAAAAAAATCACAGTTTTAATAACACAACTGACTGATAAATCAGTAGGGTTTTTTTTTTCTGTCAGACAAAGAAAATGGGTGCTATTTTTAAAATAACTGCAAGAAAATGCTACCTGTCATATCAGAGTTTAGCTACCTCTTTTGGAAAAATGTCTTTTGTTCAATGAATTAAATCAGAGCTTCTACCTCCTACTTCTCAGAGAAAGTTCCTTTACAACAAGCCTGCTCTATTGTATTGCCACCTACATAAATTGTATTTGGAATTTTTAGTACACCTTTAGGAGGGTAGCACTAAATGGATTTAATAGACTGCCCAGGGAAAAGGTGGAACCACCACCCCTGGAAGTGTTCAGAAAACACATAGTTGTGGTGCTTAGGGACATAGTTTAATGGTGGGCCCAGCAATGCTGGGTTAATTGTTGGGCTTGATGATCCTTGAGGTCCTTTCTGACCTTTATAATTCTATGATTCCATAATTTTTATACAGGTTTATGTGCAGTTGCATTTTTATAGCCAAAACTGTGTTGACTAAAGTTTGAAGTTAAGTACAATCTAATTCTATTCCTTAACTCTATGGAATTACCTGAAATTCACAGATTTGATGAGCATAGCAAAACAGCAGCCATAGCGTGCAAAACACTTCGTGAGCTTAGTAAGTAAACTAAAAAAGCTCATTAATTCCTGGTTTGAATGCTAAACTGATTTAAAAAAAAAAGCAAAAAAAAGCATGGCTTTATGCTTAAATATATAAAGAGCATGATTTTCCACCTTAAAACCAGTTCAATATATAATAAGGACTGTGTGTTAATTTGTAAATGGTCACATATAAGTAAAGAAAGTGAGTTTTATCAGGAGAAAGGAAAGGTGTCTGCTGGACTTTGAATAATTTAATAGTGATACATCTTTCAGAAATCATGGCATTAAGGATACCAGGAGTTAGAAAAATCTGTACCTTTTTCTGAAGAACATGGCAAAAAATGTCATGAAGTACATGGCAAAAAAAATCCCTTATGATATTTCCATGGAAAGTTGTGGACTTGAGGACTACAATCTTTCAAACTTTGACCTGCTTGTTGCTAGTGCTTTTCAAAATACAAAGTCCTATTACTTTTCATGAATCACAAAGCAATAATATGTAATGACACATATCCTCCTCAATAATAACTTGTGTCTTAAAACATTAGTTTATCGAATGTGGAGTTTGAAGATACTGAAACATAGCTCTAACTCAATGTTATTGCTGAGTTCTAGCATATGTTACTTTACAACATCTTAACCTTGGGAATTTGTACGGTGACCTAAACAAACTGCCACATATAGGAGTCCTTGTAAAATATGTTATTCGTCCATAAATGGATCTCTGTGAAATTATGGATGCTGTCATCTTTTTATATTACTGTATTTTCCTTTAATCTTGAAGAATTACTAGAGTCACTGGTTTGGTTCATCTGCCTAACAGAACAAACTGGAAGTGGTCTTCGTATCATGTCTCTTTTGATACTGAGTGCTGCTCTTACTGCTGAAAAAAGAAGTCTTTGATATGCCATCCACACTTCAGAAACCTGCTGCCTGTTAATTCATCACTCCTAGAAACACTATCAAGCCCTCCAGGCAGGATTTTTCATTCTCCTTGCTGCTTTCACTCTCTAAATTATTTGCAATGTAAATAAGCCAGTACAGATTAATAGATTGTGAGGGACAGAGAAGAAGTAGGAGGAAGAAAAAGAGATACTGGACTTAGTATACGATTTTGCCTTTGCAGTGAAGATTTTGCAATCTAGATTACAGAATAACTGGAAAGAAATCCAAAAAACTAAGACAGTGTTCCCTAACTGTATTTACAGATTTGTGAAGCACTTTCTGCACAAATCAGAATTGTGCAGCATATGATACTCTACATTGGTTACTCCTTTTAGTTATCATTTAAATGCATAATTTTTAATAAATAGGTGTGTAATGGCCAGGAAAGTATATATTAGAAGGATTTTTTTTGTTCTTCTGGGCAATCTTCTGCTCTGCAGATAGCACCAAAATGGGAAATTGTCAAATTTTTGAGAAAATGTTATGAACATTTCATGTTCATGACATCACAAACAGTGGTGCTTCACATAAAATGAAATGGGAAAGCTCAAAAGTGTTTCAGAAATGATGGTTTGCGTGTTCAGTTCTATCTTTTCTTTGGCCGGGTCAGATTTTTTTTTTAACCATGAGGGAGTGGAGCCTAGGGCCGTGTGGGCATCTAGGTTGTCCACCTTACCCCATGGCTGGGGGCAGACCTAAGGGTTCTCACTTCTGAGAAGGAGTGGATGCATGGCTTATGGATGGGAAGGTAAAGGTGGTGAAGGAGAGTGGCTCCTGGTTTTCATTTCAGTGGGAGCACTAAATTAGGGAATACCACTCCTAAACTACAACAAGTTCTCATTGAGCCTAAAACAAAACTCATGGAGTAAGGTTTGATTCTAGAGGTATTTGCCATTTATATGTTGGTTTCTTCAACCCCCCAATGTCTCTTGAATTCCTGTATGTATTGGTTTTTTTCCCTTAGTTATCCTGTATGGAACAGACGTGGTGTTTGAAGACAATGAGCATATGAGTAAGGTTAAGGTAGCCAATAAATGTGAAGTCAGAACTGTTTGAGTCATGATGGTTATGCAGTTACAGGAGAGAAACTTTAGCATTTTTCCATGTGAATAATGTAGGATCATAGTATCACTCTGATACTGAAGGCATCTTAGGAAGTCTGTACTCAAGTTCCCTGCTCAAAGAAGGTGTGGGGACTGAGGGACGCAGACTCTGCTATGCCAACAAAACAAGGCCCTTTATTATACCAGTTTACCGGTATTTATAGGTCTCTAGGTTCCATATAAAATTTTCTACTGGGACCCATCTGCTCCTGTTCCATATTGTTGCAATCTTTTAGGTTATCAAGTGCTTCTTACATTCTTGCATTAGCAATATCCTTGTTATATTCTCTCTCTTCAGAGTAGTCAGCATAACCAGTCACGATGTCTTCACTTCCGTTCTTGCCTTGAGTTTATCTCTCCCACTGTTTTCACTCTACCAGGGCCAAAAGGTCTGCAGTGCTACCCAGCTCATCTTCTGTAGCTGTCTGATCTTCCTCAGGAAGGGTCGTCTAGACTAAGATGGTCAAAGCTTTTTCTGATTGGGACTTGAAAATATCCAAGGGTAGAGATCACACAGGTTCTCTAGGCAACTGTTCCAGTGAGTAACTACCCCAATAGTAAAAATTCTTTTCTTTATATCACACTAGTCCTTTAATTCAGGACTACTTTTTCTCTTCTCCTGGAACTTAGTGCAGAGGCTGACCTTGTCTTTTCGGTAACCTTCTCTTTGGTACTGGAGGATTGCTGTTAGGTTCACTTTAACTCTGTCTTCTCCTGATGACTCTGGTAAAGGTTTTCCCTATGAATTCTGTATAGTTTCAGACAATTTGTCATCTGAAGCTTTCCATCCCTCAGAAGAAGCAGTAAGGAAGTAGACATAATGAATATAGATGCAAATAATTCAGCACACATTCTCTGTCTACCAATGGGTACTAATAGCCCTGCCTGGACCTAATCAGATCCATTGCCAAATGCTCCCATAAGCTCCATATAATCTCTGCCAGTGCCTGACAGAAGTCTGTTGTAGTTATGCCCATGTCCAGATCCTGAGAACCATGCCCATGCCTGGCTATGAACTCAGTTGATCTGGACTCCAACCTGTGGATCGACATCACGGCCTGACTTTTTGGATTTGCCTCTTTAGCATGAACCTGGCTGGGTATTTGTTTGGATCTGGCAGTACCTCATCTGCCCTAGTAACTTGCTAGGGAATGGGATGAACCCTGGCTGGTGTGATCCATGCCCTATTAGCCCTTGGTGCACCTTGACATGGACAAATGATCATATCTCGCATGACATCTTTCATCTAGATGGAAGTAAGATGTAGTGCAAAAGGAAGAACAAGTGAAAGCAGAATTGGGGAAATAACTACAATTCAGTGAAGCTGAATCTCTTGTTTGATCCATTAGTAAAAACAGATTTCCCTTTTCTTGGAGGTCAGCAGAAATCTACCAGTTTTATCCAATCAAAGAATTTCTGGTAGAGGAGTCTGTGGCAGGACACATCCATGCTTTAAGGTGTCCCACAGGACATGTCTGACAGTGATTCAGCATGTGTGGAGGTCAAACAGGTGACAACACCAAATTCAGAATTGGTCTTCCGTGTAACAGTAAAAAGCTGCAATAATGAGTCGTAAGGCGTGTGACACTTGGCAAGATGTTGCCTGTAGAAACTGGCCTGGACTAACAGAGTGAGATTTATAGCCAATGAAATTTGTGCAGACTCTTGATTTTAACCATGAAGCTTTAACAAAATTAATCAAAGCTGTTTGGGGGGGGCTATCTCAATAGCACAAAACATGAGGAAATTTTGTATATCGGGGACACTGACCAGACATCAGACAGATTTCCTGTTTTCCTGGCATTAATGAGACACCACATTAATTATGTTACAATCTTACAAAGATTAGGAAATAGAACTAAATTGTGGAAAAACAATCACAAGCAAGAGATATGAGGGAGACACCTGAGTAGAAAAAATATGGGGACTCCAGGACTTAAATTATATGCTGTTTTGGTGTAAACACTTATGTGTATTTTGTGGGAAAGGAATGCATTAGTTATATATTTTCAAGGATTCAACTTTCTACTACTTCAGGAGCATGAACAATATATTTGGACAGTAGTAAAAAGCTCACACAAGACTTTCTTTAAATTGGGTGTTATTATTTATACATACAGCAAGCAAGCATAAGTGGCTTTTGAGGCTTTGGTCTGGTAGAAGCAGCAGCTATTATCCATTATTCTGACTGGAAACAGGAACAGAAGTAGTTTCTACAACAGCTACCTTTTACTTTCAAATACAACCAGCAGGAATAAAATCAACTTGCTTTAAAGAACATGGAGGCTGCTGACTTTAAGCAGCAGAGAAAAATGTGAAAGAAGCTTAAGTCAAGAAAGCAGTCTTCTTTATTGCCAATGGTTTCAGTTCCCTGAGAAAAATGGGGGAGGATAGACAGTTTGAGAGAAAGCCACCTCCTTTACTTTTGTTGATAAGGACACAATGTTAACCTCTATTAAAGGAGAAATTCAGCAGCAAAGAATGAAAGTGGAAAAAACCCCAGCTTCATTTAACTAGCTTATTTTTAAAACATATAATCCCGAGAATGCTTGTTTATGATTCTTTGCTCCACCAAGCTAGTCTAAGGCATTCATGGACAAAATTGTCTGACACAGAAAAACCTCTCTTTAAAGACCTGGTTACCTGGTTAAAAATAATTTCAATTTTCAAGCTAATTAGGATTTGTGGATTTAAATTCTCAGAAGATCCACCCAATGTTCAAAAAGAACACATATTGTGATTTTAGTGTGGATAGTCTTTATATTTGTGCATGGTGAAGGTGGTGAAGCTTTGTGTGAAGAAGCAAATTCATGTATGTTCCCACAATCACAGCCTTGATTATGTTCTGCCAGATCATCTACAGGAACACATCTAATCTATTGTCCTTCTTGTTAACCACTAATGGCCTTTAAAGTAGATTTTTATCTCTTTTTATCTGTTTAATGTCATTATGATCATACAAAAAGAGATGTTACTTAAATCCAACAGAGGACTCTAAAGATATTATATTATTGAAACTTCCTTTGTCAGTCAATTTTGAAAAGCCCTGTGAAGTTTGCTTGATGACTTACTTCTAGCATATTGTGCAGACTGACATTTCCTAGACAAGATTTCTGTTCCAGTAACTTTTTTTAGAAAACATTTTAAGTTAGTCAGCCTCTAATTGCTCTTATCATCCCACCTGATCTTTTAAAAGTAGAAAGTTATTTTTCTTTCAATTCACCTCAAAAAATTAACATTACAGCTCCAAATTGTTTTTTAAAATTATCATGTTTTAGTTATATGTAAAACCAGTTTTACAGTGTATAACACGAGTCTTTATCATTTAGCATTTTCTTTAGCTAACACTGGACTAAATCTTGCACTAAATCCTTGCTTTCCCTCCTGCCAAATACATTAAGTGTCAATCACACAATGAGAAGAATGCGTCTGCCTTGTCATTTTCTTATCCTTCTCAGCTAGCAATGAATTTAGTCCATTGCTAGAAAACATTTTGCTCCTGTTATGGTTAGAAGATGGACATTTTATTCTTAATCACAGGATTCATCAAGGTCTTTTTCAGAGATATGATTCATATGCTGCATAACTCTTCCACATTGCTTAAATTTACCTCTACAATAGTTTTGACCTACTTCTACCTTTTACCCCTGATTCAATGTGATTTCAGTAACTCCCTCTGAAGGGTAGGTAATACTTCAAACAGCATAAAATGTTATGCAACTGTTTTACTAAAGCATTCGTTAAAGAATTTTTAGTATCTACATTGATATAAATCAGTCTATTAGAAGAGACTAGGATCCTCTTAGATTTGGACAGTCCCACAAAAATATAACTTTACTTCAATTCTGACCAAGAGATGGTGCAACAAGTATACATTACAATTGTTTAATATGCTTCTCGGGTGGCATTTACATTTAGATCAAGCAGAAAAATAACATTTCCACTTCTGTTTACTTAAATTTGAAAGTTTATGAATGGCACTCATTTTGCCAAATGCATAAAGCAGCAGATCTAGAGACACTAAGCAGCTGCTTCCACTAGGTCATAATTCATAGAGTAAAATCAGAATGTTTAAGTTGGAAAAGGTGTTTGAGATCATGAAGTGCTGCCATTAATCCAGAACTGTCAAGCTCACCATAAAATCATGTGCCACATCTAAAAGTCTTTTAGATAACTCCAGGAATGGTGACACAACCACTTCCCCAAGCAGCTTGCTCCAGTGCTGATCTCATCCTGGTGTTTGCATCTAAATTAGGCCAGTCTGAATTTGTTTAATAAATTCTGCATTTATTGTTAAGGAAGACCAAGGTGGCTGAAAACGTGGTATTTCATGTGAATCTTTTCCTTTTTGTATTTGCATCTAGTGCAAGCAAACAGAGGAAGAAAAATAGCCCATTTAAAATCTAAATATTTAGTGTAGATACTGTAATCTATGTGATGCTTTGATCATGGTAAGGTCCACTTTAAATCTAAATAGAATGAGCATGCATATGCATAATTACTTTCATTGTACTCTTCAAAGTCATTATTAAAAAAAAAAAAGTATTGGCAGGCTGATTGTGCAAAGTTGATGATAAGAAAGAAAAATAATTATTTATGCTGAGAGGAATGAATTTACTGCTGGTGCAAGTAGGCAGAGCTTTATTTGAATCAGTGAACAGGATTGTTCTGAAATAGAAAACCTCTAGAAAGCTCTAATAATTTTTGTCCTGTAGTTCTCAGGGATGGATTAAGCTATAAATTCAATTTAATTTTAATTGCTTTAGGTCTCTAAGGAACCAGTCCATAACAAATGGAGTCCCAGAGGTGAAAGTACTGAACTGGTCCTAGTATTATGTTTAAATGAAACACACAAAAAACTTGCTAATTAGCAGAGACAGAAACTGAAATTATTTAGGATTTTATTTAATCTGAGGCAAATAGCATTAAATGTAACAATTATCTAATTATGCTGTTTTACTGCTGTTGAGATTTTACACTTATATATGAAGAGAAGCTGAATGCTGCAAATAAGGAGTAAATTTTTTATTTCCACTAGAGCGAATACGTTATCATATTCTTGACCTATGGCACAGCAATTAAGGATGCAGAGCTCAGTTGCCTGGAGAGATTATACAGAATTCATTCATTGAGGTGGAAATGTTTAATTAAGGCATGAATCATAATAAGTACATACATTGTTATGGTTCTGTGGAGTCCTGTAGAACCTTAAGAAAATATAACAATTCAAACCAACAAAATAACAACTCACACTTAGAGTGGTTGCCTTGGGGAATCCATCTGCTATTTGGGCCATCTACAAAACTCTCCTATATGTGGGATTGGGTGAAGTTTAACAGTGAACAGAAATTTAGGAATTCTTCATGGAGATTGAGATTTTAATGAAGTCAAATATCACCATCAGCATCTGATCCCACAATTAGTACCATGATATAAGGATGTGAAGAGACTGAAGAATGTAGAATGTAGTGGAACTATATTTGATCAATTAATGGAGCAATTCAAGTATCTCCTGCTAAGAGGAAGTGATTGAATGGCTAATTATCAATACTTATGATGTATGGTGCTCTTTTTCCTTCCCATCATTTGGTCCTTCCCACTGACTCCACACCTGGCAGAGGATTGTTACACATTTACAGTGCACCTGACAAAAAATTACAAGCCAGAATAATTTTAGTCATAAACATTGAAAAAGTCGTGGCTAATGATAGAGGAATTTCAGGCAGAAAGAAAGACATACTGACTCAGATCAAGTTATGTCACAAATATATAGGAACAGGATATGTCAAATATCATACTTCTATCACAGATTTCATGGCTGAAAATGCTCAAGAATTTACAGCTGGAACATATATATTTTGGAGGAGATATAAAAGTGGAGGAGGGGGAGGAAAAAAAAGGTAATGACACGATCAGTGGGGAAGACAGAGGTGTATTTCAAATTACACCAAAACTGTATGACTGTTGAAATATTGGTGAAGTTATAAAATCTGTTTCGATTGGGGGGGGGGGGGGGGAAGGAACTCACAGAACTTATTTTAAAAGACTGTCAAGAAAAGAAGAAGGAGAAGTGAAAGATTTAGCCAAAATACTACTTGCAACTGTGTTACCAGAAGAGAGTGATAGTGCACTGGTAGAATGTATTTCAGAAATCAAGGTCTTTGAACAAGGGATGAGTCCTGAGAATGACTGATAAAAATAAAGGTGACAGGAACAGAAGGAAGGGCTAATGAGCTTGGCAGACAAGTGAAGAAACAGTTTTGAGTTACTCTGGCCTGTAGACGAGGAACACCTTAATTAACTGAATTGCTTTCCCTCAACTAAGATTATTTATGCTTCTAAGAAAGTACATAGATACGTAAAGCTGTTTTCAGAGTGTGCAGGGTTTTGCTGGGGTAGAGTTAGTTTACTTTACAGTAGCTGCTATGGAGCTGCATTTTGAATTCGTGCTGGAAACAGTGTTGGTAACACAGAGATGGTTTTGTTACTGCTGAGCAGTGCCCATACAGGGCCAGGACCTCTTCTGCTTCTCACGGCACCCCACCAGTGAGGGGGCTGGGGGTGCACAAGGAGCTGGGAGGGGACACAGCCAGACAGCTGACCCCAAATGACCCAAGGGATACATGAGACTGTATGGTATCATTCTCAGCATACGGAACATGGGGAAGAAATAGAAGTGAAGGACATTTTTAGTGATGTATTTTTCTTCTCAAGTCACCCTAACATGTGATGTAGCCCCAGTTTCCTGGGGATGGCTGAATACCTGCTTGCTCATGGGAAGTAGTGAATTAATTCTTTATCTTTGCTGGCATACACAGCTTTTGCTTTCCCTATTAAAGTGTCTTTGCCTCAACCCATGAGTTTCTCACTTTTATTATTTTGATGCTCTCTCCTATCCCACTGGGATGGGGGAAGCAAGGAGCTGTGTGGGGAGGAGTTGCCAGCTGCGGATTAAACCAAAACACAAAAATTTGTAAACTATAACTTTTTTTTTAACTGACCATCTTATTTCCACAATAATAAACAATATAAAAGTAATAGCAGAATCACAAGGAAGTATGTTCTGCAAAGAGGTCACCAGAGAAACCATAGGAGATCCCACCAGTTTAAATTAGAAGAAAATGTGATCCAGAATATTAAAGGTTTGAAAGCAACTGTGAAAAGACAGAAAAAGTCATGTGTTTTGATCCTGATGTTTGCAAGGTAAGAGAACTGCAGGTGTTAAAGGCCATCAATTTCTTGACCCATTTTTATTTCAGTAGTCATTAGGCTTTGAACGACTGAAGAAAAAACTTTTAAGTCCATTGTAATGAATATGAATTTATTGCTTAGATATCTCAAGGGGGTGAAAAAGCATAGAAATTTGAAGAGATTGCCAATAGAAGGCAGGATGTTAGATAACGACGACGCAGTGGAAAGCAGACTCCAGAAAAAAATGGTCCACTTTTAGACCCTTTAGAAGAGAAAAATGTTTTGGGAAAAGTTACCATAACCAAGCAGTAGTGCAGTCTGATACAGGAGGTACAGGTTGGAGGCATTAAAAATTCACTGTTGGCTACCCACCAGAGGAGCTTCATGGCTGTCACAAAGGGTAGAATTGGTTTACTGTCTGCACAATGTGGACATTTCCTAATTACGCTACATATGCTCTTTGCTACTTTTTCTTTTATCTTTTCTGTGCTTCTGTGTAAAGGATGGAAAAAGGATTTTTTCCCCTTCCTATTAAACAACAGAAGCAAAAAGGGCACGTCTGCTACACCTACTTAGTCTCATGAGTGACTGACTTGTTTCAGTTACATGAATTTTTTTTCATCTCTCTTAAGTAATTACTTGACAGTAAAGCTCTTCCTTCATTCCTTTAGAAACCTTTCTGGAGTCTTCTGAGAATTGCCAGCATTTCAGGCATATGGCCTTTTCTCTGTAAATGCCCCCAGCTTCATCCATTATTGTTACTTTAGGAGACATCCATTCTTAATCAAGAGAATGTTGTGCAAGGCCATGTGGGTTTGTACTTTTCCAGACAATCCCAACAGCTCCATGCACAAACATAAATTAAACTATTAAGAATCTAAGGAGATTATAACAACTGTAATTAGCACCCAATTTATGTAATGAAATGGGTATTTCCAAAGAAAGGTCATATAAAAGGAACAGATTGCATGCAGTCAAACAAACAAATAAAAATTTTAAAAAAGAAAAAGTACTTTGGTGCTTATATCCAAAGGGTGGCAAAAGAAAAGTTTTCTTTGATGTTATTCCATGGTAATGTCCTGACAAATAGAGAGCAATTTGGTTTCATCTTCTCCTGAGTTTCCACTTTGCATGGAAAATGTTAAATTATCTGATGGAATTGCTGCAAAAACTCCCTTAGAGGTCTGTTTACTACATGGAAACAATCTTAATCGGGTGATATTACTGACATATTCTACGTTATTTTAAAACGGTTTGAAGTGCATGATCTCATAGCTTTTCTTTCTCTTTTTTTTATCACAAAGGTATCAATTTTAAAACTCTATCAAAAATAACTACATTTTCCTAATATTTTCAGTCATTTAGTATGCATAGAGGTGATCCTGCATTTATAGACCACCCTCCAGCATGAATGCAAATCCACACCTTTTTTGGGCAATTGACTAGCAGAATCTGTTTAAACACTGAATTATCTGATCTAACACAATTGAGTTCATAACATTAGTAGAGATGCTTAGCATAAAATAGTGTACTTAGCACAGTCCAGAAGTCAGATAATTAAAGCTTTGAGAAATCAGAAGTTTCAAGAGCGCAAGGGATAATGTGGCAATGCCAAAATCCTACGTGAAATGGACTGGAGTCAATGGAAGCCTGATGAGTAGCTGGATGAATGAAAGCCAAATGTACTCTCTGATGACATCATTAGATGGAATTCTAAACTCTGTTGAACTCATGTACAGGAGAAAGCTACCTGGCACAAACCAGCAATGTTTATAAGGAAAGGAAATTCAAGAGAGTTTTTATAAATTATATTGCAGCAGAAAAAGAAGTAATGCTATTTATGGCCACAGATTCCTGATCTGTGATTAGTTAGAAGGACTACAGACATCACTAACACTTAATACTCAGATGGTGTTTGGACAGTGCCAGCTCAGTGCAGACGTTTTTTAGCTAGTGGGGATAGCATCAAACAGAGCAGGAAAGGTTATCCATTGCAAATATACTAAGATATAAATGTTCTCATCTTATTAGTGCGTTGAAAAAAACACACATATAAAAAAAAATCATAACCTTATAAAATAATTTGCAACATCCATTTTTAATGTTCAGCCAAGCTGTCGCATGAAATCCCCGAGCAGCTGAATGTCAGGAATTCTGTGTGCTGCTTTTTATGTTCAGCTTGAATTGCTCCATGACTCTTTGCATCCTTAGGGATAACCAGGGAAATCCCCACTAAGGAGTAGTCTGTAAATGAAGCGTAAGTTCTGCTCTAGTGTATTCTTCCTGCTCTAGTGTATTCTTCCTGTATGTTGTGATACTGGCATCAGTAGCAGTAGTTGGGCTGTTTCTGCTTAAGGGTAGGAGGGGAAAAAGATTCCTAAGGTTTCTGCTGAAGGCTGTAAAGCTCTAGCGGGAATGAACAGGACACAAGGAAGTTAAAGCCAAGGATTTCAAGGATTCACTAAAATTTGATGTCTTAGTTTTCTTAAGCTCAGTATCTTGTAAATCAGTTTTCAAACTTAGACCCCAGTTTGTCAGAAAATAATTAACTCCCAATAACAATTGGAGACTCAATTTGCCATATTTTGCTTCCTGGAAAATGAGACATTATTTAACTCTTTGCTGGCCTTTCCTTTGCTTCAGCTTTATTTATTTAATTTTTTTTTTGCTAGGTTATAGTGATTCTAGTGTTATGCATTCTCCATTGTAAAACAAAAGGAGTACCTATGTTTCTGTGTCATTAATCCTAATTACTATCCATAAACACATGGTTTTTCAATGCAATAGCAACTCATAATTATTCCCACACATCATATATATGGTAAATTCTAATTTTCTCATTTCATTTTCCCAGTTATTACCATTTCAACAGCATTCTTCTGGATTAAGTCCTTCTCCCCATTATCTCAGTGCAGCACTAATTCTTGCATGTTTTACTAAAAATCCCTTGATATTTACCTGACGAGTGTTTCTCATAGAAACCAATGAATGGAATAACTCTAAGTTTGATTGCTCACTTGGTAGCTGTGCAAAAACATATTTTGGATCCACTGTGCAAGGAAAAATAAAAGGAATTATTGTATCAAATTGGAATGTTTCTCCTGAAGAGCTTGGTCAGCAAAGTTTCCCTTGGAATTACTGATTCTTATGATAAAAGTATTTTTTGCATTGAATCCTGTTCATATTTCCAATAAATGTATCAGCCCCAATTGTTATGGCAGTACAGAAGGAAATCATATTAATTTCTTAGATACCAGCAAAATAAATCCAGTCTTTCACTTAGATAGCACAACTACTTTTTTGGCAAAGATAGCTTGTTTATTTTCTCAGTGCTGAGACTTCCTTCCACACAGATAGATGGATTAATATAGGTGTATTTGATTTATCAAATCATCCCAATTCATCCACAGAAGTGACTGTTTATTTCTGGGTTTAATATTTGAAAATTCTAACTGAAATGATGTTTCTAGTTATTTTGCAGATCACTGCTAAAATAATTAATTATTACTCTGAACTTGTTGTGTGCCCTATCTGTCCTTAAATAAAAATAGACTTATGTATGTGCAATAACGTATTAATTCTTAGATCTTCCCTGATCTTTTTGAATGGACCTGTACAGGTAGCCTGTGAGTGTCCTGTCTAAAGATTTCTCTTTAGCTATTCATGTTTTAAGCTGTGGTTATCTCTGGCTCCTTCAGCTGCCTGTTCCCATTCTGATTTATACATTTCCTAAACCGTGACAGCACTTTATTCTCTGCTGTAGTATCTCAGTCACAAATACTGTCTGCTAGTGTCTGAAAGGTTGCCTTTTGCTTTAGACAACCTCTCTTGATCCTTGTCTTCTCCCTTTTCTGCTCCAGTGTATTTCTTTCCATCAACACTCCTGCACAGCTTAAAACTACACAAGCTATTAGAGAGGCAGTTTTCAGTTCTCTCCCTTGAAAGTTTTGTTCTGATTCTGCTCAATTTCCTCAAAGCATTTTCTTCAGCCCCATTCTAATGACTGCAAGAAGGCTGTGAGTAGTTCCAGGCTGCCATGGCACTAACCCATCTGCACATTATCCCACCTTTGATTTCCTTCCTCCTACCTACTACAATAATCAAACAGCAACAATGAAAAAGACTAAACCTGATTACTTTTAGTAAAAAAATATTTTTTCCTCAGCTTCCAAGTACCCAAATTATAATAATATCTCCAGGCTTCAAGTGCAAAACACAAGAACTTTGATGAAAAACCTGGGAGAGGTTCACAAAGATAATTAACTGTTATGATAGTTTTCTACAGTGATTCATGCAAGTATGACAGTTACCAATCTGACCACTCTCTAAAGAACAAATAAAACCAGTACTTAACTGTTTCTTGAGTGTTTTGAGATTTTAAAGACAAAATAAAATTGAAATATATGTGCTGGTTTTGGCTGTCATTTGAAATACCATACTATCAGAGGTCTCACAGAAGTATAATTCAAACATGCACAGTACAAAAGCTATAAAGGACTAGAAGGTCTTTAAGGTCCCTTTCTACCCTAAACATTCTATAACTGATTCTATAACTACCTTCTGCCTAAAGGGATTTCTAGTGTAAATGAAGTGCAAGTAAAAATTCTGAGAATCGAGGTGTTGGATGGGCTCTGAGCAATGTGATCTAGTAAAAGGTGTTCCTGTCCATGGCAGGGGAGTGGAAACTAGGTGATTTTTAAGGTCCCTTTCTACCCAAAGCACTCTGTAATTTGATGATTTGTTTCTTAAAAAAAAAAAAAAAAAAAGGCTCTATTTTGAAGATCTGAGAATGGGAATGTCTTCCTCCACATGGGTCATTACTCATATGTAGCTCAGAAGGTCAGACCAAGCAGTTGGACTTCTGGCCATAAAAGAATAGTCCTTGGGTCAAATTTCTCTCAGTGGTGACAGAATGATATCTGACTAAAGCTTTTCCTTCTTTGAGTTTTTATAAGGGAAAAGAGACAGAGCATGAAAGAGAAGGAGAGAATTCTTCAAACTGCATCATCAGCAATATTCATCCATCACATATTTCATTACGCATGGTTTCCTAAAGAGCTAGAAGTGCACACAACTGAATGACTGCACATATTTATGTAAGTTGTTAATGTACTCCTGTAATCTAACTCTTTTTAAAGGTCATCGGGGCAATCATGAGCAAATGTGGGAATGGAAAAGCATTTGAAAAATGTGGGGAACAGTTGTCACATCATGGAAACACTTGAAAAAATTATTAAAGGTTAAAATTCAGTAAAAATAGAAGTATTTAGAACCCTGAACCTGTCCAATCATACTTACAATGCTCTTAAAATATTTATTTTATTTAATGACCTGGAAAACTGGCAAGAGAGGTACATCTTTTTCAGCTTCCTTCTCTTCCCTGCAACAGACGCACTGATACAAATTTTTGGATTTTTTTTTTTCTTAATTAGTGTTTACACCTCTGGTTTACCTCTTTTTCTGGTAAATGTATAACTTGTATAGAATGCTATATTCTACAACCTTTATATTGCACCAGCACAACACAGCCTTTTTCTGATCAGTGGATTCTGATAGAAACTCTTGTCCCCAAGTGCCTCCCCAAGCAGAGCAGACAGATGGCATAATGAAACAAAACAATGTGTAAACACAATGTACTCAGAATTAATGAGGTCTTTAGTCACAAGGTAAATAATAGAGAAAAAGAAAGCAGGATAGGCAAGGGGATAAAAGCATATGGGTTCTGGGTGGCATTTTAATAGACATGAAAAAAAGTGACATAAGAAGCTGGTCTATTCTTATTCTGGCATTTGTCTTAGAATAAGGCCTGGGGAGCTAAACGTGCCTGAAGCTGAACCCTGTTACTGCTACAGGAAGAAAATATACAAAGAAGACATCCCAAGATATTCAACTCCTTGAAAGGGAATCTGACTACAGAAGAGAGTTTTGATGCAGAAAACTTACTTACCACCAGAACATATTCCCCTGTGAGAGAAAGACAGAGTGAATAAACGTAGGACTCTTGCTGAAGAAAATTAAATACATAGTAATTAATCTCCAAAATATATATTGTTCCACAAGGCATGGAGAGATTAAGGATTCGGAAGCTATTTATGATGGTGCTATTTGTTGAAAATTCAGAGGAACAGAGACCATATGTTGAGCAAATATGGTGCTACAAATTACATGGGAAATAGAGGGGTAAAGAAACTTGTTAAGGTCAAAATTGAAAAATTATAACAGGTTTGGGATTTATACTTACAAAGCTGTGGCTATGACTGTGTTAGTCTCTGTTGTCTGTTCTTGTAAATCTCCACAACCTGTGAAGGCATTTTTAAATATCTGTTTTAGCAAGATAAGGTTAATTTTATCATGGAATAGCCAATTTTTCTCTCTGGGGACCATAAAGAGGTGATAACTCAATTGTATAAATCTGTACCTGATTAACTAAATCCTATAAGGTAGCGTTTGAATCTTGGGTTGACATCATGCCAGATGAGGAGGAAAAAAAACCAACAAAACATTTAAAAGTTTCTGGAGCCAAATCAAAATGATTCTTAGAACAGAATTTTTCTGCAAACCCACAAGGAAGAGTCTTGAACTTAAATCCTTTGCAGCCAGCTTGATGAATGTCTGTGTACTTTTCTTTTGGTGAGGTAAATGCCCACATTTGGGCATTTGGGGTGTTGGATAAGAGGATCCTTGACTTCTAGATGTAAGAGCAACAACTTGACTCTTTCATTCAGAAAAAAAAAAAATAAAACCACTGAGCAGGGACATGTGATACAAATAGAGAGAAAAAAGAAATGATACAAAATTCTTTAAGCTTTAAGCAGTTTCTCCTGGTGAAAGCTACTAAGACATCTGAGAGGCAAGTAGGGGACAGATCACACTACTGCTCCTAGAGCTGCAGAAGTTACCTGTGATGCTTCAGCAACATCACGAACTTTGGTTATACAATACATGCTTTTAGGGAGGGCATGTTCTGTTTCCCTGTATTTGTTTCTTCAGCTAAGTGAAAAAGAATACAATATACAGAACTATGTTCATAATCAGAACAGAGTACAGCTGCCTTTCAGACCATCATTGTTTCATACTGCACAGCAAAAGTATTTATTTCTCAGCAGGTCCTAAGTATTAGGAAAAACCTAATCTTAGCTTGCTGTAAGATGACCTTAGCACAACACAGATCTTCAAACCCTTAAGTTACTTTTAGATGTGTCTGTTTCTAGAGTTGATTTAAATGAGGGAACAGATTTGTAGAAGAGTGGAATAGATGAGAGGGAACAATATATTAAACTTTTGATTGATGTGTGGCAGGATGCCTCTTAATTTGCTATGTGTGCACATGTTGGCCAAACTCACTATGATTGCTTTGAGATAAATGAACAAACCTTGCCAATGTGTATCAGTACCTATTTGCAATACTTACATCCTTCACAGAGCATTCTGCAAGGCTGACAGGATGAAATTCATTCATAAGTGTGTACATTGACAGGAATAGAATGGGAACATAACACAGACAAGAAATAATACCATCTGTTATATCCATCTTGGGAGGTAACAAACTGAAGAAAAACTGAGTGCCTAACAATTCAGTGACAACACAGGTAATAATATAGAGACTATGGTTGCAGACTTCTCCACTTGAGCTACATCCCTAAGTACCTTTCTTTCTCAGTAGAAAAATATATTTACTTGTATTCACTGTGCCTTACATATCCTCATTAGCTAACTGAAGAAAAATAGCAGGCAAGAACTCATAGTTAATGAGATGGGTGTCATCCCTATATTCATATTCTATTAGGGGCAAGAGCAAAGTTGGTTCAAAACTCCTGAATGGACAAGGACAGAGCAACCAACCAATTTTAGTCGTTGATAATGTTATTTTCAAAGAACAAAAATACTTTTCCTCTTAAGAAGAAACTTGTCCTAGACTGCCAAACTATGACCATAAGCCTAATTATTCCAGTTTTCACAGATGTGCACTGGTGCTGCTCCACTTTAGCACAACCAAATGAAGGGTGCAGATACACAGCTTACAGCAATGCTACTGCTACAGAGCACAACATGCAGCAAGCTGTCAGACTCAGCTTGTTCGGAAATATGGGCCCATAGTAGAGACAAAAAATATCATCTCAGGAGCGTGTGAGCGCAACGCTGAACTGAGTGTTCAGCGCACAATATTCAGTAATTTTCTCATTATGACTGCAATTTTTGAGTGCCGAGCAGGCATGAGGTTAGGTCTGTGGAGTTGTGGGTTTGTGATCTGAGCAGCCAAATTGTGTTAACCACTGCACCCGTCAAAGCAGCCTGGTGCGCTCCTGATTGATGGAGCCAGTAACACAGTGACACCCTGCATGTTGTGCTACCATTGTGAGTAGAGGGAAAATGGCAAGAGACAGAGAAAATAAAAATAAATTGCAACTCAGTAAGCATTTTGAATTAATGGATTTAGTGAGAGCTCTCAAACGAAATGAACAGAAACCAAACATGGTAGGTTCAACAATGTAGCAACTGTAGTAACAACTATCATAGGAAACATTTGAAATAACAATTTCTCCTGTTGTATCATTAAAAGAAAAAAAAAAAAAAGAAAAATAACAAGGCACCTGAAAGCTTTGAAATAGCACCTCCCTCCCAAAGTACTCATGAGTATTCCAGAAATAGATTTATGTTGATATATCTCTTGCTGATTTTAATCAGACTCTTACAGGTTCTTATATCATCACTACATATATGTATTACTTTCTGCATGAAATCACTTTCCTTGCAACATACAGGAGGTGGTCATTATCAGTAGCGCAGGAAAAAACAAAACAAAACAAAACAAAACCTCAAACAAACAAAAAACAAAAAAACCCCAACAAAATACTTTCATCAGAAATCACAAATCGCAAAGTAAAACTCTCTGTAAAGGTGCAGTCTTTCCAGTATTGGATTTTTAGCACTAGATGGTATTCCCTGAAGGTATAAATTGCAGTGCCACATGACTCAGGTGGTTGTTTCAAAGTGATCAATATGTATTTGTTTTGGGGTTTTTTTAAATCCATAATGAAATTATTGTCTAAGGTTCAGTTTGTTTTCTTAGAATAAGAAAGCATTTGGAAAAAAGAAGACAGACCTCATTTTTTAATGTTTTGAAAGTTTAAGACTTGTTAATATCTTATTAATAAGCATGCGTGACTAATGGCTTTCAGCATTTGAGCACTTAGAGGTCATAAAGGCAACTTACTGAGTGTGTTTTTTAACCTCTGTGTTTAGTCACCTGTGCTTGACTGTGAACTGCTGGGTGTTAGTTGCTGGTTATTCAGTATTAGTGTGCTTCATCAGAATTTCCAGTGAAGCAAATGAGAATTTATTTCTGAAGGTGTAAGATCAAAATTACACTCAGAATTCCATTATACTTCTCTTGTAGTTACTTTACCACTTTACCTTGACATTACTCTTGTAGTGTGGCTTTGCTAAGTTTATATAATTTGACACTCAGCAGTAAACACTGTGCTTAAATTTTGAAATACTTCAAACACAAAAGGAAATCTTGAGTTTCCCAACAGTGATAGTATAATTACAAAAAAATGTTTACAAGTAGTGACATTCAAGGTTCTATGGGATTGCTACTTCAGTTGCAATTAAGGACTGCTCATGAGTGAATGACTGAAAATTATTAGGTGAAATAAGACAAATTACTTTTTGTGTTGTGTTAGGAAAGGAAAGTGGATGAAAGTTAAAGTAAGCAACGTTGAAAGCATCTGAGAGGATTTATTTAATAGGAGATCACAGACAGAATATCAAGTACCCATTGAAACTTTGATGAATTGTATTAGTTTGCATTTTCTGAATTGAAAATATGACAGTTATTATGACAAAATGAAACAACAAACAAAAAGTGGAATAGGAATTTAAAAATCCACTGCAAGGTACTTTATGGAGTTTTTTCCCTTCTCTTCAACTAATTTGATGGTCAAGTAAAATAGAGATTGAAATGGAACAACTCACCTTTGAAGCCAAAACGTAGGGAAAACTTTATTATACCAAATCCACAGCATCAGGAATTCAACAAAACTCTTTTCCATTTCTTAACTGTTATGTTTCATACTTTAAAACAAAGTATAAACCATACCATAATATGCTGCTGAAGAACATAGAGCATTTGTCAGTTTTGTTGTTGACTGTTGTAGTGCATCCATCAAGGGGTTTACTCATTTAATACACCTTCACTCCAGGTCTTCCTTTACACCACATGATTAAATTCTACTCTTCCCCCCACAACCCCCCCAAGTTCATGTTTTTCCATCTATTTACATGTAACTGTTTATGTATTTTCAGCCTGAAATTTATAAATATACTTATTTAGATTGTATTTCTGAGATATAAAGGTATTAGAAATTCATCAGGGTCAAGGTATACGCCAGTGTACACATTGCCTTTCAAAAAATCTATCACTGAACCTTCCAATAGTACAATAATTGCATGGTGCTGCTAGGAAAAAAGTGAGCTGCATAGAACAGTAAGCATTTTTCATGTCTTTGGTTGATTAAAGTTGAACTCCTTGGCATGTGTGAAAACCCTGTCATTACCTGTAAAGGGCTCTTTGCTTTGTTTTTAAATTAGTAATCATAATATTATGAGCAACAGGTAACATCTGGCTCTCCTAGCTGCATCTGTGTGTTGCCATATCTAAAATGTGGAAATGTAGGAGAAGGAAGGGGACTTGTAGAAGAAATTTCAAAGTGAAACACTGATTTATCCTGGAAAAAATGTCCTATCTTCTCCAGCTATAGCTGGAGTTCACAGTGTAAAACATTACCTCATCAAAATGCTAGTAAGTGACTGAAAGGAAAGCTTTGAATTTCTGCCTCCTTTTCTGCTGATAGCACATGTTAAGCATTTGGTTTATATTGCTATGTTACCTAAAGGAAACACTACAGAGCTGTGAGCACAGGTGATCGTGTACATTTTAGTAGTTTAGTAATTAAGCTGGCATAATAATGCATGTCAACAATCACAGCAGGCTTCAGTGAAGAGCTTTAGAAGAACAGATATTGAAAGAACACCAGGGTGGCTGCCACAGATTAGCAGTACTGGCATTAGCAAATGGACATTGTGAACTCAGGTAAGAAAACATAATTTATTAGTTAGAGTAATGATAATGCTGTTAGCTCCCCATGGTAGCTAATTAGAGGTGCCAGATAATGTTGATTCATTTAAGGATCTGTTGCTGTTTTCAATTACAGTTCTAGAATATACAGCTGTACTGCACAAAAATGATTAAATGAGAAAACAGGTCTTTAAAATAAATCTGTATAACTCTGAAGCAAAATTTAACAAAAATAATTTAAACAATAGTAATGTATTAATAAATTAACATAAGAGTTCTCAAGAGAGCTGTGAATTTCTAAAACTCACTCTAACTAGAAAAAAACTAGCTGCAAATCCTTAACATAGAAAAAATAAGCGCATGCACAAATGATGAAAAATGGGCTCTTCCCTTTAGGCTTGTTCTCAAAATAATGGCTTTAACTGGCTCAAGCTCTTTCAGTCCTACAGTGGCAGAATGGATAAGTTTGTAAGGGACCACTGGAGGTCATCTTGTCCAGCTCAAGCAAGGGCCCCAAAATCACCTTCCTCAAGATTGTGTCCAGATTATTTTTGAGTATCTAGAGGTAGAGACTCCACAACCTCTCTGGGTGACATGTGAAATGAAGTATTAATAATTCCCTCTGCAATGTTAAGTAGAAGATTTTACTTTTTAGTCCATCTGAAGCTTAGTCCTGTCAGGAGCTCCTGATGTCCCTTCATATTATCAACTTATGTTCTACTATGATTACTAAAGATTTACCTCCCAGAAGCCTCCCCTATCTGGGCACCTTCTGTAGCTTTCATGAGGAGAAAGATTCTTCTCTTTCCTCTTTCCAGCTGGGCCTGAGTGCAGCAGCTGAGAGAGACCAGACAGCTCTTTGCTGTGCAGTCACACTCTGATGGTAAAATCCTATTCTTAGCCCTGCGTTTTACACAGTTTGTGGCAAGGGGCAAAAGAACAGAAAAATTTTAAAATGCCCATATGAAAGAGGAAGCAGTAATTCCATTGACGTTTCTGACATTGCATGAATACTTTGACTGTATACTTGATAATTTGTGATGTTGAGGTTTTTTTATATCATATCATCTTTGGGTCTCTTGGACTACATACTTTAATAGTTCTGCTTGATTTTGGTGTAAAAAAAGAGTTTTCAGTGTTTCTAAGAGTGTTTTTGTTTAAATGAAGTTGTATCAAGCCGTTCTGCTTATAGTTTACAAAAAACATCACAGTGGATATAGTTATTAGACTATGGAAAATAGGAACAAATTTCTAAGAAAAGATAACATATGAATTAATGAGAAATAGATGTCCTATGCAAGTATGAGCACCGGGGTCTCTTGGCACAAGGGAGCACTGTTGTGGTTCCAAAGAAGCTCTCACTGTCTGCTTAGACAATCATGTGCATGTTGAAGTGTTCCAAAGTACTCATTGACTGGATAGCTGCTTCACAAGAGTCTATTTGGTCAACAATTCCTGTTCCTGTAGATTTGCATAATAAGACAGAAAAGCTTCCCAGGAAATGCTAGAATCTCTTAGGTCAACGACCATTATATTATGTCACAAGGGATATATTTCACTTTAATCTTTCCTGAATTCCTTTCTGAAAGTGTGTGGATGGGTTTATTCAGTGATTTATTCTGATTTTTTCCTAAACCAGTTTATGAAAGAAAGGAGATAAGATGTTAAAGCACCACATAACATGAATATCCTTCCCTTTTCCATAATAACTGAAACTGTACCTTTGTCAGGACATGTGTTGAGCTGAGGACACAACTTCATACACAAGTCCTGGTTGTATCCAAATACCACTGACATCTCTCCATGAAGAAGACTCAGTCTCTAATGGTCTTGAGTTCACACTGTATTGTTAAAATAATCCTGCTGAAAGTTAATCATTAGTTATGTATAAAGATAATCAAAGATAATCTCATTAAATAAGCTGAGAAAGGGAAAATTAGAAATTTGTGAGGCTTGACCAAATGCCTAAATCCTGAAAAACTTTATTGGATTCCAATTTGAACAAGAATTGAAATGCTACTTAGGCTCTCCAGAGGGTACTAAATTTATCCTAGTGTATTCAACATTATTTTTTCCTCTGAAAATCTTAAATAGAGAAGACTCACCTGAAGCATCTCCCACATATGCTATGCCACAGCTGCATTTCTGAAGTGCATAGGAGAATTGGGAAGGAAACAATTGGAGTCTGGAAGTGCTCCTTGCCAGCAAAACCTAAGTTCTGAACATGTCAGAAGGATCTAGCAGAAATCATTAAGAAACGCGCAAGTATAACTTATAAAAGCAAAAGTCTTACCAAAGGAGTGAAGTGAGAAATTAGACCAGTTTCCAAACAATATTGGCTTTTGAAAATTATCAGTTAGCTGTAGCATCTGCAAAATTTGGACACGCCTATTTGTAAATCTAGGAAGCAAGGCTTTGTTGTAACAATCACTCAGTTTCTCTTTATTTGGCCGCATGGTTAACAAGACAAATATGTTTAGATGCATTCTTTATATGCTTTCTGGTGACATATCCAGTGGTAGGTGTCTCTTTGGCATATATTATGTTGCTAATGGAGTGACCAAAAGCAGACACCAGGATTATGGAATCAGCTATGATCATCTATATTAATTAAATAAAAGGTGTTTAAAATCAAGAAATGAGGTGGTGACCTCATTTGGAAATGACATGGCATGTCTTATAGGATGTCTAGGAGTTAAGGATGTTAAAGTGAGAAAGAGTTGCAATAAAGCTTAAGTGATGGACAAAAGGGTTGCACTCTAGTGCCAGGTGGAATGGAAAAAAGAAAAATTAACTTTTTTCATTTATGATGTGTAATAGTGTGCAGGACAACACTGTTAACTAGTTCACACTAAAAAAAGAAAGCCTTGAGATCAAGGACTAGAGAGAACAATTCAATGTTTTCTGGGACTACAGTACATGTCTTTTTTTTTAATAATCTTTCATCCCTGTGATCCTAGATCATTCAGAGTTCTGTGAGTTAAGCCTTTTTTACAAACTGTTGACTCTACCGGAAACCCAAGGATCATCCCAAATTGCTTTAGGCAATTTCAACCTGAGGTTAAAACAGGCTGTTCTGAGACAGTCAGGTATGGAACAAATAAAACCACTGTTCTGTAAGGGCATTACCCCAGAGACCCAGCCTCAGTGCTGCTTGGACTTCAGCTTTTCTGAATGTGTGCTCTAGGTCTGGGAATGAGTATTAGATTTACATGCTAAAATGACCCCAAATTCACCTCTTAAGAAAAAGATGCAAAATACCCCACGTGGGTTGCAAAATGAATGAGATGGCAATTCTTTGTGTTGCTGAGAGAAAAACACAACCCTGATCAAGTCCAGAGGTAGCAATGATATCTTGAATTTTATCAAATCACCTAAAGACTCTGTTATTAAGGTAAATGAAGCCCTCTTGCATTTTCGCAGTTAGGAGAACGAGGAAGAGAAGAGAGGTTATGAAAGAGGATAGGTACATAGATGGTGAAGGGTCCAGAGGAGAAGCTTTGTGAGGAATGGCTCAAGTCACTTGGTTTGTTTGGCCTGGAGCAGATCAAGGGGAAACCTCATTGTTGTGTACAGCTTAACCTCACAAGGGTAGGCAGTGGGGCAGACACTGATCTCTTCTCTGTGGTGACCAGTGACAGGACCTGAGGGAATGGCCTGAAGTTGGGTCAGGGGAGGTTTACCATGGATATCATTATTCACCCAGAGGGTGGTGGGGCTCTGGAACAGGCTTCCCAGGGAAGTGCACACAGCATCAGCCTGACAGAGTCCAAGGAGCATTTGGACTGTGCTGTGGGTCACATGGTGGGACTTTTGGGGTGTCCTTTGCAGGGCCAGGAGTTGGACTTCATGAACCTTACGGGTCCCTTCAAACTCAGGATATTCTCTTATTCTATGATTCCATGTTTGTTGCACTTTCACATCTCTAGTTCTGCACCTCTATAAGGCTAACAATTGGAGAGTGGCAGGGAAGACAAATATACCGGAGACATGAGATTTGAAAAGAAAATACTGCAATGCAAGGAAAGCAGAGCTGACTTTTATTTGATGCAGCTGCTGAGTTATTCAAGGACATGGCCCTCTGGCTGCCCTGTCATCAGATACCTTTGAAAGATCCCCAGTGTGAATGACAGAGTGGGTCAAGAATGACCCAGCTCAATTCCCATTTTATTGTTTTTCATTGTAATCTGATTATCTGGTGCTACCATGTGTCAAAGTGACATTGTTTGACAACTGCATCAAATTCACATAAGCACAGGAGTGTGTTAGGAAAAATATGTGCTTCATTCAGCCCTTTCAACATGCACTGGGGATTGCATGCACTTTTTTTGGTTTCTAATCTCTTTCTCTTACAGTACAAATAGCTAATATCTTGAATAACTTTAATTAAATGTCACACTGTGGAAGGTATGACTTGTCAAGTAACAGGGTGACTGGTACAGCTGTGGCCTAGAATCAGTCATCACAAGGGGCTGTGATGACTGAAAAACATCTAGCCTTATTTTTTATTTAACAGCTTGACAGCCAATGAATGTGGAATCTACCAGAAGAGTGGGACTATGGATTGTTAATTGATTAAAGACAGTTTAGAATCAAGAGATTATGTCCTAGCAAGACCATTCAATTCTATTCATAGTTTTATGACTGCACAATAGTTTATAAAATGTTTTTACACATCAGGAGTTCATTTAAGGTTTTTTGTAATTACCAGATCCATGTTTTCCTTCAATGCACTACAGAGAACTCACAGAACAGAGAGTTTAAGTTAAAGGTGGTATTTTAACAGAACAGTTGGAAGCTGCTGCAGGCACAGGCCCAGAAATCCAATACAGAACATAAATTATTTACCTACAACTGCATAATCAGGGTCATGCTGGAAGAGGCACCCAACAAACAGCGAGGTGCTATGAGAGGTGCTGTCAACATTTCTGTTAATAGCCTGACTCTCAATTTTTGCCCCAGCATGTGTGTTGGCTGTTGTGCTGCTGGAGATGATGTCTTTCAGATGAGACAGAAAATTAGCTTCTGACTACATGTGGTCACTAATGATCCCATGCCAGCCTCTGTAAGAGCAGGAGATAACCCAGGTATCCTTCGGTTCAGATAATTGCATTTTGCTGATCTAAATTTCATCTGTGGTTTTAATCAGATATGAAATTCTTAACTTGATGCTCTAACCTGTTATGTAGGTTCACTGTTTATGGATAAGGTACTGCCATTTCAGGGAGACATGAGTCTTTATATTTGCGATAAAAGTTCTTAACAGGAGAACTGTTCCATTGTTATTGCTGTGAGGACACATTCACTGACATTTTGAAGAATGGCATGGGAAGGTGATTATGTCACCAGCACAAAATGAAGAGGGGAGAATTCCAGTAAATTTTAATTTACTTCTTTGCCAACAAGCTATTAAAATAAATATATAATGAATTAAGGACACTTGAAAAGAGGAGAAAAGAGCTTAACCATGCTCCTAAGACTCCAGATTTTATTCTAACTCATATTTCTAACTTATATACTGTGAACCCTGGGCAGACAATGTGGTAGCACCATGGGGGGAAAAAAGTGAATAAAATAATAAATCAGATATTTGCCTAGGTTGCAATCACATGAAGGAATCCTAAATCCTTCTTGGTCCAGCCCTAAAAGTGACCAGAAAGGCTGAATCATGAACATTTTATGAAACTTTCATAAGGTTGTAGGATCGATACAGTGGCATTTGCTTGAAATTCATGCTGAGAGATGAATTTTCTCTCCCCCATCCCTGGAAATGTTCCAGGCCAGGTTGGATGTGACTTGGTCTAGAGGAAGATGTCCCATCCCACTGCATGGGGACTGGAACTAAATAATCTTTAAGGTCCCCTCCAACCCGATGTTTTCTGTGGTTCTTTGATTCTATGACTTGTGCTCATGTGTGCAGATCCTTTACTGTCTCTTATACAGGTGTTTTTAATTTGGAAAATCAGATAGTAATAAGTCTTCCAAAAAACACCCCCCCCAAACCTGTAAACTACATGAGATACTCAAAGAAATCTAGATGCCAAAGTACTGCCAAGGGAGACCAAAAGACACCAGTAGTAAATTAGACTGAACAATAGTTTGTAATGTGACAGTTCAGAAAACATGACTGAAAGCTGCGTACACAGAAATGTCATGTCCTTGATCAGGCTTCTCTGGGTAGTACTTTGCATCTGAAACACTGTATGGACTGTTCCTGTCAATAACCAGTGAGGGAATCAAACAGCAACAAAAAAACCTCAGTCAAGCTGGCAGATGTTCATGGAAGGCACTGGAAAGGATTCATAATTAAGTGGCTGAAATGACTGAATAATGAGGAGTAATTAGAAGGCTAATTTATGACTAAACATTTAATTTTGATGATGGAGGTCAATGGGAGTTTAATCATTAACTGTGAAGGAAGATTTATCAGTCCTCAGTAGAAAGTTATTTACCATTATTTTTGTCATCATCTTACCAGAAATTATCCTGGCATTTATGAAGTATATGCAAAAAAATTCCCCCTTTCATATGAGGGCCATAGTTGGAAGAAAAGGGACAAGAACTTTGTTCAAAAGCAAACCTTCCCAATGGTATTTCCTAAAAAAAGTAATGCAAAACCAGGTGGTCAACATGTGAATGAACTGTAGCAGTCATGCAGAAGAAACCAAGGTGAAACCTCCAGTGACTAGATGACCAAACAGGACTGAGTTTTCTCCATGATTATTTTATGTGACTTTATGTGATCAGTATCAAAATGGATTGTTCCATGAAGACAACACAGTATTATTGTCAGCTCTATGTTCTTTAAGGCAGCTGGAGTAATTTGAGAATAACCACCACTCTCTTTTATTAGTGAAAAAATGTATCTTTCAGATTTCATAATTGATAGTAATTTCACCAAGGCGATTTTTCTAAAAACAACACTTTCACATTCGTAAAAAAAAAAAAAAAAAAAAATTACTCACTTTTAGTAGCATAAGGCACATCCTGCCCGACTTTAGATTTTCACCATACAGCTGCTCCATTAGAATCAGTAACCTTGGGTGTCTTTATGATCAGTGAAGGGTATAAAAATACAGAGCATGATTCATATTATGTTGTGTGGATTTTTCCCTAAAATCAGAAGAATAAAATGCTGGACATTTTTAGTGTTCTATACTGATTCCCAATAACCATATCACATATATATGAGATTAAGTGAATCCCACCCGTATTCAAAGACCAAAATATTAGATTATATGACTAAAGCCATGGCTTTTTCTTCCTTGAAGACAAGAGAGAGGATTCTAAAGGAATTAGACAGGAAAATTTCCTGAACAACCTTAAATGGGCTTGCTTTAGGCATGAATTTGAAGTAGATGACCACTAGGAATTAGACCACCTCATGTGGTTCTGTGAAATAAATTACACTAACTGTAAGCAAAAGTCCTGAGAACAGACTGAGCATGGTGATATATCAGTACTTTAATAATTTGTAAAAAAATTGCAGAGGACATATTTGAATGTTTGGTTTATCGTTACTTCCTCTAGTTTCATCAAAGTAAAATATGAGAGGGAGCTGTTAATCTGTTTTAGGCACATGTTGTCTATTTCCTCTGAGAGATAAAGTTCAGCCTTCTTTGTTCTCATGCAAAATTTCATGGTCTCTTTATCACCTATTGAATGCATTTTCTCATTTAAAAATGCTTAAAATCCTTATTCTTCACATATTCCAAGTTGAGAACCATTTAGGAGACATTTTTAAACCACATCCTTGGTTTGGTAAACAGCTAAGTCTGTTATTAAGTCGATTTGTTGACAAAATTAGAAAAGAATTATTAGTTAGGTGAAGAAGAATAGGCTTCAAATTTCACCAAGAGCAAGTGGTGCATTTCAAAGAAATAAATCCAAGTCCTATTTGAAACATTGTTTAACAAATGTGCCATAACAGACCCCGAACTGTCTCTAGTGGTTCTTAGAGTTTGTCTATTTAAATGGACAACAAATCAAACATTAATGAAAAGCAAGCATTTAGTTCTGGGAAAGAAAGTAAACAAAATAAATGAGTGTTCTCTGTTTTATAAAGAAGGGAAATCACTTGGGCAACATTTTGATGCTATTAATTTTCTTCACAATTACTTATTTCACCTTATTCCTAGCACATATTTTACCGCTTAAATTTGAATTTACACAATAGAAACTGTCTTCAACCTCTGTTAAAACAGTACATATAGCTTTCAGACAGAGATCAGTGCCCCATTACACTAAATATTGTCCATACATATATACAACAAAAAGACCATCATAATCTCCAAGATTAAAAGCTAGGAAATGTCCTTTCTGATATCCGTAAGGATTTTCTGAGTGAATGTTTTCGCATTCAAAACAAAAGGCTACAAGACTATTACAGGCAAAGTAGCTACAGTCTTTTGAGTTTTATAACTTATGTGTTTAGCAAAAAAACCTCACATCTGCACCTGTTGATTATTCCTTTCATTATTATGGAGAAATAATGGCTTTTGGCTAAGCACTTATGCTTATTTTATTTTTCAAGATGTGTGTAAGCTAATGGTATGCTAATCAGGGTAATGATTTCAAAAAGACACTTTAGTAATCCTTTTAATTAAAAAAAAGCTCATATTAATTAAGAGGAAGCACATTATTATTTATCATTAGAGTTAGAAGGCATACTTACTGCAGTCCCTCCTCTAATTCAAATTATTAAGAAATTTGTGATATAATAAACCCAGCATCAAAGTTGTCATGATGAATGCTTGCATTTTTTTAAAGTGAACCAAACCTTTTTTCTTTTTAGTTGAATGGAATATAACAGTCATGAGGAAATAGAAATGTGTCTTGAAGTCTGATTTAAATAAATTATAATATCCAAAAGATAATACAGCTCCAAGAATGTATGTCTTGTAGTTCATGGGGCTTTGGTTTCTTCTTGAGAAAAATGATGATCATTATTAACAATCTTTTGAAGTCACTCTTTTGAATATATCAGAGACAGAACTGCTCAAAAGACCTTGAAGTCACAAGTGAATTGATGAAATCAATAGGAATCTTCTCATTACATTGGATAGCAGTGATTTACGTTTCAAGGTGAACTGCTGTTTATTTCTACCCATGGACGACAAAGCCAAAATTTTAGTCTTCTCTCATACTCAGACTGGAAGTATATACTGTCTCCAGGGAGATATATATTTACCAATACGTCTCCTTGGCTATTTAAAAGTCTGTTTTGGGCATGTCCTGTCTAATATTCACAACAGAGATGTTTGGTTTGTGTTTTGTGGGCATTAACACAGCAGCTGTTTACTCAGCTTTTGTACTTAGAGGCTGCAAACCACCTGGCATCATGTAGCACCTTCCAGATTGAACCCTGGTAAACCAAAAGCAGAGGCTTTTTTGTATCCACCATCCAGTGACCTAGAGACTGGTAATTCACCTGACATGCTGTAGAAACAGCTCTCAGTTCCACCTGAGGTATTTTTGTTTGTGTCTGCTATCAGCCAGGTGAACGCTTTAATCAATATCCTGATATTTGAATTGCTCATTCCCCCCAAATTAAAACATTGCCTGAGATTAGCAATAAATATTTACATCCATAAAGAGAGAAAATGTGGCCGTGTACCTAATTCTATATCCTTTTAAACAGAGCATATAGGAAAGGAGAGCTAGAGGTTAGTTCAGGTTCAACAAACACTTAATATAACACTAAAAATATCCAGTTATTTCCTGAATTGCTCTGTTTTTTCAGTCTTTAATGGACTATTTACTTCTTCCAAAACAAAACAAAAGAATAGTTAGAAGATGGCAAGACCAGGAAGTATTTTAAAATAACCCAGCTAATAGACATGTATTAGACATGCAGGCTAGGTGACCTTGTGACTGACTACCAATTAAGGAGAAATGGCTACCTTCCTATCTTCCAGATATGATCCATAAGGAAGGACTGGTTTATGTTCCTATCTCCAAGGGAAACCTGGTTCTTGTGACTCCAGAGACGACAGAAAACATAGAAGAGATTGTTATCCCCCATTCTGAATTGGTTTTCAATTGGCTCATCCTCTCTCAATTTGATTCACATTTATTCAGCTTGCCAGTGGCCTCCAGAAGGCAGAAGACATTAATTTCTGGAGACTTGGCAATGGCTCAGCTCTTTGTTGAGTTTGGACATTCATTAGACCAGTCAAATTGAAGACGCTGCTGCACTCTGCCTTGGAGGCCTTAGACCAATATATAATCATGATAAAGGTGCTCTGTGCATTTCTATGAGCAAAAATCTGTAGAATGGAAGCTTTCTATAGTTTTGGGAATGAGAACTGCAAGAGGACATGTCAATATTTTGAGTGTAACATAAATTAGCAATTTTATCTGTATCCTAAAAAATTAGCATAAACTAAGATATGATGGTCAAAAACCATTCTAAAAATAATTACTGCAGACAGGATGAAATGACAGAGTCTGTTATGTTCAGAACTCTTTCTGCATGAAGGGAAATCTACATACTCTCTCTACAGGATTGATGAGACATGAAAATCTTCTTTATGCTGTGGCTTCTCTAAATGTATTTTCTTGTTTCCTTCTCATAAACATCAAATAAATACTAACCTAACCTAGAGCTTAGAGTTCATAGGATTATTGACTCCCTTATAATTCATTTCACCGCAATTCATTGCATTGAATTGTTATGATGCTGTACAGCTGGCTGTTAAGGAACATGGCAATGAAATTGCATGGCTACAGAAAATCCTGTCATCCCAGACTGGTCAACAGACTTCTCTGCCAAGACTGTGATTTGCTCTTTTGATATACTTATGTATTGTCTTTTCTTATTGCAGCCAGACCCCTCAAATTTAGAGGCTATGAAAAGAGTGGCAAAACAACAACAACAACAACAACATCAACAACAACAAAAACAAAAGTTAAAAAAAAAAACCAAAAAACCTTTAAAAAACCCAAAAAACTCACCAAAACAAACAACAACAACAACAAAAAAGCAGTAGTGCAAACAGGAAAGAAGCTCAGAGGAGAAAGACTTCTAATGAGGGGCATATTTACATTTTTGGCCAAGAACGACCACAATTAAATCTACACATGGAAGGGACCTGCTGATACTGAGGATTTAAAATAATTTAATTTCAATAGCAAAAATAATTTAATTTCAATAGCAGAACAGAGAACAGTTCTTAAGCCACTACAAAAAATATTAATGTACATGGCATATTGTGAGACCCTTTAAGAGCATCTTCAATAAAAGGATGAAGGATGAAATGAAGGTTTAGCCTTCAGTGCTGTGAGTGTTTTGCTTATTTAAGTGAACTCCTATGGATAGAACTATTATGTGATCATAAGGAAAAGAAAAAAAAGAAGTGGTTGGTGGCATCAGAGCTTATCTAAGGAAGTGAAATGAGCTGAGTGGGCCACTTTTGGGGCTTGGCAGGGCTGACTAGCACAATATTTCCCTGCTGAGTTCCTCTCAGGTTTCTACCTTGCTTGCTTTGACGGTAAGAAATGACCAGCACCTATGCAGATAACCTGTCAAATTCCTAAGTAATCTTCTACTCTTCTCTCTGTTTGAACTAAGAATCTGGATATATTTATATTTATATTTATGTTTATAATTTTTATATTTAATTTTCAGACTTTTATTAATTAACTAATTAATCAAAATCCATACCTTGTTTTGCCTTTGACAAAGTGTCATTTGTTTGATTGTTTGTTGTTGGGGGTTTGCTATATATATATATTTTTTTTTTTTATTCTGGAAGGGAATTTATTATTTATGAACTTGGTCAGTTCTGTTTTCTTCTCTATGAAGAAAGAAACATGACAGCATCTTCTGAACAAAACCATGCAGTTTTGTTGCTACTGCTGCTGCAGTGTGGAACTGTTGGTAGCGTTTGTACAGTCAGAAGTTACTCATGCAGGAGAATGTTAAGATTAAAATAGAGTGGGAACATGTGAAAAGTATTTCTACTTTTGCAATGCTTTTATTGCTGAAATAATTTAAAAGCTTTTGGTTTTAAGCATGTAACAGAAATCCTCAATTTTAATAGTTTTATAGTATCCATCAAAAGTCATTTAGTAAGTGTTCATATTTAAGAGATATAAATATCTTATAAGATGCTTGCTTCCAGACTACTTTCAGTACTGCAGGAGTCATAATGAAATGTAATTTCATCAACCTCAAAATACTGAAGAGGTGGGAATAAAAATATTCATTTTAGGCTTATAAATCTTTCAGTCAGCTCAAAATCTTGCCCATAACAAATTAATTGAAATCCATTGGGGACTATATAATCTACTTATGTCTTCTGGAGTAGATGTAAATTCTTCCGGTACTTTCATACATTTCAAAAGAATTGTGTAAAATTTTCAGCAAAGAACTAGTGTTTCAGCAGTTAAATTTTAAATGTCTGTGTACTGGAAGTCTCTGCAATCTATTCCTTCTCAGCAGATTGTTGTCTGAAGAGAAGTATCACTGACCCTAACAGCACTATGAATTTTCTCCCAAATCTCATTGTATCTGGTGAAATATTATATGCCTAAAGTCATGGGTGGTCAGTTGTCCTTCTTTATACAATTATTTTTCAATATGCAGTATACTGGAGACTAGTGAAATAGAAGTTGAATTCAGTCTTTTATTTAAGCTCAAACATAAAATCTATGCTAAATTGAAAAAATAGTAGTCAGACAAGCTAATTCAGCATGAAAAAGTAAAATTTTGTGTTATGTGTCTAAAAATCCTTGTGCTTCAGCAACATTCAAGGACGGAAGCAGTGAAGATCATATAGGCTTCATAGTTTGAGATCAGGGTCCTGTGGCTCTCTCAGAAACACATTCCATTCCAAGTCTCTGTTTTCACATTCTTACAATGTTTTGGAAGTCTTACTCTTACACAATATAATCCTACAATTAAACTTTGCTATATTAAGAAAAAAACATTTAACAACCTTTCAGCTATGGAAAGATGTTTGGGAAATGTGAAGACTTTTCACATGATGAACTAGTTCTTCTACAGTGAGTCAGGAGGATAAACCATCCAATCTTTTCCTGACTGAGACAATGGTAACACCACAATCTCCGAAAGAAAAATCAAAAATGATGGTCAGAATCGTCTGTGACACACACAGTTATTTGATATGCCCTGTATTTCTACTTTGCTCTAGAACCTCCTCTGGGGTTGGATCCTCTTGTTTTTCTTTGCACTAAAAGCTTTTCAGTATCTACTGTTGCTAAATCTGTATTAATGACTACAATCATAAGTAATATTACAGACAAAAGGGCATAGTGGGTGGATAGTTTATAATTCATTTACTTTCACAGATTGACTAAAGTCTTTTGACTAAACAATTAATATTAAAATATCAAGAGGGAAAGAAGAAGAAATAACACATTAAAGTCTCATAAAAAACCAAATATAACAATTACAATGCTAATTATCCATTTAATCACTGCAATTCTCAACAGGCTGATTTGCTTTGAGTGAAGTAGAAATAGATGAATTCTCAAATTGCATTTTATTTGCTTTTCTTCTCATAAGTGTTGTCATTTTATCATAAGTAATTAAATGAATAAGTGTGTATAGGTACAATATATACTTTTATCAATTCAGAAAAACACCAGTTCCCCAAATTGAAGCTGCACAACTCATAATATTTCTTGTGCAACCAACTTATACTCAAGTAAGTGTGTTCAACCACCTCAGTTAGTTACTAAATATCTGGACGTCACCCTGTTCTTCTCAGTTCTTCTAAGCCTTCTAAGATGTTTACATTCTTGTAATGAAGTTTCTTACAAACTTTTATGTAAATAATTATTGTTTTTACATTCCTCTCTAGAGGAGGAGAAATCTGATGGACTGTTGGTTTGTCCAGTGTCATTGGAGAGGTGGCACTTTCATCCTCCAACCCCCTGTCACTTTTGAAAGTCTGTAAATGTTGGAGTCGGGTAATAACCTTCCCTTCTTCTTACCTTGCAGTTCCAGTGTCTGCATTGTTTTATTTCCTGTCCTATTGCGACATCTGTTTACCTGTTACTAAATCTAATCATACCACACTAGTCACGGTCTAACTGTAAGCAGTTAAGTTTGGTCCAGCCTGTGGTGGAAAAAGTTTATGGACAGTTGTGGCGCATCTCATCAGGAAAGATTTCACAGGCACGGTAAAAGGATATGTGAGGATTTGATAACTCTTTTTAACCTAGATATCTCAGTGCTCTTCTCACGTCCCACTGAGTGTTTGCACTGTGAGATCATAATTTCTTCCCTGTCTTTTGCCCCATCCTAGTATGGCTTGGTTTATAGGTACATCTGCTCTGTAGATGATTTGGAGTAATCAGACAAGCCTGTTTCCAAAATCTCTGCTTCATTCATCCAGAGCTTTAAAGACACATAGTGAATGAAGGCAAGAAGAATAGAAGGAGACATTGCTATCTAAAGAGCATTTCTGTTCCTACATGAAGCAAATTTTCCATAGATTACTGATACAATTTTTAAATCAAGTAAAGTTTGTTATTTCAAGAAGAGCTTTATTTTTCCAGGCAGCCATTCTGTGTCTATATTGATGGTGTACCCACAGCTGCATCCCTTTGTGCTTGGAATAGTTCTCTGAACAAAAGTCATACAGCAAACGGGCTAGATGTGATGAAAAAAAGAAATATATCTTTTGGTTAAACCAAGAAGATTGATATGTTTGGTCATGTTTTATTTGGTAATTTTTTATTAAATTCTCTGAACTCTAGTATTTATCTGTAAAAAGCACTTCACTGACCATGCAGTAAAAATAGTCAATTTGCAATAAAAAAATTTCTAAGGCCTTGAAAAGAGAAAACATAAAGGCAGCCAAAATTATCCAAACAATGCACGTTACTGAGTGGAGCATAGCAGAGGAAGTGTGAAGCAAATTTTCTTCTCATGTTAATAAAAAATGAAGACTTGCATAGGCCCTTTGTTCTTATATGTTACACATGGAAACTAGCCAAATTCCTAATGGTTAAGGAAGCTAGAGCTGAGAGAGGGTAAGCTTTTTTATTTCTTTCAGAAGAGGGTGACACTATGACAGACACTATAAAAATTTTCTGTATATTATCTGATGACTAATTGCTAAAGATTAAGATATCCTGCAATGTTTGTGATGGGAGAGCTGATTTCAGGATTATGAGTAGCAGAAGTTGACTTTCTGATTTCACTCCGTGCTAACTGTCCTGATCTCAGCTGGAAGAAATTGAAAATAAATGATTGGCATTATGCACTCAGGCAAAAGATTTCAAGGCTTGCCATGCAAGGACGCCTCGCTGCTAAATACCCTCAGCACTCTTTGCTCTGGTGTGTTGGGCATAGCCAAATATGAACGCTGTAGTTCTGTTTGGATAACCACAGCTCCAATAATGAATCTTATACACATGTGAGAAGCAAATAAACCAACATCCTGTGTCTCCAGTGTGAAAACAAACATCCTCAAATCTTCCTACCTCTATTCAGCTGGAAAAGTCCTGATTTGACTTGCAATACACAAATCACAGAGATACCATCTAATATGGCATGAACCTAAGATACTGAATTGCAAATGAACAGGGTTTGCCAATGATTAAATTATCATTCAAGTGAACTTTGCAAAGTAAAGAAGCATGAACAGATTGTCTTTGGAAAGTTCCATTTAGATGGGCAAGTTAAATCAGCCTTTTTGAGTTTGTACAGGCTTTATTTTTTGTGAGTTGTGCTGTTGTGTAATCATTTGTAATTGTAAACTTCCATTTTATTTGATTTATTTTTTTCAGTAGTCCATGAAAAAATGGAAATAATTCCAGCAAATGTTTCTAAACAATAAGGAACTGTCCCACAAAATAAGAACAAATTATTGTTCTGAAATCCAAAGTGCAGGGCTCAGCTAGTATAAGACTGATTATTTCTATAAAATACACTATTAGTTTCTAAGATTGAAAAATTTTTACATGATACTATTGGCTCCGTAAGGTAAAAAAAGTGCTGAAAATATATAATTTACAATTATATGAAAAGAGGTTATGTATGTGTATAAATGGAAAGCAATACATCTAATTGGTCATTTCTACAGATCAATACACAGTGTCAACATGCAGTTTTAAATATTTTTCAAGAAATTAAGATAGCATCAAAAGTAAAATCAATATGTTTGTGCTTAATACAATTCTGGGGAAAGCTTCACCGTTCAAGAGAGTCACTCTTTTTGTAAACTCTCCCAGCCTATTTTTACATGTGGTTAACCCCAGACAGCAGGTGCCCACCAAGCCACTCTATCACTCTGCCTTCTCAGCCAGGGGAGAGAAAATTAGATGGAAAAATCTTGCAGGTTGAGACAGTTTACTAATGCAAAAGTGAAAGGTTGCACACACAAGCAAATAAAAGAAAAAACATATTCCCTACTTCCCATCAGCAAGTTAACTCTGGCTACTTTCCAGGAAGCAGGGCTTTAGCATGTCTAGTGGTTGCTCTGGAAGGCAAATATAGTAAATAAAGAATGCCTCTCCTTCCTCCTCTTTTTCTTGGTTTTTGTATCTGAGCTGATGCCCTGTGGTATGCAATATCCCTTGGGTCAGTTTCGGTCAGCTGGCCTGGTTGTGTCCCCTCCCAGGATCTTGCCCATCTCCAGTCTACTGGTGTTGGAGGGAAACATGGAGAGACAGCCCTGATGCTGTTCCAGCTCGGCTCAGCAGTAGCCAAAGCACTGATATGTTATCAGCACCTTTCCAGCTACCAGGGCAGAGCACAGCACTGTGAGGGCTGCTATGGGAAAATTAACTCCACCTCAGCTATTCCTAATAAATTAGGATGAATCTTAGCCTTTAAGATTGATCATGGTTTCCATCTTTAAAATCACCACAAATCTAAACATGAAGGGATAAAATGATCAATTAAAAAAAATTTAATCTCAAAAATTGGTTAATATATTTTTAACAGCTGCACAAAAGAGAACAGTACATATTTCAGGTAAAGATAATTGAAGAAACTTTTTTAGGTTTTGAAAACCTTGAATTCAAAAACAGCTCTTGGAACAAGCTTAAAAGGTGAGACTTTAAACAAAATGATGGTCTCTTTAATGGATGAAGGAATGAAAAAAACTGAAGAAGACTTTAAGCGAGAATCCCATTTGCCAGTGAAGTCTAATTATATCTTCTTTTAAAAATTACTTCTTTGTTATACTTGAACAGAGCTGCATTCACACCTCCCCTGTATGTTCAGAAACATGTGTTTAAATGTTTTTAAATATTTGTTTTCTAAAGTAGAAAAGGTAGAGAGTCTGTATTGCCCAACTGATGTTAAGAGCTACAAGTATATTCTGAAAACATTTTTTTAGCAGAAATTTTAGTGTGCAAAGGGGGATACATTGGGCACATGTTTAACAGCTTTTCAGAGGCTTATCTGCTCTGTAATGTGTAAACAAAACTGAGGTGCACATGTTTTTAAAATATCCAAATTAACTGCACATTGCTTGGCCATTTAGTACTGCATCTAGGTAGACCTGAATCATACCATTATACATTACTGCAACTGGGATATCAGCTTTTGGAGGTGACAGCTGGCTCTTTTTTATCTGTGAAGACTCATTGAGGAACATGAAGCAGAAGAAAGGAATATTCATCAAAGAATTTACGAAAGATGGCACTCTTCCTGAATCCTTTCAGACCTTGTTCATGACTTTGCACTTAACTACATTTTCAATGCACGTGCAGAATATTTTTCTGACCGGTCTAAATGACAAAATCCCCAAGGTGATGAAATTCTCAATATATCAAGAAATATTTTCTCCTCTTTACAGTAAATCTAAAAATATCTTAAATAATCATACCAAATTTTCTGGTGTACTGGACTGTAAAAAGTGGATAAGTAGATAAAAAGATCCCTTTTAATTCTTCTCTATGTCACTTTCAACACTTCAGTTGGGTCTTCTAGGTCTTCTTTTCAAATTTAGTCAGCTGAGGAAAGCTTAAATTTCTTCACTGAAATGATTTTCTTCCTTGCAGCCAAAGAGACCTATTTCCTATAAAGAGACAGCCAGGAGAAAACAAGTCTTTAGATAATGAAGTTGTGCATATACCATTATTGTTCTCCTGAATCCATTGAATTTAATTTCATAAGTTCTAGTTCAGTTAAAGAAAACAAAACAAAGCATGAAAAACATAAAGCATGCTACTGTCTTGGAAGCCTACAATATTTAGTCAGCATAAGATATTTTTTCTATCATACCTTTCAAATGTGAAAACATTTTTTTTACCATAAATGGTCTTTTCTTGTTTTGAATTAGGCTTTTGTTCTGGTAGGCATTGATGGGTATTACAGCATGTCTTTGTGAACAAACAATATTTGAGTATACTGTTTCTAGGCTTCCAAAACTCAAACTGAACTTTTTGGGACATAAAATAGGGATTTCTTCTGAGTAGGAACTAGCCTAAGCCTCCATAGTAAATCCAGATTTCTTACACTGGTAGTTTAGGAATTGTTCAAATGTCCAAAATATTTCCCAATAATCTTTCTGGTGTCCTTTCCAAAATATAATTAAGAAAAAAATTAGATTATTTATTCTGAAACACCTGGTTGAAGAATTGTATTGACTATTGTCCATCTTCCAGAAGAATCTGTGTAATAACAAGAGCTGGTCCAGAAACCTGGCATTACATAGCTACCCATTCAAATCATCCTTCATTTGTTTCAAGAATTTCCTTTCCTCAACTTTCTTGTGTAACACTGAGCCGAACATTTTACCTGAGATTTACAAGTAGACCTATGCACTGAATGTTGTTATATTCTAGAAAGACACTTCTGTCCCAGGCTGTCTAAATTGTCTTTGTTGCTAATGAAGGAAATGAGATGCCTGAGGACAGGATCCATAGAAGCTAACTTGCTGCTTGGGGATGTCTACTTTTTGTCTTATAGAAAATACATTATACAAATATGGCATTTTGGACTCTTTTCCTTTTTTGGCATTCTTCTTTCAACTAGGTGTGCATCCCCTCAGCATCTGGGTGCCTAACTCCCTCCTTCCAACATCTAGAACAGTGAGCTCTGCTCTCAATAACTATGTCCCTTTACTCTTAGATAATGTAAACAAATGACACAAGGTGTTGCCCAAATATTGTTTTTATTGATCACTCATTTTAAAAATTATTTTTAATACTATATGCTATGCATAAATCTGTAATTTTGCATTTTATTGTCAAATGGGACTTCTTTTGGAGCAAACTTTTATGCAGATTTAGAGGAAACTCTCTTTTGAAACTTGATCCTTTCATGCCTGGAGGTAGAAATGCTGTATTCTACTGTAGGGTTGAATGGGGTTGGAATGTCCATTCCTAACACCATTGTAAACCTGCAGGATTATCCTGGACAAAGTGTTTGCTTTGATTTTCTCTCTTTTCCAGTATGAGAATGCATTTGAATTTTAGTGGTAAGATGTGTCTAAATCTGATACATCAGTTCCAAAATATTGGTTTAGTTAATCCTTTCTCTTAGAAACAAATATGGATAAGATATAAATTATTTACTGTGAGGTGCTGGAGTGCATGCAAAATTCATAGTCCCATTTGTAATTCTGTGGCTTAACCACTGGACAGAAAGACACATATCCTGAGGTATGTGCTTGAGAAAGAGAAAAAGAGTACCAGATGATGACTCAGTTCTTGATTCTGCACTCATCCAATAAAGATGTTCACTTTGTTTCTTCTTCCTCAAGGTTTTCTCTTGGGCAAACAATTGAATCATATGCCTTTACATTTAGATTGGTTTCCTCACAGGATAATCTCTCCCTGAGTGAAAATTTATTGACCACCAGTATCATTGCCTGCCCAGTTACTCATAAATTCAATAGTCCGTGTCTGTCAATGTCTTCCTATGCTGCTTTTCACACTGGAAAAATGCACACTCTTGCTGAGGAGCCCCCCCAGCCAGTACCTCTCTGTTGTGTATTTTGTTGTCAGTGCTGGGTTAAAGGTTTGACTTGATAAATTGAGAGGTCTTTCACAACATTAATTATTCTGTGATTTCCCTCCACCCCTCCTTTTTTCTCAGGTGCAACTTCAGTCCTGTTTTTTCTACCTCCTCCCCTTAGGTGGTACAGGGGCTGGGGAATGGGGGCTGTGGTCAGTTTTTCACATGTCATCTCTGATGGCCTTTCTTCCTCAGGACACTTCACAATCTTTCCCTCCAGTGTGGGGTCCATCCCATGGCACACAGTCCTCAATGAACTTCTCCACTATTATAAGTTTGTATAAATATTATCTCATCTGCTTCATCTGTCAAATCTTCCAGCTATTTTTTTCCATAATGCTAGCTAACTTCTTTTAAAGATAACTGCTCTTATTAAAAAACTCATTATCTGGTTATATCAAGCTAGTCATGCACACTTTTAAACGTTGTCCTTGATTGAAAACTACATCAATTACATTCACAAGAGAAAATGGGTGCTTATATGATTCTTCTGACCTTTTGTGGAAAGTTAATGTGAGATCCTTTTAGCTTAAATCATTAATCTTATTTTCAATGACTGACACCTCTATGCATTCCTATGCATATTCAGAGTCATCCTGACAGACAAGTGTTTCCCTACCAATCCAAATAGATAACTATGTACTATAACTGTGGCACAGAGGTTAATTGGAAGGTGCTTATATGACATGTTCATTTTTAATGTGTCATCATCATAATCTAGAAATATTATCTTTCCTGTCCTGGTATTTCTACTATTTAATCAAGCTTTTATTCAAAAAGAGGAAATATTCAGATGTACAGTATGTATAAGCATACTGACTATAGATTAGTTTCTGTGTCATATATTTCATTCTTTGTGGACATCCAGTATATATATACTGTATATACTAATCTTATATGCTGTATATACTAATCTTACTAAACTTTGAAGGAAACATTAGTTTGAAATTTTTAACAAATTAAAATGAAAGGACAGGATTTTAAGCTGACCAACAAATGGCATCCTTTGCCAGCTTTATTTCTGGGAATATCACATCCTGATCTGTAAATCTCAGCTTCAGGGCAGGATATCCCAGCAGCAGTCCTAGTCATAAAAGGCCTTGACAATTAAATATTCTGTGATTTGAGATGAAGGCATTCAATGGATGAGTATAAATCTCCAGCTTAACCCACAGGATCTATTCTCATACATAAGAGATATGGTTATTGCTCCATTTCAAGAGAAAATGTAAGTGGGGAAAACAGTGCCTTAAATTTTCCTAGAAAGTAGAAAAGCTGACAAAATTTCTTCCCCTCCTTTCCATAAGATGTGTTGTTTTCTTTCCCCATTTGCTGATCAGATGGGGCATGAGCCAAAGTACTTCTTGTCTGTAAAATGCTGTTATTAACTGTGATTTTTAGCATTGTCATGACTCACTGATTGAAGAATCTAATATTTTCCGCATTCCACTGCTTTGTTTTTTTTTTTGGAGTGCATCGAGTTGGAATCTGGAAAAGGGAAAAAAGAGCTGAATGATTTATTAAAGCAATCATGCTTCATTAGATTTTAATCATTATTATTGAAGAAGAGATCAATAAATCTGTTCTTTTACCCAGGATTTTGTTCTTTCTCTTAGGGTACCTGTCCATTTAAAAACTGTTGTGTCAAGTGTTCTATGACTTAAAATGGAGATATAATAAGAAATCACTTTATTGCAATCTAACTATGAGATAGTGCTGAAAAGGTTCAATAGAACAATGAATAAAAAGTAAAGATTCATAAGGGTGATTGATGTCACCTCACTCCTGTATTTTCTTCTGCTATATAACCTAGGGGATGAGAAGTGGTTAAGTGCGAAGGTGAATATTATACCCAACCTTTTTACTTCTTTTTTCACTCTTCTCTCCCCACTAAACTTTTATAGATCTAAAATTAAAGTCAAACTGCAAGCCATTTTCAAGCTTTACTGATTATAGAAAGGAGATTTTAGGGTGAAAAGACTGGCTAATTAGACTTAGGGACTCTTTTTCCAATATCCTGCTTCATCTCCAGCTTGCAAGACTAATGCAAAAAAGAATCACACTTAGTTGTTACATATAAATAAAAAATTGAGTGCTGATGGCAGGATATGTTTATTTCTGTAACCATTAATACAAAGATCAATGACCATGTCTCTTCCTGTACCCCAGGTTTTCCTTTTGAAATAGGTGGTGATAGTGGCTGTGTTTTTTTACTAGCTGCTGTGTGTTTGGTTCATTCAGTTCTTCTAAACTTTCTCTGTTTATTATCTATCTTTCTGGGCAATGCTCACCAGTGAGTTCTTTTCTTTCCCTATGGAAGAGTTTTAAGTCGCTACAATAATGCCAGATATTAATATAATAATTTTTTTCTTTTGAGAATTTTAATGCTTCTGGGGCAATAAATTTACAACATTATGGCACTTGTTGAAGAGCACAGTCATATTCCTTTGACCTATTTTGCACAAGTCTTCCTTCTTTCTTTTCCTACACTTTTTTGTTATAGAATTATAAGCCATGTTTTTTACCTACTATTGCAGAAATTACAAAATTCCCACCAGCCAATTATAAGGTCAAAAGATTGCAGATGTAAATATGAAACATTTTAGGGTGCTTATCTGGAGTCTCAGCTTCCCTTCCAAGTCATGATCCTTTTAATATTTTCTTCCCATTAAGAGTGGAACCTTATCATTGCTCTTGTGCGCTGAGGTTTCAACCAAATTACTGAATGTCCTGTTAAGAGGCACTGAGAGGCAGCTGGGGTGCAGCATGGCAGTAAGATGGATAGGCTTGTTGATGCATTGCTGTCATAGCTCTTCAATAATTACCCATATGTTGGAAAAGGTTTAGAATGTGCCTGTCATTCCCATGCTAATTACAGGCTGTTGCAAAGCTCATTTTTCATTACTGAGATCATGCCATATTTATGGGGTTTGATGAGTTGTTTGTTCTGGGTTGATGCACTGCAGTTTTGTTGGAAGTTTCACATTTGAATTGCAAATAGATTAGTGGGTTATATTCTTTTAAACCTAGAATTCATTTTAGGTAACTCAACAGACAAAATCTTGACTCAAATAAAGTGAGCCAAATAGGCAGAAGACTAACACTTTGCTTGAAATATTGATCTGTGATTGAAAGAAGCAATTTTTTCAGACTTTTACTACATTGCAATTTTAGTTAAATTAAATAAAAATTTCTTTCTTTTGCCATCTTCACCCCTACTCTTTCACAAAGCTGTGAGATCCTCATAGACACCAGAATCAGAGTTCAGGTTTTACATTGGCAGGTAATTTCATAATTGTCATGCTTTGAAGGCAAAAATGGGTGTAAGGTGATATCACCTGCAGCTTTTTTTTCAGAGTACTGCAAGCTCTAGCGATCCAAATATACAACACTTTGCCTGTTACATGTGTGTCAGTGTCTGTGCTGGTGCATGTTGCAGTAGGCTTTGCATGGGTGAGTCCACTGGTGATAACAGCAGAGCTCTAGAATGAAGCTCCAGTGTGTCCTGCAGTGGCACCCACACAAAAAAGAGGAAAGCATTTTCTCCTGAGCGCCTAACCCAGGCAACTTCTTATGAGGAGGGAGCTGTATGCTCCAGTGCCTCCTCATCTGAGTTGCCATGTGCCATCTCCTGCACTAGATTGGAGAAATATGAAGTCCAGACTCTGTGGAAGATTTCCCTCAATTTTCTGTCACTGGAATGTCTCTACCCTTACGATGTTAAGAGTTTATTTCCTTTTTAAATAAATAAAACTTAAATGCAAAGGAAATAAAAATAAAATAAATTGTCCAGGTTTAGAATTGTCTTTAAAATAAAGGTTTTAAGATCTGAAACTTAGGATCTTCTTATTCAGTGTCTGGGCAGAACAATACCTGAAAATGACTTGGTAGAAGGTGCTGTTCCTATGGAGCTTCCAGCAGTGACTAAAGAAAAAAGAAAGAAGTTTTGTCAGTGATTAAGTTCTTACAACATTGCCAGCCTGAGGATGACAGATTTCAAACATCAAAATTTGTATAAACATCTTTTTACTGTTAATTCAAAACCTGAACCATCTTTTTGCTGTTAATTCAAAACCTGAACCTGAGTTGTAAGCCTTGCTGTTACCTACAGTGGTGTGGAATCACCTACTGTAGGGATGTGAGGAGATGTGTTTATCTGGTAGAGATTATATTCAAGTGTATGATATTTTTATGTATCCTTTACACAGCTAAGCAACAGAAGGGGTGTAAGGATAATGAGAAACCAGGTATTCTAAGATAAAAAATAGAGGAAATGGCTGTGAAGGGTCATTACCCTTTTGCTTTTCATGTAATTTCATTGAGACTGATAAGGAGAAAAACAAGTGAAGCAGCACAAGAAATATGAAGTCAGAGCAATGTAATAACTGAAGAGCTGATAAACAGTAGCTCTCTTCCAAGGATTGTTCCTAGAACAATCCATAGAGTGCTGAATATATGGATTTTAATTCTCTTCCCCACACCCTGTAAAATACCTACAGCTAGAAATAAACTGATTTTGTTTGTTTGCTTGTTTATCTCATCAAGACACATTCCCTACCTCATTGTTTCAACACTGGTTAGTAAATGTGTTTAGTAGCATGACAAATCCTTAGGTTGCCTGACATGATTCTCTTCACTACTAATGATCATTAGTGACTTAATATTGTTAGAAAAAAAACCCAGTCTGACTCTTTACAGAAACACAAGCAGAGAAGAATGAATCATAATTTTTCTCTTTTTCCATTTCTCTCTGCTTCTTCTCTTAAGTGCTTTTAGTGTGAGTATTTTCATTGTGGCAGGATAAAGGAAACTGTTTGCACCCAAGAAATGTTTTTAAAAAATCTCTAAATGGAAAACCAAATTAAAACCATTTTCAGAGATACCTTGTAAATGGCTATGGCTAGTTCCCTGGAAATTTACCCAAATGTCATGTCTTAGCACTTGGGGCACTGACTAATCTGCATTAATATAGCAGCAGATGGAACAAGGAACGTATAGGATGTAATATGTCATGAACTGTCTGCAGGTATCATTTGAACGAGGAAGGGATAAGGCCTGAGTGGAGGTGTTGTCCCATCTGAGTGTGTCTAGCCAGACCACAAGCCCCAGAAAAATCTCACAGTTAGGAATATATTATTAGATGTTTGAAGATAAATTAAAAATTAAATGGAAGAGGATAAGAGTTGTGAAGTGAAACTGGGAGCTAGTGCCCTGGTTCTGGCCAGGACAGGGTTAATTTTTGCAGTAGCCAGGAGTGGGCATGGCTAGCATAACCTGATTGTTCTACACCACCTCTCATGGGGTAAGGAGTCACTTCCCAAGAGAAGGAGTTCCTTCTGCTCAAGTGAGTGTGACATTGTTCTATGCATTTGGGGCACACAGAGGCAAACTGGGAAGTGTCTGCCCAGAATTAGCAGTTCCCAAGTCTGTCATTCAAAGAGTATTCGCTATGCACAGATTTCATCCCTTTTGCCTCTACTCCCCCATCAGTTGCTAAATTCAAAATTTTACTGTGGCAAAATGGTATGCATCATACCCTGCACTGCAAGGTCAAGACAAATTGTGTGGTCTTTTGCTTGCAAATAAAAACTCCAGGGTACTTACACAACATACCACTAAAACTGCAAAATATTCTGGTGGGAGTGTAAACCAGACCAGACCCATAGCTCTTTCCTTCACTGACATGGCTGTGACAACCAATTTAGTCTCTCATCAAACGTCCTGTTGAAAGAAACACTGGGTGTCGGAGAACAGCAGGCTGTGCGACTGCAGGAGAACCTCAACCAAGTCCAGCTATGACTCACCACAGAGCAGCTCCAGATCTGGGATGAAAAAAACCCAGCAGCCATGAAAGGAGAGAATGGATGCCTCTCCCAGGAATATGACAGCACAGTGCTGTCAGCTTCATGACCTGCAATGTATAATGTATTTATTTTTAATTACTTGTAGCTGAAGCTGCTCCAAGGAGTATGGTACAAGGTTAACACAGAAAGTCTCATTTTTCAAAATAGCTTGTGTATTGTATTAAGGCCATCATGATAGTCTCAATCTTAACATTTCTATAATGTGTCAAGAATTAATGTTAAATACAGAAACAGCTCATGCTTCGAGAGTATCCATTTTTCTTTTTTCCTGAAGTTAATATTTTCCTTAGGCAGGGCACAGATAAATTTGAACATGCATGGAATTACGTTTTTTCATTTTAAAGTTTCGTGGATAATTACAGTAATGAGGCAATAATAAAAACAATGAAAAAATACTAACACATACAGTATTTATATTATAAATATAAAATATTTTGAAATTTTGGGCAACAAAAATCTTTCAGCCTCCTTTCTGTAGTGCCATATGTTTCAGTTTTACAAAGTAGAGTGGAAGGTACTTAAGTGTATCCTTTAATGTAGCCTGGCTGGATATATGATATGCTAACTACTATCAGATCAAGTATAAAGCTAACAAAGCAATTGTGAGACTGACATACAACTTCTGTCTTCACATTTCCTGACACAAGGCTACTTCACAGATAGTTCAGTTGAGGTCGCAAAGTTTTTGCTTCTTTAATGGTCCAAGTTGTTAAGTCAGGGAGGAAAACACCGGATGGCAAGGGCAAGCACCAATATCAGATATTCATAAATGCAAGGTGTTCACTTTGTATTTTAGTTCAGCCTGGCAGCCAAGCTAAACTATTATGAACTCAGAGATTTGATATTAGAGCAACTGAACATAAAAAAGAGCACTAGAAGCAATATTGCAATTAGAGCATTAGAGTCATTGAAGAATATTAAGGTTTTATTAATTTGGAGCCTTTACCAAATAATGTCAGTTCTCTGAGCATCAACCCTTTGACCATCTGCTCTTTTCCATGAGTAGTACTGAGTGCAGTAGGTCTGGTACAGAGAATGAAAGCTGTTGTCAGAAAGCTGCCATCTCTTTGTGCACATATTTACATCTTCTTTCTGTTTTGCTTACAGAAAAATGGTGTGATGTCAGAACAACAGACTATCAGTTGGGCCCAAGCCAACAGAATTAAACACATGGATTCTGGTAGCAAAAATTTTTTTAAATGCTGCCCCTTTGATCTGTAGCAGATAGAAAATTATAGACAATACTTTTAATGAATATGATTAGCTTAAGTAAATATCCGAAAACAAAGTCCTCCTGTAACACCAAGTTCCCACAGATCTTTTGAAAGAAATGCAGGTGCTCAGCAGGTGTCCAGTTAAGTGTGTTTATTCTTGACTAGAGCTAACATAGCTAAAACCTCATTCAGACTCTGAAAGGGATGGTGCTAACTCTGTGAAGAGTAATGTCTAATGTAAACTGCACATGGCTTGTTCAGGAGTCAGAATTTCCCAACATGCCTTATTCTGTGTTTCATCATTGGAAGGGAATAAAAAGACCAAACAAAATCTGATTTAGCATGTTATGACTTCCAAAAAGGGAAATTTCTGAAATTTCTGTTTCTGAACTGAAGGTGTTTGCCAAAGGCTCAAGACAGGCAAGAAAACCAGCAGCCTTTTTATATACAACAAAGATAAATATATTTAGCATCCTGAAAGACATCAAAACTGCAGCTGTGGGAAAACCAGATTTTTAAGACTGTCCCACCAATGACTGCTCTGTGCACACCAAGTATTGGTGATAGAGTTAAAAGTGCTCAGCTTCTGTGGTTTTATTAAATCAAGATTCAAGTGCTGTATTGATATATTAACCACATGCAATTAAGTGACAATCAGTGGACTATACATCCAGGATCAGTACCAGCAATACAACAGATGAATAATTTTATCAGATACTTAAAAAGTGTTAAGAAGCATGTACAAATTCCAAAACATCATTCTGTAGCTAATTCCCATAATTTTAATCACACAATCACAGTTATTTGCAAGCTACACCGAAAAATGCTCAAGTTGCAAGCACATGTTGAAATAGCAGCTCCTACATTCTCACCCCTTCTATAGGTGCCATGGGTTCTCCTTCTTCACATGCTCCTGTGCTGCTCCAGCTGTCTGCTGAGATACCTTCTAATAAGTCTCCTCAGGTCCCAATTTCTGACCACACTTTGTCAACCCATCAACAAGGATACACGTTCTTGCATCTGCTAGGGAGATACTCCAACAGTCCTTGTGTGGAAGTTGTAACACCAATTAAACTTCTGGAAGTGTCAGTCTTGATTGCCACTCTGTTCATACTCCAGTGTATCTTTCCACTGTCAGTCATTTTCAGACTCCTTTTTGATGTCAAGGAGACTCATTTCTTGTTCAGAAAGACTTTTGGCAATCTGGTTTATTATGATTAGTGGTTGATTTATGATAACTTTTTTTTCTTTTTAATTTCCTCTCAGTGTTATCAGTTTTGGAGAAAAGACCTTATCTGGCACTTTCAGATATTACATTCATGTATGCTGTGTACACTCACAGTGCTAACCTATCATCTGTTGTTCAAGCATTTTGTTAAGAGAAGACTTTTCAGACTACTCTACAGACAGGAAATAAAGAGACATTTTTGGACTGGACACTTTTTGAGTGTGTTTGGCTAACTTTTCCCAACCTGAAATCAAGGGCAGATTATTTGTTGTGTGGAAGAAGAGATCCCCCACTAAAATGTGTCCCAGATTATAGGGTTCAAATGGGATGATTTGTATGATTCCAAGATCAAGTCCTGCTTTGATCAGGCAGTGTAGAAACTGTATCTTGGGGCGCTGACTCTCAGTATCATCCATTCTGGGCCTTCCCTGTCTTCCACTTTCTTCTTGTAAAAAAGATTTTTTTCCTTGCAAATGCAAATAAAGCCTTCTTGAATTTCAAACCTGAATGCATTTAGAGAATCAGAAGTCTTGGGTTTGGGTGGGTCCAACAAAGTGGCCACCATTGCTCTTAGTGTCCTGCTCTCAGTAAATCAACACTTCTGATCTTTATGCTTACCTGTGACAGTACAATGTGGAACAACTTTTGAATTTTCAGCCCCATTTTACAATCATGAAGCAGCATCCTCTCCACAGATGTACTATTTTTTTAGACTAAAGCTTTTCAGACTAATTATTACAACAGTTTTACAGCTCTTCAGTAACAAACGTCTTCAATTTCTTTCTTAATGTTTCATGTCTTCATATCAGTTTCTTTTAAAATAATTTATAAATTATTAAATGCTGTCTTTTTCTCCCCTCTGTTTTTCTTTTTTTTTTCCAGCATGCCATAACTTCAAAATGAAAGTACATCTGTTTTCCAGTCATGATACTCAGAAAGTTGAGCTTTACACTTTAAAGGCTAAACCCTCTTTCAGATTACCTGTCTCAAATATAAACATTTTCCTTTAGTTTTCTAACTGGTCATCACCACAGTAAAAATCCATTCATATTTCATTTCTCTCAGAAAAGCTCCTGTTCCAAAGTCTCTGAGCGCATAGAAAAGATTTCAGTATTTTATCAGGTGATGTGAGCTAAAATATCCTTTCCTCATATAACAGATTTATAGACTATAAAAGCCAGAAGTCCCCATTAAGGTGATCTAGTTTTGAATTCCTCAGTGAAAGAGACTGTAGTACTTCATCCAGTACTCCTTTCATGAAGCTTAACAATTTGATCAGATTATAGCTCCAAAAAATTATATTTAGGACCTGTTCTTTTTGGTCATCCTGGGGTTTTTTTTTAACTTTTCCCTATTGAACAGCTGTAGATTTTAGCCGTCCCATGAGTAAGGAGGTTTTAGGATGTTATTTAGAGTACCTTGAATATTCCAGGGAATTTCACAACCCTAGTTTAGAGGGTTTGAATGTTCTCTCCAGAACAGAGAGTATCTGTTCCAGGAACAGGCACTTGAATAAAAAATTGCATTTACTGACTGTTTTGCTAGATTTAGCATTTTGTCTTCTGGAACTTCAAATTGACATCTGAAAATCAACATTAACAGCATTTTTTCTTCTAATCAACGGAGTTTGATGCAACCCCATTAGAAATTATGCAGCAGGGAAATACCACCCACCCTTGCAACCTGGTACTGTGTGCAGAAAATTGATATCCTGTTTAAAGAAATGTTGGCAACATTTATAAAAAAATGGGTCAATGTACTTCCAAGATGTAGGACTTGTTTTGAAATTTGAAGTCCACATTCATCCCTATTAAACATTTGCACAAAATATAATTTTATGTGAGTTTTCTGGTTTTTTTAATTTACAGTCATCTCAACCCTTTGAGTTGTGATGGTTTTTACTATAAATATTGCCATTTGACAGAGGAGGACAGAATTTCTCTATCACATATACTGTTATTTATAGCTCTGGTTTGGTTAGCAGAATTTTTGGGTATGAATCAACCACACATTGCCCTTCAACTATTCAACTCTGCTCTAAATATAATTGATACAGGTATTGTATTTTTAATAAAATTATAAGTCTGTATCTTTTCTGTAACGAGATATTTCATTGATTGATTGTTATAATTTTATTTTGTATACAGAAGAGATGAAATTAAGATGAAATTTTTTTTTATTATTCCATTGGTATGTTGTTAATTTTGGGCACAAATATTGCTCTACAAAAGACAAGAGTCTCTTAAGGCATTCTGAGATTATATGACACATGCAAGATGCTGATATGTAGAGGTCGTTCCTTCTGATAAACAGATATTAAGAACTACTGGATAAACTGCTAGAACCTTCTCCAACAAAGCTCCAAGCAGAGAGCATAGAGAAAAAGGAAGGTGTTACATTCCCAAAGTCATGGATGGAAATCATCCAGCATACAGATTTTATTCACCAGCAAGTTAGTTATTTCATGGAGGTATGTATAGCCAGATATGCTTCCCTTAGGACATAAGTCTGGTAATGTAATTGGAACTTGTTAATGACTTTCCATAGCTGGGCTTTCTGATTCCTCTTGAAGTCATTAATGGATCTAATCTTTGGCTTCCATTCCAGACACCATCAAAACAACATGGAAATTCTCCTTATGTAAATATTTCACGTGACTTGGAAGTTATCTAAGAGTTTTACATTTTGCTTTTTCTACTTCCTTCTCTTTTTGAAATTAGGGATCATACTTATCCTTTTCCAGTTTTCCAGTAGTTATCCCATATTTTCTAAATTCTCAGATGTGCCGAGATATTATCAGCTAAAATTGTTAAATATAGTGGGAGTAATTGTTCTGAAATCATATTTAAGAATACTAAAACCTGACCCTTTCATATTCTCCTTTTCCAAGTGTCCACCCATTGTACACACTTGAAAGGTGGGATAAACTGTTCTACATCAAGCCACAAGCTGTGCTCCTTTTCTTCTCTCGTATACTGGATATGCAGCCTTTATTTAAGCCCAGATGTTCTGACTAAAATTGCTTACAACCACATGTACATTTCTGTCAGTGTTTAAAGAAGTTGCACCCTGAGGTGTGTTTCCAAAAACAGAGTAAAATTCTGTTTGAATGTGTTACTCAGGAAATCATATAGCAGATGGCCAAAAAAAGGTAGTGAAAAACAGGTAGTGGCTGATGAATGACAATCATTTCCATGCACATTCTGTGTGATTATAGCTCTGTTTTGGGCTTCAGTTTTCTTTTTGTCACATCTCAGAAGTACCATAAAATGTATTGAAAAGTAAATAATTTTTTTAGTAACACAAAGGGAGATGAATTATTTTAATATCTTACATATTTTCCTTTTGGAAATTAGTGTTATTTGGCAGGTGTAACTTCTCTTAGCTCAAAGCTCATCATATTAATGAAGCTGAGACGTGGATAAGCTGTTCTAATACTGCCTCTTTTTGCCCTGCTGCTAGGTTTAAAATGCTGTTTCTTCAGCTAATCTCTATGAATGGTATTGCCATCCATGTGGGGTAATTGGAAAGCATCTGGCTGGAGAAATTCCCAGGAAGCCAAGTAGATGATGAACACTGCAGTAAGGCAGTGCATAACTGGATTAAAAAAAAAATCTCTAATAATAACTCTATATTTGCAATATAACAGTAACAAGAACTTCCCTGTCCTGCATCTCATGATAGATGTGGTTTTGCAAAACAAGTAATGGAAGGAGATAGTGGCTGGAGTAAAAATAATGACACAAAAGCCCAGGAGATGGCTTTAAACTGAAAGAGAGTAGGATTAGGGATTAATTCTTTACTGTGAGGGTGGTGAGGCACTAAAACTTGCTGTTCAGAGATATCATGGTTGCCCCATCCCTGGACTTGTTCAAGGCTGGTCTGGATGGGGTTTTGAACAACCTGTCTAGTGGAGGGTGTCCCCACCCATAGCAGAAGCACTGGAACTAAATAAACTTTAAGGTCCCTTCCAACCCAAAACATTATTAGTTTTATGAAGATAAGAGGATAAACACTTATAATTCCACAAGATGACTTCACCTGGGTTTTTCCTGGTAGTGGCAATTTTTCAGAGATATGGATCACAACGTACAGCAGCTGAGCAGGAACATGTACAGCAAGTATACAATTAGGCTTCTCAGAGCAGCTACTAACCCCTCACATGTTCACCTCATTGGCTGGCCAACATTTTTTTTTTTGCCTGGAGTCACAGTTTGGAGTTTGGGCTGAGCCCTTTCCCCTTGTCTTGCTCAGGAAATCCTAGGTATGGTCAGACACTGGAGTGACAGGAGTTTGTATGGACTGATGCACATTCCTCTTCCCAGAGAGGCAGCAATTCCAGACGATCAGCACAAGACCATGTTGAATACCAGGCACAACTTCTTGGTAATCAGAAGCAGGTGGACCAGGATGTGATCACCCTAAGAGCTGAATGAGCAAGGAGAGCTCCTGGCTGCATTCCAGGGCTGAAATCGGTGGCAGGATGATCCCATGTAGTAGAGACCACACAAATTAAAAGAAAGAAAATCAAAACTGTGGGGTAACTGTGAAAGGTTTTTGCAGAGGTTTTAATCCATAATGCTGCTGGTGGTGATTAGAACCAGGAGTTCAGTAACAAGTGGACTTTATTAGCACATGAACACAGTAGTGATTGACAGCAGGAAAAATCTGTGGATGTGACCCATTTGAATGTGAAAGCTTATACCCCATTATGCAACTCAGGCAGCTGGAACAACCACAAAACCATGGCTGACATGCAAAACACTAAATTTATTTAATTACCTCATTAACCGGAGGATCCCAAAGCAGCACCTGGGCAGGGACACAGGAGTGGGAACACAGGAACCATCAGATTCAGTCCACCCTGAGGGGTGGCAGGGCTGTTCTTTGCACCCACTTATTGATGATCTCCGAGCTCTGGTCTTCTCTCTCCCAAAGCAGGGAGCTCAGGCAAGCCCCTGAGAATGCCTCCAAGTCCCTCAAAACACCTACGTTATCCCTAAACAGAAATTCTATTTCTCAAAACAGACAGAGGATAGACAGCAGCGGGCATTATACGTGGGATTTCCCACACTGGTATTTTCCAGATATCCATCTACAAGGTCACTTGAGCTAATCTACCATCCACCTTGCCATTTTTCTGCTTTTTTACCCTTTCCTCCCAACACCCACATTGTATTTTAACAAGGCGCTTTGCAAGGACTATAGTTGTTCAGAAGACCAAAGCTTCTCTCTTGCAGCCAGCAGTAGCCACTCAGCTGCTGCAAACCATCCAAATTCCACTAACTTTAAAGAAAATTGCATTAATTTGCACTGAATAGTTGTTCCAGATGTTACAAAGCAGCCTCTACTGCTTCTTATTTTTCTCCAAATGACTATACTTTAAAGTGTCTCTGTAACCAGTAGGTGACAGCATAGTGTCACCAGAAAAATGGAAATTATTAAAACTAACACTGTGAAAACACAGGAGCTATTGGGATAGTGTTTTGAGGAGGGTTTTTTGGTGTGTCTTTTTTTTTTTGTTATGTTTTATTTTCGTTTGAAGTTCAATTATGTAGTCAGACCTCACTACCATTGCTTTTTCATGTTTTTTTCTCTTTGTTAAACAATTATTTTTGCTTAACTTATCAATAATTTAATTTGTTTATTTTTTAATTCTTAGGAATAGTTAACCCATGGGTTTTTGTTGGCAAAATATGTCAGGCAGTATTTTCCTGCCAAGAAAGAAAGAGCTAATGGTATTTTTCCATAAAGAGAAACCACATGATCCTGGAATATATGTCAGTAAACTTGTGTTATTTATTACAAAGGATTCTATATTGTATAAAATTCTTGCTTTATGTGTTAGGACATAACCTCAAATACTCTCCCTAATAAGAATAAAAAGCCAGCTTTTGGAGAGTTTCTTGGCAGCTTATTTGATTCCAAAAGCAGATGTTTTGGTTTTGATGCCTTTGTTTTGTTTGGGGCACTTCTGAGACAGAAAAAAAGGCTATTTAATAAAGTCCATTGAGAAAGATTTGCACAACATAAGATGAAAAAAAAAAAAAAAAAAAAAAAAGAAATTTCATTCCCTGATGCAAATTCCTCAAAAGCTTCATTTTGTTGGATTTTTTTGTTTTTTTTTTTTCTTTATGCTATCTGGTGTAATAATCCCCCTGAATACCTATTTTACATCTGCTATGGTATGTGATTTACTCTGACAAGTGAGTTTTTTCAGTCTTGGTAAAGACAATACCTAGGGACTTGGAAATTCTGAGGCTGCCTGACTATGTTATGAACCAAGCAAACTTAAGCAGTAGCATGGTTAATTAAATTGCCTTTAAAAGCATTTCACACTTGAATTATGTATGCAATGGCACAGCAATACAGTGCTAATAGAATTTCTCCATCTAAGGACTAAATTGTATGGCTTTAGGTTTGCTTGTTGCTGGTGGGTGTTTTTTTGGGGGATTTTTGATATTTTGGTGATTTTTTGGATGGCTTTGCTATGGTGTGTATGAGGGAGAAAGGGAGTAATTAGGCACTTTCTATAAACGTATTTTCACTAAATTTTTGTCTGGGGCATCCTCTGCTTGGTGCCAAGTAGCTCAGATGATTGCAATGAAGAATTGTCTAGCCAAAGACCATCACTCTGCTCCTTTGAGTAGCTGAGGAACAAACCTTTATTTCCTGACAAAATGCTTTTGTGTGTATGTTGCATTACACCACCTGCTAGCTTCACTGTATATATAGCCAAACTAGAGTTCCTCTGTAGAATAAATTGTGATGGAAGGGAATCTCTATGAGAAAACAAAACAAAAGAAAAAACCACAGCCCCTCACCCCTCTCTGCTCTGGTGGGATTATTTTAGAGAAAATACCTCAACGCAAAAGTAATGTGTGTTTTAATGTGTAAGTGAAAACCGGACTGTTCTGCTGTATTGAGGATGAAGACCTTGAAAGTCACCCTCCTTACCTTTGGCAGGTTTCTCTGCATACTAAATTACTGCAGTCTGGAAAGTCTAGAATGGATATAATGCTTCTATTGCATCTGTGTGCATCAAAACCTGTTTTAAATTGAAAAGAGTGTTCCAGATCAGCAGAGCAATCTTTTTCTGGAATCTCCTCTTTCATACTGGGCTATGTTTTCTGTGTAGATCAGAAAGGAATGAGTGAGTGACCCCCGTGCAACTGGATGCATGCAGTCTCAGAGGCAAGAGATGGTGATATTTGCTTCCTTCTAATCTTCAGGAACTTTCTCCATTTGTCATGACCTTTCAGAGATAGTCAAAAGCAGATTTGCAATGGTAGTGGCTGGCGCCATCAGCACTGGTGTATGCATCCTACCAGGTTCCACATGCTTATGCAAGTCCTATTGATCTAAATCTTCCTTAACCTGATCCTTCTCCAAAAAAAAAAAAGTCTTACTTACTCCAAACTTTCCCTCCAGAAGACTGGTTCTGCCACTACAGACAAGGGCAAAGAACGCATGGTCTTGTAGAACACCTCATCAACTCCTTGATCATCAGTGTTAGGAAGTTTTCATCAATGTACATGAGAAACCTTTTAGATTTTTTTTGTTGTTGTTGTTGTTGTTTTTTACCTTGTGTTGTCCCTTTCAGGAGATACTGGGCTGGTTAGACTTTCTAGCTGAGTTTGAACTGTAGCCTGCTTTCTCATTGACATGCATACCTGAGAATTAAGGCAGCCATGCCCTCTTCAAGAACATGTGATTTATAGTCAGAAAGAATTCTCTCAATATTGCTTCCTGAAGGAGTTAGCAAAGCAACTATTTTTCACAGCCTTTTTCCAAACTTCACTCAATGAATGTATTAAAAAAGTAAAAGGCACCTTTTTCATATATGAAGAAGGTAGACATTTCCCCATCTACTGAAGATACAAATTTAAAAAAAAAGCAAAACATAATAGAACCTCTTGTGTCTGCACCAATACATTTCAGTAAGCAGTTTCAAACTTGTTAACTTCTTAACGTAGATGTGGCAACAAAAATGAAATATTTGACACATTATGAAATTAATGATTACAAAAATTAATGGTGATCAAAAGTTCCGTATTTAATCCTACAGGCAAGGCAAGTCTGGGTGAATTCACGGCAATGAAAATACTTGCTCATGAAATTGTACACATGTAAAAAAACTTTTGTGAGACATATCTGAATCTAAAGCTCTGTGGGAGGAGAGGCCTGAGAACATACCTGAAGTTGAAAGAATACCTAATTTCATTCCATGTGAATAATTTTGTGGAGATATATAAATATTTAACTAAGTGGAAGTAAATTTTGTGGAAACCTGCAAATAAGGTTGCATAAAAGAACCTGACTATATTAGCACTGTAGATATTATTCCCTGTTAAAAAAAAAAAAAACCAAAAAAAAAACAAACCACAAATAAACAAACAAAAATCCCATGCAATTTTTAATCCATGTCTGCCTTTTTATCTCACTTTCCTTCTTTCCCCAGCAATTTCTGAGCATATATAGCAAATCAACATTAATGCAGTTGTGTATTGGAGTGAGACCCACATGAGAACAGAAACCAAAATATGTGCTGGACTCCAGGATAAATTTGGAGATATTGAAGTTGATAGTTCTTGAGAAAATTTTGGAAGTTTGAAATATCTTAGAGGAAATATAGGAATATAGGAGACAAGTTCTGGGGAAAACAAGTTCATTAATTTTAGCAGTCGTTGGACCATCTTGCTAACAGAAGCAATGTGAATATTGATTTTCCTTGCAAGTCGGGTCATTTCGGTGTCTTGTTAACAGAACAAAGGCAAGTTCCTGTTGCCAAACTAGACCACAGCATGAAGATATCAGATCTCATTAGAGTTGTAGGCAAGACTACCAGAATATTCACAGCATGTATACTGCTTCTTTTAAAAGCCTGCAAAGCTTTCTCTCAGAAGTGTGTGTTAGTGAAAAGAAAAAGGAAAAAAAAAAAAAAGGCAAAAAACTTCTTACTATGCACTTAGTTTATGTGCTACTGTACTGCTGCATCTGTTTGCAAGTTTGGACACAACAAAGCTGAGACCATACATTAGAGACACCAAGATATGAAATAAACACATGCCCAGCCTCACAGACTAACACAGACACAGAGCAGTGCCTTTATTTTCCCCTAGATTAACACAAATGACACCTGAACAGACAAGGACAAAACAGGCAGCTAACCCTTTTTCTGCTCTGTGGCTGACCAGGATTTCTGATACCAGCACATGCTCAGTCTCCTGATCCACAGACATGAGCATGCACAAGTCCCCTGAATGTAGACCACATCATAAGTCCTTTCTGAATCTATGCCCAAATTCTCTGTCCCTTTTCTAGCCCTCAGCTCTGGTCTTGTGAGTTTCCTAAGACTGCTCTCCAGCTATCCCACTTGACTTCACTGGCAAGTCATCCCACATACCACACAGGGAACAAAGGAAAAGGTCACATGGAAAATTCAGGTCGTAGTCAGAGATGGGGCTTGGCCTGATCTGCAACTTGTTTACATAGACCTTACACCTTTCAATCCCCTTTTCCTTCATTTTTACTGGCCTGATCCTTCTCAACTCTCTTTGATCCAATCCTTCATCTGCATTTGGCTCTTCCCCTAAATATTTCAGATGTTTTGCACATTCACTAAGTCCCAAAACATCCTCTAACAAATTTTACACTATGCTACCAGCCTTCTCAAATAATAGTTTGGGTTTATATCCTAATAAATCTTGCTTTTCTCCCTAGAAGACCCATGGCAGACAAGCTACACTTAAGTGCTTCCTTTACTGACCAATCTGTGACCTGAGAGCTCATGTCCTTTATACCATCTCTAATCCCTCAATGTCATTATAGTTCATATAGTTTAGTGTTTAATTTTTTTAATTATTTTTGTCTCTTGACTTTGGTCTTGTTTTAAGTTGTATTGCTGTCAGCCTTATAGACTGGATGTTCTTGCATTCAGTGTATTCATTTATCTTTCCATTCCACACACCCTTACACCTCAAGAGTGACTACGATCTTCACCCCTGTTCTGTGTGCTCCTTTCCTTTATTTTCCATCTTTAAATGTCTGTGTGTCTTGTTTCTTTGTAGAAAAAATTCTTCATGGATCTCTTCTGCCTTTAGAGAATATTAGAATCGTGATTTGCAATTCCAGTTATTTTAAATACACTGTCTTGCTTGCAAAGTATTAAGAGGTATTGAACCCAGACACCAGAGGGAAAATTACACAATCAGAATTATCATAGAGTAATTCAGTAATTCATAGAGTAATGTAAGGAACCTCTGGAAAACACTCTGTTAAAACTCCTTTTCGAAGCAGTGATGTTTTTAGAGTTAAATCATGTTTCTCAGGAATTCTTCTAGTCAAATACTGAAAACAAGCAATGATGTAGCTTCCATAACCTCCATGGGAACTGTGCCATAGTTCATCCAGTCTCCTTATAAAACCAAATCAAATTTCAATAGAGAAATTTTGATTCTGTTGCTTTTGGTTTTTTCCCCTTGTTTTAGAAATATTTACAGAAGGAGAAAACATGGACTTTTCACAAAAAAAAATCAACTTCAGTATTTGAGATAAAGTTTTGTATCATGTCTTATAAAGAGAAGGAAACTTTGCAACACAATTCCAGCAAGAGTTTTTAATCTGTTGTCATTTAAAGCAAAGTCTTTAATCTCTAATCTACACACAGACCCATAGAGTCAACATTTTATTTTTCAATACTTTTCCGTGAGGGAAGACAAGTCTTTGGTTCATCTTCTGAAAAAAATTATGATATTTACTTGGGATTTAGGACTCAGTTTTGTGCTCTTAAAATTGCTGTGTGACCTTGCATATTTCTATAAATTAATCTGTAAATCTATTTATAATTCAAATGAAAGTCTGGTGTGCTTCTCAGAAAGGCTTTTCCAAACCTTTTGAAATTGCGTCTTTGCCTATCTATGGAATTCAGATATGTTATTACTCCTCTCTCTCTCTCTCTATATATATACATACATATATAAAAAAGTATATATATATATATCAGAGATTTCTATATTTTCCTTTGAAACTTTTTTTGTACTCATCTGGGACAAATAAGTCCTTCTAAGGGTCAATCCCTCTGAACAATTTTAGAATGTCACATAAAGTACTCCATAAAATCCATAAGAAGTCTAGCTTGAGCAGAGTAGTTACAGAGATCTACATTTCCTCTGCTAAATTTCTATGACTTTTTTGGTTCTATCTTCCCAAGCAACTTAGTTGTCTTCAGTGAATATTATATAACTACATATTTCAAAACCAATACCCCTATTCTTTTTATCTCCCTGGGATTTTGAGAGTCTAGACAGTTATAGAGGGTAGGATAATAAGTGTATGAAATCTGTTTTAACTGCATCTTCAGTCCATTTGGTTTTCCTGTATCTTTACAGAAATGTTGATAAAATCTCTCATATTTTCAGGGTTATATGCAATGCACAAAATTGCTAATCAAAAGTTGCATTTCTATATGTAGTAGGCAAAGTAAAGTTACATCTGGTAGATATTCTTGCCCTTAAATGGAATATTCTTCTGTCAATGTAGCAATCTACAAAAAACAAAAAAACCCAACAAATTTTAGGATAAAATAAAAGATATGTAGGGTTGTTTTTGTTATAATTTTGTTAAGCATCATGCCTCACTGAGTGAACAACTGAATGGCCTTACACACTGAGAATTTTCCAAGGTTCTGCTTAGTGAACTAGAAATAACCTTGGCCAAATCACTCAGCCTTTTTTGTGTGGCTTCTCACATCTTTAGCAGTCATGACTGTACTCTCCTCTTTTGCAAAGTGACTAGTGATTGCCAATTAAAATCTACTGTCCAAGATATGCAATCTATTACTACCCATTTCAGGACAGGCTTTACTTAATATTTAAATTTGATTATCTTGCCTCTTGCTAATAGTCACTGGAACTATTCTTCCTTAGTAACATTTCTGCTGAAGTACTACACTAAACTGAGACTTAAATTCTACTTAATGGGAAAAGCTGACATTTAATAACACATAGGGGTGTACTTTCTTATTGATTCTGCAGATATTAATAATAAAGATGCTGTAATTAGAATGAAGGATGTATACTCTTGTGCTTTAGAAAATTATTTCAATTTAATTCTTGCATACCATCAGATGGTGTCTAAATATCCATCAAATTGTGGCTTACATAAAGACCACAGAGAAATTCAGTATTAGATCAGTCATTCTTGGCTTTTGTTTTTGTGCCTAATTCCGGATCTTTTTCACTGTATTCAGATTTTTTTGTATATTTTCATTGCAAAAACCACGAAAAACATAACTTTTTTTTTCCTTTTTTTTTTTTTTTTTTTGTGAAACCTTCATAATAATTGGCAAGTATCCTTAAGAAAGCAGTAATAACATATTTTAATATTTTGGTTTTGCACTGATTTTTCTTAACTCTTGTTTAAAAGCTCAAATTATTTTTTTCATGCTGCCTGTCATAAGCAGTAATACTCCCAAAATTACAGCTTCTCACAGCAATAATTAGAAGGTATGTGACTCTCCATTAATTAATTTTAGGCTCTCAGGAGAGAGCGGTAATGCCATATCTCATCAGAAAGGCACTTTATGCCATGTTTGTAATAAAGTTTCAGATAAACATGTGATAACTTGGTAACTTGAGCATTTTTTCACCTTTCCTTGGCAGACAAGCTCACTTGCATGCTGACAGGTAGCATGGCTAGGAAACATCTTCCCCTTGTTAAACTTTATGTTACAACTGTGCTTAGTGAAAAACTATTTTTTTTCCACATTATGGTCCTCCTAGAATATGCAAATGAATTCTCTCATTCCCAAGGCAAATATAAAACAGAGACACAAGCAAAGCATTTCCATCATCATTATGTCCCTATCCTGAACAGATGTGGATTAGTGACGCCTTATTGCCAAGATCACAATCTGTAGTAGAATAAATTGATGTTGCTCTGAAACTCATCATGTCTTTTAATTTGTTATTTCCCTCAGTTCTTCCAGAAACTGAGGAAGAAAAAAAGCAAGATACTGAAGTCTCCAGCTGATAGTGAATACTTTGCGCTGCTGTTCCAAAGTCTTTAAACTTCCTAACATCCAACAGTTGTGACTTGGGTAGCAAACTTTTTAATACAAAATTACATAATATAAAGTTTATAATGAAACCCAAGATTATAGAGGTTTTTTAATTAAAAACTTTCAAAACACTTTTACCAGGAGACAATAAGTCCCATCATCATCAGAAAAGCAAAGTGAATTTTGGAACCTTTTAATCCTGTAGGATAAATAAAACCAGTTTAGGTAAACATCTCTTGGAGGATTTCTAAAAATGATTAGTTTTCTCAAAATGGAAAGATGAACAAGATGATCTCTTGAGATAATTTTTGTACTTTCTTGGCTATATTCTCATTTTATTGAGAACAGTCGATAGTTTGGAGGTAAAATTGTTGGTTTAAGGTCATCAACAGGCAAAGAGCAGAGCTGATAGTACCACATGAATCTATTGCTACTCCATCTTCTTTTCTTCATGGATACCTATTCAAACAGACTGATTTTGAATATAGATTTAAAGACAGAAGAAGAATTAATTCTGTAGAATGTAAATAAATTATATTAAAGGAATTTTAAATCCACCTCCCTCAGTTTCTTTTGCTCTCTCAGTTCTTAGGACAAAATGACTGTGAAATCTTGCCAAAAATGGACCAATTTAAGAAGAACAAGAGCAATAGCATTATTAAGTAATTAATATTTTAATTACTTAATTTATTACTTTATTTATATTTAATATAAATATACTTAATAACACTAAGTAATAGGTTATGTGTGAGATTCACCATGTTCTTTTACTCTGCTTTCCTGATTTGTCTGCCTAACAAGTACTCGAATATCAGTAAACAAAATCTTTGCCTTAGATGTGAGAAATTCCCAGAAGAAGGTCTCTGCTAGCTGTAGATGGTTTTCTATTGACACGTGGGGTGTCCTTCTACCTTCATTAGCCCTCCCAGTCAATTTCTTTTTTGCATAATGAAAGTTTGTGCTAGCTTTTGATCCTGATATTAGTTTTTAATGAGTGGTTCTTAGACCTATGGTAAAATTAGGGCAGTCACCAGAGCTTAACAAAGCTGCACTAATGTGCCTTGAGTTTTAGTTTGCTAAGTATTGTGTAGCATTACAAATAATATAGTTAATACAATCTGTAAGCCCCATTGCAGCACACCATTGCATATTGAAAGTTTATATATATATATAAATTGGCATAATCTCAATACAGAAGCTTGAGCAGTGAATCTGGAAGGAAAATGGGAAAATTTTTGAGATCTTGCTTTTCAAATATACAGTTTAAGGTAAAATATGAGGACAGTGGTGTTTTTTTCTACTCCAGAGATACTAACATGAGAGTACCAACACTAACTACTTTAATCCATATACTGAGGATGACGTTAGGTCTGTTTCCTGCCTTAAAATATGAAAAATGCAATCTTGCAAATTAAAAGAAAGACTAGGAAATTTAACCATTAGATTTTGCTATAAAGACAACAAAAAAATTGTCTAATAAATCTAGATACTAATTTAGATACTATAGAGCTGTTCTGTTTGTACTTTTTCCAGAATATACGTTGAAATAATTCTTCTAATTTGTCTCCTGCTATTCTTGATCTTCTTCAAAAATGGCAAACCATGAGTTACATGTTCTACTTGATTGATGGTATTTTATGTTCTTGCAAGATGTAAAGATCTTCAGTGTTCTTTTAGAATTTGAATGAACTAAACTGAATTAACTTGTAAATGGAAGCAGAATTTCTTGAAATCTAGGTAACTAAAAAACCCGCAGATGTTTAATTTAAAATTACAGAACACTCATTTCACAGACTGTGTCACAAAAATAGTCCCAGGATACATGGCTTTTCAGGGACATCTGTGAGTAATGCAAATGAGGATGCCAACTGACAGCCCTGAAAATTATTCACAGAGCAGCAGGGTGGTAGCAGGAGTTTCTGCAAAGATGTTTGCAGCAAGTCTGCTGCACAGCTCTGTTGAACATCTACCTCCAAATCTAGCCAGTGCTCTTTTTTTTTTTAAATCAATGGGATGAAAATCTGGATAGAAATCTTGACTCTGAGCACCCTGCTCAGAGACTGCAAAACTTCATATATTCCTGCTTGCCTGCAGTTCAAATAGGGAGACATTTCAAACACAGAGGTTGCAATTCCGATAGTCTCTTGTATTTCTGGGTGATAAGACCTGCCTGTAGTTGACATGTCTAGTAATACAGTCTGAGGAGACACCTGTCAAAATGCATTTATTAGAAAATGTAGTTGGACGACTGCTTCCTTTGTATTCAAAAAGTCAAAACTATAAAGACTTTCTTTTGAATTGCTACAAAATCTCAATTCAGAAATTTTTAAAAATGTAATTATTCTTGATAGTTATTCTTAACTATTAAAGGAAAAATAATAAGCATCTTTCAATGTTCTCTTATAATTTATCTTATTGTGCACTGTTACATATCAGAACTTTGTGCTTGTTCCATGTCACACATTTGAAGCAGCAGGCAAAAATCTTAAATGTTCAATGACAAGGTCTTTTGAAGTCATGACATTTAAACCCACAAGCTGTCACTTCTTAGGCATCCTACACACATATCTTCATCTGAAGTTTGATTTTTGTCAGTGTCAGAGGCTTATTTCCTTTCTAGAAGGAGCTCAGTTTGGGTGCAAACTCTTTTCTTTTGCATTGATAGGTAATAATGTTCCATAAATGAATGAAAATCACTGTGATTTTTTGATATCCCAAACTCACACCTTTATAGTTTTTGTGTCCTAAAAGCCTTCAAACATTTATATGACAGAGTATGAGGTCATGTCCTACAACTGAGAAGACAAGACATATATGATTGTCTAAGTCTTGTTAGTGGGCTCTCAGTGCAGTGTTCACAAAGCAAGACTGTCGCAGAGTGAAGAGTCCAGAATGAAGTGAATACAATGGTTATTTGGTGCTCAGGAAGAAAGACTTTGAAAAACAGAAGGCAGCATGGGGGAGATGTGCTCTTGTGGTGTGTTTGGTGCTGGCCTCAGGTGCTCAGCTCAGGACCTGCATCCTCCTGGACCTATCATACCAACTGGAGTTGTTCAAATACAAGCTCAGGCCTGGGAGGTGGGGAACACTTCTGAACTTCACAGAGCACACCAAGACCTTTTGTATCCCTACTTTTCTTTGCATCCCAATAAAGTTTTCTGCTTTAGCAGAATAAAATTTTATTAAGATTCCTTTTGTAATAAGTCAGCCCTATTACAAAACAAAGTATTCTGTGATATTTTATTACCCACATTGATATAAACCAGTGCTGCTTGGCAAGAATATAATGCACCTGGATACACTGAGATGTTCTACTAACACTAAGTTTGTTGAGATCTTTAAACGTCCTCCAACTGTTTTTGGTCACTTGGTATATTTCTATCTGTAATTTCAGCATTTAATTCCATAACTACATTTCAAAATGAAGGAAAGGAAGGGGAAAAGCTGGATATTGGTATTCCTGAAACTAATCTGTGCAATTCTGCTACCCTTATTTTCAGATATGGAAATTCAATGGGTGATGCAGTATATCACTTCTATGTTTTGTTTTTATTTTATTTCTAATGTTCATTATCTTTCTTTCTAACTTTCAGTTTCTTGCAGAGACAATGCTGCAATTACTGTATTTTATTAGATAGAAGTCAACAGTCTAATTTCACACTAAGAGCAAGAAGTTAATGGGAATTACCAATATCCATTCTTTCCCATTTACACAAGAACATTACCAAAGAAAACCTAAACTGAAAAATATGATAGATGAAATAAGGGAGTGATGGAGAACACGAAATTTCTTCAGAAATTATTGCATCAAAGAATTTTAAGAATCTATTTTTTCTTGACCAAACAAATCTGCAGAGATTTTTGTTAAATAAGCTGAGCAAAAAATATTTATCTCTTTCTGGTGCTGTTGCTGGAGATATGGCCAGCTGAGGCATGTACTGAATGCTTTTATATTAACAAGTTGTCAGTGCACATAAATGTTTCTCCTTTGTTGTCCTGCAACTTTGAATCACCATCTTTTCCCACTTCAGTTTATAAACCACCAATATTTTAACCCTCAGCAAGTGCTAAAAAAGCACTTTTCTTTTCCTTATTCTCTGTGATGAGCATAAGTGTGGTGGGTGACTATAGGATAGGGATTATTATATTGATGTGACCTTTTAGACCTTTTGTGTAAGTCATTTACAGAATATGTTATTTTGGAGATGCTGTTAAAATCTGTCCTCTTATAGTGCCAGAGGGGTGAGCTCTGTTTTCAGCATGATACATTTTTATGAAGATGTAGTATAGTCTGGATAGCATTTCCAACTACACAGGTATCTACGCCCCAATGATGAAAGATTTATTCACCTTTTAAGATGAAATATGGTCTGATTCTATGCACATCAGTATATTAAGCAGTGCTGAGAGCAGTGCCTGGCATGGGAATGTGGCTTGACAGACTGCAGAATTTCTCAGGCGGCTTCTTGCAGGCTTTTTGCTTTTGCCAGCTCTACCTTAGACAGCTCCTGAGTTCAGTTTGGAAGCAGGATTCTTCCAGCGGCTTCTGCCAGGAGGCCCTCTCCAATCAGACTCTGCAAGCTGAGAATTCACCAGTGCTGTAAAACCTCGGCTCTTCTATGTCAGCTTGCCTCAGTGATAGAGAGGCATGTTCCCAGGTATGTGTGCATGTCTGAAGAAGTAAGCGTAAAAAATGCCTGAAAGTTTCTTTGTAGGTAGAATCAAACAGTCTTCAGCAGCCTTGACATGCCAGGCCACCCTGTTCTTGTGATCTCTTTGGCTAAAATAGGAAACATCTGTGGCTAATATTTGGCAGAAACTTAAACATATGTGTTGCAGCTAGATTTCTCAGTGATGCACTGTCGTAGGTGAGATGGTCATGGTTGAGATGGAGACAATACAAAAGAACACACTCTATTTTCAGAAGACTTCAAAACCATTTTTTTTTCCTAGCATGCATGCTTTTTATACATTCAAAAAACTCCTAAGTTTGCACTTTACTCATTGGTCAGAAGAGACAAAGTGTTTGTTGCAATAGAGAGTTGCAGGTTTCTCTTATTTATCCTTCTCTCTTTCTTGGTTTCTATGTCAATGACCTCGGCAGGAAATTGTTTCAGGAGTAAACATGGATCCTCTTATGAAACTTCTCTCTAGCTCAGAAAAGTCACTGTAAAACCTCTTCCACAAAGCACAGCTAAATAATATTTTTAAAGATGAACTGGATTTGTTTTTCACCTTGTCAGTGTGTGATTATAGTTCTTTTTGGTGTGAAAATTTTGGTTTCTTCACCTAGTGTCATGGTTGGACTGCTTAGCCATGTGTGAAGTCAGCTTCCATAAGGCGTGTTCTTGAAGCAATATTTGTAGGAGCAGGTATTGCTTCTTACTTTTATCCAGGGGGTGTTTAAGATGGCCAGTGTGTACAACCAAGGCCTCCTGACCCTGGGCTATGAAAGAGAAAACATACCTTCTTTCTCTCCCTACCCTGTCATTAATCTTTCCAAAACATCTCAGTTGACAGATGAAACACATGAAGAAGCTGGAGATAATTACTATGTCTTCAGCAAATATCCTGGGGCTGTTCTTTTGTCACATAATTTAAAAAAAAAAAATAATCAGGAAACGTTAGAGGAGTAACCTCATGGAGTTGTCCCTGCCCCAGAGGACTCTCTCACCTCTCTGGCAATCGAGCAGTGCTTTCTGCAGAGAACCAGGACACCAGGCAGCTCCCCTGAGAACTAAGACAAAAGTGTAGCTCCAGAAACCATAGGAAGTACAGCTGGCTCTAAATTTGCATGATGTTACTGAATTGCCAAATGCAATAGTTTATGAACACAAGATTCTTACCTGTTATCAACACTAGAGCCAGAGCCATTAAGGGAAGATCTAAAGGTTAATGCAGCTTTCTGTGGACCCAAGCACCCCTTTTAAATACAAGTTGTTCTATCAAATGTTCCAAAATTATTCTGTGCACTCTAACAGATTATTTGTTGGTAAGTCATGCAGTGGATGAATGTAAACTGGAAAAATTTCCCAAATGCCATTACTTGGGAAACTCAGATTTGCTTAGGTTTTTGTTTGGTTGCTGTTTAATTCATTTTTTGGGGTTTATTTTGTATTATTTTTTTTTCATTTAGAGACAAGAAATTTTAACAATTCCAAAACATTGTAGGGGTGCTGAATGCAATTCACCTTACTTAACCATAATGCAGATGTCTGCTTATCAGACAGGCTCACAGGAATCTCTTCATTTTTGGAGAGAAATAGACTTTTTAAGACATGCTTCAGCTCATTGTAATGTGTCTGTCTTCAGAAGATGAGTGAAACATGCTGTAAAAATGTCTGAATCAGTGCCCTGGTGATGAAGGAAGATGTATGTCATTCATTCAAAAGCTGAGATGGATCCCACTTGGAAGTGTTTTTAGATTGTCTGGCCAGATTAAACACCAGCTCCAGGTCTGCAGAGATTTGTTTAAAAGGCAGTATATCCATATCTTATTCCTCTCCTAAATTATATTCTCTTGAGTAAATGTCAAAGTTGTGAAACATCTCTGTTTTAATACTAATGAAATTACAATGACGTACATCAATGAATGCACTCTAGAAAGACACAGGAAAAAGTTCCAGAAAAATGTTATACATAAGGATTAGCAAAATTAAGAAAGCAAGCCATCACCTATCAAAATCCAAACATGTTAATTAAGGTCCCTAAATATTTATAAACCATTAGGAAAGGGACAGCAAGAGAAAAAAAGAAAATTTCACTACACTTTTTTTGGAGTAAAGGATTTTTAAAAAAGATAAAAAAGAGATCATATAACTCTTCATGTAATTAAGGAATAAAATATTTAAAGCTCTCTGGAAAATGTTTTACTTGAGATGATAATTTATAGGTGTAATCTTACATTTTACTTTATTTAAATATGCTCATCTCTGATTAATGCAACCGTTTTGTTTGGTATTAGTTTGCCTTAAATATTTGCCAGTAGTGCTGTTTAAGTGAGTATCTGACCCTGTTCCGGTGCTACACAAACTCTTGGTGTCAATTTGTCATCTGAGCTGAGAAACCTTTATATGTTTAAAAATCATGAGTTAGATATGCAAAAACCATAAATTCTGAAATTTAAATAAACAGTCTAAAATAAAGAGTTAGCATTCCTTTTGCAATTCTGCCTGAAGATCCCTTTGTGTGTGACCAACACTTAAAGGAGAATATTTTTCATGGTCAGTATGAACTTACCAAAGCCCAAAGCTATCTTCAGATACAAAGGAAATAATACATCACTCCTCTGACCCTATTTAGGAGCTGTTTTTCCTACTTCAGCCAGGATCTGCTGAGGGCTGAACTCATTGCTCCCACAGCTACTGAGGAGTGAAAATGAGGTGCGAGGTGCTGAGCTCTCTCCTTGGTGTCTAGTAATAGGATGTGGAGGAATGTTTTAAAGCTGCACCACAGGAGGTTCGGACTGAACATGAGGAAGCAATTCTTTACTGAAATGGTGGCCAAACACCGGAACAGGCATTCTTAGAAAGGTGTTCAATGATCCAGGCCTGTCAGTGTTTAAGAGGCATTGACACAATGCCCTTAATAACATGCTTTTACTTGTTCAGCTCAGAACTGGTCAGGCAGCTCTACTTGATGATCCTGGTCGGTCCCTTTCAACTGAAATGTTCTGTTCTATTCTATTCTATTCTATTCTATTCTATTCTATTCTATTCCATTCCATTCCATTTACATGAAGCCCCTCATGCATCCATCAGTGCTCTTCTGCTCCACAACTTTGGCACTGCTAACATCATCCTTGCCTATAGCATTCCTTTCTCCTGCAGTCAGTCACCCATCACTGCATCCATTAAGGAAATAATAATGCTGAACTGTTGCAAGATTTGATTTGTTTGTGTTAAATAATGTCTGGCACATACACAAAATGAGAAAAACAGAAACTGGGAATAAATTAGCTGTTATTTAAATGAGACAAATCATATGGGGATAAATCTCTGAATGTGCAACTTGTGATCATTTAAACATTATGGAAGCTGAGTGAAATCTAGTGTTATATGTATTTTCTGTGACGCAAGTTTGCAGTTTAAACATCTTAGTACATTTTTAGTATAGAAGGAAGAAAAATGAAGTGTGGACAAAGCAAACTAATTTTTTGCTTAGTGCAGATTTTGTTTTTGATAAAGATGAAATACCAAAGGACACTTCAAACACTGTGCGCCCCACTTGATTTTTTTGAACACGTGCACACAGAAACGCAATTATTTAAGTGTTATATGAATGAAACAGTGTTTTTCAGACACAATTTTATTTCTTTATACAGCAAAGTGTTACAAAAAAGGAAAGGAATAAAATTACTTACCTTTACAAAAGAAAATGAAGAACATTTAATGTTGCAGATAAATAGGTGCGTGTATAAGAATATATGATTAACATAATACTTACCAATATACCAGTTTCATGTCAGGTTAATTGTAGGCCCTTTAAGCATCTTTAGAAGACAATGAAAGCAGAGAAAGGGTACACTTTGACCATGCTTTCCTTCACAGTTAGGGGTTGATTGCACTACAGCTGTCAGCAGAGATGCGACACATCAAAACATTCTAAATTCCAGTGATGACAGAGCATAAGCTGTTGCTCCGGGCTGGCTGCAACCTGAGAGAAGCATGGCACGTCTTTATGCATTTTAATGCTGCATTTTGTAGAACAAATTATCTAAACCATAGTTCAATAGAGCTAGGAGGAAATACCTGTTCCATTTAAGAACTTAAATTGCTTAGCCAAAGCATAGCTGGTTGGGCTTGATGATCTAAGAAGTCTTTTCCAACCTTAACGATTCTATGGACCCATAACTACAGGATTAAGTACAAGTCATCTCTTGACCTTTGCATGTTTGTATTGGCTTAAATCATGAATGTTCCTCCATATTGCCAAACAGCAGCGTAAGGAAACATAGGCATTATTTTAGTGTTTCCTGCTTTTCCATCAGTGTGTGAAGTTGACACAGTATTATAAGAAAAATTGAAAAGACACATACTACACTTGAAAAAAACCCTGCTCTTTCCATTTTTTGTCCTGTAAGAAATAGAAGCATTTATGTGAAAATAGCCCAATAATTTTAGTGAGTAGAGGTTTTTACTCTCACAGGATTCTTTAAAGACAAAGAGCTTTCATATTTCTCTCTTTCTTTTCTCTGGTGGCAATTCTTCGCTTTTCCCCATGTTCCTCTGTTGCAACTGCTGCACTAATTCACACTGACTTGTATTAATTTAGGACTAAAAGTTCTGGCACATGTAATGAGTTCTTCATATGTCTTTCTTTTTCCTTTTTTTTTTTTTTTTTTTTTTGACGTTATTTTTCCACATTTTTCTGCACATTCATTCTGGACATATGACAGCCAAGCCTGAATTATCTCTCAATCTATGGTGTACTGCTATTTTTTAAATGCATATTTGTTTTAATTCTTAGAAAAGGACAGACAGCTTTGTACTAACACACACAACGCTGCTGTGCACTTTATATGTGAAGTAAGGAATATCTTACTTCTTTCCCCCAGTTAATTGCCATCATTGAAATTTTATGGGAAAAAATGTGGTTCAGTTTGTCTGGATAATACCGAGATATGTGTTGGTGTCACTATGATATGATAAGATGCTAAAGGACTTTTTTTTTTTTTTTCCCTAAAGATGCCTGTATTGCTGCTCTATTTGCATTTGGCTTTGGAGATATTTGTTTGTGTTCCTCCTTGTGCTATCTTTTAAGGATATACTTGCATAGTCAAATCAATCAATTTGCCACAGTAATTTCATGACTTGATGTTTAAAATATATCATTATATGTCTGACTTTGTGTAACAAGGCATATGGTGAGGCAGCCTGATCCCTGAAAGTGTTCAAGGCCAGGTTGGATGGGGCTTTGAGCAGCGTGGTCTGATGGAAGGTTTCCCATGGCTGGGGGAGCAAGAACTAGATGATCTTCAGGGTCCTTTCCAACCAAGCATTCTATGACTGTGATTCTATGACTGAAATTTTTATGATCCACCCAATTGTTTCTTCGTAACAATTGAAGTGAAAAATGATAACCACTAAATGTTCACGGATGAATTAGAGTATTTGATTTATGTACAAAAGTTAGGCTTAAATGTGAGCATTTAATGCAATTAGTGCAATTTTACATTTCTTCCTGTCTTTATGTGACACAATGTGTAGCAAGTAAAGACAACTTTTTTCAGCGATACTTTGCCTCTGCTCTCATCACACCCTGATCACTTCCACACCCAGGCAATCCCTCCTCCTGGTTCTCTACAAGCCTTGATTGTTCCTTGTGTAGCAGCCCTCTAAGCCCATCCGTACTGTGTGTCCAGGTGCAGCCGGCATCATTTCCCGGTGCTGGGGAATGTCCTGGTGCACACACACACAGACACACACACTTGTGCTCGGACCTTGTACGGCCACAACAGCCCAACTGAACAAGCCAAAGTCAGCACTTCACTGGCACCACATCTGGTCCAGCAGAACTAGTGGACACACACCAAAGGACAGCTCCATTGGATAGCACTGGATAGCTCCAATGGATAGCTGATGGTCCCTAGACCTGCCGAGACCAGCCATGGGGCAACAGGTTGCAAGGCTTGGCCAGACCAGCAGGTGAACCTGCGGCCACCTTATTCATCTCTGCTTCCTTCATTCTTCTCTTCTCTGTTTTAAATCATGCTCAGAATGAGATCTGAAGTGAATACACATTCCCAAAGGACTTCTAAAAGCATGTGTCTTTCAAATATTGGCTCTTTTACCTTACAAACTCAAGTGTGACTGGTACAATAATCCTATTTAAAATAACTGGATTTACATTAGATTTTCTCTGGTTTAGAACAAGGCAAATATTTCCATTTTACAGTAGTTCAAACACCCAAGGAGATGTGGAAAATTGTTTGAACTTCTTGTAGACAGAAATTGGAAAAAAATCTGATGCAGTGGAATTTAAAAATATATTTTGGCTATTCATTTTCCAAATACCTTTGTAAGACTGTTGTCCATAATTACATAGAGTGTAGTAAGCATGGTTTCACCAAAGCAGTTTGTTAATTTTGATGTAATTTCTTTTCAAGACCACATAGTAAGTAAGGTATTTTATAGCCTGCAATCATTAGTGTGGAGAACGTGAATTGTCTTTTTTCACTATAATTTTTTCTTATTTTAAAGTAGTTAAATCAAGAACATATTTTAACAAAATTATGATCATCTTAACTATAAAAAAGTTTAAAAATACATCCCAATCATTAAATTTCATACTTTTAGAATGATTTATATTTCTGCCATTAAAAGGCTGTGCAAGACAACCCAGAGTTAAAACAAAATCCTTTATGACCAGTCACTAAATTTGTGATATACATATCATTAAAATAAAGTAGGGGATGAAATATGTGACTCCATCAGAAATTGAGGTCAATTAGTCACTCATTATGAAAAAGCAGTGAAATTGATTTGTAACTGTATCTCTTCAGGCTGCTGCCATTCTGTAGAGTTAATAATAAAGTCTGAATTCTGACAAGGAGAGTCATTAAAGCACTTCATAGGCAAGAATTATTCATTACTTTAGAACTTACTATCTTGAATTTATTCCCTCCTGCTAAAAAGATTTGTCATGTCCAAGAGATTAATGATTCTGAATACGAAAGAGATGGCTGACATAAGTTGTAGTTCTCTGTGTTTTCAAGTGATTTACATGCAATCTGGGTGCTTTGTACAGTTTTTTAAAAATTACTGTTCTCAAATCTCACACCTTTATTTATTAATTTCCCTTCAAGAGTGTGGCATCACAGGGCCTGAAAATCTCCTGCTTGCATTTAATAAGGATCTTGGAATGTACTGTATTTCAATCAGTTTTATTTCACTTGAATTTATATTTTAAAATATCTAGTTTGTTTAATTTATTATCAACTTAAATACATCAGGAAAGCTCTATTTTCATCTCTCTGTCTATGTCTGCCTAGGAAAGCATTAACTAGATAAGAGTAGTAAGATTTAAGTGATGTTTATATCCCTGAATTTTAAAAGTTTTAAGTCTGCTGGATGTGTGTCTATGATCCCTCTCTAATCATCTGTCCAGAATGAAGCTTTTAATAAACCAAAAACTAAATTCCCATTTAAGCAGAAATTAGCCAAAACACTCTAAACTTTGTGAAAAATATGGATAACATACTTTCATGGCATCAGAAAATTACTGGTCAACAGTGCACAGAGAATTTCCTGTTTAGCACTACTGCACTGCATTATGCTGCAATGCTTGATTTTTCCTACTAAAATATTATTTCATAGTGGGATTTTGGCTTCTCATTTTTATTAGGTGATTCATCCATATAGGATGTTTACAGCATCTTAATACACCTAACAAATGAACTGAACTCGTTCAGAAAAGGTGAGTGGCTTTAGCACTCACAGTTTGCACTTAATTTCTGCTGTGAACTCAAACAGAGGGATTACAATGGCACCACACTTCTAGTAAAACCATGTATGTAATAGAGTAGGGGGATTAAAAGAAAAGTTTCCTCCCTTAAAACTCCCCCAAATACACTTTGTGTGCATGATGAGGTTGAGTTCCCCTCAGCACTGCATGGTGTTGGTCTCTGACGAGTGCTTTGGGGTTGCATTCAAGAGCTGTTTTGCTGTACAAATGTGTGATGAATCTGAAAAAACATGATCTGCAATTTACAAACTTCTGTAAAGTTGGGAAGAGAAAGGAGAATCACTGTTCTTCAGATAGAAACATCAGTTGTGTCATCATAGGAAGGACATAAACCTGCTGGAGTTAGGACACAGCGAAGATGTTCAGACGGCTGGAACAGTTCTTCCTATCAGGACAGACTGAAAGAACTGGGATTCTTTGATGTGGACCAAAGAAGGCTCCAGGGAGAACTTAGAGCACCTTCTAAAGGGGCTGCAAGAGAGCTGGAGAGGGACTTCTGGGAAGGGCATGTAGTTGTAAGACATGTGGCAATGGCTTTAAACTGAAAGAGAGTAGGTGTAGAGTGGATATTAGAAAGAAATTCTTTACACTGAGGGTGGTGAGGCACTGGCACAGGTTGCCCAGAGAAGCTGTGGATGCTGCATCCCTGGAAGTGTCCAAGGCCAGGCTGGACAATCTGATGTAGTGGAAGGTGTCCCTGCTCACGACAAGGGATTGGAACTAGAGGGTCTTTAATGTCCCTTCCAATCCAAATCATTCTGTGATTCCATGAATCAATGATCTTCACAAATCTCATGATTGAGAGCACCGATTGAAGTATAAACCATACCAAAAATTAGAATCAAAGGCCAAAACAAACAGTCAGGTGAAGGCAAGCGTTCGGTAGGCTCAAGGCCTTCCTTACTCTCTCTGCAGGAAGGAAATAGGTTTCATTTCTAGAAGCAAGACTTGGTAAGTGCCAAGGTAGGAAATTTTAGGACATGTTACATCACACATTTCATCATAGACAATAATCTCTGAGAATGCAACCTACTACAATAATGGACTCTATTTCTTCATAATTTTCTGTACTGCTAAACGTGTGAGTGTGTGCGCGTGAAGGTTTGCATTTCTACATGTGCATCTGAGGGCTTGTCCAAACGTGATGTTCAGAGTCTTTTGTGTGGTCTGCCAAGGATGTGGGCAGATCTCTTTACACACCAATACCTTGGGGCCAGGAAATTTTTTATGCTTGACCACTTTCATTAGCACTCTGTAAATATTACATATCTTTTTGTGAAATCTGTCACAGAAAATAAACAAGGTTTTGGGAGAAATGGTTCCCTTGTGCTGGTTACCCATAATGAATACAGGCAAATTATGAAAGCTTGTTCCAGTTTAGAGCTGAATCCTGGTTATAACCCTCTATTCTCTAACAAGAGTTCTTGGCATCAATAATCAGCCTTTTTCTCTTTTCATAGGTGGTTAGTGCTGTTTGAATAAAAACTTACACTATATGATCTAAGCACAATAACACGATTTTCTTTTGTCTTTCAGAGCATGATGGATTTAGGAAGTGTGTGAGTTTTCTCTTTTGTGAATGTGATTTCTGATTAATTTCTGCATCTTGGTCTTAATGTGAAACAATCTCTGAGAAAGTATAGTAAATCTGTCCATGTCACACAAGATTACTGTTCCATTAATCTTCTGCAGCAACTTTTCCTCTTACCCTGATCACCCAAACAAAACAACCCTTCATGACTCTGAAAATGCACTGTACAGGGTTATATATCTGAGAGGCAAGTGGCATACATGAATAGCCCACCGGATTTTTAGTTTCAGTAACCGAGAGTAGTTTTTCTGCACTCCTACAAGGACAGTCCTAGTACGGAAGATTTTTTAATTTTTCATATCCAGAGTGCCTTTTTTTCTTTGAAAAAGAAAAACCTTATTCTTAAAATATTAGTCCCTGTACTAGCCTGAGCCTTACTTATTAAAAAATAAGATGATAGTCAAAAGCAGTGGCTTTCCCATACCAGTAAATCTGTTGGGACCAGATTTCCAAAGTCTCAGAACAGCTTGGATAGAACATGACCTGGAGGTCAAAAGAAAGTTAAAACAGAATAAGTGGAATATATAAAAAGTACAGTCTGTTCCATACAAACAGCTTGTGAGGGTATTGCCACCTGACACTGAGGAAGACTTCAGGTGAATTTTCTTTATAGATAGAAATAAACTATTTTAAATTGCATATTGATGTAATAATGCAATAATTTCTGGTTGCGCTGTAAGCATCCCCAGTATCCTTTTTATATGCAGCCTTACTTCTGTCATTTTCTTATGGTAATTACTCTAGTGGAAAAGTTACTGTTAAGTTTGCAATAAACTGAAATTGTTGACTAGAACTGGGCTAGAAGTCTGCAAACTTTTGTTTGTAGTGATTGGCTATGGGAAAAAGATGTGCACAAGAGAAATGAATTATTTTTAAAAAATTATATGGGCTTTATTTTCTTAGGGTTTGAAAACAGAACATTTTTCAGATCAAATCTGTGTGGGAAGAGAACAGAATGTCTATTTATTATATATTGACCTGTAACTATTGTGTGGATGCATTTAAAGTGAAAAAAAAATCCAACAGAAGCCAATTATTTGCTTCTTGGTTTAATTCTGTCATAAATATGGTGTTTAACATGGAAGTTTCTCTGTTCACTTGTACCATTTTATTAACAGCTATCAAATCCAACTGCTTACCTTCTGGTATTGTTTCAGTTGACTAATTCCCTTTTAATTAGTAGCACTTTTATGATCATCTTCCTTAACATTTTAGTTAATCCAAATGCCTGGGAAAGTAGCAAGAAGGAGAAAGTAGAAATGTACCAACACAATTAATTTTGTTTGGCTTCAGTATCCTCGAAAAGTATCAAATGGAGAAAGTGTCCTTCAGTAGCCCATTCACCTTCAGTAAAGCACTATCATATCTATATTCTGATATGGTGCTGATTCTAATCAGTGGATTCTATTATAGGCCTTTAAGCAAAAAAAGAAAGTGCTGATGAAGGCCATAAAAATAAATGAGGCTTATTGCTTCTTGACATCTTTAGCACTTTCTGAGGTTTCCTGAGTGAGCAGGGGTAGCAGACAATAGCTGGAAGATTGTGTGTAAGATAATGAGAAAAATAAATGCATCCTCGGAAGCAGCCAGCAGTAACCATGGCTAACATTCATTACGCAGCGTCTGGGCTGCTCCCAGTACGATGTTATTAATTTATGGAATGAGCTAAGAGGTGTGAAAGAAAGCTGATGTTTGCTCCTAACCTTCCTGGCCAGCATTTTGAATATTAACAGAGAGGTCAAATGCATTATCTCCTTGAAATTGTCTCTCTCTTTTGTTTTCCTTTGGTAAGAAGTGAAGCAAAACATACCACTGAGAAGAAAGGGATGTGGGAAGCAGCTCCTGCCCTTGCTTTGGTCAAAGGAAAAAAAAAAATAGGACTGAATGGAAAACAGGTGATGGAGATGAAGTTGTGTTTTAGAAATCATAGGGGGAGAGAATGTTCTTCAAATTCAAAAGACAATTTCAGTTCCCTTTCCAGGACTGTTCTGCGAGTGAGAGTTTAATGGCAGAACATATGAGAAAGTGAGTATAGTATTTAAATGTTCAGACAGCAAATTCCAATTCTTGTATTCGCAACCTCTTAGGAGTAATCTGCACCATATCTACTCAGCCTGTGAGTAGGTCAGTATTTAGTTGTTCTTGGGATATAGATTAGATTTACAGTTTAGTGCGATTTACACTTGTGCTTTCACAGCGCTGAAGGCCAGGCTGTATATGTGCTGCATGTATGCATGGCAGCTTCTGCCTACTGTGGAGTTTATGTAGTTTAATTATTTGTATGAGTTAACTAACCAGAAATAGACTCAGACTGTGATTACTGACATAGCAAAAGAGCACAGTCTTAATCATAACTTGGAGTATTTTGGAAGAAATCATGTGATTTGTAACTAAATTTACACTGACTATGTGTGTAGGTCATTTGGTGTAAAAAACAGTACAATCAGTGTAGTTGATTTAAAAAGCAATTTAGTGAACAGGAACTCTACACCAATTTTAACTCCTTCCTGTACAGATCTCACAGAGAAACACCCACACACTCACTTAGTCCAAAGTATTCTAAATAACTCTGCTGGCTTCACTGGGAATCAGTTTAAAGTCAAGCAGACATAATTCCAAGCTGAAAGATTTTGTTTTAAATAGCCTTATGATCTGATCACAGAAATTTTACAATCAGAATAAAAGGAAAAATAATTAGATTATTTATTTTCTGTTTCTTACTCTCTTTGCTGTACTTGAACATAAGAAACAAAGGCAATCAGTGGCAAGATGAAGTGCTTCCTTTCCTTTTACATTTGTACTTCTTGATCTTGAAGATCCAGCAGGGAATGATAACAGTATGTACAATAAACTGGGACAAAATGTTAACATGTCAACCCTACAAAGGAATGGTCGGGAAAGTGAAATACATTCCCTTTGCTCACTCATCTAACAGTGGTTCTGTTCAACTGACATTAATCTATTTTATAAAACAGAGAAAGTGCCAAAGGAAGGTATTTTTTCTTTGTTCATATATTTTGTGACTGTGTACTTTGGCAGGTTTGTTCTGCAGAGCTGTGGAAGAAGTGTGGATATGCTCTGAATCTGGAATACAGAATGATTAGGAAGCAGTTAATGCTAAGACCAAACAGAATATTTAAGCAAGAAACCCAGTCTTCCCTTGAAGTTTTCTTTCAGAGTTTTTTTTTTAATTTGTTTTTGTTTCTGTTGTTGTTTTTAAATTTTTGTTTGTTTGTTTGTTTTGGGTTTTTCTGGGTTTTTGTTGGTGTCTTTTTGTTTGTTTGGGTTTTTTTTGTTTGTTTCTTGTTAAAATGCACTCAAGTACCAATTCCTGCTACTTTACAAATAAAGTTTACAGAAGTCACAAAAAGTCTTCTTCTATATGGTTTTCCATAAGAAACCTTAACTATATCTTTAGAATCTTTCTTTACTTTTCTTTCACACTTTCACAAGGTTTAGACTGGAAGCCTAAACCAGCAGTTTCTGCTTCTGACATATTGAATATCTACATATTGAGTCCTAACATTTGATGTTTCTATTCCATTCAAGGACTCTTCACCACAGAGATCATAAAAAGTACTGAGTTTTTTTCTTTAATTACAGATTTTCCATAATATAAGGAGCTAAGATAACACAAAGCCTGTGAGCCACCAGTTTAATCATTTTGAAGGAGAAGTGACTGACATTGCATTAAAAAAAAAGAGGTGATGCAATTTAAGCAATTTGAAGAGGTAGATTATATCAGGCTAGATATCACACTAGATGGCTTTTACTGAAAATTAATTAATAAGCTGAATAAATGTACTGCTAAATGCAGAAAATAATTTGGCTTGGGAAGACATTTAACACATTTAAGATCAAGGCAATATTGCTCAGTTGAGAAACTATAAAATGGAAAATATAAAAGTGGGGAGTTGATAGCAAGCTCAGCTGAAAGGGAAACATTAGCCTAGAAGGAGGATGCTACTGAAATTTCTCAAAAATCAATTTTGGGAACAGTCATGTTTAATAGTTTTATTTATGATCTTGGCATAGAAGCAAAATTGGGAAGCATCATTTGGAGGACAGAAGAGTATTGCCTCATCATAGTGAAGGAACTAAATGACCTTGACATCAGAGGTAATAGGAACAGGATGAAATTCATAAAGTGCAAGGGGATAGTATAAAATAAACTTGGAAGATTAGTTTCAAACCTGTCTAATATCATCCAGGAATACATTAGTTAGAAAAACCTGGAAGAAAAAGGCCTTGGTCGCAGGAGCTCATCAATGAAAAACTACTAATTTTCACTGTTCCAACTGTGAAAAAGTCAAACACCTTCTTAAGATGTACAAGTAAATTTTAACACAGATTTCATGAGAATCATTGTGCATAAATCCAAGGAATTTTCATCTCAAGAAGAGAGTAAAATTATGATGATATGTATTCAAGAAAGATGTATCAAACTATATAAAGATTTCTTTTTCATTATTACAATATTCAAATATTTGAACAGTGTCTGTGAAAGCCAGCAGAATCTTAATCCTTGAGATAATCAAAGTCTGGCTAGACTGAGTTCTAAGCAACCTTATCTCATTGACCATGACCAGGATTTTTGTTAAGTGACATATGAATTTTCTATTATTTTTTGATTCTAACTATGGTTTTGTAAAAAACCATATTGGCACTAAAAGTGTTACAAGATGCAACACTCTTGCAAATAAAGCCTGATGATTTTATGGAAGGTATTGTGTGATTACTACCTCTATAAGCAGGGGACTTGCTTGGGCATATTTCCATCAGTTCCTGCTCTAAAATTTCCCTAATGGTTGAGGAATTCATAATGTCAAAGCTATAAACAGCTCCTAGCAAGAAACGTTCCCTGTAATAAAAATCTTTAGGATTTTGGACATTTTGATAGGATGATCCTTCCTGATCTCAGATGAGGCTGTTATTCTCACCAAAATATTTACACTAGACATACTCATCAGTGAAAGAAGTCACTGCTGTGGCGTTTTTGTTTTGCTTTTTTCTCGTTAAAACAAACAGAAATCATCAAAACCTTATTTCATTCCACCCTCAACAATCAATACTGGATGCTTCTATTCCTCTCAGTCTCTGTTCAAGACAAAGTCTTAAAGTGTAAAATAAGTATTTTGGGGGCTAGAACTAGATGATTTTTCAGGTCCCTTTCAACCCAGACCAATCTGTGGCTCTAGGAAATCTAACCAACTGCAGTGTGATCTGGTAGAGTCTGAATTTTGTGTGCATCACTGGGAGATGGCACTATTAAGATAATTTGTATTTTTATAAAGGCAGTGTGAGAAGTAAGAGGTGAGAATGGGTAGTTGCAGTCTTTACAAACCCCTACAGAGTTTCACAGATTTTTGAAAGAACTGCCATGAAGAAGCCAAGTTACAGCATGTGTTGCAAAAGATAGATTCTTTCAATATAAGGTTGCTGATTGGAAATAAGATCAGTATCTATCCAAAGGAAATATTTTTCCGCGTCGATAAGAATTTGTGCTAAATTGCAGAAGTTTTTTTAACGTCACATGCACTGCATGTTTTAGATAGAACCTCTATAAATACATTTATTCTCAAACTCCACTTTTTTTTTTTTTTTTTCCCCACTTCCTATTCCTTTATGTAAATTAAGCTAATGTTCCTGATCCTGGAGTATATTAGTTAACTCTGGAACAGTCATCTGCACTTCTTTCAGGTGTTTTATGGAGACTTAAAACTCCTGCATATGTCATCAGTAAAGGCTTTCTGTTGATGGGCTGTTGACACAAAATGTTCCACATTGGATTAAATCCCAGCTATTTAGAAGATCTTCTAGAATTGTCTTGGTACACCTTTTAGAAAATCAATTCTATCAAGTTTACATTTGCCAAGTGGAAGTGAGAATTATTACAAAATTTGAATACACAATGTGATCTATTTTGTTGTTAATTTCCTAAAACATACAAGAGTTTGAGTTCTTTTAAAATTTTTAAATATAAATGTCATATGATATTAATAGAAAGCCACAGAGAAACTGAAGTAAAAAATAACAAAATAACTTGCATCTATCTAACAGATTGTTGTAACAAATCCTCTCCTCCATGAAAGATGCTTTTCATAAAGATCACAAGAATGAATGTTTCTTTAAGTCTAGAGTTCTTTATTGGTAAAATCATTAATTAACCATGACTTTATTCACTGTATTTATGTAAGTTAAGTAAATTTGTATTTCCACGATTTATGTCTCTTCAGACAAAGTAATTATACTGATTATTATCAATTCCTAGAGGTATTTTCAGTCTACTGGTTTACCAATTCACTGTTACCAATATACCATTACAAAATAAGAACTTAGTTTCAGAAATCTTCTTTAACTAGTTCTCTTGGGACTCTTGTTTGTAAGTCATCTGACTGCATTGAAAATCTTCATGCTCTTTTCTCAGAATTGAGAAACTTCCCTTTTTATCCTTTAAATAGAGAACTCTTTCCTATTTTGTTACAGATAATATGCAAAAATATCTGTAGAACATGCTTGTCTTCTGTATTGCTTGTGGCAGATTTTTCAACAGCATCTTCTCTGGTACCTCATCTTCCTTTTAGACAAAAGTGCCATCTTTTGACACATACCAGTAGAAAGAAGAATACAAAAAACCCCCCAAAAAACACCCAAAAAAAAACCCCAAAAAAAACCTTAAGAAAGAATAAATGAAAATAAGACAGGATGAAAAATATTATAACAATAATCTGTTTTTCTTTGAAGTACCTGGAATCTGTGGTCATCAAAGACCTGGAAGGGTGTTTAGTGTCATGAGAACAAAGTAATACATTAAAATGATTTTAGTAACTTTGTACATCCTGTGTATTAAATTTTCCATTAATATTTTCATATTATTACAGTCCAGAAAGAGCCATTAGATTATCTTGCCTCTTTTGATGTTGTAAAGTACAAGTATACATTTCACCAAGAAGAGTATTATTTTTACTGAAGGTCCTTTTTATTTTTTTTTTTAATTTAAATAAGAAAGTAGCTTCCGTGCATGAATTTACTGTGCTAAGTAAAGAGTAAAAATCGTAGCTCAGACTAATCTGCCCTAGTACTCATCATTAGTGCTCTCTGGCACAGAAATGCCTACCAGCCAGTCCAAGAAAATGCCAAGAGTTTATTAATGGATACACCTGCAACCATACCCAAAATTAAGCTGGAAAAAAAAAAAAAAAACCAAAAAAAAACAACAAAACCCACAAAAAACCCCACCTTCTCAAAATTTGTTTTCATTCATCCTCCAATATCCTCTTTCGTGCTTTCAAACATGCCAAGGTCATTCTGGCATACCTCATAGCATCGTGACAATTCAGATTGGAATTATCTTTGAGTCATCTAATTCAACCTCCTCAGAACACACAATGCGTGGCCGCAGATCCATATTACAGAAATCTCAGCCACATGGGCTCCAGAGCAACCCTCAGATTATTTCAAACAGTTTACACAATCCTATAAAAAGAGCTCAGAGGAGATCCAGGCCAAATGTCATGTGCTGTGGATGAGGTTAGTCCCCTACACTTTTATATATATGCATTGATAGGATAAGGGATTTTTTGTCATTGCTCTCTTGGGATTTTTTGTCCTTGATTTTGGGAAAAAATATTAGATTTCTAAATCAGAAGGTCAAACTTCCATATTAGCATTTTATAACTTTTAGATGCAGCTTTTCTTTTCACACTTATAAGTGTTTCCTTCTCCATCATTATCAGATTTCCTGTCTCTTCCTAGATATAATGTACCTATCAGTTGCAATATCTATCTTGGCATTTTGGACACATAGTGCAAATTAATTCAGGAGAAATACCCAGAGAGACAATGTCAATATATAGGCAGGTCAGACGCAGGCTAACTATATTTTTATTTTTCTAAAATACAACTGCAGTTTATTTTGAAAGCCAATTCTTTCATAGAAATTGCTCACTGGCTGAAAAATTCAGCTGGGTCTTAATCTTGTCCTCAGAGAACAATCTGAGCAGCCAACCTGTGAGATGGAGAACACTTCATAAAATCATACCCAGGGGCTGTAGATGGAAAACAAATATGGCTGTGTCCATAGCTTCAGTCTCACGAGGGAATAGGGAATGGATCAAACAGATGTAGATGCAGAAAATCTCCACATGCACAGCTGACAATTCTCACCACCTTCAATGGTTTGATCTGTAGGAAACTCTCTGCACCCACTTCCATCACTATTTATGTATCTGCATGTTCTCAGTAAGCTTCTTTTTCTGCTTTAAATACATAAGTCAGTAAATGTATATGTATGGGATACTAGGCAGTCCCACCGAAAATGATATAAAGTGTCATATATTTGAAACTAGTAAATTTCTAGATTGACTGAATATTCTTTGGGACTTTCTTTAGCAAAGTCTCCCTAAGTACACCATATAAATGCAATAAAATTCTAAAAAAAGAATAGATGTCTGTATACTGCCTATATATATCCTATTATATTTATACATAATATTGTGTTTCTGCCTATATTAGTGAATGCACATAGTAAATGCTTTAAAGGGTTTTTTTCAGATAGTTGGAATTCAAAGGAAACATAGCATTGGTGGCATAATAATAATGCCTATTTTCCTGCAGGTATTTTATATTATATGTTGATATAGTGTAGATTAAGCATATATGTAGACATCAGATTGAAGTTCACAGCTCTGAACTCTGAATGGATTGCTTTAGCAGGGAGCAGGGAGCAGCCCAAAGCCATAAAAATATCAAGAGCTAGCCCTAAGGAGCAAACAATGAGCAGCCACCCCGGCTTGGTGTGTATGTGCCAATGGACTCTGGCCTTTGCATCATATTTAATACCCAAGACTTAGCACCACACTGGTAAAGCTGTGCTGACACTGGTTCTGAAGCTGAGCTACACTTTGTAATGTGTACTTTAAAACTCCTAAATCACAAACATTTAGGGAGGACTACTTAATGCCTTGACTTACAGTCTAGAGAAGAGGGTGAGGTCATGTGGTTTTATCCCAGGGGTAGCATCAAATGATACTGCAACTCAAAGGTAGAGATCATCTTGACATCTGCATTCTGTTGTCAGGAACTGGAGAAGAATTATTTCATGGAACTGCAACCCTCCCTTCCATACAGCCATCCATATTGGTCAGCCCAGGGAGATGGTGACAGAGAATATTTCTTGCCCATTTCCATGAAAAAATGAGGGTTCAATGGTTTGCCTTTTGCTGCAGTCAGAGCCATAATCAAAGAAGCACTACCATGCAAAAGGGTTGAGGAAATGGTCATTGAGCCAGCATGACTGGCATATTTTTTATTTCTGACATGCATGAAATGAAAGTTATTTTGTATGATTTTTTTCCAAGATAAGAGGAAAGCAGTATTATTTTTCAGGGAGCTGGTGTTCTGTGTGTCAGAGAACAGCAAGGTTGTAACTGTTTTCAGACGTTCTAATTAGTTCCAATATAACCTCATTTTCAGTAGTTATAGGAAAAAATAGTTGCTTGTCCCTTATCTAATCGTTCCTTTGTATACTTCTGCATTGATTTCTCCCAATCATAATTGCAAGAGGGTGTGTGCCAAGACATTTTCTAAATGGGTCTTTTATTCATTGAATTCATTGCCTGGCTCTTATCAGCATCTGATAGAAGGCTGAGAAAAAAAAAAAATTAAGGCCATTGTTTTCCCTTGTTAATTATTTAACATTTATGGCATTTAATTTGTGTATCTTTAGTGAATAATATCCCGTGGATTCCTGTTGTATTAGTACATTTGTACATTTCCCTTACAGGAAAATTTTGATGTGCTTTATATGATTCTGTAAAACACACAGGGCTGGCAAGTAAATAGACTCCCCAGGCAAAGATTTGTTAATGAGTTCCAATTAGCTAAAAATCAGAAAAACCCAACAAATAATATTGAACACAGAAAAATTATTTGGATCAATCTTGTATGGATTAGAGGTTCTTATTCACTGTAGATCTTGCATATGATCACTTATGCTTTGCAATACTTTTATTACATCTGCACTTTGGAGTAATTATGGATGTAATAAAACTTTTAATGACTTTAAAAGTCATTAAAATGTTGCTTGTGGACCAAATTGCTAAGAAAATTGGTTAATACAGAATAAGACAGACTCATATTAAATTAGACAATTCAGTTCAATATAAAATTACCCAAAAAATTTGATAAAAATAAAGCTCCAGTTTTTCTTCTGATGCTTCAAAAAGACCATCTTCTCATTCAGTTTTAACGAACTATGAACAGTCCACTTAAACAATTCAGTCCTGGGTTACAGTAGTAATAGAAGTAACCCACTATTCTACTTTTTTGCACATTTCTGCTGTTTTATTCTACTTTTTTTTGTTAATGTCATCTGAAAATATGAAATCTGAAAAAGTCATTAGTGACTAAAGAATTAAAAGATACCCCATGTACTGAAAACACAAAGAATGAAAATCAACCACAAGCTCTTCTGTGACTCTGCTTTTGATTTCACAGCAAGGCTGACTGAGAGATTGTTGCACTTCACCTCAGCTTTTTTATGAATATCTGTAAAAGAAACACTATCAAGCAAGCAAAATATAAATGCCTACATGACTGAAGACAGATTGATGCCTCTGTACATGAAGCATATTGAAGACACGCACATGTGACTTTAGGCGTTGCCAGATGCTCATGGAGAGAAAGTCGCTAAAAAAGTCCCTAATGTATTTGGATCTTTGCAAAGGATAATGCCTCTATGAAGAATAAAATCTCTTGATTAGGATGGTCAGCCACTATCTGGGTCATGATGAGAGGACTTCTTTCAATGGTATCTCCAGCAGCATTGGACAGGACTCCCCAAAATATTGTTCTGCTGGGTTCCTACATCCAACTGGCCCGAAGTCCTCAGTGTTAGTTTCATCACAAACTGCTTTCATTGCTGTTAATTATTTTAAACTATTTGCCACAGCTTCTAATGACCTTAACTATGTCTAAAACCCTATTCTGTGTGATGATTTCTGCATGTTTAGAAGTTCCTATTGAATATTTACAAGAATCCTGCCAATGTACAGGATGGTTAGCTCTGGAGAAGGAGCAGCCTCTAGGATGGCAGTCTCTTCACCTGGTATATGAGTCAATGCAATGGAGAGAAACTGGTTGGCACACAGACATGAGCTGCCAAGGGGATTTGTTATTACTGCCTGTAATAACTGAGGGCTCCCATAACAGTTACTCAGATCCTTAGTGAAAACAGTGGCTCAAGGTTCAGTCCACCACCCTGTCTCAAGATGGTCCAGATTTAAATTGCTTGCTGTGACATCAGTGAGATAATTAACTGTTTTTATGCACAGGCATAGCCCGCATAGACATCTACTTAACAATTATAACTGTAGGACAAACTTATTCTTACATCACATTTAGAATTTAGGTTCTACATCTCTTTTATCACCAAGAGAGATGGCCAGGAGTACTTTAAATAAAAAAGTTTCACTGAAAAATGACAAGTTTCCCAAGGTGTTTGCAAACAGTAGAAATGTAAAAAAAATTATTTTCTGTTTTGTTCTTATTGTATTTGGCTTAAATGCTGGTCTAGGACTGGTGAAATTCTGTCAGAAAGAAGACAGTGGCTTCAGGAGAACCTGGAATGGATCCATAATGAATTATTGTAAGGCTTGTAGTCACACTTTATTTTGGCCACAAAAATAAGATAAGCAAATTCTGGAACAGATCCAGGCTAAGTACACAGTCAGTAATAGGACATTAAGATTTGGTTTATTTGTGCTTTAGCTAAAGGGACAGGACCTTCAAACTAAATCAGAAAGCTTTATCTTCAGGGAAACTCCAGTAATGTGCACATAAGCAGATGTTTAAATATAGAGTCAATATTTAAGGAACTGGCATCTGTTCCTAACTCATCACACATTTTTTGTTCTACTCACAGGAATATTATCCAGAACACACTTTTGCACCTTTAAAGTAAAGCTGGTTCAATTTCTTTGCTGTCTGGTACACTAGAGGTAAATGCCCTGTAAGCTGGAAGGGCTTAGAACAAATGGACCTGCTGAACATTGCACAGAACTTCAGCAGATTCTTCTCTGTGGTGGGACAATTTTCAGTAAAGGGGCTTTTTGCTGCCAGACTTTTCTGGACACCCCAATTTATTAGGCACTTGGCAAAAGCCATGTCCATGGATTTTCTATGTAAATTAGAAATTTTAGTGAGAACATAAAAATTAGAGTTGTAAAATTAGGCTATGACACAAACTGCAATGTAGAGCCTTCATTTTTCAGTGTCTTCACTGTTTTTGTTTTCATTGGGTTATCCACAGAGATTTCTAAAATAGTCCATGCTCTTCAGCTCTCTAGAAGTAGAAATAACACATGAAGATTTGAAAAGGTCATTCAAGAAAATGGATGTTAATCTGTGTTTGGGTAGGTTTTTTGTTTAATTTTATTCTGACATGCATGACCTGAAGACACTCTAGTATCAAAGTAAACTCTGCTACAATAAAAGAACTTATGTTCAGTATGAGGATTCACTGATTTTGTTTGAATCCTGGCATCCAGATAATTTTCCTGTTCTTTTTCTTGATACTCTAGGTCTCTATTTTGAATATGGAGTTTGTGTCATTCACCTTTTAGAATTATTTTCTGCTACATTAAAAGCCAAACTGGTTTTCATGCTTCATTTTTTCAAACAATTGCTCCCACAGGCATTAACTCTGTAGAACAGTACTAAGGCAGAGAAAATACTCTGGATAATTCGTGCATGGACTGAGACAGACCTAGCACATTGTGCTGCATGCACAATACTCATATCAAAATGAAGGCCTGTGTGAGGCTACTAAACATAGGTTTCTTTCATGGAGCTTGATTGCATTACTCTTTGCGCTGCATGATTCAAGTATAATGAGAAAGGCAGGGTTTATGTAACCTGTTAGTCAATGCAAGTGACATAAGAAGCTTGAATGTGTGGTTCCTCTGGAACATTTAGGCTCTCTGCATGTGCATGGACAAATTGTCCCTTCTCTGAATCCAAGCAAGTCTCTGCCAGGCATCTTTGGCACACTGGAACATGGTACAGTAGTCATCCCTGGAGATCACACCACTCACTCTGACATCCATCTCTCCTGGTTACATTCACAGACAGGTTCATGCACCCCGAGGAGATCAAGGGTGACTAAATGTGGCAGCTCTATCTATTCTTTCTACAGTGGTAGCTACAACCTCCTCCTTTAGTCGGCAGGGAGAGATTGGCGTTTATAATATGTCCAATTCCTTCAACATATCTTGGAAGCCAAACACAGAAAATAGCCAGCCCTCTTGACCTGGATGACCAGCAGAGATGAGATAGCTTCATCTTAGAAGCCTTTAGGTGCTTAAACGGACCTCACATGTCATGAAAGTCTCTTACTTGCAGTGGCTGAAGTCAATGTAAAACCGTAACCTATCAAAATAAAAGACTAATATTTACATTGTAAAAACACAGAATTCTGATTTCTACCTAACCATCTAAGCCAGACAGGTCTCTCAAAGTTTAAAAAAACCCTTAAACTATATTTGCAAGCTTTTTTTTTCCCACTCTTTTGAAGCACCTCTGCACAAAGTACAAAATGACAACTCAAGCAGTGCACTATGTTATAAACAGCCCTGCCCTACATACAGCAACTCACTTCCATTTGGGAAGGAACAAAACTTTATATTCACTGCATTAAAGCCTATGTTGATTTACAGCCCTCTTTGATCAGATGATCAAAACCCACTTTAACGCTGCTCACGGAGCAACCTCACTCTCACATATATCACTCATGCTGGCACAGATACTCAGCATCCCAGTGTTTCCTAGACTGTGATGAACCCTTTGGCATCAAGGATTGTAGTTTGCTGTCTGAAGAAAATAATAATAAGGACAAAACAGGTTTTCTCGGGACTAATTGTGACAACTCAGCCTGAGCACAAAGCTCATGGTTTTTCCTCATGGTGCCTGAATTCAGGCTTAAGTACAGATTTCAGGTGCTGGTCCCCAGGGTAGTATGGACTACTAACTATATAATTTTTTTTTATTATAATTCCATAGTAGTGGAAGATAATAATACACATAATAGAGTAAAATTATAAAGAATAATTGTATGGAATTATAATGAGAAAAGGAACAGGATTAAAAAGGTATTCAATGAACATAATGAAACAATAACAGATGTAGTACTTATTGTAAAAGGATTACCAAAGGTACTTCAAAATTTTAGACGTCTATTTTAAGTTGTTCTTTTACCTCATTGTTCTAGGGTGCTTTATTAAAATGCTGTGTTAAAATCACAAAACATGCTAAAAGGTAGGTATTATACGCATGTAAACATTATAAGCAATGAAAATTAAAAAAAATAAACCAAAACAACAACAAACCAAAACCAACAAACCTCCCACCCCCCAAAAAAACCCCAAAGCAACTGAACAAACAAACCCTTCCAAAACCAAAACCAATATTTCCACTGAGACTTGATCTCACTGATGAATTGCAACAAATGTACAAAATTGTACAAAATACTCTGTGAGAGAATAAATAAGTAAATAAATGGTTATGGGCTGAATGTGTGACAAAGGAAGTCTGTGCCCATCTGGCCATGTTGGTTGTTTCATTGGAGTCACCAGCACAGGTGCAGAATGTCAGGGAATGGCTATAAGGACCTATGTGTACATATTTTGTTTGCTTTGTCACAATCTCTGCTTTTGTGGCGTCACCATGGATGTCCTCTGTCACTGATCATATATGCAGGGCATCCCCATGGTCATGGCCAAGAGTTCTGTGGCCCTTGTGGTATTTTAGCTGACTTGTCACATAACTGGCCTGGAGGCACACAAATGGCTCCTTGCACCCAGAGTGATGATCTCCCCTGCTCCCAGCTGTGATTGTACTTTGTGTGCCACATCTTGTTACTGAAAAAGTGGATCTTAATGGAAATGTCTAGATTGCAAACTTTCTGCTGGAGTGCACACACACAGAGCAGTTTGGGTAGAAACGGTTTACAAAGTACAGATGGAAAATAAGCATTTTAATTAATGCTAACTTTTGTGTACTTGGAGGACCCTCATTCTGTAGATGAGATTCTATCCCATTTGGTCATGTAGAAGCTAATTCTGATGAATTCAGTAATTTTGCCAAAGAGAATTCATAGCTGCCTCTTTTCACCCTGGTACTTTCTTGTAATTACTGTTGTTTGACAGCTGCTGTTCTCATGCAAATTTGACAATGTGGTCCATGTATCTGTGAGACTGTAGCTGTGCAGATCATGCTTAAACAATACAAATAAGAGCAGACAAAACCATCATATTTCTGAGCTGCAATGTGATTTGAAGTATTTGCCTATTGAATTTTGATTTCTGCATTGTAAACTACTTTCTTACTACAGTATATCACTGCTTTTAAACTATAGATAGAACACAATGAAAGTTGCAGTTTTTCAAATCAACTTATTATTTCAAAAGATAATAGAATATTACCTCTAGAAATTATTTGCAGTAAATAAGAGCATTAATTTTTCAGCAGCTTAGTTCTGTGTTCCATAGAATCCCCTGTTTCAATACTTGAAAACTCTTTCCTAATGTCCAGTCTAAACCTCCCCTTGTACAACTGCAGGCCATTTCTCCTCATTCTCTTGCTTGTTACCTGAAAGAAGTGGCTGGCCCCCACCTGGCTACAGCCTCCTTTCACGTAGCTTAGAAAGTGATAAGGCTTGAGCCTATTTTTCCTCCAGGCTAAACACCCCCAGCTCCCTCAGCTGCTCCTCACATGACTTATGCTCCAGACCCGTCTCCAGTCTGAGCAGGTTTGTCCATGCTCAGACATACACACAAACACACACACAAACACACACACATCCACACAAAGATTGCTTTCTTTTGTGCAGCTCTTCTCTAAAGTGCAGATTGAGAGAGTGTCTTGGATCTGCGTTTCATAAGGCGCCAGGCACCCCTTCCCCAATCAGCTGCTGCATGACCTGTCCCTGTTAGCAAAGTCCTGGCTTCCCTTGTCACCCTGTGAGTCTTGCTTCTCTTGCTGAGATCAACTGGTATTTTCAGCTAGGTGAGCCAGCATAGCTGGCACAGAATTAACAATTCTTGGTATTTCTGAGTGTTCAACTACACTTTGTGGGGTAATTACTTTTAGAAGTGCCAGTTCAGCACAGCCAGCAACAAGAAGAAAAAGAGATGCAGATTTTCCCAGCAGGGACAGCTGGGGCTGCTGATTAAGGATGGATGAATCTGTTTGGGAAAACAAATCTGCCTAAGCCACAATTCTGCAAAACTTCTCTATTAATTCCTGTGTTTGTCAAAATGTTTGTCTCCCGGCAGACGCCTGGGATTTTTTTGCTTGTTTGTTTTGTATCGTTCCTTTGTTGTTGCCACCATACAGTTTTCTTCCAAGAACTGTAGTCTGGTGACTGAAAAATGCTAAATTATTTGTCTGGCCACATTCATGCAGATTCTCTAATTGTGCTGTTCTCTGATAGCATCTTTGGCAACCCCATACTGCATCACTCATGAGCAGCAGTAAATGTCATGGCACAGAGAATAATGGTATACAGTGAACCAGCAGGGAGATTTAGGAACTGCCAACAGCCTACATTGTTTTCTGTTGCATATCTTTATCAAGGATCCTATTAGTGTCTTTTATCTTAGAAAAAATACAGTTGTATATTGGATTCTGAAAACTGAAGACTGCCCAGATAACTGTGAGGGGAAAAAAAAAAAAAAAAAAAGCCACAGCCAACCAGCCCCCCAAACACAGTAGGTGTTAGTGAAAACTATCTTGGTACAGCTCATAGAGGTATTTTTGGGTCACACAAAAAGACCCAGTGTCTATTCCTGAAAATCTGGGGATGCCTCGCTCACCATCATGTTCAATATTTGGAAATTGATGTGCTGTCCATCAGGAAGAATCCTCACTAGTGTGGGACAGATATGCTAATATATATATTTATTTCTGGTAATACTCCCCACTAGCCCCACAACTTATGAAGCACTTTTGTATCACAGCAGATCTAAAAGGTGATTACAGAACAGAATGAAAACAGTGAGTCCAAGTCAAGCAAGACAAAATACTATTTCATTACCTGAATGAGACAGTTTGGAAGAAATATCTCACATTGCTACATTTGTAGTGTTGACATTAAACAAGGACAGCAAAATGTTTTTAATAACATTGCCTCTGATTTAAGGGTGCTTCATAAGCAGTTATCATGATAAAATATTTTTAGATAACGAGATTGTCATCTGGGTTTTCCCATCAACTTTGACAGATAAGGATTGTTCAGAGCCCATATAACTTTTTTTTTTTTTTTTGGAGGGATAATGGGATAATGTAGTATGGACAAATTGCACGCACTAATGAAAGGGATTCTAGAGGTCTCACTAGAAGCTAGTGCCTTCAGAAAATGTATTTAGCAGATGCAAAGAGAAGGCACCTCCTTAATGTGCAGGAATATGCTGAATCAGAGCCCTGAGTGAAGGAAGCACTTCAAATGCCCACCTTAACACAAACTCAGAATTCTTTGTGTGGTGACCAGCTTCTGACACAGCATTTCCCACAAACACAAGAAATCTCTCTGCTTGTTTTATAACCATCTGTTAAATGGAAGTTAAAAGGAAAGGACCTGAATAAACTCAGTGAAAACCAGTCAGAGCCTAACCCACCACACTAAGTTTGTCAGGATGTACAAGTGACACTCCCCTCTGTGCCTCCAGGTTATCAGTGACTCACATTAGCTCTTTTCTTCCCAACCCTTTTTATGCCTCCCATTTCACAATGAATTTCCTACATGGCAAGTATCATTGCCCATCTGCCTCCATGCCGATAGAGGCAAAGCCACTTCTGATTTCTGTAATAACTAAACCCTGCGGCAGAACTTCTGCCTGTATGAATTCATATATAAATAGCTGTGGTTGAGAGCAGCACAGAAACTTGGGCTTTTCTTGCAGACTGGAGCCAAAATGATCCTGACTCAACTAGATATCACAAAGAGACAGAATTAGTAAATTTTATTTCCAATATATATATATTAAAAAAAAGGGTATGTTCTAAACCCAAAGCAAACCGAAATAAAACCCGAACAAATGACTGAAAATGCTGCAGAAAATGAATGAAGTCAGGCCTGCAGGACCTAGATGGAGAGAGGAATGAGAACATGTCACCAGGGGGCAAGGTGGTTGAAAATGCTGCAGAAAATGAATGAAGTCAGGCCTGCAGGACCTAGATGGAGAGAAGGTAATCAGATAAGAAGATGGATGTTCCCCTGGGAGACAGTGAAATATGAGAAGAACATTCCAGCATAGGAAGAGAGACTTAAAAATAAGGCAGCCTGGTGAAGCACAACAGAATGACAAACTGAGTTTTACTGCCCTTAGTCATCAAATTGACCTTCTGGCTCATCCAGAAAAGGGAGTGGAGTTGAAGAGGAGAATGTAGCTGCTGTGACTTGATAAGCAATTCCAACTATAAAAGTCAAACAGACCCAAGCTTTTCCTGAATGAAAGAGATGTGATGGAACTGTATCCATAATAAAGGTGCAGAAAGGGAGTGGGGATGGGAGGGAAATAAATATAATATACTGGCTGTCTGAGTTTCAAACAAACCTCTGGAATTGTTGTATCTATAGCTTAAATCAGAAATGCTTTCAGTGTCTCACAAAACAACTCTGGAAGCTCTCAGTCCATAAATTTTTACTTGATTCAAATTTCTGTCTCTCAAATACACATGGAAAATTATCCCTTAAATCACTGTCTGTCTAAGAGTGACAGAAGGAACGGGAGAAACTGCATTTCTGTAACTTCTAATATAAGTTTGGTGAATTGAAGCCAATATTAAGCTTCTGAATTGGTGAAATACCGCTGCTTTAAAACATTTATAAATAGGCTTTTATTTTTGAATCCCATATTTAACCAGCCTTGATTAGGGGATAAAGGTAAGTAGAATAAATGAAAGATGAATAACAGACAGCTGAGGGTTAGGCTTTAAGCAGCATTTAAAAGCTTCCATACAGGGACTGTTATTTTTAATCCATCCAGAAGGTGAACACATTGGCCTAAGCTGCTTAGTACACACAGATGGATTCTTGGCCCTACAGCAAAATAACCAAAATGACCTGGTGTCTCCACACAGAGCAGATTGGCTGGATCTACAGCACAGAGCATATTTCTTGTCTGGGGCCCAGGGGACCTTAAGACAAAATAGTTAATTGGTGCCTGAAGTTGTTTATGAAACACTATGAGGATTATGTTGCAGCCTGCCAGAAGTGTGCTGTCGCATATTTGCGTGGTACAGTTGTGTCCATCTGTGTGTCCATGTGCTGAGGATGTAAAGAGCAGCTCTGTTTTGCCCTCTCTTCTCCCAGACCCTGCTCCCAGCTGCACCACATAGGAGCTGCCTCTGGTGCTCATCTCAGTGCTTTCACTGAGCTGATTTAATTTGCTGGGTTTGCAGAATACACATACTTGTTTCGGAGTGTAAATTTTCTGTCAGCTCAGTGAAAAAAATCCCCATGATGGGGGACTAGCTCTGGCATAAGCAAACCAGCATAATCTGATAGAAGCAGGATAAATCATTCTCTGCCATGGGGAGACATTGCATAGTCTCATATGTATCTGAGCACTGAATTGTGCTCTTACTTTACTTTTTTATTAATAAATTATTGATGTGCAATCTATGTGCACTGAGATGATCTCAACAATCAGACCTGTCCAGCCATGAAATCTAATTACAGGTTTTGATATTCCGAATTTGAAAAAATCTGTCAATATTTTTGGGGTATTCCAACTTTCTTCTCATCCCAAATAATAGTAATCTTTAAAAGCTGAAGTCCGGGAAAATAAAATCTGCAGCAAAGATCCTGGAGAGCTTTTTAAGCTTTTTCTTTCCTGGTGAAAGTTGTGGATCTAGACATATGTGCATAGTAGACCTAAATGAAAAATAGTTGAACACTGTTGGAAATAGCATCTAAAACAAGAATGAGGTGTTTTGTAATAAAAACAATAATTGGGTTTGAATAGAATAACTAATTGACGTTTCTGAAATGAACTTTATTCTCTTGTTTACTACACTGTAAACTAAGAAGAATAATTCCACTGTATTTTACTGCGCTAGTCATACAACTGAATCAGAATTTGAGCTTCTGTTTTATTGCTGGATATGAAGAGCAACGAGTTGAAACAGCAGTGTGAATCTTTCTGAACGAACAGAATTGTTTCATTTGGGAGGCCATTCTGAAGCCAATAAAATTGTAGTTGGAACTAATTTTGTCCTTATGCTACATGGGATAAAATTGCTCTTACTGGTGTGCATGTATTTTCAGCTCTTGGCACAATGGTGTTTTCTGGGATTCAGGTCATGTTCATTTCCTAATCTAAACAGAATCCATCAGAGAATCATACAATGCCAGGTTGGAAGGGGACATGAAGGATTATCTGGTCCAACTGTCCTTGGCAAAAGTAAAACCATAAGTCTAGACAAGATAACCCAGCACTCTGTTCAACTAAATCTTCAAAGTGTCCAACATTTGGGAATACACCTCTTACCATTATTCCAATGGCTGATTTTTCTCACTGTGAAAAATGTTCCTCTAGTGTAAACCAGAATCTCCCCAGGAGCAACTTGTACCTCTCATCTTTGTCATGGCACTCCTTGTAAAAGGAAATCTTTGTAACCAATCTTTAAATACGGGATCATGGCGACAAGATCTTCCCTCAGTCTTTTTTTCTCAAGACTGAACCAAGCAGTTCTCTCAGCCTTTCTTTATATGGTAGACTTTTCAGTCCTTGGATAATCATTTTGTCTCTTCTCTGGACCCTCTCCAGCCTGTTAATACTTTTTTTTTTTGTATAGAGGAGATAAAGATTAATTTCCAGGTGCGGTCTGGAAAACACTGAACAGAGTGGTGCAACAGCTTCTTTATCTCTGCTGCTGAAAGACTCTTTGATGCAACCCAGGATCCTGTTGGCTTTCTTTGCTGTAGCAGCACCCTTTTCACGTATGTGGAGCTCGTGTTCATCAGAAGCTCCTGGTCCCTTTCCTCAGAGCTTCTCCCCAGCCAGGTATATATCCCAGCCTAGCTGCATTCCTGGATTATGCTTTGCCAGGTGCAGGATCTTATACTTGTTGAACTTCATTAGCTTCTCTTTAGTCCACTCTTCCAGCCTATCTTGTAGGGTAACTCCCTTCTGAAGTTCTCCCTTCCTCACAGATATAGTTATATCTGTAATTATAGATGTGACACTGGGGCTATATTTTTTAGTTGGACATAACTGAAACCATGATTTATCATAATTTGCTAAAAGATATCATGAGTCAGTAGCTTTATTTCAGTCACATTGTTTGGGACCAAAATTCTGCCTTTGCAATTACCTCTCCTTGATAGCCAGCAGAGAGCTGAGGGAAGGTTGCAAAAACTGGGCAAATATAAATTCTCCTTGCTCCTATTACTCTCCCAGACATTACACTTTTACAGGACTTATGTGAACCAGAAATGGTTTTTATGTATTTAAGTAACACCCAATTGATTTCATTCCTATGTGCTTGTCTGTTCATCCTTTGAATCCATGCAGACTTTTCTTGCAGATATATCTTATGACAAGGAGTTCCACATCTTCCCTCTGTGTTATGTGGAAAACCATATTATTTTGTTTGCCTTTAACTCCTCTTTCATCTGATGTCACCTATTTTTTGTACTGGAAGAGACAATAAATTACCCACCCTATTGATTTTCATATAAGAGGTTTTTATGCACCCACAAATTATAACCTCCACAGTTGTCTATTCCCCCTTGCTGAAGACTTTAGTTAGTACTTCACTTTATGGAAGCATGACTACTACTGCCCCAGGAAAAGTCCATGTGCAGAAATTAATTTCTGACTGGATAAATTCTTGTGGTTTTTGCACTTTAACATAAAACATAGGGAAAAAATGCACAAGATTTTTGTGATTTTGAATATATTCCAAGTCTGTCCTGGGAAGAGACCATCATTTGTCTCCATCCTTCTCACCTGGGAAGAATGTAATTTTTTGCTCTTTGAATAGAGTAAGCAGATGTGTCATTGTGCTGAGCACTTTCTCAAGGGTTTGTCAGCTTTCTGATTCAGCCATCATTCACTCCTAGCTCTAGTAATCACACAAAGTAACATTTCATTAATGTGAAGTTAAAAAGCTGATAGGACACTGAGAAATAATATCTGGACACAGTTGTGTTGGGTTTCATTGTACTGTGCTACCCCAAGCAAATCCTCCCAGCAATGTGGTATCTGCTTACTGCAAAATAAGTGACTGAACTGGAGTTTATTTTTTTGTTTTCTTTATGTTTGGAAATCCAGACTAAAAACCTGAGTGAACCCAGCCTCAGCATTGTACAAAGACTGTAATTGAGCTGTGTGCATTAAAAAAAAAAAAAAAAAAAAATATTATCAGGATACACACTTTTACTTTCTTTATACTGCTTATGAAGAGGAGCTCCAATATAAATTTTTCCAAACAGATAACATTCTCTCTCTGCTGGATTCAGTGTTAGTAAGCCACAAAAATCAGGATTAATTTAAATTTGCACTACAGGTGGTGCAGAGAATTGATAAAGCGATTTCAATTGCAGTTGGCTGTCAAAATGGTACATTGACTATATAAACTCAAGTGAACCCAGCATCGGTCAGTGTGGGGCTGTTTGCCAATGGTGCTGAAGTGGTGATGGCCTTCAAAAAGTCTTATGCTCTTAGTACTTATATGTAATAAAAGGCACATATACAATAAAGTTATATCTTTGGCAAAAGTAAGCACTTAAAATTTTTAATGAAAAAATTATTTATTTGCCATTGCCTATGCAGCATCCTGATGTCAAATTCTTTAATGATATCATCACATAACATTTTTCACTGAGTGCTTCTATTTGATAGATTCATTGCAACAGGAAGCATAGATTTATATTTTCTCAATTTCAATTATAATTTACAAAGAGTACAACAGCATTCCTAAAAGAATGTCAAAGACCATTTCTTTTAAGTATAAAATTATATATGAAGCAGTTTACATGAAACTAATTCACCTTAACATTAAAAAGTATTGTCATGAGGCAGGGTTTTTTTACATTTTAGAAAGGAATTTAGTTCATCAATATGTCTCCTTTCTTCAGTCCAACACAGCACTGTAAGAAGATTAAAGTAATTTTAACACTTTATACTTAATTTCTTTTAAATTGTGTTATTTTTATCATTTCCTAGATATTTTTTCATTATTCAATAATAAATAGATAGTGAAGAAAGGCAGCTGAAGTGGTCGTGGAAATGAAAAGATGGGTTCTGTTTCATGTGCTTTATCTACACAAATTGTGATTGAGTAAAGTAACCTAACTCATAAGAAAAATCCACTATGCGGATTGTGCTTATCTTTAGGTGCTGGTAGTTTATAAGCAATCTTAAGACAAGGTCTATGCTACAAAGACTGAAATGAACAGAGATAGCTTTTGAGAATGTGCTTTCCAAACTGGGGTCACAAAATGGACAACTGCTGGTGATGGCAGGGTTTCTGAAACATAACACAAGATAAAGGAACTTGACTCAAAAAATATGCTCCAATATACAAGTCTGTCACCTGCGTAAGAAGCGTGTATTTATTCTTTGGATGAAGCTAAACACAAATTGTAAGTGCTGAGTCTAGTGCAAGGATCACTGCGTGAAGTCTCACTGTAGTCCCTGACAACTTTGTGAACAGGAAAATCCAGTGGTGTGGAAAGGCATGCACTAACCATAAAATGTGATGGATATGGAAAATAAGAGACCTTTACTTGCAGCTACAGTTTGGTAAAAGAGAAACCAGGAGCAGCTGTCTAACCTTTCGGTCTAGTTAAGGACATATGAAAACCAATTCCTATTTCAACAACAAGAATTGTTTAAGCCAAAGAGATAAAGCATCCCTTGAGGGGAAAGAAGAAAAGAAAATTTCCTGAATCCATAGAGACGCTGGACCAGTTAAGAATACTGTCAAACAGAAACTTGCTACTTGTTCTATAATTTTTCAACTTTTAGTGTGCCATTTTAGTATTTTCTTAATACTGTAAACCAAATTCACAGTCTTTCTTCAATCTTGTTTGATTTGTAGAGAAATTCAGCTCAGTAAAGCACATCATGACTTTGGACATATTGACTCCCTTAATAGCAAGAAACAACATGATCAGAGGAGGTCTACAAACATTTCACACTTTGTGTGGCATAAACCATAAACTAATCTTTACAAATACTGTCTTGAATTAATGAACATTTATATTAATCTCCTTTTGACCATGGCAAGGAGCAACTGATAATCTGCACTTGCCTACTCCTTGCTTTTGGGGTGTGTGTGTATTCTTACCTCTTTAAAGTTGCATCTTCTTTTTCATGTGTTTTACATGATTTGATCTTCTTGACCCCTTGCATGAATTTCAGAGGACCTTTTCCGTTACTTGAGTCTGTTGGGGTTTCCATTTTGACAGACATTCCAAAAAGAAACAATAAATAATTTTGTGGTATTGAAATTAACAGTACATTATCTCCAGTATAATAATGACAGCAGCATGACAACTTGCAAATTAATGGTAAAATAGATTATCACTCTTTCACACTCATTTTTGAGATATTTTGCAACATTACTTCTTTGTACAATATAATGTCTGGAATGTGTTAAACAGCAGCATAATTTATTGCTGTTTTCCACAGACAGCATATTTTATTGAGGTTCACAAGCCTTCTATATCTTGTCAAACATGTGAGGAACAATTTATAAACCATTTTAAAAGTGTTGAAGATGCAATCAGCCATTAGTAGAACCAAAAATGCTGATTCTGGCCATGTTTGTTAAACACAGACGTTAATGGCTCTCCTATACAATTTTTACAAGTTTTCTTTTGTAGATTGGTTGTGCATCTTTTACAAGATGTATTCTCCCATGTTTTGTTTTACTCAATTATTTTAGTGTAAGGATCTTAATAGTAGTTGTACTTCATTGTCTTATGCTGGTGCTCAGAGGTTTCCATCAGAGATGGACTTTACGATATAATAAATGCTGTGTGCAATTTACTACAGGTTGTAAAAAGCTTATTTGCTAAGGAGCTCCTGATATAGAGTTGAACAAATGTCATGAGGCTCTTGTAGCCTCTCACACCACCAGAATTTAATTAACCGTGATTTTCTGGAAAGCAGTGTCCTTCCTCCAACACAAAACATTTTTCTTTTTTTTCTATCACACAAGATGAGCAAACAATAATAAATTATTCTCATGCCCTTGTTCTTTTCATCAGGAAATGGAATCTTTGTGATCAAGGTAATGTTCCTTCTTGGTTTCTTTTGTGAATTGTTTTGTGAATCCTGTAATTCAGTTTTTGTAGAATTACATACTAGTCATCAGCAAATGGTCAACACTTGCTGAATGAAGTCATATTATCATTAGGATCTAAGCAAAAATTTGAAATTCTTCTATGATCTTTCTCTCTGGATATAATCTCAAAATGAAATTTCAGGATTACATCTGGGTATTCTTTTGCCTTTAGATAGGAGACAGGAGGAAGACTATAGGATCCCATCACTGAATTATCATGGAATTATAGAATTATTTGAGTTGAGAGAGATTTAAAAACCACCTAGTTCCAACCTCCACTTCCATGGTCATGGACACCTTCCAGCAGATCAGGTTGCTCAAAGCTCTATCTAGCCTGAGCCTGAGCACATCCAGGGATGGGGACACCCCAGCCTCTCTGGACAACCTGTTTCAGTGCCTCATCACCATCACAGGAAAGAACTTCTTCCTAATAATATCTAAACTATATCTGCCCTATTTTTGTTAAGTCCATTACCCCTTGTCCTATCACTCCACATCCTCATCAAAAGTCCCTGTCCAGCTTTCTTTAGTGACTTTAGACACTGAAAAGTCCTATATGGTCTCCCTGAAACCTGCGCATCTCTAACATGCTGAGTTTTGATTCTTTGTTTGTTTTCTGAATGTTCTGGAGCTATTACATTATAAAGCCTTAAATTTTTAAATTTGATCTGCATTTTGATTGGTGTTGATGATGGTCCCAAATGATGCACTGCAGCATGAAAGCTGAATGAGGATACTGGAGGGCAGTGTCAGTCTGAGTATCTGTCACATCACACCAAAATTAAAGCTCTTCAAAAAATAGTAGCAACAAATTTAAGAGAAGAAAAAGCCAATCGTATTGGACATGTTGTAATTTCTTCTATCCTCAAGGAAGACATAGACAATTACTTTTCACTAAAAATTGTGAAGCTGTGACCATAGTTGGATGATTCATTAGCAACATTTGCAAAGCATGCTTTTTTCTGAACAATATCAGAAATAAATCTTTCAGTATTATATTCATGCACTTGTTGCTCACAGTAAAATACCAAAATATTAACCAGATACCACTAACTGGTGAATAGTGGATCTCGTATGAGCTGAACAGGCTCACAAGATTTGAGCTTCACAAGACTTGGAAACTGCTTGTTCTACTGCAAAAAATTCTCTACTACTTCAACAATTAAAACCCTTCTATGGATTGTGTGAAGCATATTTATTACTGTTGTTAATTGGAATGCATGAATCAAAGGAGGAAAGGTGCTATCTATCTAAAGGAGCTGAACCTGACTTCTCTGGGTCTTCTCTGTTCTCATAAAGTGAGATTTATGTTTCAAGGGGAGTTGTTGTGTAAATTCAGACAATTTTCACTAGTATTTATAATTTGTTCATGCTAACATTGTACTGTGATTATTTTAAGAAATTATGGTCTGCTTTACTTTGTGACTCAATTGCTTTTATTAATTCACTCAAGTGCTCTCTCAGAGGATAAGTTCATGGAAGTCAGATATATTTTAGGATCCCTTGTGTCTCCTCTGCCAGATAAATCTGGCCTGCCCATGATGATTAGCTTTGTAGCCCTAAAGGAGGTCTGCTAATGAGCATAAATGTGGCAACCCTACCTGTGAGGTCAAGAAAGAGCAATAAGGGGAATGAGAACTTTCAAGGATCTGCCTACCAGGGGATGAGATGATGATAATTTCCGGCTGGACCAGTGTCGGGTGTGATCACATTGCAGTCACACACAACCCAGCCTTTTGTATCTCAGTGCCTGCCTGTGTGTGTTGCCAGCATCCATGAGCGAACTCATCCTCTGGAGAACCCCTGGTGATCATAGCAGTTTATTGTGGAGCTACTGAGTTACTGAGGCACAAAGCAAGACAAAATTTAGAAGCCATTCCTGAGAGCAGAGCACATTAGACTGAGGACCCTGACAGAGCACTGAGGAACAGGCTCTTTCCTTTACCAGTGATGAGGATTAAATACCACCGGGGTGCATAGCTTGAGTGGCAGCTACTTTCTGAAGGAGCTGGTGGGAGTTCACCATGGTGGAATCTTCTTTTGTAGGAATGTTACTTTGTTCTCAGTAAATTGTTCCCACTTTGGGTCTCACATACAGGAAAATCAAATAAGCGGGTAAAGCTCAGATATGGTTGTCTTTCAAATCTTAGTTTTTGATACGAAGATAGAACAGAATTTTTTAACTGTTGGAACCTCTGAGAATTTGCTTCAGTCATGTGCTTTTCTAGAATGTATTTCTGGCTTAGATTCTCCCACTTCATAATTGCAGTGTTGTTTTTACATTATGCAAAAATAAAGTGTTACTTTCATGTTCCTTTGAGTAACTTAAAAACTACATTTTTGAACTAACTGACTACTATAGTACTATATGTAATGCATATTCTGTATCCAGGAAGCCATAGGCATAAAGCATTAAAATAAACAGTAGTCATTGAGCTAGACTTTGTGATTTTTTTTCCTTAGTAAGATGTGTCTTTTCCACTCTTGAATACTTCAGGTAAAGAATGTTAAAAAAGGTAAACATATTAATGCTTTCTTAGTTTAAATTTGTTTGTTTGCTTTATTCTTTTAAGCTTTTTAAATCTGAAACTTATATACAATGTTTTGTAAATATTTCTCAAGTATTTTTTTACGATTTGCAGTGCTGTGATGACAAAAGTATGTTAATTTTTTAGAGATAAAAGCTCTTAGTTTTTGAGATTAAAAGGACCTAAAGTGAAATCTAAGTTTAATGAAACTTTGATTGACAGAGGCAAAAACTATGATGATTTTAAATCTAGCTTTTAATTTTAACAGGTTAATGAACAACTATTAACTTATTGTCTTAGAAATTCAACAAAAATTTGAAGCATGAAAGTATTGATAGGAAGTAAATCCAGTTGACAATTTTTACCACGTACAGATTAGAAGCTCAGTCTATCATTACTTTGAAAGATTTTACTCTGTTGAGAAATGGACTCCAGAAATATATATCAACTTTCCCACAAAATGAGTAAATATTTTACTCAAATGAACTTTCAGACTTTTTCCAGTGGCCTAATGATGTCAGCTGCTTCTCACCCTGTTGTCACACTCATCATTGTATTTAATATTTCTCTATTTCAAGAAATAATATAGCAACAATATAAATTTTCCAGTATTGCATTCATAATTTGGATTCATGAGTCCAGGATTGAGAAGGTGAGGACACACTGTTCTCTAAACCAGACATATTTGTTTATAAATAAGGACTAATGCAGGATGCAGATCAGTGAGGCCCACCACTGTTCTGGACTGTGCTCAAGACAGCATCAGACAAAGAGATGGATGAAGACGGATGACACATTTTCAGTCTATAAAGCAGAACAGGTCTAAATTCAGTATCAAACTGTGTGGCATGCCAGTGAGATAGAAGCTGAGACAGTGAAACAGCTGCAGAGGGTGGAGTTTTTAACAAGGTTCTGCTAGATGGACTGCTCTACCTGACTAGCCTGTCCTCTGCACATCGGCTACTGTCATCTTTTGATCCCATATATGTGACTACATATAAGAAGTGGTCAGCTAAATGCAGCAATAATCCTTGGATAAACACAGCTTTGTTATCTGAAGTGCTCCTCTAGAATAGGGCTGGAGGGTGTATAATTTTCTCCTTGTTAAAGTGGTTGCAACTAATTGGTCTAGTTATAATTCATAAACCTTCAATGCAGCCTGAAAGACACTAGTTGCAATATAAGATGCCCTCGCTGAGATACTCTGGTGCCCCTGTTGGGTTTCATGTTGCATCCCCCTCCACACAGTCAGGTACTGCTGTAACCAGAGAGCCACTGAGCTTTCTGTCACTCTAGACAAGAGTATAAACAATTGACAAAAGATGGGTAGGTTAATGCAGCTGGCTATCTCACATCCCTAAGGAAAAGCATAGGCAAATCTTATGCATCTAGAAGGTTAGAGTCAATTATGAAATCTTTCTCTGATTTGCATATTCAGGAAGAACATCAATAATTTCTCACCATCATTTCCAGATCCACTATCATTTCCAGAGGTCGTTTTGTTCCTAGATATAAGGTAAGCAGGCAGGAGGTGGGACGAGTCAGATACCATCAGAACTGCTCAACTTCCTGCACAGCTATACAGACTAATCAGGCAGAAATGACCAATTGTCACTTATTGTCACAAACTTATTGTTTCCATAAGCATTATAGCTATTGAAGTTGTTGTTGGATTTATTGGAAATGGATTTATTACAACTATTAATCTAATTAATTGGATCAAAAGCAAAAAAACGCACATCCACAGTCTCTACTTTGCTGACATGTTTAAGTTGGCTTCAGTGTACAAGGACTTTGGCGCTGTGTGGGTGTTTGTAAACCATAGCAGCTTGTGGTTCAGTACCTGGCTCTATGTACTGTACTGTGTAAAAATAATCAATATCAGCCACTAGCTGCTGCTGCAAATCCAGCACAGAATAGCCGGGATGGTCCCATGGCTTCTTCTTGGATTGCTGGTAATCTCTTCTATGACTTCTCTTCCTTTACTATGGATTACACCCAGCACTTACCTATGCAGCTCAACAGGGTACTGCGGAGAAAATAGCGTAGCTCACATCATGGACTGGGATAGTTCATCTCTTTACTTGCTGCTTCTTTACTTTGTATGTTGTTTTTTCCCTCTAGGACTCTGTGGTGACCTCAGCTCTGTTAATTACTTCTCTGTGGAAACACAGAAAGACAATGCAATGTTATGCAGATACTTTCAGGGATGCTATGATAGATGTTCACCTAAATGCTATTAAATGCATTATTTCTTTCTTAATCCTGTATCTTTCCAGTTTTGTAGCTCAAATTCTGTTGATACTCTTGACACGTCAAAGCAAAGATGTCGTGAAAGTTGCAGTATTCTTAGCTGTAGCTGGGGCATATCCTTCCATGCACTCAATTATCCTGATCATAGTCAATTCAAAACTGAAACTGGCATTTAGAAACCTTTGCCTGCATTTTAAGTGCCATTTGGAAGATAAGCCTCCAAGCCATAGGCTTGAGAGAAACACTGTCCAGCTAGAGATATGAAATCAAGACTCATATGTATTGTTTCACTGTCTTTTTCTTAAATGATAACTTTCATCTTCCAGAGATTTCTGTGACTAGTCCTCCTTAACATTTCAGTGCATCTGAAATAATGTGCATTTTTGCCTTACTTGTGCACCACTCCAGCTCCTTCCTTCCTGCTTAATATAGAGTGAGAATAAAAATGTACTGAATGGAAACAATGTACTTAAATAAGAAATCAGTTTTAGGTTTCTTTGTGATTTCAGATTATCAGTTTAACACTGAAAGTTTTATGACCTGTTTGAATTGAAGAAAATGGGGACTTAGACAAGATCTCACAAGTATCAGCTGTCAGGTAAAGGATTCTTTTTGCCTGAGAAGGTTGAAATTTGACTATAAACATGTTGTAAAAGTCATAGTTGGTGTTACATGGAAAAAGATTGTGCTTTTAAACTGGAAAAGCTTAACTGGATTATAACCTAGGGAAAAATTAAGATTTGGAAGGACACAGTCATTTAATACAATCAAATTGCATTCTGAATGAGGTTCATTTGTGTTAGGATTCCAGTATGTCTGTAACAATGTTAAATACTTATTTACAAATCGATACTTTTGTTTGTAATATATGTTATGCTTATTTGTTTGGTTTTCTTGAAAGTGGATGGCCAGATTGGTGATTACAATGTAAGGTGATGTAGGTACATAGAACTACCTGTAGAAAATCTCGTTCTTGTTGAGTTGACCATTCTGATCATAGATTTGCCTTTGTTGTCATGATTTTTTATTGCTTTGAGCAATATTGCTATGAGTAATATTGCTATGAGTTATTTCTAAGTTTGTTTTCTTTTAAAATTTTATGTTACTATAAAGTTTCACATGAGGTTGGTGAAATATCTTTAGCAAGTCCGGTCATGTTTTATCAAATAATGTGTTTGATAAATTTGTTCTAAAGTTCTCAGCTTATAAATTACTGTGGTGAGAATTTCAGTCCCACCTATAAAATTAACAAGCAGAGTGATTCACTTTATCTTCAAGTGCAGTTGTCTCAGTTTTTGAAACATCAGAGTAATAAGTTCATAAAATTCTTTGAAAAAAAAATAGCTGTTTAACATTATTAGATAAAGAGTGAATATAATGGTTTTAACAGGTACCTTAATATATCTTTGAGAATGAACTATGTGTTAATAGTAGACATAAGAGGATGTCTGTGTGACATGTAATGATATGATTATTAGCATGTATAAACCATGAGTTCAAACTGGAGAGCAAAAGGGAGAGTCATTAATCTCACAAACACAACATTTGGAGGCACAGTACATTGTACTGTAAAACTAAAGCTTCTGTAATGTCAACTGTGGTGGACTGCTGTGGTACTGAATCAAGAGACACAGAAGTCCCTCGAGGGAAGCAGGTGGGACCCATAATGCTCGTGTGACAGCAGCACTCGCTCTGCTCTGCTCTGCAGCTGCAAGCCCTGCCAGCATGGCCCAAGGTTAGAACAGTCACACAGCAATAGCTCTTCCAGCTGGCGACTTCATGGAAAGAAAGTGTCCTGTAAGAAATTAGTTTGTCTGAGACTGTTTTATTGCGGGGTGATTGGTAGGGGTGTTTGGTTTTTTGAAGCTGATAATTTCCCCAGTGAGCTCATTTCTCTTCAGGTATTTCCAAACCTGTTTCTAAAGACAGTCTGAAGTAAAGGGATCGGAGCCAAAGATGATAATGACGGCTTGCTCAGCCTCTTCAATTTCCCCAGTGAGCTCATTTCTCTTCAGGTATTTCCAAACCCGTTTCTAAAGACAGTCTGAAGTAAAGGGATCGGAGCCAAAGAGAGACCTTCAAGAGAGGGAGATTTGAGGCAGGCATAATCATTAATAATAATCCTCCAGTTCTTCCAGGGGAAGAGGAGGACAAAGCTCAAGGACTTGACGTCTTTATGTTGTATTGATGAAAGTTTTGTTACACACAGCATAGAGAGAGATAGATGGGTACATAAATTAGAATTTTAAATGACTGGATTGGTAAATAAATTATTAGTTTTGTCCTTTTCCATTCCATCCTTCCCTCAAGCTTCAATTTATTTTCATGACTTCTTCCACAGTATATACAGATATCTATTTGTTTTTTGATCTTACCCTGCTCTTTGGATTTCATCCTATCCCACCCTAAAATAATTTTCTGTATTCTCTTCAGATCTAGCCTGCTCTTTCAGGTACATTTTAAAAAGACTTTCTCATTATTATTTTATAAAAAAATCACTCACCAAATTACAGTAGACTTGTTTCTCTGTCTAGTTTATTCCAGAAAGCAGATCAATGAACCCGATGAATATTTTGGCAATTATTATTTTTGCCCCAAAAAATCATAAGAATAATGTCATTAAGATTTCATTGTCGAAGAAGTTTATATGATGATTGAAAATAAGACTGAGTTCACCAGTACATTTCTCTTAGAACTTTTCAAGTTACATGAAATGGGGACAACATGAATGGGAGAATACTGTCTGCAGTTTGTATAAGGCCAGAAATTGTGGCAGCAGCAAAATCATTGTGAGTATGAAGAAAAATAGGGATTAGTGCAGTTCATACCAACTGAATGAAAAATCAAACCACGTCTTCATTGTCTTCTCCATTTTTATTTTTTTGTAGTGCCTTTGTGCTTGTTTTTTCTGGGCCAGAATTCATCACAATTCTGTGTCCAGGAAAGCCAGTATTTTTCTGGGCAAAAATTAAGGGACTTTTGATTGCAATTGCAGTAGCATGTTCATGAAGCTGGCAAGTTTCTCACTATCAATCTCAGCACATGAATCAAAAAGAACCACCACAGACATTCTGAGTTTTAATTGATGAAACTTGCTTTGTCATGTCTTTCCTTTTGCCTGCATTATTCAGAGGCTCTACCCGACCAAATCAGTAGCGGGGTGCTGGATATGAACTCTGCTGTCCCTACCACACTGCCTCTCCTCTGTGTGCCATGTAGTCATCCTTTCCTCTCTGCTAGGTACACAAGTCAGCACTGACAGCTCCATGGATCCCAGAACAGGTGTTCTTGTAAATGCCACTAAAACTCCAATCTTCACTTTTGCTGGTTTTCTAGCAGTAATCAGGAAGCTTTTCACCTTCTTTTCATCTGACAGCACAATGGTGCTAATTTATTCTGAATAATTTTGGGTAATTTGAAAAGTAAAATAAGTGTCAATGGAAATGCCACACTACACCTATCTTTTCTTGAAATATGACTTCCCACCTTTGTGAAAGGTCTGGAGAAAAGTTTTCCCTCCTGTAAGAGTTTATAATAGGATTATAACTTGGGATTACTTTATCCATATTTATTTATAGTCTCCCCTATCATAATACTCAGCCTTCATTTCATTAATATCACAAGGACAGTTTCTCCAATGTTACAAAATACTTCTGAAGGCTAATCCCCCTTCCCCTCAATATTTCTTATCCTTTTTATTCCTCATTTGAGGACATCTGGGTGGGAGGTCATTGGAGCTTAGCTAGGTGTATAAATAATGTTCTATATAAATCTTCATAGAGACATGAGTTTTAAGGTTAAGAATTTAAAAAATTCTTTATAAATCAATGTGAATATGGCTTTAAATAGTTGTAAATATTAAAAATATAAATTAGGCTCATGTTAATATCACTTCTAAGATTTATTATTTTCAAAGTGCCATTTCTCCCTCCCAATACTATGATTTTGCAATGAAACAAACTTTACATTGGCCAAAGTAGTCATAATAGATGTCAATTACATCAGAGAAAAGCATAGGTCCTCTTGAAACCAGAATTCCTGATGCTCAGTGATCAGAGGGTTTTCATTCCTAAAATTTTTCCTGTCTCCACATTGAAATGAGATATATCCTTCTTGAGTATTCAGCCTATCTGTGTGTGAAAGGACAGGATATTTTATCATCAGAAATCAGAGTAGTAGTATGGGTGATGTCTACAGTGGGATTTAATTGGGCTTTTGAGAGGGGAGGAAAGCGAGGAGAAGTCTCACAGATCCATGAGATTTACTTTGGCTGGTCTCTTTTCCCAGTACAGGTAAACAAACGGGGGCAGCAAAACAGCCTTCTGAAGCTGCTATTGCTGAACTGGGATCCATGCACTGAATGTTCCACTGCAAAACAGCTCTTTTGCTGCCACAGGAAAAGCAGAGGCAAAGTGCTAAACAGGAATAATGACTTCACGTCATCATCTCTTAATTGCCTTTTGGGGAAAGGGGTGAGATTAAACCCTCTCTGGCCTTTAGGTACTCAGATGTGATATTGTGATAAGATTAAGATGGATGATATAATTCCTAAATTTAAAAAATTATTGGTAGGTAATTCTATTCTATTTTTTATCTTCTTCCACCCCCTTCCCCAGTGTAATATTTGAATTTCATTTTTTCTTGTTTGTATCTTTTCTTTTTTCCCTCTCCTTTGAATACTTATTTTTCTTTTCCTTTTTAGAAGGAAATTAATTCACATTTATCACTCATATTTCTTGCCACTTCCTCTAAAAATCTCCCCTATTTTTGCTGCTATTGCTGCTGTTATTGCAAATATATGAAATGAATAATGAACAATGAAATCAAGACGGGTTCGTTCACATATTTACTTTGTTATAATAAACACACATTTCAATGTACCTTATTGGTTTTGACAGACTCATACTTCTTTTGTGATAGCATTGCAAATAAAATTTCTCCCTTTCCTTGTGAAGGCATTAAAAAAACATTAAAAAAAACCCCAACAAACAAAAACCCACACTGCTGAAACCCTAAGATATGTGAAGCTTCCCCTTCAAATCCCACTTTAGTCAGTTTGCTTTGTTGTCCTTTCTCTGCCATTTGCTTTCTCTCACTGCAGTGTGGATCCCTTTTTCTTTTACAGACTGTTATTTTCTTTCTCATTTTTCCCTGTCTCCTTTAAGGTCATTCTTAAAGTCTTTACTTTTCCCTTCCTCTGTTTAGTTTTAATCATCACCCTTCAATCCCTCAAACACTTGTTCGTTTCTGTGTTTACACTGTTTGTTTCCCTTCCAGAGTAGAGATGACCATCCAAATATTTTCATTGCTTAGGATTGAGATAAGAAGGAAAAAGAGGAAATAGAATGTAGCTGCACATATGCAAACAGCAAAGTGGAAAACACTGAGTTCAAATACTGCATGTGTAAATTGTACATTCAGGACTAAAATTATTTGAAAGACTTGCATCCTGAGAAACTTGCTCACTCTCTTAAAGAAGAAAACAGAAGTCTGTCTATGGAATTAATTCTCATCAACAGTACAGAAGGAAATCAGCTTTTTTTTTCCTGAGGAATTTCTCAATCTCCTCCAAGAAAGGTGTATAACAGGAACTATGCATAGGTATTTGTTGAGCTCATTTGACAAATCATAAGAAACACAGCATGAGCTTTATACAGGTTAAATCAACAGAGTTTCAGATCCCTAACATAGCATGTGGGTATAATTTGGGTTTCAATGGTCACAGATATAATGTTTCTCTAGCTTGAAGTACCCATAGCTTTCATTAGGAATCTGAAGCAGACTTATTGCACATGTAGAGAAATATATGTGCACCTGTTGAATAAGTAAATATCTATCAGCTAATTTCAGCACAAAAGGGGAAATACATAACATAAAAACTTCATCATTTTTAAGTCGTGTTTGGACTACAGCAGCAGCCAGTCTCCTTTTCCATTGCTTTTTTAAAACTGGGTGAACTTGTGCATTTTTCTCATGCCATGGCTCTACTCAGGCAGGAAAGGGAGAAAATTTCTCAAAAATATCCCCTGGAAAAGGTTATTCTGAAATATAAAATCTCTTAGCTTCAATTCCCTGATGCTGTGAAGAGCTAAAGTCTTAGGTCCCCTGTCTTTTGGCTATTACAAAGCCAGTCTGCAATTATTTCAAAAGCCAGCTCCAAAGCACATTCTTACAAAAGAGAGTTTGGCTTTTGGAAAGTGAATGACAACTCAAACTTTGTATTGAGTTTGAAACTGGGTGAACACGTATATAAAAGCTCTTAATATATGTAGGCAGTGGACCAAGGTACTGGGAAGAAGGAGAAGGTCCATTAGTTACCTGTGTGATGAGTCAACCCAAACTTCTCCTTCCCAGTCCCTTGGCCTGCTGCATCTCATCAGCATGGAGATGACTTGATTTGCTTCACAAAGTCAGTGGGAAAGGTTAAAATCTCAGGCTGGCCCTGTGGAAGCTTCCAGAAATCCCATGCTTTGCTTGCTGACTATAGAAACAACCCTCATACATTACCAAGTTAAGGGATGAGTTGTTTAACAGTCTTTGGGTAATCTTCTCTTTGAACTCTTCACCTATATGAACATCTCTAGCTCCAAACTGCTGTTCTGACCAAAACTGGGAACTTTTGGATGATTCTCAGATCACCCCTTGGAGCACTGGGGGTGTCTTCTGTTGTTTCTTCTCACTATAGTTTGGCTTGTTATAGCTTTTCCTTTTGTACTTCAGTAATGAATCAAGTCACAGATGTCAGGGTGATAGATGCTGAGGTTTCTCAGCTCTCTATATCATTCCATGGGACACCATTGGGATGTACTTACCTGTCATTATTCCATTTGAGTGTAATCAGTTAATTATCTCTGTCCTCAAACTTATCAAAAGGAGGAGATAGAAATCTCACAACTCTGGCAGCTCCAGGACACATATGCATGATGATATCATCCAGTTTCTGTCTTTTTCCGTTCCCTTCTATGTTCCTAGTGTTTTTTATTTGACTGCTGTTATTGAACTGGTGCAGCTAAATCACCAAGATTGCCTGCAGTGTCTTTAGGGATCACTGCTTCTTTTTTGAATACACAATACTCAGTTTATAACACATTTAAAACAAAACATTGATTCAGTGTTGCATATCTTCCTCTAAGTCATTATAACACATACAATTCCTTCCTTATTTTAAGGGGTAAATTCTAAGAGAAACTTGATAAAAATTAGTGCAAACACAAAAGTAGGAAAATCCCTGGAACTGATCAAGTTCTTATATACCCATACTTTGAGGAGAAGGGCAGTGACACAAAGTGCAAGAAATTCTAAATTTGTGAATATGCAGTATATTTTAGTTTCATGGTGAACTCCTTTTTATCTTTTCATCTTTCAGTTGAGCTCTTGAGTTTTCAAGAGTCAAATTGTTAAATCTCATATTGAAATACTAAGAATCAAACAGTTCACTCAAGACACTTTTTCCTACAGGAGCTTTGTGTTTTGGGTTTTCTTTTTTTTTTTTTTTTTTTTTTTTTTTTTTTTTTTTTTTTTTTGTTGGTTTTTTTGGTTTTGTTTTGTTTTGTTGGTTTTTTGTTTGTTTGTTTGTTTTGTATTATAGCTTATTATTTAAAAGTTGACAGCAAAAGCACTTCAGTTATCTATAAGCCAGCTGTCATGATTACTTCCGAAAATCACTTTTTGCATTGAACTGATGTTGTGATCATATACCTTGCTGTCATGTGTCTTGATAAGTGATTGCTTGCTGTGAAGAGCCCCCAAACTACTTCCAGTACCTGAGCTTCTTACGATGTATATTCACATGCAGTTGCAAGCACTGTACTTTCATAGCACTGATTGAACAATCTTCATCCAAATACATTATTCAACAAACATTTCTATGGAATAACTTCTTTCCAGACTGAATTTAAAAGAAATTAATCTGGCTCTGATCCTTACAAAGTTTAGTAGATTCTGTGAAAAAGCAATGTAAATAGGGCAAGAGGGACTCACACCTAAGGTGCATCTCAGTTTAGTTCTATTATATATGGGGCCTACAATGATACATCAATCATCTCTATTCTTCATTGTCCTGCAGGAATAAAAAGGTTTTTATTTGCCACTCTAAATTTGTTTGAAATAATATGTAGAATTTGCTGTATAAATGCAGAATATTTTATTTCCTATTTTTATTTTGTTTGCCTACATTTCATACCACCTGATTTATTGCAGGTTACATGCTTCAGCCCATGCCTGAAGTGATATTTCTATATAAATAATTGGTTTTCTTGCCTTGCAACAGAGTCCCCAAAGAGCCTTGAGTAAGAATCTTGAGTATTTTCTACATAAATCAAAGAGCTTAAAAAAAAAAAATCCTGAATAAACCTTATATTATCTATATAAACCCTAAACTGCATAGCAGCTATATTTCTCAAGCTGAATATGCTGTATATTTTCATTTGTCAAATTTTTGATAGAGACTTGTGCAAGAAAATTGAAATTTTAAAACAAAAATATGAAAAACCTGTGATGTTGCCCTTTGATCACCTCTTTTCCATATGAGAAATTTTGGATGTCCAAAGACAGAACAACTGAGATAAGAAAGCAGTAAACAGAAAGAATGGTGGTACCTAAGACTGATAGTGGTACTTTCCTGCTCCCCATGGTTCTCTGATGACTTGTGTTGGGCCCTGAAGATGTCCAACTTTTTTGTGAGATTACACTGGGGTGAAGGCACCAGGGAGAGGAAATGTTCAAAAATGTGGTTGACCATCTAAACTTCAGGAAAAATTCACTAGAATATTTCTGTAGGAGACTGAAATAGTGAAGTAACTCGGGCTAAGAATGTTATCAAAAAGAAAGTCAATATGTCTTGCACAGGGAAAGTTCTCTGGTATGAAAAGGCTCTTTAAATTGATCTTATTGAGAAACTCAATAAGGTGCAGTGCCTGAGAGGAGAAGAAAAACAAAATTAGACTAGGAACAAGGTCCTCATTTCATCTGGAAGTGTAGCTTACCCCCTGGAGCAAAGTGCACTAAGTTGTGATAGATTAACTACTATCTGAGCTCTTTTAAGCTAGGGTATAGCTCAACATGAGGTTTTACTTTTGATAAAAGTTGTTCTTTAGTGAAATTCTGCTCCAAGTGATATGCAGAGGAACAGAGTAATTTGTCTTTATAGCCTCATACACTGATAGAAACTCCACTCACCATTCCAGCTCCTGGTCTCTGAGAAACAATTTCTTGTTCTCCGGAGTGAAAGTCAACAGAGTCACAAGACTAGTTAGTAATGCACACAGGAAATTTCTTTCCTGGTGAGAAACATCAATTCCTTTTATACTCTGGAGTAACTTTTTGTTGTTTTTCAGTTGGTGGAGGTATGGGCAGTTTTGCACTAATATGGTTTCACTGGGTAAGAAAATGCCTGGGATGTCAATATATTTGTGGAGATTAAAGTACACAACAATCTTATTTCTTTCCATCTGAATTATTTTTTTACTTTTTGGAGCCCTAATTCTCTAATAATTCTGGAAAAAATCCAGCAAGATTATATCAGTTACTGTTCAAAAATTGTTGTCATTATTTCTGAAAGAGAAGTTGAGATTTTAATCAAGATATAGACTTTTTGTCAGCAAACAGAGGGTAATATTTTCCATGAGCCGTTAAAAAAAGTTGGTATTTAGCAGTGTCCAGAGGAGAAGCACTGTACTAGAGAAACATAATATCTGATGAGGCTTATTTCTGTAAGGTAAATGACAATCCTCCATATTGGTGATATTGTGGAATTACTCTTAATTATAACTTATAAAGTCATCTGCAAGAAAAGCCTGTTAACAAACTTAAGTGTGAATACAAAAAGTAAGAGAGAATTTTTGGGGACAGAAGGTTCATGAAAATATAAGCAGCCTAAAGCCAGAGTGGAAAAATAGGGACGCTAATTGAAAGTTACTGTTGTGAAAAAACAAAATCAAATGAAATAAAACAGAGAGAAAGGTAACTGAGTAGCAGCTCCCCATGGAACTCCTGAACTCCCATTTTCCATTAGGTAAAAAAAAAAAAAAAAAAAAAAAAAAAAAAAAAAAAAAAGAAAAAAAAAAAGTAAAACTTCCAAAAATCTTTCAAACAAAAATCTAATCTCTATAATCTCTGCAAGAAATTTGGTGGGTTTGGCTTTGGTCTTTTCCTCCTCATTAAATTAAATTATCATATGTTCAAATACAGGAGGGGAAAGAAAGAAAATATGAAAAATCTTTGACCAAGTCCAGCTTCATTAATAATTTAGATTTTCTTTTACCTGATACACCTGTTTTGTTTTTAGATAACAGCTTTGTTTTCCTTGCTGCACAGATAAGCCAGGTCAGTGAGGTTCAGAGTCTTTAGCCACCACAAAAACTCACATTACTGTCAAGGGGTTGATTCACTCAACAGACTAGAGCTTGCAATCTCTTAAACTCAAATTTAATCCATTAAATTATGGCTGTTCTTCCTGTATATCAGATTCACAAGGCAAGAATACTGCTTAGCTTCAGAAGCTACTTAAACCGGTGTATTATGTCCTAATATTTTTCTTGATTTTCCAGGTCCTCTAAGGACAAAAACCAAAGTATCTCTGTTGTTAAGTGTTTATTATAAAACCCATTCCTGATCTGTATTTTTCCTGCTTTCAGTTCAGTGTAAACAGAGAAAGACACATATATAACAGACAGGTTATGTATTCAAAAATTCAGGGTCTCTCAGCAGCAACATGAGCAAACTGTCATAGTTTATTATGAGACTTGGGGATCAAAGCATCAAATGTATTTGTGTATTATCCTCCAAGTTAATTCCTTCAATCCCAAATGTTGAGAGACAAATTTAAATAATACCTGTGTAGAGAAACCCTGCCCTCCAAGGATGAAATATGTGCTTGTAGCATCATTCACATGATTTAAATGTTACAGCACTGCCCACAATGGAGATTGGTGCCAGGGGTTTAGTGGTTGTGCCTATCAATTGAAAGGAGACCAATACTTCTCCAAGAGAAAAATGGGTCAGGAGAGAATCTTGGTGTGCTTTTGTCACACACTTCTCATATTTCCATGGGCTGTGTACAATTCTCTTTGAAGGTTATCTCTGGTTTTTTTTTTTTTTTTTTTCTGGTAACCTCTGGTTTCTGGATGGTAAATCACCATCCAATGTTATACTGGCAGGAGAAAAATTTAAAAATCTTTTTCCTGGTTTATTTTTCTGTCTGTAAAAAAGGGAATCATAGTATTACTGTAATTTTGAATGGAGTCCTCAGTATTAGAGCCAGATTCTGCCAAGATAGAAAACATCCACTCTCAGGTTAATGTTTTCTAGATATGCTCAGGCCTATCAAACCTATGCACTGTTGCGGTTCCTGCTTGATTTGTTTGGCAAATGAAGCTGAAGCACAGCGTGCTGGGATAACACCGTCAGCACTCACAGCTGCACAGCAGCACCGGGCACAAGCCCTTGAAGGTGAAGGAACAGAAAAGCAGGTGGTGGTGGGTAAAGTACAAAAATATACAGTTCTCTATTAATCAAAACCCACTTACAAAAGTATCAGATTCTTTATTTTTCATGGTGCATACCTGATAGTTTTTTAAATATTATTATCTTTATTATTTTATTGCTATATTTGTTATGTGGCTTTCACCTAGATTTGACAGTTACTGTTCCTTTTCCATTTTTTTTGTACAAAGTGACCAAACTTCATAATAAGGGCATTTATTACCTATCATATTTAACACAGGAAAGCAATTTGACACAAGTCTTGACATTGGGAAAGTGTTATTTTTGCCATGAACATTAGAAATTAAGATGTTCCTCTTCATTGTGTGACTGTTACCAACAGAGCCATAGTTTTATTTTTAAAACCATTATTTTTTCACTTGGGAGCATATCATACATGTTCAGTTTGTATCACTAATATTCTTTGCAAACAGCTCTATACAAACTGCTGACGCCGTGACAAACCACAGCAGCCAACAGTCTATCAACAGCCTTTAGCCAAACTCTATGCCATACATGGCTGATAGCACTCTGAATCAGAAATTAAACATAAAGACAATTCCTTGAAGGATGGCTAGTGATAAAATGATTCAGCAAATACTGTAATAGATTATTATTTTGGTAAACTAATTAATAGAACAAGCAATGAAGTAATATTGTCAGCACCTAAAGAGGTGTCAATCCTTGAGAAATTTTCTCATATGTAAGTGAAAAGCTTTCATAACTACTAAGAGTTTGGTTCAGAGTTATGGAAGATGAAGAAATATGCTGGTATAGTTATGTGTTATTAATGAAATAAATAAAATAGCATAGCATCTGCAAAATAAAAGTGTGTCTACTCAGAGGCAAGTAAGAAAGATGAATGCATTTTTGAGGTTGCTTGTGCATCATACAAATGAGGGGGATTTTACTCTTCCCTGAATGGGTAAATTTTCAAGTCAGCTCTAACTCTGGGATTCATGTTCAGAGTACGCTCAATTTTGTTTCTCTGGACAAGGAGGAAGGTACTTGGTACTTGAGTACCATGGTCAATTATTTTCCTGTCCTTGTCATAGATTTTTGTTGGCTATACAGAAAATAGGAACACAAAAATATATTTTCTTACATAATTTCATACTGCTACCTTCCTTCTTTGGCTTGCAAGGCAGACAATCATGTTCTGCTGAACAACACTTAATAGGTGGGGTTATCTATTTTTAACCATAGAGCAGAACTTTTCATACTGACTGATTGTACTGAAAAGGGAAGAGAAAGGTCACAGATGTCATTTTGTGGTGAAAAGATGCAGAAGCTTATTGTAAGAGATGTCTAGCATGCATTACTTTTCTTACCCTGTTTTATTTTTCCAATTCAATACGAAAGCTACTTACATGATAATTCTCTGAAATTGCGTTATCCAACTGAGCCACTATCATGGCAAAAAGAACAAAATAAAAAAGACTTTGAAGTCTATTATAAGTCTGCCTTGACCCAATTAAAAGTCATGCAGCTCAGTCCTGAGGATAGTCCAAAAAAAATCACACAACTCATTGTTCATCATGGGTCATGTCAAGGTCTTGTACTAAGATTTTGCTGCAGAACAATACTAGACAACAATGAAAAAAAATTGCTTTTGAGGTTCAGTACCTGATGCTGTAATTAAAAACTATATTTCTGTTTTTCACCCGTTCCATGGGTCAAAAGAAGCACCCTACTCTTTTTTACTCCTTAGGAAACAACATCAATTAAAAGCCTTTCAGTAACACTATATGTTCACCTGATCTATAAAATATTATTAGATAGAATTTCTATTTTCTATTTGTTTTAAAAGTGACATATTTCACATGTAAGATGTAATCATCAGGTTTTAAACTCAAAAAGCACATGATCTATTGAATGAATTGATTGAATCCAATGTGATCATAACAAGGCAAACTTTTTAACTAGGAGAGTAACCAAACTCCGCTGGCTGCAGTTTCCTTCCTGTTCATTGTTGTAGCTCTTGGGGGCCTTTTAGTTTTCCTAGTTTTATACTGAGTAGATGTTACTATGCCTCATTTGTCCAGGAGCAGCAATTGTACCTGTCAGTAAAGGGTCAGGATGTTTCATAGCCGTGTGTTTTGGCCATAATCTTTTTAATCTTATCATTGTGACCAAAAAGAAGGCTTATCTCAAAGTGACTGATAACAGCCTTTCCTAGTTATTTGCATATATCCTTCAGAACAAAGTATGCACAATAACAGCCAAGCCCCACTGAAGTGCGGCATAACCAGAAAAGGAATTGAGACACTGACAGTGACAGTGGAAACGGAAGGAAGCTATTGGCATTGTTTTCAATCTAATAGTAGAAAAATTTAGCAATCTTAGAGGACCTGCATGTGCAGATTCCACATAGTCTGTCCTACAGTAGAGGAACACTGCAGATTTACAGCTTTCATGCTGTTGCCATACAAAATACGTCTAATGTTACAATAAGTAACATCCTCTTATCCTCTTATCTTGTTCCTCTTCCTCCTTCCTACTCCTCCCCTTCCTGAGAGTATGAAAAAAAAAATAGAGAAATTAAAATATATTTATAACTTCACCAAATTTGGCATTTTGAGCTTTAATCCTGTTGGTTCTCTTATAAATGGAAAAGAAACTAACTGACTTCAGAGCACAGGAATTGGTGGGACCATCATTTTGGGATCTCTCAGGAGACACTCATAGGCAGTCTTTTTCTCTCTCATCTCAATGTGTAGGAGACATCTACAATTTATTCACGGGATGGACAGGGAGGAAGTGCTTCTCTCTACCTTTTTAATTTGAAGAGGTTATAATTTAGAAAAAGAGGTCTGATGAGAAATTAATAAATCAGGTTCTTATTCCCCCCCAGTTCAGTCTGGACCATGCACCATATAAGCTAAATGAGTTCCATTTTATACCTTGTTAGATTTATTTTTACTTCTAATACTGTGATTGGAAGTCTGTTCCAAAATCACAGTCTTCCAATGTTTAGACTCTCTGATTTTCAACCTATATTTATTTATATTTGTTCTTACATCAGTTTCTCATCTTACATAACTCATCTAACTCTCTGTTTTTTATCTTATTGGTATAATACAACTACAAAGGAGAAATATAGCTCCATTTCGCCTCTTGTTTGCTAAACAAAAGCAATCTCTTCTAGCAATGTTCAAGAGGCTTCCCAATCCTGGCCTAACTTACTTCTCTCTTTTAGACTTTTCAGTGAAAAGTATTTTTGGATAAAATAAAATACTAATAGAACAGATTGCAAGTTTTGAGTCTGCTTAAATCCATAAAAGAAGACAATGAAAAATTCCATTGTTGTCCACGGCCTTGGGGCTAGTCCTTTGTTATCTATGTGGTAGTCACAGGCTTTCATTTCAAAGTGAGAGAATGGCAATCTCCAGTTGCTCTCCTAATGCCTCCTCTCCGACCACTAATACATCCCATATGGATATATCCTGTGTCTATATCTACACTTATCTATGCTTACCTGGATTGGATGGCAGCCAGTTAGCCCTACTCTAAACCCAGAGCCCAGCTAGGCTAGACTGGGTTATTCAGTAGACTCCACCAGAAGGCTCAGATGCAATAAAGCTTCATATTTGATGCATGGATTTGTGGTGAATTCTCAGAGCAGTTGTGATAACATCTATTCCTTTTGAGATGAACTAGCTCCTTATAAAGCTGTCTGTAAATGCTCTTTCTGTGTTTGAAGTGCAAGCCTGACAGGTTCTGACAGCCTGTCAGCCTCTTGTGTACAGCTGCACTGGAGCCTGCTTTGCTTTCTTATATTGTCACCAGTTCATCCATTATTTCTGAAATGTTAACACTGACTTCTAGCTGACTGACTTGAGGAGGCAATAATCAAGTTAAACAAACTGAGGGTGATGGCATAGCCCACCTGTTATTATACAGCATTTATATAACAAAGTTTGAAAGTTTTATTGTGTAGTTTTTTTTCTGTCAGATCATCAGACTGCCACAAGTATCTCAGTATATCAGTAGGACAAAATATTGAATATTGGTGTTAGACAATAATGCCAGCACAAATGAGATCATTTACATGGAGGTTTTAACACAGTCACTATGTTAACAACCAGTGAGACCTGTTTTACTTTTAAATTCTTTGAACAAAATCAAAACACTGATATTCTAGATGAACTAAGAGTTATAACTAAAATGTCTTAAAAAAACCCAAAACAAACCAAAGTACCAAAACCAAACCCAAGAAAACAAACCTTCTAGTTTTAGCTATGAAATAGTATTTTACATTTTTATGCCTCTTCTGATTTTGATAATACAACATTTTGTGATGCCTCTCTTTTTCTTAAAAGCATAATCAATCACATTTTTTATAATCAATCACAAAACCTATGTAAAAGGAGCGTCAAATTCAGTCCTGTAAAAATAATGGTGTTTTGCATGTGTTGACAAACCAGGTGACTATGGGTCTGGGAAACATTGAGGTCTCTGGGGTTGGACAAAACCTGTTCAAAGGGCTTGGGATTGTAGATTTAAACATAACTGGATACAACCCACTGGAGTTCCAAACATGCTTAAGACTGTTCTTTTGTCTGGAGTTGTGGATTCATCTGTGAAGATCTTAAGTAGGACTGCTTACTTGTTACAACCTGCTTCCAGAAATTGCTTAAAATATGACTCAAGAAAGGCTAAAATGTGGAATTCATTCAGACAGCGTTGTAAAGTTGTAACAATACAGAATATAGGTACTAAGTCATGTTCACTTATTCCTGTTGAGAGATAATTAGGTCTTGTGTACTCTTTTACTTCTGTAGAAATGCCTTTTATCTTTCCCTCTTGTCCTCTGTCATTTGCACTGATTTAGCAATGCAAAAGTGATTCAAAACACCTGGGCATTTATTAATGCTGGATAAATAAAAATTTAAGCCCTTTTTTTAATGTACTTTTCAACCCTGTTGACTGTCACTATGCTTGCTTTCAGGCAAAAATGTTTTTATTGGCAAGAAAATCTGCAGAAAACTCAAGCTCAGTAAATAACAATGGGAACAAGTCTTCCCAAGAGAATTAACTCTGCGAGTCCTGCCCTGACTGTACTGGAAATTTAATGTACATATCTGCATAATACATTTTGCTGAGGAATTGTGATTTTTTTTTTTTTTTCCAAGGGGAGCATGGGGTTGTGACAGTCACAGTTCTCTGAGGAATGATTTGAGTGTCCGGGTTCTGGCTTTTCTCTTCCATATGCGTCAATTAGCCTACTGAAAGGTATTACCTCTCACTGCAAACCTCACCCTGCAGGCATAATGTGGTTTGAGTTCTGACCTTGAAAAAGACTTGCTGTTTCTCTCTTGCCACAGGAGCAGCTATCAAAATACATATTAAGAATAACAATAGTGACCACCAGATACTATGGCAATGTTGAAGTATTAGCATTCATACAGAAGAGTAAATTGTACAAACAAGTCTGAAAAAGCCCTAAGACACAACAAACAAATAATTGACTGCATCGACTATCTGAAGAAGTTTAGAAGGATATTATCTCTATGACATGGGCAGCATAGAGTAATTCTACCTTGAAATGAAAGCCCAACAGTTTACCAAAGACTAGGCTATAAAAATGGCTGAATTACCTACAAACATAAAAATTAGCTGCCAGAAGTAATGTAGGAGTTTCAAAATTCCTTCCATGTGATTGATGGTCCATTATGGCAAATATAATAAACCAGTTTCATGTTTAACTGCTATGGTTTAAATTAAGTGAACCTTGTTATTCACATACTTCAACACCTCTGAATACCACCAGCACTAGGTCACTGAAGAGCAGTTTGGTAAGAAAAGGTGACCTGAAGATATTTCCTAAGAAAATTTGCCCTGCAAAAAAAACTGTATAAATTAGAGTCAGTATCAATTATCATAATCAGTATCAATAATCATAATCAGTATATAATTTCAATTAATATATATTGAAAAACAGCTTAGGAGGTGAAATTTATCTGGCACCATTATCTTATCCATTCAATCATATCTAGTAGAGAGGAAAGAACATGAACTGAAACCATTTGAGTGAAACAGTTACAGATACTTAATGTAATTAAACACAATTCTGAATTCTTTTGAACAGTTTTATTATTTGAAGTGTTGGGAGAGAATGACATGGTAATGAAGTGAATGAAAAATATATTTATGTTTTAGTAAAGTGGTCAAAAGGCAGCATTTTCAGTGTACAATTCGACTTTCACTTTATCTGATTAAGTGATATTTAAAATATCTCTGCATCTATAAGAGTAGAGAAAATTAATCTTGCAACAATTCTAAATATCTTCCTTCCCTTGCTTATGAATTCTTCCAAGTTGCCTAAGTTAAAGGCCAGATCAGATATGGAAAGTCTTGCTGACAAGCACAAGTCTAAGAGATATAATGCTCTGCAAGGTCCAAAACACATAAAATCTTCGAGATTTGAGGTTGGCTTTGGTTTACTTTTAAATAAAGATGAAGTGAATTTTGAAGATAAGGAGGGTAAGCATGATATATAATCCACCATTTATTTTAAGATTTTATATAAACTCTCTGTAAAAGATTTACTTTCTTCCCCCCCTTCTTTTTTTTTTCTTGTGTAAATTCTGCAGATCAGTAGGAGAGTTTTATTTTGACAGCTTATCTAGTCTCAGTAAATGCATTCTAATTTACTAATTCATTTGCACAGCTTCACCTTAGCCTACTAATAGCTGCCTGTAAATTTATAGGTGGAAACAACTGGGAGAAAAGAAAAAAAATTTGGAAGAAAAAAGGCAGAAATTGATCGATAAAATTTGGAGGTTGGTCTAAACTTTAACAAATCTGTAGATTACTGAAAATTATGAGGAATTCAAGATATGATTTTGATTTCAATTTCATATTTTCCGAGGAAATCCATTCTGTAACGTGCAGTAATAGAAATGTCAACTATCAGAAAAAAGTGTGCAGAAAAGGAAATCTCAGATAGCTAGACCCACAGTTAGTGGGAGTTAAACTTTTAGGAAAGCATATAATTAACTTCTTTGGTCAAAGACTATTAATCATGCTGAATTATTTTTGGAAAAGCCTGTTGTCTGCATACATGTAATCCTCAAGCTGGTATATAAGAATAGTCTTTTATTCAAGAGGCAACACAACATAATGTAAATATTTGGCTTCCATGTTGCCTTTGCATTCAAATATTATTATTAAATACAAAATTAACTGCTATGCTTTGAGAGATTATTCTAACAACATTGTTACTCTTTTCTCATAAACCAGCTATTTTCCTACTTATTTACTAAGAAAATAATATAAGCAATAATATATATCTGTTTTGAAATAACAATTATATTAATCTATTAGGTTTTCAGAACAGAAATTATTTTTTCGCTAGTAACATTCATTAATGCTGCATTTCCAGGTTGAGAGCCAAAGGTTCTCATTCAAGACAATGGAAACCACTGTGCCTCTTTTGTATAGACTACTACCCCACAGGACTGGCTATTCCACGAGCTCCATAATTTGGTTTTTTTATCAGTATTATTGCTCAAGCAACCATGCCATTATAATTTCATTTAAAACACCACCAGAGACCTGAGTTTTCATATTAAAAACTACAAATGCAGGAGGATATAAATAATTGGTTATCTTTAGGATAACTAAATCCTTACTTTAAATTTCAACACTGAAGATTAATCTTGAGAATTTAGAAAAGCAAGGAAATGTTGCTCTATGTACTCAAGAATGGATTTTTTTCTATCCAAAATTTCAGGAGAATGATCATGAATATTTGCTTTACTTCTCTTCTGTTATGTCTCTGTGTGCATTTTTCAGATCTATTTAGCACTTTAAGGGGAAGAAACATGACCAAGACAGGTTGTTTACCTCCTATACTCTCAATGCTCTTTCATTCAATATCAATGCCCAAACCAAACTTACAAATTTTATTACAGATTTTTTTTTTCTCCAGTAATATTATGATGCATAAAGTTCAAAGGATAGTCAATCTTTTGGAATAGCACTGGGACTAGGAATAGTCAGGACTAAGAACACCATCTTCAGAATTTGCATCACCACAGTGCTTACAAATACAAAATGTTAATTTGCAATCCCTACATGTCTCTGCTTGCAAACCCTGTACTTAGGATATGTGTTCAAATGAGAAGGGGAAAATGCATGGTGTAATGATTATTTTCCTCTTAGATAAATTTTAGGTTTTTGTGTTTAGGTTTGTTTGAGAGTTTTAAAATTAATCGTAAGATTAGAGAAGTAGCTTTGTCTTTTTCAAGTTCTAAAGGGAACCTTTAAATGTGAAATCTCTCTACACAGAAACCATTTAGGGCAGTTTAACCTTTCAGATGTGGTATCAGATATCATTATATCTACATAGTACTGCAAACAGTTATATAGGTCTGGTTTTTAAGAGTTAGCAAAATGTGACAAAATCAGTTTACCATGTCATGCTTCTCAGTTAATTAATACTGCTCTTCCCAAATGTCTTCTGAGTACTTAGGTTTATAATGATGTTGAACCAGAATTCTCCTTCGCTATGAAATCCCTGACATGCTGTCCAGTGACAACTCAAACTATAGATCTAAAGGGAAAAAGAGAGGGTCAGTGAGTCCTCCATACTCTCAGGTGAGATCCCCTATGTGCCAAGAGCTTAGTGTTGAAGTAGGGGGCTCTGTGAAGGCCTGCTTCACCTTTGTTACCTCTGAGGAGTTAGGTTTTCAAATACTTATCTATGTTCACTGATAGCTAGCAGTAGATAATCAATCAGCTTAATTCTCTGCACATAGGTCATTAAATAGTGGGTGAAGATGAACAATTTTACCAATGAATCCTACTATTCATGAACAGAGCTGGGGTTGTCTGGCCCAACCTTCAAACTTTTAATGAGCGCCCAAGAAAGGCATTGCTTTTCCATTATCAGGTTCCCTCAGCAACTGGCATTTAGTGAATACTGTGATGTATTCCCTGAAAGGAGTTATTACAATCCAAAGTACAGAAGGATAAATGCCTTGACACATATCTATTTCTATGAGATTTTTAGACTCAGCTCCCCAGTGAAGCAAAGGGAACATGTTCTCCTTTCTAACATTGTCAACCTGCACTATCACAAGCACCCAAAATTAATAATTGTTTAGCTACTGAACAATTATGACAGATGATTAATTGATCACAAGGAGCTAGTTCTCATCGTGCTATTAATCAGTATGTCATCAAGCAGAAAGGGAAGGTAAGCAATCTGTATCTGATACAAATCATGTAAGGGACACATTATTCAGTCAGCATGAAAAGGTCATTGTAGAGCAGAAAGCAGAATGAGGACACTGAGCCAGATTGATGAGGCAAAGCTATTTTGTGTATTTATTATCAAGAAAGAAAACCAAAACAACTAATCTGTCTGTACAAACACGGTAAATAACTGGTTTACTGAAACAAAATGCTAAGACAAGAGCAGGTTGCTGAACTGTCAACAAGGCTTTAGTCTTCTTTTGCTCAAAGATTACCAAATGTGGAGTAAGGGAAGAGACATTTCCCTCGCACATCTCTGTGTGCACTTGATAGAATAATGTTTTGCAGCTGTGGCCTCTGGACATGACAAGCCTCTCTCACCTCCTCTCCTGATGATTACCATGCAACTCACTGGACACTACTCATTACCATCTGCTGTAGGGAGAAGTCTGTTTGGTAAAGGAGTGCAGGATGAAGAGTAGGCTGACAAAGTAAGAGGGGATTTATAAATAAAGAGTGACTTTTTTTCAAAGGCGGAAGTGGAAGGAAAAGGGGAATGTTTTAAACTGAAAGAGGGTAGGTTTAGACTGGATGTAAGGGTGGCGGGGCTCTGGAACAGGATGCCCACAGAAGCTGTGGATGCCCCATCTCTGGAAGTGTTCAAGAACAGGTTGGATGGAGTTCTGAGCAACACGAACTATTGGATGACATCCCTGCCCATGGCAGGAGGGTTGGAATGAGATGATCTTTAATGTCCCTTCCAAGCCAAAGCGCTCCAGGATTCAATACTTTTGGAAAGCAGTCACATGTCTTGCATGTCATGCTGGAGTTGCATGCTGATGGGAGAAAACATGAATGGTGTTGACAATAGGACAGCTTCCTTTCCTCCCAAGTATGACTGTGCACAGCAGCTTCAGGCAGATGTGATCCTTTTCTGCCTGCATTTCAAGCTAACCAGAAGATACTGTGCTAATTGCATGGCAATTAACAATAACCCTGATCCAGGAGGTGATAAAGAATCTTTAAGAATCATGAGAGCAGGGGTGAAAAAGGCTTTGTAAATCTGCTAGGCACTTAACAGCTGTGATGTTTTGTACCTGGTGTGGTCTCCAAGGACAAGCAGAGCATATGTCATGCTCTGGTGTGTGCTTCCTACAGTGCTCTGGGTAGCCAGCCTTGGTGGTGTGTGGTGTGGGCACAGTTGATGTTTCTGCTGGATGGAAATAACCATGAGGAGGGTTCTCCCAGGGGTCTATGTATAAAATTCCTGGTGGGTATGAATACCATTGTCTCCATGGAAAAATTTCTTTGTTTTCATGTTTCTCTCATCAGGAATTAGTGGTTTAAGGCAGAGGAATACATACTTAATTTAACAAATATTTACGCAATAGCCGGTTTCCCCTGCAGATAAATTCAGTTCAGCCACATAAATACAGTATAGATATCTTAATGGAAAACTGTGTTTGAACTAATTTAGCTTGCAAAGAAAATTAATTAGCTAGAGTATCATCCTGCTGCAGGCATTGTTTCTAGATGTGGCTGCCACCCAGCTGACTTGGGACAGCAGCAGAAGGAGCCTGAGTCTGTCCATGATGGATTTGCAAAGCTCCCTTAACTATCCCATAAAGTATTTTCTACTTTGTTTTATGCTTCAAAGTGACAGTTTAAGAAAGTATGGGCAATACATGGTAGTTATAGATGTAGAAAAGTCTGGGTAAAAGTTTCCAGGTGTGATGTTCTCCACAGATTGCAAGGCTTTTTCCTGGATTTCTGGAGCTGGTGTTAAATAGGACAAAGAAACATGAAAGTACAGAACTTCTTGCTGTGCCTTCTTCAGACAGTTTAGCCAAGCAAATCATTCAAAGATATAAGACACTTTTCCCTCTCCACTCTTCACCTATTTTAAACATTAGAAAAAACATTATCTTTACTAATTACCTCATCTTGAGTTTCAGATAAGTCGACCATCTGGTAATTATCTACTTATTCCATCTATTTACCTATTCAAAAATATTTCAGTTGGCTTAATAAACAGAACTTTAGATTTTTTTCCTAGGTTGAAAATGCCAGTTTCACAGGCATTTTTTAAATGGAAAATAATTGGTGCATAGAATATTGCATTTTTCATTACTGTAAAATTTCCAAGCAACTCAGTTATTTGTTTATTCATTTCTATCAGACAATTTGTTTACTGAGCATTTTACAAATATTTAGATTGACATCTATAAAAATTATGCTATAACAATTTAAATAATGCTTTCACTATGAAAAGATTGTACTTAGCTGCCACTCTCCAGTCAAATAACCTCACATAAAGAGTTCTACTCAAATAACCTCACATAAAGAGTTCTACTCATGTTCTTAGACATCATTGTTTATCTTGACCTTCCCTTATCCCTCTAGTCACAGAGGTGTCATAATGTTTGAAGAAATTTCAGGTGAAGAAAATGCCGCCACTTGCCTCAAGGAGTTCATACATCTTCCTCCAGACAGGAATACTCAGAAAGTAAATTAGCAAGACCTTGGAATAAAAATACTAATGAGAATTGTGAAAATACAAAATTTGATCAAATTTGCAAAATACAGTAGAAGATAGGAGAAAAAGGCCTTGAATTCTAAAGGACAATTCAGTGATTAAAATTGTAAAGTCAGGAGATGAAGCTTGTAGCTTTTGGCATGGTGATGGAATGATATGGGATATACTGAAATCCACAGGACAAAATAGCAGCAAACACAAGGAGGGATGGGGGGGCACTGAGGAGATGGCCTGAGATTTGACAAGCAGGAATTCTCCAGTTTCTGTCCTACAGGCTTAGATATGATTCCTGACAAAGCTGGAGGAGAATTCATTTGCACATATGGACAAATATGAAGGGGCTAGTGAATTTGCACATAAACAAAAGTCCAACATTGAGCGGAGCTGAAAGCTGAGCAAATTATTCTAATTGGAACATGTTTTCATGCTGTGTCCTAAACTAATGCAGCACAGTGTCACCTGAAAATAAAATTATATAAATCACAGTGGGCTGTGATGGCAAATTTTATTTTTTATTTCTCAAATATCAATTGTCTATAAGTTTCACTGATGGGAAATAAATATGGCACTACTTTCTCCAGTTAGGCATTTTTAAACCACTAGAATGTGTAATTTCTTTCTTTCTTTCTTATCAGAGGCCCAAATGTACACTGCATCTGCGTTATGCTGCTGTAATGAAATGAACAGGACTTAATTCAGCACTTGGTTACTCCAATCTAATACCACTGTAATTCCTCTGATATCTCTGTAATGAAATCAGAAGAGCAGAGAATAACAGACTTGTTGGATTTTCTTAGGAAGAAAAAAGTGTGTATTTTGGAGCTCTTTTACTCAAACTTCTGTTGATATTCCAATCCTTTACATTTCATAGACACAATCTTTCCAGGTAAATAAAATAGATCCATAATGAAACATGATACCCATATATTTAATTGTTTATAATAAATATAAAATGCTTTAAAGGTTATTCATTAATAAACACCATGCTACCAGCAGGTAAAGTAACTGAGATCTGCTAAGTATGCTGCTAGGATTTGGCAGCTAAGCTCTCTTCCAAGTCCACATGATTTTCAGAACAGGTGTAGGGAAAGCCATGCAGATGACAAAAAATTTGTATGTTACTGAATGATAGGATGTTTTTTGTGCTACTGCAATTTGCAATTTGGAATAAAATGTTTATGTCTACAGAGAATAAACAACCCCAAAATCTGACTTTGATTCTTTTCAAAACAAACCCTTAACAGGAAAAAAACTTGATAGCTATGTAAATGTTTGGAAAACTGGATCCTCTTTGCTGCTCATTTTCTAAAGGGCAACAGGGCTTGTGTCCTTCCTTTCTTGCTAGGGGCAAACTCACATGAAAGCAGAAAAATTGCAATTTATAATCCATCCAATATCGTAATCTTTTAAAACATCACCAGCTGAGGTGTCAGAAACCCAGGCTGATGTGGCTTCAGGTAGGGTATAAACAGCAGGAGCAAATGAACTTTTAAAAAGTCAAGATGCTGTTTTCCTACAGCTTAATTTGCTTCTTTCTAAGCCAGAGTATTACTTCTCCAAAATGGTGATGTTTTTCCCGTTTTAAAAAAATTTTTTTCCTAACCACCTGAGGGAGGCATTTAAATTTAATCACATTAAGGTTGAGCACTCATCATGGTGACAGTAAAACAGGTGTGGACTAGGAGGAAGGCAGGATTTGCTGCTTTGTGAGATCCTATCACTCAGCATCTGCTAGCCAAATTGCCAGCTAATCACCTGTGAAAAAAAAAATAAAAATGTCCTGTTTTGACAAGGAGAGCATTTCATCACCTGTGGAAATTACCTTTTCAAATCCATAGCCTGGAGCTCAAATCTCTGCAGGCACTGAAAGGAGAAATCCTCATCTGTATTTCTAAGCTCTTCTGTGATCGAGAGGATTCCCCAGTTGAAAATTTCCCTGTATTTTATTAGTTAGCCTTGCTTTCTGCCCTGAAGGTGGCATTTCTCAGCACCCATGGAAGAAAATGTCTGCTCTGTAGGGAAAGTATAAATAATTTTACCTGTTGTTTTGGACAAATTGAGGCACTTTGCTCATCCATCACCCAGTCTGGCCAGGCACAAGGCCATTCTTGTCCGGCAGCCAGGCTGTAGCAATGCTAATGAGCCCTGCTGAGACAGCAAGGTCATTATGCATGTTTGAAAGGTCTCAGGCTTGGATCTGGTTCATACATCTCTGGCAAGGAGCATAAATGAACTTGGGAAGCAGCTGCCTGTACCCAGCTATAGCAAAATATCCAGAGACCTGAATAGTTTAACAGGTCACTTTAAAGATTTGGACTTTTTTTTTTTTTTTTGGTAAGGTGAGACAAGAACCTTAAAACAAGGAAAATTACAGCAACAACAAAGCCACAAACAAGCAAACAAAACAAAGATGTCTGAAACATAATACAGGCACTTCCTAACGGGAAAACTTTAGTAATTTCCACTGTGGCATCTTCCCCTAAAACATCTGTTATTATCCACTACACAAAAGAAAATTATTCACTAAGTGGTGTATATATTACTGTGTCTCCTTCTCTCTTGGTTTTAAATTCTTTTGTTTTCACAGGTACTAGTGTGTGTGAAGAGCAAGATAAATAAGAAAGGGAAATTCACATTTTATTAGGAAAGAGCTATAGCAAGTCCTCCCTTATCAGTTTGCTGTGCTCTGTGCTTTTCTCCCCTCCTGCATCTGTGTGGGCTCTGAGGAAGTGGTCCTGGTCCAGATCAATGGTAGCTCTAGTCCTTACACTGAATGAGAGGTACAAGAAACCTGGCAGATGCTCAGAACCACAAAGAAGAACAAGAGCAGATCCAAGAGAGCTGTTGTGTTAAAGTGAGCAACTCTGCACTTCAGGCTAGTAAAAGAGTGAAACCACAAAACACAGGGAGAAGAAACTGTCTCTGGAAGGGGTTCTGCCCCTGGAGTTGGGTATACACCAGCCAAACTGCCTATGTGAATTAAGGCAGTATGTAAATTGTCTTAGCTAGTCTTCCACAAGCCAACTGCTCCAGCCTTAGATTGGTACAGAAATCAGCTCAGTATAGACATGTTCTTTCTGAAATACGTATTTCTTTCAAGAATTAAGAGTCAGGCAAGATGGCATTGCAGACTTTGAGGCATCAATAAAATCCTGTATATTGTTGAAAAAACTAGCAGATAAAGAAGACCTTGCTCAAAATGACAGCTCTGTGCAGCTTCCAGAGAATGATTTCCAACAGGGATCACTGTGTAGACCTCTTCTCTGTCCAGATTGTGGTGGAATAAGGCGCGTTTTGTTCACTAAGAGATTAAAGCAGATTGTGAGAGTACATAACAGGAAACAGACCCACAGCTCAATAGGTTACTTAGCAGAAACAAACTACTCTCACATCTCATACCTCCAACTCCTACCTAAAATGGGTAGGTCTGTAGAAAACAGTTGTGTGGAATATGCACATTCATGAATTTCCAGACAATCTGTCGTGATTCCAAACAGTGGCAGGTGGGAATCACATATGGAGAAGATCTCTGCTCAGAGCAAGTCAGTTGAGCTGCTTTTCAATGCTTTACACCCTAGATAAGCTTTGGAAGATTTGATCTGTTATTCAAGATGCTCTCAAAATAAGTCAAGCTTGCTTGAATACCATTTTTTTAATGTTCCTGTTTATGACAAAAGACATTTGAAAATACTAAAGAAAGAAAAAGGCCCTAATGCGTTAATACAGAGGAGTTTTGCAGTTGAAGGTGATGTGAGAAATGAGACTGATCTAATTTACTGGCCATGACCAGCAGATTACTATGTGTTTAGCAAAGAATTTTTCTGACAAACATGAATGCAGTGTATGTAAATATATTTACTTGATTGTTACAAATATTTATACTTTAAGGTTAATTATTTAATTTACATTGTAAGAAGTTTTCCCCATGAAAACCTGTAATGTGAAAAAATTAAACACATTTACTTCCTTGGTAAAATTTCAACAAGAAACACAATGTTATCTGTGATTAATCTCAGTTTCTTTACAAACTCGTTCTCCACTTCTTTCTTAAACAAATACAGAATTACAAAGGGTGTGGGTTTTTTGTTATTTTTTTTTATTTTAATACATATTTATTTTTCACAAAATTCTCACAAATTGCTTAATATATATTTCAGATGCCTAGATTGGTACAGCATGCAATAAATTTAATTCCTGAATTTCCATTTTACTCGGATGTAAATTTTTATTTTACATCGTTCATGGTTAACCTGATGGATTTTGTGCCAGAAGAAGCTGTGTTTCAGTGGTGGGCAAATTCTGTAAAGGACAGAGTATCCTGTGGCTAACATACTCATCTGTGACTCAAGAAATCTCTTGATTGATCATAGTCCCTCTATTTTTCTATCTCAAATATCTCATTTTTAGTGTAAAAATAAAAATGTTTTCCAGACTCACTAGGAACTTTTTTTGGGAACTAGCTGGAGGAAAGTGTACATAAATATTGTAGCTATAGGCAATCATAGAGATAAAACGCTGTATTTCAAAACATGTAACCTGCAGTAAAACTGTATTACAACAAGTATGTTTTAGCACCATCTAGCTATCTTGTCAGGTAAAATCACAGCTGTAAAACACTTGTGAAATCCAATCCAGTCCTAGGAATAAAACCCACCATGGAATTCTGCTTTTTTCCCCCCCAAAATTAGTGCAGAGTTGAGACTGAAATACCTGTAAATATTCATGTACTTACAAATGACTGGTGTTAAACTGTGTTAGTCCTCAAATTGATGTCTGTGTCTTGGCTTAAGATGAAGGATGCTGGAATATTAACAGCTTGCCTCATAGTTGTAAGGATTTAGCTGATATGAGTGAAATACAATAGTTTTTTTCATAAAGCACTGCTGCAGCTCAAGCCATGACACTGTTTCAGCAAGCAAAATCAGTGTATGCTCTTTGAATTTGTTTACTACTACCCTTTGGTATGACTTTGATCGAGCTCTCCTGAGAGGCAGGATGGGGAGGAATGGGATGAGTGGGGACTTGTACTCCTACTAAGGTTAACCTCTGTAAACCATGTAAATTGAATAAAATTGTTAATAAGCCAGTGCAGCATCTAAGATCAGTGCTTGTGAGCTTTGTCTCTCTGTTAAGACCAAAGAGTACTCTTAGGGAAATCACCAGATGAGCAGCAACTACCTACGCTGAAAACCGTGACAAGCAACTGGATAAGAGATGTGCCCTGGTTCAGGAGCATAAAAGTAATCCAGGTCTCCTTAACGTTGACTGAGATGACTAGTAAGTTACCTGTGATGGTCTTTGTGTGCAGTGTAGGGGTTGTGAGGAAAAAGGGAATTTAAGGTGAAAATATATCTAGTTGACTGGTTTCCTATTATGTGACTTAATGAAAATTATATACAAAAAATAGTAAAGCTAAGAAGAGTCAGCAGGTGCAAAAAGATGCTGGCACAAATATTGCCAGCTGTACATTTCCTTCTGAGAATTTTCTGTGTTGATTTGGGAGTTGTGATGTTAATTGTTCTGGGACTGATCAAATATTCACTATGTGCATCAAGAATTTCCAGAGACTCAAATAGTCTGGGGTCTTTTTCTGTGATTTATTCATTTGTATCCTAAGCATTTATTCTAATTTAATAATTGAAATTGAATGGTTAGTTTTGGGACCTGGATACAAAGTAGCTTTGTGGAATCTCTTCAGGCACTGGAAATATAATTGATTTTGTGAACAAGTGAAAAATAAGTGACTCAGTTCAAATACATCCCATTTGAAATTTGTTAACTCTGATTAAATGTCCAATATATTTTAGAATTGCATTTTTCCCAAATAATTATTCCTAGAAATATAGAGTGGTTTGGATTAGAAGACTATTTTGTTTCAAGCCCCTTGCCATGGGCAGGGACATTTTCAAGTAGACCACATTTCTCAGAGCCCCATTCAACCTGGCCTTGAACACTTCCAGGGGTGGGGCAGAAAGCTTCCCTGGGCTACCTGTACCAGTGCCTCATCACCTTCACAGTAAAGAATTTCTACCTTGTATCTAGTCTAAACCTATTCTCTAACTTTACAGCCATTCTCACTTTTCCTGTCACTACATAACCTTGTAAAAGTCCCTCTCCAGTCCTCTTTTAACCCCCTCAGGCACTGGAAGGTACTTGAAGGTCTCCCTGAGACTTCTCCAGGTTAAACAATCCCAAATCTCTCAATTTGTCTCCATTGCAAAGGTGGCCCAGCCCTCTGATCACCTTCATGCCCTGCTCTGAACTTGCTCCAACAGATCCGTGTCCTTATGTTGGGACCCCATCACTGGATGCAGCAGCTCTGGGTGAGGTGTGACAAGAGTGGGGTAGAGGAGGAGAATCACCTCCACTGATTTGATTCATAATGGTTCTATGAAATAGCAGTTATGAACCAGTCCTTATTTATTACACTATTAGCAGTACGTGGGGGAAAAGCAGCTACTGACAAGATACAATTGAGGTTTCAGCACTGAAAGAGGACAAAGTCTAATGGCTCTGAGGCTTCCTGGTGTAGTGCTCGGCACAGAAGCAGTTTATACACTTCTGAGATCCATTTGTGCAGGTAAATCATCAGGCAAAACCCCTCAAGAATACATGAATGAAAGAGTAGCCATCACTTTTCTACATGAATAAAAACAGGAGGCTCAGCTGTAACAATAAAATTGTCTTGGATCAAAGCCCAGTGGTCTTACTTTCTCCTGGCATTTCTCTATGTACATACATTCAAGAGAAATGTTTCTGTTGCTATGTCTTTGGAAGTATTCCTTTATTTATTTGTTTATCTGGATGTTATTTTCTTCTCATTCCTCATGTAATCCATCCCATATCAAGCCACCATGCAAAGTTTCCATTCTCAGAGCAGGTGAGTAGGGACAATTCCTATTATGTCACTGTTTCTTTCTGCCTGGAGTTGGTAGATCTTTTTTCTTTATTATTATTGTTATTATTATTATTAGTTCTGGTATTTTATCCTGTGTGGAAATAATGCTGGAATTTTTGTGTTGTGCATTAATTATACTGTATCTGATATTTTCACACTTTTTTACATATGTGATGCCTTCCAACTATGAGTGATGAAGCACAATGAAACAGGAAGTAAATGCCCATTACACCATCAGGGATGTTCCATAGTGTAGAGTGTCATCATTTTTAGTGCTGGTATAGTGCACTCAGACAAGTGTTGTTTAGGAAAATCAGAAACAAAATACAGAGGACTAATTTTATGTGTGGAAATAAATAATTACATTGAGGTCTCCCTATTAACCTTATTATTATTAGTGTTAGACAAAATAGGAGTGGCTTTAGCATACTGGGCAGAGCTAAAATAAATGTTAATGGATTTATATTTGCTTTGCTTTAGGTCTTTCAAAGCCATGTGATAAAGAATATTTTTACTAAGAATAGAAAAGAGACAGATTATGCAACTTGGAGGGAGTTGCTCTTTCTTTCCCCCTTACTTATCCACCTAAATGTAACCTAAGGGAACCTTCTCACCAGTTCTTGATCTTACCATTGTTAAACAATCTCAGTTTTGGACCTTTGACATTCATATCTGCACAACTTCAATACCAAGAGCCAAGAGCTTTTTCTGAAGGTGAAAACACCAGTAGCTGCAAAACCAGAGATATCTCCTATGACACACAGTTCCTCTAGGATCCCTCTGAAATCAGCAGAAAGAATAGATGGGCTGAATCCTCCTTTAAATGTGGATGATCTTCTACTCTAGCTTGGTACAGCTACAGGGTTGCCTTAGGTACTTCAGACACTTCCCTGACTTTTGCTGGGATTTGTTTATTACACTCCAAATCCAAACATCACCTATGGGTATAAAAGTGTTTCTGTTATTCCACACTTGTTCTGAAGACAAAAATGCTAATAATTTTCACTGTGCTTTGGGCATCTTTTAAGGTGGTACAGTTCTGTTTTGTCCTTAAAAACAAATTTAACATCAGTGTAATGGTATTGCCTAGAGAAACTGAGGGCTAAATTAATTTCATGGGGGAACAGAAAAGAGCTGAGCTTTGTGTAGGTTTAAGAACTGATGGAAACAACTCAGTTGTTCTTTAGACAAAATAATTTCTGGTCTTTGTGGAATTTATTTGCCTTATGGGGCTTTCATTTATGCCAGCTCCAGCATCAATGTCTTCAGTATATCTGTTCCTCTTGGGAATTAGCATGTCTGAAAGAAAACTCAATCTTATAAAGTCCTCCTCTTTTCTCAATGGACTGAGATATTTAAACATTAAAGCTGTTGAGGATCTTAGTGGGAAAATATAGAATAATTGGGTCACCTAAAAGGTGATTTCAAGTCACAGGTATGTAATATGGAGCTCCAGTTTTGAAGCTGACTTTCTTTCCTGTGTATGTGCAGTGTATTTTTATAATTTCCTCGGTGTAGTTACTGTTATTGAGCAGAGATTCTCTGGTGTCAGGATAACTATAGGATTATAGAAACTAAAAATGCATGTAATGTCAAATACTTCAGCCACTAAAATGTTATGCCTGAAGCATTACAAGGCTCATTCTTCTCAAATTTGGCGATTCACATTGTTGCACTGCAGTTAACAGAATTTTGCCCCATCACGTTAGAACTTTCTGTTACAGCAACAGATTTCTGAGAGCAGAACTTGCATTCTGAATTATTCTGATTTATTGAAGGTTAGTGAATGATGAAAGAGGGAGGTGTGCTTAAAGAAGTGTGCTTAACCTGTTAAGCATATCAGGGAGCTACAGGGTTTATCTTCTTTGGGCAATGAAGCAAAGAATGACCACTATTTGTACAGAAAATGCTATTTATATATCGGAAATATTCTCTTGACACTTTAGGAAAGCCAGATAAATCCCATATCTTAATATGAGACAGTGTTCTTCTTCTGCAAATGGGGAAAAGGGCAAGGCTGTATTTGACAGATTAACAAGCTTGTATTAACTTTGAAGTTCATGGCTCTTATATGTGGAAGATATAAATCTTTTAAGATAACATTTGTATTTATCATTCTCTTGTCATTAATCTGGTGCACACAAAAGCACTAAAGCAAATACTTGTTAACAGCAGGGAAAATGTTGCATACAAGAGATCTCAAATGACCCAAATAGCACTATTTGAGCTCATGTATCTGACTGAGTTCATCCATGTGGCAGCAATGCTATATTTCAGTATTATGTACTTAATTATATGCCATTTGTTTTGTATTCTGATAGTGTATAGAGGCCCAGACTGTATATATGGAAGTGTGGGACTTTTACATTGCTCAGGAATACTCCTTGACAAGACCGCACCTTAGCAAAATCGGTGCTTTGCAGGTCAACTTTTTAGTAAAGACAAAATAAAGCGTCAATGCATTGACCTCTAATTTTGGGGTGAATTCTCCCACTTAATGAGTACAAACAAGTCGCTATGCACCCAGTGATGCACTATCTCCTGTGGGAGAGGTCCCATGTTAGAGCAGGGGAGGGATTTCTTTCTCTGAGCAGAGGGAGAAATAACGTGATGAACTCACCATAACCCCCACAACATATCTACCTGCTGCATCAGGAGGCAGAGCTGGAAAGAAGGGAGGCATGAGTGGAAATTGGTTTTAAGATTTGTTTTACTTCCCATCATCCTGGTCTGATTTTGTTAGTAATAAATTCAATACATAGCTCTAATTCTGGCCTGTTTTGCCCAAGATGGTGTTTATGAGTGATCTCTCCTGGTCCTTATCTCAACCCATGAACTCCTCATTATATTTTTCTCTCCCTTATCCAGCTGCAGAGCGATAGAGTGGCTTTGGTGGGTGCCTGGCATTCAGCCAGGGTAAAGCCACTGTAGATGAGTGTCTAATTAGTGCAAGTAATGTGTCAAGGGAGAACTGTTGCACTTGGGTGTGGCAAAAAAGGTTTAACAAATTGGTGCCCTTGTTTAAAAACGTTTTTTCTCTCTCATGCTCACCTATACCTCTACTACCAATGCTACCTTGCAGGAACACAGAAGAGAGGGAAAGGTCATTGTACTGAGCTATAATTAGCTGTAATAAGGTATAATATACAAGTTTAGTATATTTAGTAAATATTTGTATTAGAAAATTTAATGTATTTCTATATCTAGTAAATATGTAGAGGATATAGGTTGAATTTTGATGGGATAATCTTGCTCAAAAAAAGGGCCTTCCAACCAAGACAGAGGATATAAAAGATGCATCAGTCTGAAAAAAAGAATTAGGAAAAATGTTCCATGAGAACATTGAGTGATTGATTCATTTTAAGGGTTAGTTTTACTAATTTTGTCTGCATAAAACGCTGTTTCTGTGCTGTGACAGGAAAAACTCCAAAGGATGTTACAGAGTGACAAAGGCCTGAGCCTAGCAGGTGAATTGTCCAAACCAGAAAATTAATTAACTGTTCAGACTAGAATCTTAAAAATCTTTTTGCCATGAACTGAAATGGATGGCTTCATTAGTGTTAAGATGGTCTTTGAACATCTGAAAAGAGCTTAAACTGGGGTCAAGGAGGATAAAAATGCACACAACAATATGTACATTTTCACTTTTCATTGTAAGCTCTTTCCCAAGAAATATAGCTCTCCAAGCAACATTTCCAAACTATGTGTGTCTCCTACATAAAATTACTTTCAGTGCAAAGTGTATTTTATGCAAATAGCATTTCAACCACTAGTGGCCATTAATCAAATTGAGCTGTCCATATAAAGGAGTTGCATGCCAAGTAAATACAGGACTGCTGCCCCAGCAGTTGCCAGTTGTTGATGTCTGCTGATGTACAGCACAAACTGTGCTGGCTTACAGCTATCCAGGCTTTCATGGCTTTTCACAGTGACCCTGTGCTCAGATGTCCCTTGCTGCCTGCTTCCTTTCAGGGTTGTAAAGTCAGATCCACCTCCAAGCTGCTCCATGGGTAGGAAATGTCCTGAGTCTTTCAAGGAAAAGAGCAGGCATCATCATAATGGCACTAAAGGAAACAAAAATTGCTTCCTTTGAGCAACAAATTATACCAGCATTAAGCAACATTTGCTGCAATGAAAATTATTGAAGCAGCAAGGTATCAGACAAGCTGTGTACATGTGGTCTGTTCATCTGCTTCTTTGGAGAGTGCTTCATTGACAGAGACTAGCACAGTAGTTTTTGTCCTATTTTGCTAGAAGGAAAGGAGAGGATGCTGTTTTCTCTCATTAGGATCAATTTTAGCCTCTTGAAGGAAAAAACTCATGAAGTGTAAACACATCCTTGTTTTTCTGTAAGCACAGGCTATGCATCTTCTTGTTGTAATTGCAGCAGTTGTAAGTAAGGTTAGATTGAGAAAATCTAGGTACTGTAAGAATAAATCTTTAATCATTTAATAGTTGAGAGCATGTTGGGAGGCTTCATGCTGCTAAAAGATGCTATCTTGTAAATGAGATGTAAATTGGAGGTCCTGACTGTTTGTGATCATTAAAGATTGTATGAAGAATAGTGGTGATTAACGCTAATGTCCTGCCAAATTCTGGTGTGAATATTTTTTTTTCCAAGTAGAGAAATTCTCCTTAGAACTGCAGTCAGATCATTCATCACCCCCATGCTAATATTTAGTAGTGTTAATTGCTAGCTTTCACTCCTTAAATCAATGGAAGGTATTTTTTGTCAAGTCACACAAACTTTCTTTCTACATTCAACTGGTTAAACAGGCAGTTTGATGATTCTTTGGCTGAAGTGGCTGAATACCTTACAGTTTTTTCAGCTGGGGAACACAAATACTCCATAGCTTCCACCACTGTTGAAGGTAGTTGGCAAGATCTGGATTTGGACTAGGGCAGAAGGGGCAGTACCTGAATGAACCCATGCTTGCAGTCTTGCTGCAGAAGCAGCAATCCATGTCTGATGTGCTGATGAACACTGAGGCTTGGTGGCATCTTGTGTGATATGCAAAATGACTATGTGGTTATGCCTTAGGGAAACCTTCAGGGATAATAATTGACTGAGAAACATAGGAGGGAGAAATAAAATTAAAACACTCAACACCAACATCTTCTAGTATATTTCACAGAATCATAGAATTATTAAGATTGGAAAAGACCTTTAACATCATCAAGTCCAAATTTCAACATAGAGCCACCACTTTTGGTTGATTAAGTATCAGATTGCAGAAAACTTTTTTTTGTTTCATATCTTAGATTAGGGAAAAAAAAAGAATAACCAATGTAGCAATACATTACTGGCCTTTCCCCCCCCCCCCCCCCCTTTTATGAAAATACTTCTGAGGGAAATGAAAGAGTTCTATGTATTTCCCATTGAGGTTTCTTTTGCTTTTCATGTCTTAATAATTTTATTTTGTCCAAGACTGGTTAATGGCTCAAACGGAAATGTAATCCTGTCACTGCCAATTTCACTTTTTCAGACAAGAGCTTGACTGTCTCTGACTATCTCTGAATTTTCTGCTACCTCCAGACTAATTCCAGACCCTTACATGGGTTTGAAGGTAATCCCTTGCTTAAATACTTGTGTAAAGATCAGATATTTATGAGTTTTAAGTTTCAGATGTAATCCACATTCAACTTAATCTAATTAAACCATATAGAGTGAAATAACTAGGGGTAGACAAAACCACATATGTCCACCATGGGCTGAGGTTTTGCTGACATCCTGTACAAAATTGGAAAAAAAAGAAGAGATGATGTGCAACAATTGCACAAGACTCTTAAGATTTGTGTATTCAAGATCAGGTATGATCTTTGGCCAAGATATCATCCAGCTTTCATTTACAAAGGCTGTTTATTTTAATCCACTTTCTACAATTTCTATATTCTTTTTTATGAACATAATTGACCTGACTTTAATAATTCCAGGAAAAGCCAAGACCCACCTTCTCCTTATAACTTAATATTTTTGCTGCTAGAAAAGTTACATTTTTTAGCTATTGAGAGTTTTCAGAGTTTTGTCAGCAAGACTGAAAAACTTGCCTCCAGTTTCAGAGATATTTACACCAACACTACGAAATGCCTGATTCACTTCCTACCTCAATAAGACAAACTCCTGAAATTTCACTCTTGGAGTATCTGTTTTCCAATCCCCAAGCCACTTTTTGTGGCTCTTGTTTGACTTCTTCATAACACTGATGTATTCATGATGCTAGTCCTCAATTCAGTGTTCTTGTAATGGCATTAAAGTATCTTTAGAGTGGCAAAATTTAAATTCCTAAATTTTCCATGAAGATCCTTTTCTCATACATCTAAGGACCAAACTTCTTCCACTCTTATTTTCTACTGAAATTCAGTATTGAAGAGGTAAGTGGTGAGTTCCATAGCTCATAACAGGCTTTCAAACTGAAGTAACCTGTTTCTTCATCTTGTTCAGTGAAATGTATGGAGACTTTCTCCTCCAAATTCCCTAGAACTGTTTGTTTTCTTTACTGTGCAACTCTAGAGTGCAGAGAAAAGTACTACAAATATCAGTGAACAACTCCTGAACAGATACTTCAGTCTCAGCTTTGTAGGAGGTGGCATTTGAAGACGTAAACCTTGCAGACTTAAATAGAGATGAGTCCAATATTAACCAATCAGATCAAGGAGGGAACTGGTAGAAGGCAGGTGCACTCACAGCATTGACTTTGCTGTTGCAGCTGGGTCATTTATTAAACAAACATAAATTTGTAGAAAAGTTATTGCTGTCTATTGAAAAATAAGAATTCAGATCAGAAGTGTGTTGTCAAGGACTGACTAAGATTGTCTGACATGATCAACTCACAAAACACTGTTCTCCTTTAGTATAATGTAGTTTATCTCCATTCCATGCAGTATTCAGCAGTTCATTGTTCTGCTCTTGTCAAGAGTTTGTGAGCTGAAACTTGGGCAACCAACAAGTACTGAAGGTTTCTGTTTGGTATTTTGTTTTGTTTTGGTTTGTTTTCTCTGAGCAAAATATTACCATTTTTACTTGTGTCATGTTATCTTAAGATGCTACGCAAAGGTGAACGAGTGGTACAGTTCCTCCCTTGTGTGAGAGAGAACTGTCTTTAACTTGGAAATATGATGTTGAATACAAGGGTTTTGTCAGTAACTGCAGTGAAAATTGTGATTTAACAGCCTCGTTTTAGGTTGAAAATACTCTCTTTTGATTTAATGTGTAAATCAGGCTTTCCATCTGCTGATTTACATATATGGAGTGCTGAACAGGGTGGGTTGGTGTAGCTGATATTTATAGAGAAAGGTGGGGGAGTACAAATAAGATACAGACTACAAAAAGCAGCCTTTGTCAGGTTTTATTTTCTGTGGTTTGTTTTCAGTCAGCAGCTTTATAAATCCCTTTGTGGACACTGAAGTTTTGCATGGGCATCTATAAGAGCATTCAAAGAAATTTCTTACCTCGTGTAATATCCATCCCTGCAAAATGAAGCTTTCAGTGTATGGGCTGTTAGCTTTGACTGATAATTTAATGTCCTTCACACTACAATCCAAGAAATGGACCTTGAATATCTTTGGATGAAGGACAAAAGGAAAAAGAAACCTTTGTCTTTTTTGATAAGTTATTTCTGTAATGCAGCACCTTTTGAATCAAATTTTTAATATCTGGCTGTTTGTGTAAAGCTTTCTGAAAATGTTTGATGGTCTAGCATGACCTTGTTTATCGAGTCCCACCTTTTTTGTTTGAGCATTTACATCATTCCTCCCTCTGTGTCAGACCTGCCTTTCCCTTGCCTTTGGAGGGAGATGTGCTGCAGTGAAGCATTGCTGTACTTAACTGAATAGTTGATTGTTACAAGACTGGATCAAGTAGAAAGTGTATTGTACTAGAGTTGTCTTTAACTAAAAGCAAGCAGTGTGTGCTCTCTTCTAGATAAGGCAACACAATGAAAAAAAAAATCAACAGGTAATCATTATGAAACAGGTAAATAAGGCATTGCTAGAGCTGCCAAGAAAATTGTGGAAATTCTTAGGGAATCAGCAGTAGGAAGTGGAAAATAGGAAATACAAAGTAACATTTCTCTACTAATTTATCCTCAGGAGCCAATTTGCTAAAAATAGAAATGAGAGGGACCAATCTGACTTTTATTTATGCCTCAATATGTGTTATAGATGTGTTGAAAAATTACTCTAGGGTCTGTGCAAATGCTGGGAGTTCTGTTCCCAGGGAGGCTTCGCCTGGCAGCTGATCAGGACAGGGACAGCTTCCACCATCGGGCTGCAAGCGACCCGTCCCACTCGCCGGCAGAGCAGGTTCCTGGGTGCCTGGGATAAAAAAAGCCCGGAAAACTGTGCCATGGGAAGAGTCTTAGCCCACAAAAGCAGCGTACTGCACCACAACGAGGGTAATTTTTCTTTAGTTTTCTTGGAGCGAGCAGGGCTCGCCGGGAGGGTAAGCTTGGCCCCCTCGCCTTTTTCTCCCTGCGGTCCTGCTTCTTTCCTGGCCTCCTTCCCTGGCCACACCTGGCCTGCTGTGCTTTGCTACCCCCCGGCATCCCGGTGCTCCGCTGTTCCCCTCACGGAGCAGCCGTCTTCCTTGGCCTGCGACCCGGCACTGAGGGCCGCAGCTGCTCCGGGAGCAGCCTGTCCTTCAGGCTGGCAGACACAGCAGCCTGTCCTTCAGGCTGGCAGCCTGTTCTGCACCCCTGGCAGGGACACGCCGCTGGCTGCTGTTCGGAAACCGCGCCCGGCCTGCCCTACAACCCCGCAGACTGTGTCACTGTGTCACTGTACCACACAATCGCGGCTCCCGGCCCACACGCTCCCGCTGCCCAGCTGAGGCCGACAGGGCGCCCAGGGTGCTGTGGTAGCGCTGTCCTGGTGCTCGGTTTCTCCCTCGGTCTCTGTTTTCCCCTCTCTGCTCCCTTTTCTGTGGCCATGATATTTTCTGAAAAATCCTTTTGCCAGGATTTTTCTCCCGAGGAGATGAGGAGCCTCAGGAAAGAAATGTAAACAATAACTATCTGCTGCTGTGGAATGCACCAGGTGCAGCTGTGATTGTTGCATGTTGGTTGTTTCTAAATTAATGGTCAATGACAGTCAGCTGGCTCAGACTCTGAGAGTCACGAGCTTTTGTTATCATTCCTCTCCTGTCCTTTCTAACCTTCTGATGGATTATTTTCTCTTTATTCTTTTAGTATAGTTTTAATATAATAGATATCATAATATAATAAATCAGCCTTCTGAAATATGGAGTCAAGATTCTCATCTCTTCCCTCATCCTGGCACCCTCGAACACAACCATACTTTTCTATTCCTCTTCGCTAGGAACTCTTATCTTTATCAACAAACACTTCTCCAATATAATATTGTGGTGTTTGCCCTTTATATTTGTCTGAGAAATCTACCAAAAAGAATCTACCCCGACTCCCCTTTTACACTGCAATGGGACAGGAATGTTATCATTTTTCTACCTTTCATATAGACACAAACGTTTAAATTTTTTGTCAGGAATTTAAAACTTAAAGGCAGGAATTATGACCTTGGTAAATAGCAAATCAGATATAAAGCAGGGAAGATTAACATATTGGCAAGCAAAAAAGCAATAGTAGCAATCCAGAGCCTTTCCCTGGTGAGCAAACAGGCCAATGATAAACAGGTTGGGTAGAGGGTAGCAATTAGGGATTCAAAGCCTTACTGTTTGCCATTACAAGAAACAGTCCTCAGAGGTTCTCAGAGGTTTTTCACGGACCATTTGTGACCATGAGACAGAAACCAGTCTCAGAGAACTCATGGATATCATCAGATTGGGGCCATAATCAATTCACATGTGGGAGAGCAGGGTAAATTTTCAGAGGGATCTTGGCAAGTTTCAGGAATGGGCTGACAGAAACTTTATGAAGTTCAGCAAAGGTGGATGTGAAGTTCTGAAACTGGGATGAAGTTAAACCCGATACAACAGTACAAACTGGGGAACAACTTGAAAAAAAGCAGGGCCATTAAAATTTCCTGGGAATTCTGGTGGGCAACAAATTGAATACAAATTGAATTGGGCCCTTGCTGTTGCAAGATAACTCCATACAAAAGTATAGCTGCCTGGTGGCAGGAAATTCTCCTTTTTTACTTGTTTGATACTTTTGAGGCTGCATCTGGAGCGCTGTCCTCGTGCCTGGGGCAGCCAGCTTTGTTCAGTCTGAAAAACAAATAGTAAAGGAAAAGTTTTATCCCTGTCTTCAAATACCTAGTGAAAGGTCAGAGAGAAAACAGACAGGCTGAGGGAGACACAGTGAAAGGATAACAAACAGTGCACACAAATCATAGTGAGGGGAAAAGGAAGGAAGGATTGCCCGCAGAGGTTGTTTGTCTCCAGCTGTAGAAATAATGAAATAATTCAGTAGTAAGGCAGAAAAAGCCAGGAGCAACTCCATCTAAAGTTGAAATTAGCTCAACTTGGAGCCAAGGTTGGAATAATCGGTATCACAGTCTCCTGCAAGTCTAAGTGAATCTCTTATTTTACCTAATTCAGATACTTTGTTCATGCAACATTCTTGAAGTCATACATTAAAGGCTTTGTGGTTGTTTTTGTGACCAGCATTAAACTCATGCATAGAAATACTGCTATAAGCTAAAAAATAAGCACTTATGTGTTATCAATAATAAAAAAAAAACAACAGTCCTGTCCTGACATCTTAGAAGCTTTGGAATTTGTATTTGAGCAAGTGAATATGAGAAGAGGTAGTTCTCTAATAGGGATAACTGAAGAGCAAAGCTATGAAATATGTTTTGAGTGGGAAAAGTATTCCCTAAATATCTTGTCTCTGATATTTCTTGTATAATTCTGTTTTCTGAAAACCTCAAAAGGAGATAGGGCAGGTTTAAATCAGCAGTCTCTGGACATATATATCTACTAAGATGTAATGACAGGCTTCTTGGACCAATAAATGGAATCATAGAATGGTTTGGGTTGGGAAGGACCTTAAAGATCATCTGGTTCCTATCTCCCTGCAATGGGCAGGGACACTTTCCATTAGACCAGGTCAAAATCCCATCCAGCCCAGCCTTGAGCAATTCCAAGGATGAGGCTGCCACAAGTTCACAATATCTCTAGACAACAACTAGTTGTCTACAGTTATCATTTTAGGATAGTCCAAAAGATGAAAACAATCATAGGAATTATAATAATCAAATTAGGTATGGGCAGCAAACTATGTGAGAGAAAGGTAAAGAGCAACACTTAGAGATAAAGCTAGAAGGGGAAGCAAGAAGGAAGAATGCAATATTTGGCAAGATAAAAAAGGAGACTCTCTAATATAAAGGGATATTACATAAAAAAATTATTTTCATTGCTTCATGCTACAGCATGATTTTAGCTGGGAAAAAATTATAGGAGTTGCACTTTTGATGTGGGTGGTATAACTTTATTCAGAAGGCCTGGAATGGGGGTTGCAGAAGTAACGTTGCTACTTTGCTGTTTTGTTTTTTTTTTTTTTTTTTTGATTGTTTGTTTTAAAAAATAAATAACCTATCTGACAACAAAACACCCAAAAATCCAAACCCACAATTCTCCACAGCTATCATTTTTTCCCCAGTAATTCAGATGTGCAATTGGTCTCAGTGCATGAAACTTGTCTGTATTTGTCTTTATTATGACTGTGTAATGCAGCACAGATGGCTCAAAACATTTGGGGTCTGGACTTGCCTGCAGTTATCTTTGGTGGTTATCTTCTCATGAATTTGTTAAGATCTTTTTTTTTTTTTTTTTTTTTAAAGTAACACCCCATGCTGATAGATAGAGAAGTACTGTCCTTTGATACTGACTTTTTGCTGACCAGCTCATTCAAATGACTGCCACATACTGTGGTGCCTCCTGTTTCTTCCATGTGCTTGTCCCTAAATTCAAAATTGATGTATTTAGCAAATCCCATCTCCCCTTGGTTGCCTTCAAAGTTGTAAGTTTTATGTATTCTCCCTACATATCCATCACAACCATCTCTTCATGCTTCATTTTTTTTTCTCTGCCAGTTTTACCAAGCTTTCCTCTTTCTTTGATGTCCTTCTAAGAGGATGTCCTCAACCCCTCTAAAGCCTATTCTTTTATTAAGATGGACTTCATAAATTTATTTACATCAGCCTGTATGGATAGTTAGTCATCATGGCATCTGTTAAAACTCCTAAACTTTCCTCATTCTAGTTAAAAGACCAGGCCATGCCACACTGAGATTTTTCCTAAAGACATTTATTTCATTTGGTTACATGAGAGATTTTTGAAAACTGTCACTGACTTTGTTTCTCTTCATGCCCATTAGTGGCTCAGCTGCACGACAGTAGGTTTTCTCCACACCAGCTGTTTAGGGACTTACAGAAGTGGGTAAGGCAGACTGCTCACATATGTTTTGCAGTTGATTCTTTCCTATTTAACCTCCCAGCTAGAAAATTAGTAAACACAGCTTCATCCTTTAAGTTGCCAAGCACTTTTTCATTTTGGATCAACAGTTGCAAAGTCTTTCAGGATTGTATCACAGCTTTTTCCTTGGTATCTCTGTTACGTATGTGCAAGTATTTGTAGCACCTAAATTATCAATGTATTCTCAAAAGCAGGCGTGTCTGATATATTCCAATGACAAAAATAAGGTTTGAGGAAGAGTATTTTAGAAATTTTTAGCAAGTTTTGTTCATATTGGAAAAAACATTGTGGTTATTCCTGAGGAGTTTGCAATTGAAAGAAAATACATGGATTTTTCTTTCGAGGATATATTTAAAGATGAAGCTTTTAAAATTAGTTCCTAAATTGATAATTGTTATTGATGATTCACACAGTATTAATACTGTATTATTTCAACAAGCTACAATGTTATTATAATTGAACTATAAATGGATATTATTTTATTACCTTCTTTATGAAATTTTGGGGGTTTTTCCTTATTTTCCAGTGTGAAATTTTTAAGACCTACTTGATTACTGAAGAGAATAAATATAATTAAAGTTAAGAATTTTAAATTATTGTTTCCTGCACAAAGTAATAATCTCAAAGAATTTATCTGGCAAGGAAAAAATAGTTTACTTAAAAATAGTTAAAGGAGACCACTATTTTTTGAAATAAAACTGGTTATTATTAGCAATGAGGGAAAAAAAAAACCCAAAAAACCCATTATTTTGACCATGATATATGAATTCTGTAATGAGAGAAATGGATAGATATGAAATGACATTAATATTTTATACATTAATGAAAAGCAGACATAGCTTAGATAACATGACATTGCAAATTCATCTTGGGCTGGGCTGTCTATGATCTGGGAAAAACATGAAAAGCAAATGATAAAGTGAATGGTTTTTGGGTTTGTGGTTTGGTAATTCTTCACTTAAGAAAAATAAACATACATCACTGGCTGATCTCTATCAACATGCAACGTAGCATATTTTAAGCAGTTCTTTAGCAATCAACTTTTTCAATCTCTTAATTTTCACAGAACAGCAAGGAAAAACTAACAGACCATTTAACATATCTCAGTATTTTACATGACAATAATAAATAAACCTACAAGAAAATAGCTTACATCCATAAAGAAAAGAAAATTATATAAGAGGGCATGGTGGAAGCGATACATCAGAGTGTCCTTATTGTGATAAAGGATTATGAACTAAATCTCTAACTGAAAACTGAGTATTCCCTATACCTTTTTAAAAAATTTATTTTAATTAATATCTACTGACTACTGTAATTGAGAAAATAATTAGTTAGGTGATCTTTTGAATTTGCTTATCTTGCCCAAGCATAAGAACTCACATTCGTCTCATTCTTTGGATTTCAAATAAATATGTTACACAAAAATTTAGCAGAAGTGCTGTGAAATTACTGATAGGGTAATCAAAGAGATTGCTGTCTAAATGCACTGTTTGCTAATATGAAAGTGGCCTGTGGGAGATGACATGTTATGCAATTGGCTTCATCACAAAAACAAAAAAAAATATTGTATCTGCTGTTGAAAACATTATGACCTCAGGGTATTCCTAAATATATTATGTGATTTAATAAACCTACTAATTTAAGGTACAACTTGGAAAATTATACAAACATTTAGTTGTCATATTTGAACTGTTTCTTTACATTTCATCTGTCTATTAATTAACTGTAATATTGCAATTTAAAACTGGTTTTTATTTCATATAATAATAGTCCTAGAATGGCTTGGGTTGGAAAGAACATTAAAGATCATTTGGTTCCAAACCCCCAGCCATGGACAGGAAAAACTTCCACTAGTCTGGGTTGCTCAAAGCCCCATCCAACCTGGTTTTGAATGCTTCCAGGGATGGAACAGCCAATCCGTAAATTGTAAAACAATTCTCTGACATATCCTATAATTTTGTTGGTATTTTCAGTGCCTCTATCTCAAATCAGTAGTAGAGGTATTGATAGGGAAAAGGAAATAATTACTACATTTTCTTTCCTGTGGATGAGCAATTAGGAGAAGATCCTGAGAAGTTTATAGGTGCCCAGATGGTTCACAGGGCCGCAGACACACAAGTATTTGGAAAAACATGGAGCTAAATGAAATGCCCACAAACTGGATGAATGCAAGACTGCTCAATAAACCCTAGTAGCAAGAGGAACTTACTTAGTTCGATATTTTGATGTGTCTTGACCTTTACTCAAGTTGGCTCCTGTTCCTGTAATGCATACATCTGCAGAAGAAATGACTGATTGCTGATGTTGAACTGGTGGAAATTTATTATTGCTTCTCTTTCTGCATACAGACCTGCCTAGACTAGACTGATTAGAAATTAAAGTTAAACTAGTTTTCTTCTTGACAGCAATCTGGCAGCACAAGATGTAGAGAATTTCAGCTGGGTTTTTTTAAGTGATTATTCCTGTTTTATTTGCAAAGAGAATCAGATTAATGCCTTATATTCTTAATGGAAATCATGGATTTTAGTGATCATGTACAATCTTCCCTGATAAAAATTCCTGCTTGATAGCTTGAGCTGTGTTTTATTTATTGTTTATCTGGCTGGCCTCGAGATATTTTCTTATATCTGGTGAAGAAAACCAGCATCCATCAAACATCTAAGACAGTTTATTAAATTTACAGTCTTGACCTATTACCACTCTGGAAAATTAAGCAGTATCTTAGTGCAACTGCTGCTAACTAGTAATCAGAGACCCCTTTTTAATTAGCTGTGAAAGTATGCCTTTTCATAGCATATTAATCTTGTAACCAAGGTCATTTAAACTGTAATTTCTTGAACAGTATAAATCAGGAGCATACATTTTAAAAGGAAAAACTAGCTAAATATATAATCAAAAGTAACATCCAGTAGTTACTGGTGGTTTCTTGTCCATTAATTAAGGGAGGGTTTCCATCGGATTATAACATGAATCAGTTTTTCTAGATGGTTCATTAAAGGCTGGATTTTATTACATATTACATGCTTTATGCTTTTCACACAAACTTATTATATTGCTCAGAGAAGGTGATCTTTTAAAGCACATTAGACTAATGTTCCTGAAACTCCATCTAATGTAAGTTTTATTGAATTGCTGTAACTAAAAAGGTCACCTAATAATTTGTTCAGATAATGGATTTAGTGAAAGGAAAACAAAATGAATGGGTTACTGTAGTAACTCTGACCTTGAGATACATTTATAGTTACTGAGATTTATGAATTTAGCTACAAATGAAGAAACTAAAAAGCATTTGTTATAGTAGTGCCATTTTTTAACAGTGGGTGTAATGCAAAGCAAATTAAAATTATATTTGTTCCACTCTTGTGAGGCATATTACATACAGTAATAGCTAATATCCTGGAGCAGCTCAGCAACATGGTTTTCTTAAGGTCACTATAGAAACATGCCAAAAATTCACATCTCATAAAGTAGCTTCTTGTTCAAACAACTAGTCCTGACTTCCCCTCACTTACTTTTCCTCTCTTCCTCTTTTTTTCTTTGTAAAGATGAGGGTAGATGTACATCTTCATTAAGCACATGAACTGCGTGGATAAACAATCATAGCTAAAATTGTAGAGTACTCAGAATGCTACAGCAATGGCACAGGAGAATACTAAAACAAAAAAAGAAAAAGTGATTTGCTCTGCATCAGTGGGAAGTGAACAAGTTGCTTAATTCTCTCATTGTCCATCCTTGCCCAATATAGATACCATAAATCAGTGCTGTCTCATGTATCTGGATAATAGCTCTCTAGCAAGTACCAGCTGTGGCAGAAAATGAAGCACAGGGCATGGCTGCTCTCAAAAGTATCTGTTGGGCTCTATTCATGAATACTGTGAATAATCAATCAATCAATCAATCAATTATTAAAAAAAAAGGCTTCCTGTTTCACATAAATAAATGATCTTATTAAAAAAAAATCTTTATATATATATTTTTTTTTCCCCTAAACCTGAATGGCATGATAGAGAGTACAGAGGGATGAGAGACATTCCACTGGTTCTGTTAGTAACGCTTCAGGAGTCCTGCAGGAATTTTCCCCTCAGTGGCTTTTCTATAGGATCCTCTAATATCATCAGCTTCTGGAATGGAATTATAAAGGAACACTTTTGAACAACCCTGCTTAAAAAATAATTCCCAAAAACTAGTCATAACTTTCAGTCTTATAAAGGAAAAATATCAGCATGTCCAAAGTACCATAGTAACCAAGAGTTACAGTCTTCACACTAAAGTTTTGTTTGATTGGTAACACAATGTACTCAAGAGGCGTGGAAAGAAACAACAAATAGAAGAAGATGCTTCAGGTAGAATTGAAACTTAGTTTTAAATATTTGCAAGTGGCTGCCATAGGGTTCTAAAAAATACCATTGAAATAGTTATTTAAGTCTCTGTGTCTGAGTGAGTTTGAGTCAAAAATAGGGACCCTCCTGGTATAATGATTTAGTTAAATGAAATTAATGGGTCTACTGTAAGCTTACTGGGTGAAATCATGACATTTAGATGTCATGGTTTAATGGTCCCTTTCCATCTTAAATTGTATAAATTCTTTAGGACAGACATTTATTGTTTGAATATTGAAAAACAAAATGTGAAAGAGGTACATTATGCCTGTGTAAGATAGGGGTTGTTTTCTGCGAGAGAACAGCTAATCAGAGATGTTGAATGTATTTCACAGGTTACTTTTTAAACACACAAAACTGGATTTAATCTTAAAATAGGAAGTGCTCTTTTTTTCTCTGTTCTTTTTCTTAAGAATTAATAACTGAAGATATAGAGGTAGTGGGAAAGCTTATCACTTACAGCAGCTAGAAAAAAAAGAACAGTTGAGTGTAGTTATGGAGCTACCAAAAGACTCTTAGCTAATTTTTTTCAAAATGCAACACTAAAGATTGACAAAAGCTGCCTTGGCTTTCCTCCTGGGTTTTATAACTTTGAACAGCTGTTTGGCAGATGGGTACTTGTAGTATGAATTCATGATATACCTGTGCTTTTCCTGATGAAAGCACTTGCTGTCTTGGCTTCTTGGATCTTGTAAAGTAGGAACCATGGCATGAACTTCACTGCAGGGTAAGGCTCTAGTGAATCTTAAGGGTAAGGCAATCCTTTAACACATTAACTTCTTTTCTACTTCAGACCTGTGGTTCCTTTTGAACATCCACACTAAGGAAATGGAATGCAGAACAAGGTTTGCTCCTGGCTGTGCTGGAACAGAAGTGATTTTCCTTTGGCAGTAAGCTTGGTCAGTGTTGCAATGTTGTACATCAATGCCTGTCCCCAGCTCACATCCTGGAAACAGTTGAGCCAAGGAAGCAGAGAGAAACACATGGGCTAATTTAAGAAAAATTAGCCCATGGTCTTTTCGGGGTGCCTGTGATATCTGAGACAGCTTTGAAAGAAAGCTCGTGTCTTACTATGCTTTACTGGATCTGTCCAAATGTGCCTCAGGCCTCCAGTTTTTCCCCTGCTCTTTCTTAGAAAAATTCCAAGTATTCAGGGTGAGATTTTTTTTCTCCTATGTTCTGTCTTTAAACTGGTTTTGTACAGACATTTCAGCAAAAGCCCCCAGTTACTATAATGGTAATGAAGAGGAAGATGATTACATAATCAACAATAAAAAAATCTTTTTACAGACAGGAAAGGATGGGTATATGTATTGCATGGTCAGGGGAAAATATCAAAAGGGAACAATTATTTTCTTTTTCTTACATAAAATAAGCAGGTTCCAAGATACATAAGGTCTTACAAGGTCAGGCAAACTTGTGATCTTCAAGGCTCTGAATTGACTTACCCGCTCCTGGAAACAAGGACATTGTATACTCAGCACTGACAAGCCTGTGTGAAGAGCATAAAATATCAATTAGACATGTATTCCAAAGCATCAGGGAAAAAGAAAAAAAAGGAACATGAGAAAAACCCAAAATCACCAAAGAGATCAAGCAGCAAATACATCTGCTTAAAGTTTTATACAGCCATAAGAAGCAAGCTCTGGAAATTGCTGGGTCGGAGAATTAATCAGAAAAATACCTCACTACATGCACCAGGCCTTACTGCTGAGCAAACGTTTTCATTTTGAGCTATTTGTATCTTTTACTTGCATACTTGCAAAAGAGGGAGGAAAGAGGTGTAAAAATTTCCATTGGCAAGATAACATCTGCTTCAAGGCACAAAACCAGAATTAGTGCATGAAAGGACTAAAATTCTAACGAAACAGTAAAAGGATAAAAAAATCTATGTCAAGCTGTATTTTAAGTATTTTTAAATGTTTTTGATAATGACAGTTAACTTTTGCTGAAGAGGTTATCACAAAAACTGTAAAAGTGTCTTGCAGTGGGATAATAGCTGGTTACTGTATTAAGGGCTTCAAAATAACTGACAGTGTTTCTGAGGAAAACAAAATCAGCATTTTTCTTTTTTTCTTCTTTTTTTTCTATTTTATCTTTTTATCTTTATTTTCTTTCCTTTTTTTTTCTTTTTTTTTTTCTTTCCAGATAAAAAATAAGTGAATGTAAGACAGTAGCATGCTTCAGCAGTCCACATCTATTTGCATCTGCTGCCTTGCAGGAGGTGCATCTGCTCTTCCAGGTTGGGAAATGTGGCAAAGAGATTCCAAATAAAAGTGGGAACAGATTTGTGTAAGCACAAGGCGACAACAGTCTAAATAAGGATTAGGTAGTTAAGTTCTGAAAGTGCCTGTTTCTTGCCAGTGCCAGTGATGGAGGCTCAAGTGATTATCCCAAATGCAGGTGTCTTCTTAAGGGCATCAAGAGCAAAGTGAGATAAATCCCACTGTATGCGTGACAGCACAGGGTGGAAGTGGCTTTAACAATCTGCTCCATATTATCTGGGGGCTGCTGCCACTGCCTTAATCAGCTGCCCTGGTTAAGGAGACAATGTCATCCCATCCACCAGTTCAATGGAGAAAGGGAAGGGAACATCTGCCTGGAGATCCATGTCTACAAATACTTGCATGTCAATACATAAGAAAAGCTATTAAGTGAGATTTGGTCAGATGTGATGGTTTAAGATGATCTGGATTTCTGTGTTTTCAGACTCTTGTTTTGTGCCCTGATGAGGTGCTGTTCCTTGACAGCAGGTCTCAGCATGTTACTTTGCTTTTTTATCCCACTCTGTTGCTTATGTAAGCTATTCCTTATGAGTTCATAGGAGCTAAACAGAAATAATTTCTTGCATCAAATCAGATATTTTATCATGCCTCTTGTGGACAGCTGATTCTCATTTTGTATTTCCTTGTTCTTGCTGTAGTCCTCAAAAACGCTAAGTTTAAAATATGTTATTCTTGTATTAGTAAATGCAAATAATGGATTTTATATAAGTTCCTTCTATTAAACATTTCTGTCTGGGAAGTTTCTAAGCTGATGTTTTGATTTGAAAAAGAAGACCTGCCATTGACTAAAGGAATCACAGCAAAACTTTCAATATGCTGCAAAAGACTGAAAAAATCCACTGTCTATGCCACATCATAGACTCAGTATAATATCTCAGTTTGGTCAGATGCATCTCCACCCTACATAACTTTAACTTATGAATGGAGATTTAATGGAAATGTTCAAGTCCAGGCTGGATGGGTCTTTGGGCAAGGTGTCCCTGCTATGGCAAGGGGGTCGGAATTAGATGATCATTAAGGTCCCATCCAACCCCAAACTGCTTTATGATTGCATCAATCTGTGAATGCCGAAGTTTCTCAAATGCCACTTTGGTTATTGCCAGCATGGGGATTGCAGGCACCTAAAAACTCAGATTTTTTGATACTCAGGTGTAGTTTTGTCAAAACAAGTGTATGTTACCTGCATGAGTGTGACAGAATATTGGAAGCCTGTTCCTGTAGTTATACTGGCCTCTCCTGAGGGTTGCTGGGTGGTGGCTGTCAATGCCAGTGCCCTGTGAAGAAGCAGCTTGTTGTCATGGGACTGAGGTCATGCATGAGAAATCTGACTTAATCTGCAGCTTTTTGTTCTGTATCTTTGCAAAGCAACTAAAATATTTTGCAAAATTTAGGACTGGACACCATTTCTCCCCCTCTGAAATTTGAAGTTTTTGTTAAATAGTTTATCATCATTCCTAATTATTTTGTAATGGGCTGACAATTACTTATGTGTTTTCAAAGTAATATGCAGAAATCCTCCTTTTACTCATTATGCATTACTACATGTGCATTTTACATATGTGTGCTTCTATAGCATTGAAAGCCTACCATAGAATCAGAATCATTAATTGTCTGATTAGTACTAATTACTTATTCTGTTCCACAGAGATGGTTATTCAGTCTTAATCCAAATAACTGTTGTAGCAGAATATCCATGTCCCTTGCTGACAAATGGACCAAGGCTTCCTCACTTTTCCTGCGTCGTTTTGTGACCACATCTATTGCACTATCCTTATGAAAATGCCTACAATTTATTTTCATCTAGACCCTTAATGCTCCCTTGCAAACACATGGTAGAACATGGAAGAAAAGTGAGATCTGTGTATTTTGAGGTAGAATCAATCATGTCATATTAACCATATAAATGTTAAGGGTCTTGTCTAAGCCAGTCATGAGGCCAGCTAAGTGAGACAGGATTACTCAGACAGTCCTTCATTTATCTTAATTGTCTATTTTAGGATTGAATGAATCTGGAATTGATTGTCTCTCTCCATCACTTATAGAAAGAAATTAGAAGCCTAATTTAGACTAAGAGCCTAAGTTTTCTGTGACTAAATGTAGATAAAATGAATCCCAGCCTTGTGGTCTTCTATTGCAAAAGGATACTCTCTAGATTACATAGTTCAAAAAGTGAATGATTACTTAGAGCTCTCCCACCATCACCAAAATTACTTAGAATTTCAGAATAATCAAATGAACAAATCTTGTATTCTTACACACAAAGAAGACTGAAGGAGTGACATGAGATCATCAATAATTGGTTTATACAGAAAATAAAAAAAGCATGTGCAAAAATAACTGCAATTCCTTACCCTTGTTTTTCTGTGAACTGCCTGAGGCTCAGGGAGCATAATTCAGAATTTTCACAGTATGTATGCACAAGGAGACTGATCCAAGGTTGTATCTGCAAACTGAAATTCAGTATATCCTGACTGTAACTCCCCTGATTTCTTAATAAAAATGTTTCTTATGTATGGGTAATTAAGTTATGTATGGGTAATTAACCTGTGCTATGGTGCTGGTGCGACAACAATACATTTTTTGAAGCAGAACTAGTACCAAGGGGCTAGTACCAAACTAATACACAATTATTGACCCATCATTTGAAGTTGTTGCTGTATTTTCACCTTTTCAACAGACCCTTGCATGTGGTAGATGCCTCTAAAATATCCTTTGTAATTTGTTATACTAAGTGTGGTCACTCCTGCCAGCTGGCTTTTTCCTCATCATTGCAATGGTTCAAGTGCAACTTTCTCTATTTTCACCTTCTTCATAACACATTTTTAATGTGGCTACTATTTTATCTAAGCAATCTGTGTGTCATCATTATGTAAATTAAATCTTCTTTAGCTTTAACACAGACTATTTTAGTAATTGTTAATTCAAGGGGAGAACATGTTTTCCATCATTTCTGGTGAAACATCAGTATTTATTCTTGCAGAAGGGCATAAAAGAGGTGACAAATATTTTTTTTCTGATATCTCAGTAAAGCTTTTATGTATGAATAGACAGGATGCAAATCACACCTATCAATATATGAGAGAATAAAGAATGCAATACAGAAGTGAAACAAAAGGTGAGGTGATGATTCGCATCTTGTTTTCTCTGAGTTACATTTAATTATAAAAACAATCAAGAGGTACTTCAGAAAACATTCTTTTCCTGGGCTTACTGTACACTCACCTAAATAGATTCTTTACAATATGACAGTAGAAGCTAATTTGCCACTCAAAAGAATTTCTACTTTTTTTTTGGCCTCAATTATGTTCATAATAGTCAAAAGAATCAGAGACAGGAAACACTGTTTGGACATTTAGCCACTTCTTGGGTAACAGCCTTGTTCCATAAAACCTTATATGGCTTTTTTTTGCCCTACTTTTGAATACTCCATGCTTTTTGGGAAATATTTCACAACATAAGCCAGCTAGAATGGAATCATTAGCGTTCAATAAGATCTCCAAGATCCAGTCCAACCTTCAGCTGAACACAACCTTGTGCTCTAAAACATATCACAAAGTACCACATCCTCTCCTTTTAAGAACATTTCCAGGGATGGTGACTCCACCACTCCTCTGGGTAGCCTATTCCAAACTTGACCACTCTTTTCAGTGAAGAAATTTTCCCTTATATCCAGCCTGAACCTATCCTGGTGCAACTTGGGACCATTTCCACTTGTCCTAGTTGCTTGTGAGAAGAGGCTAACCCCCATCTTGACTCTGCCACCTTTCAGGAAGTTGCAGAGGGCAATAAATTCATCAAAAACATTTATTTTTCTTAATTTTTGTGTAGGTTGAATCTTTTCTGCCTTTCAAGTCTCTATTCACAGCTGTTCTATCGTATTTGGTGGTTCTTCCCTCTGTTTGATGCTATTCCTATCCTATTATTTTCAATGTGTGGTTAGCCATGCTGAAAATAAGTAGCAGTATTCATTGTAAATAGCTGTGTATCGGAGGTAAATATTGAGAGAACTGCTTGGTGTGAGATGCAGAAAAATTCAGACTAATAATGACACACATCCACATCCATCTCTTGAGCAGATGTATCTTCAGAGCAGCTTTGAAATCAAAAACATAATGGATAGCAGGAATAAACCAAACAGAAACATATTGAACTCCTCAGACTGATGTCCTTAAATTTGTTGTCTCTGATCCTGATAAGAATAAGCCATCACTAGCAATAATTAAATAAAATTTAGCTCTAAGGTTGATATGGAGCTGGGAAAACCCAAAATTATTTACACAGATTTGTTATGTTTATCTGTCTTTTTTTATGATGTGATCAGCTTGTTTGAAGCAAAGGATCTGTAAAAGGCTTGAAAACAGACAGTTTAAGTAGATATTTATTTGACATTCTTATCCCACAGAGCCTCCTACTACAAATGCAATCTAATTCATTAAAGTTCTGAACCACAGAAGCATAAAATGATGTTGGAATAAAATCCCATAATACTTACTAGTGTTTGTAAATGAGTAATGCTGTTAGGAATGCTTCCTGTCATTATCTTCTTGTGAAGGAGACTAAGTGGGATTTCTTCAGATAAAGTATTAAGACTCTCTACACAGACTACAGGTCTGATGCAGTGAGTGGTGTTAAAAGAAAACAGAGCTGAGATTACATTCTGTGAAGTGCCATTTTTTACTGTTGTCTCTATTTAAAGTATCATAATGGCTTTCGTGACAGTTTCTTAAACCCCTGTATGTAGAACATTTCATCTTCTATAAAAGCCTTTATACAGTGAAATAATGGGTTTGAAGGATTTATTTGTCCATTGTGTTTATAAGTAATTGGCATTTTAGTCTAATAACATTTAGCATCTTCACTGCTCTCACTCTCTTTGTTTCAGTGAATTTAAATATTTCAGTGCAGCTTACAGCCATGTTGAATTTAGCAGTAATTTCTCATCTGACACTTCAGTTTTGGTAAAGCTGATCAGTTTTTGAAAAGATCATCTGAAAAAACAGATAAATAGCTCAATTCTGTCTTCAGTTTGAGCACTACTAATGCACTAATGCCCACCAAATTAATGGAATCTTATTTTAATTATTACGTGAAAAGAGAATAAATCCAGTACTTTTGCATTACCCTATAGGCTAGGAATGTCTTACTTGGCTACTATAAATATTTATTTTTATTGGTCAGAATTGAATTGTAACCAAATATGCCATATTTCAGAAGAGAGGTAAAAATCTTGATTTCATGTTTTCTTATCACTGAATATATTATAATACTTTTAGTGTATCCTGGCTCTTTATTTATGGCAAAATTCTATCTGCAATAAAATATTTCTTTCCTAAAGAACCTACAGTTTAGGTATTGTTTATTGTTCTCAAAACCAGGACTTGTGTTTTCAACTGTTACAGCCACTCTTTTATAAACTTTTGTATGAGTTCAGTGGCTTTCATTTCACAAGAACAAGACCAAAAAAGTTTTAACCATGTTTAATATCTTCTTGTTCAATTTGCCTGATAAATAAAAGCTAAAGAGTAGAAATTTGTTCAAAATATCTGACTTGCTGTATTGTGCGATTTTAGGAAATTTGCCAATTGTCATGATACTATTTCATAGAAATATTAAAAAAAAATTGTGTAGTTTTCTAATAGTTTAAAAAATTCCAGTCTGTATTATATTGTTCTGTAAAGGCATGTACAGAAAATGCAAGACTACAAAACCATGAATTTCTGCACTTTTACTTGCTCTGAGATGCTCTTGTGGTGTAAACCTGTGCCATCACATCAAGAGAACTTGAGAAGATGCACTGATGTGTTGGAGGTGACTCCAGTGACCTGAGGCATCTGATTCACTGGCACCATCTTTTGACTCCTACATTGCTGTACAAAGCAACTGAGACAAATCTTTTTGCTTTCTCTTTTCCCCAGGCCCCAGCTGCTGTTAAGACTGGCATGAAAATATTACTGACAGATTGGTAAGTCCTTTTGTTTTCAGTTATGATAGTTTATATTTGCAACTTGTTTTGTTTGAATGTTTTTCTTGGATTGTTAAGACCATTGTGGTATGAGGTTTAATTCAAACAATTATTTGATTCATTGCAATACAGGCAGAACTTTCAATTAGGGTTTCAAAAACAAATATTTGCCATTGCAAATGAGCATTCATATTGAAGGAAAGTGATTCAGCTTTTACCATTTTCTTTTGCAAATAACTTAGTTTTAAGTCAACCGAACAAGCTCTGAACACGTTGGAGATTAGGCAACAGATTTCTCAGTGGTCCAATTCATCTGTCATTCCTAAAACTCCTATTCTCTGGTGACAGAAATATGTGTGATTTCAATGGTATGATACATACACAGAATATCAAATCTGATATGTTTTGGAGAAGTTGTCAAGGTATCAGGGTGTTTTTCAGGGGCAGGTTCTCTTCCATCCCAGTCAAAGGAAAGCTTCTATCAACTTCTATGGTGGATGGGTCATTCTGCTTTAAAGTTGACGCAAAAAAAGTTCCTGAGTGTTTATGTAGTTATTTGTTATACTCAAATTATTTGTATTATCTCCAAAAAAATTTTTCAAGTGGAGTTAGCCCTGAGTGATTTAGCCATTTATCTCCACACAGTTTTTACTCTTGCATTGTATGTTGATGTAATGAAAAATAGACCATCAAATTGATATTTTATTATTTGACAGAAGCAACCTTTAAAACACTTAGCTAATAACATATCTAATAGTAAATGAGAGTCCACAAATATATGAACCCAATTATTTCTGCAGGTGAATATAAAATACAGTATGTTACCATTCCATGGTGCAGCACTAGTTATTTTAAGCTGCTCTTGTACCTATAACTTGAGGTATCCATCATTTCAAGGCATTAATTAAAAAAAAAAAAATAAACATGCTTTCTAAGGAGAATCCACCAAATGAGCTTGCCTATGAACTCTTGATAAAATATTTGCATCAAAAAGAGGTATGTGATTTTACTATGAAAAATGTACTCTCTAGTAAATGGATTTTATAGATGCAAAAGAGATTCAATATGTTTTACAAAAAAACATGGATCTACTTCTATTAAATTGTCACAACTGGGAGCATTTTTATCTGAAATTTTATTGTTTTACTGACTATTTTAGAGCTCGTTTAGTAGTGAAATCATTGGTGAAGGAAGTCAATCAAATAAACGGAATAAAATTATATACATGTTAAAAAATACACTAAGGTGAAAAGGAAAATAAAACAGACATCTCTACTAATGCACACAGAAATGCCATCAGAAAGATGCTCATTTTATAATTTTTTCCATTAAGTTTTGCATCTCTACAGAAGAAGATTTCAATCTTAAACTCATCTTGAGGAAAGATTATTTTTATATGAAAATACTAAATGTTAACAAGAATGAGTCCTCCCCATGTACTTTTATGTGTTGTCTTTCTGTTTTTATAAAAGCAGTCATTATGATTAAGCTGTATCACAGAGTTGAATAGAATTTTTTGTCTTACACTGTGTACAGACCTAGAGCTGGCAAGCATTTTCCCTTGTGGCAGTCCCAGGTGAGCAGAATCCTATTTTCTGTGCTGAGGAGGCAGCTGTAGGAAATGTCACACATCATTTTGGGGAAATCACATCACTGACCAGAAATCAAATCAAGCAGCGAATAAATATAATGTTATTGGCTTGTTCTCTGCCTCTCCAGACTGCACGGTGTTCACCTTCACTTTATAGGCAGGTTACGGGTCCCAGTCCAGCTGTGGTACCTATGTATGAGGAAGCTGGAAAACAACTTATTAAAGACTTTAGGAAGGAACAGAAAATATTGCCAGAATAAGAAAGTTCCTTTGAAAAAAGTGATGTTTATGTAAGAACATTACACCTTACTCTGTTGAACAACTTTTAGGACCTGATTAAGAAGGTGTCCAAAACCAGATGCTACAGATCATCTCCCCTAACACTGTTTTCATCCAGCATAACTTAGAGAAATCTGTGGCAGAGCATCATCCTGGTTCTACAACCTCTCCTTGCCAAATTAGATTTTATGATCCATCTGTGTAGATCCTAGAAAGGATCTAGACTACGTCATATACTTTGTCATTCATTGTGTGCTTCCAACAAACATCCACCATGGTCTGAAGAATATCATAAAGCACAGGCTACTCTAACCTGGAAGCGAGGTTGAAATTATCCTGTTTTATCACAGAAAATAATTCAGCTGCATGGAGAAGCATGCTGTGCAGCTTGGCTTCAGTAGTGACAAGCAGCCATTGGTAATTTTTAAGTGAGGAGATGTACCCATGGGTATGGATTTAGATAAAGGGTCAGAGGCTGATTCTTGCCCTTGCTGTTTTGAACACTTCTGTTATAGTTCTTCTCAAATAGTTTTAATGGTATAATTTTGATAAAAATTATTGTAGAGCTCTGCAATAATTTTGATGTAACTAGGTAACCATTTCAGATTTTGTCTCATTAATTTTTGTAGACTTGCCACATGCAACTGCTCATGTCAATTCTTGAAGCAGAAAAAGGCTATTCCATATGACAAATTAAGCCTGGATTCATTTTAACTAACATAGAAAGCCTAAGTGAGGAGTAAGCCCTTTTCTTAGCTAGTTTTAGCTACTAGCTTAGCCTCGTGAAAAAACATCTCTAGAGGACAATTCATTCTACCTCTGACATGAATGACACTGGAGTTGTCTCTTCTTACTAGAATTTAGTTAAATAGAATAATTTAATACTTCAACTGAAGTATTCAATACTGAATACTTCAACTAGAACTGCTCCTAAACCTGTTGTGATCTGCTGTATTTAAACACATCAGTATATTCATAAATGCTTCTGCTTCTCATTTTCTATTTGGACATTATTAGCTTTGTTCACCTTTTTTAAGGCATTTGTAAGTTCATGTTGGAACAGAAATTTGTGTATTGTCTCAAAATGTATTGATGTGCAAGAATTATAATTATTTCCTCATTTTGTGTAAAGGGTCGGTGACTGTGTTTTCTTCAGATGACTTAACAACTGAAAAGCACTTTTTGATGTCATACTGTAGTAGTTCACCGTATGCAAAGTGAAAAAAGAGAAATAAAAGTTTTTGAAACATCACTGATAGAATTTCAATGTAAAATATTAGAAAGTATTTGCATATCAAGAAAACACTAAAATTTGCAATTGTTTTTACTGTGAGAGTTAGGATTTTATCGCTTTCTGTAATATTTTTCAAAAACAGAGGGAGCTACTTTTCTGATTACAATGAGTCCTAGTTTTCCTGTATTAACCTTGGACCATCCAAGTCCAGTGTTCTGTCTGTTTGTAAATTATTTTGTCCACTAAAGTATATTCTACATCTCTCTCTCTCATTAACATTTGCCAATCTTTAGTTCAGTTTTTGTCCCTTCGGTGAAAGCCTTGAGCAGTTTCATTGCTAACAAATCAAAACAATAACATTTTAGAGTAGATAATTCCCAAAGGAGTAAGCAGTAACTCAGGCACTTAATTAAAAAAAAAATAAAATTGAAGGGCAGAAACTTCTGGAGATCATCTGTTCCAAAGCTGTACTTAGCTCAGACTGTCTACGAGTTTGATTTCTCAGTATTTCGTTTTGCTTACCTTCAGGGATGGAGACACAACCAACCTGGGCAACCTTTTCCAGTGTTTCATCACTCTAATTATGGACTGTTTTTTCCTCATAGTTAATTGAAATTTCTGTGCTTCATCTTGTTGATATTGCCTATTCCTCTTCCACTGTACATCTTTAGGTAGAATCTGATTCCACTTTCCTTATAAACACAGTGAATACTACTCCCATTGTCTATAACCTAGATATCAAAATAGTTATCACAAGCAGTTTTGAAATGCTTTTTCCAGGAGAATGTGCTATCTCTAAAAATAAGATGTACATGCAGAGATTTTATTTATAAGTGGCATGAGGTGATTTTCTGATACATCTGCAAGCACCTGGTGATGAAACTAGATGAGGGATGATAATCATACATTATTTTAACTTGCTAAAAAAAGAAACATTGAAAAATTATCAAGCCAATATTATGACATACAACTTTCTGATTCTCAAGATGACTTTATAAAGTTGTCAACCCTACACAGTGCATTCAGGAATTAAAATATAATAAATCAGTAAGCACCTCAGAAGAGACAGGTTCAGTGCTGTGTGTGCATTTGTAAATCTATGTTGGTGGTGGAAATAGATTTTATATCCTGCTGCTTCTTTGTTACATCTACAGACACTAGTGGAAAAAGAATAGTTGTTAGGAGTGTCTGACCTAAAAAGTGTGGCTGATGAATGCTGAGTCTTATCCATGAAAATCATCAGTAAGCAAGCCTATTGATCAATATACATGAAATATTGTTTACAGTGCAAAGTGGAATAATATATTTTGTAAAAGAGAAAATACCAGCTTTATGTGGTGAACTTATTGCACTAATTTCAAAGAAGCAATGATAGTTGATGTGCAGATGCAAGCTGCCATTTGGATAATGTGATGGTCTACTAAAACTTCATAGTCATTTTTGGGGCAGAGCTCTTCGAGGTAGTATCTCTGTTCCAGCTTTCTAGGGATGAAGTTATCATAAGGGCCCAATATAGGTCCTTTGCACCTTATTATGACAGGGAGTTGAGTATGATATTTGAGGTAAATGCTCCTCAAATCTAAATCATGATTGCCCAGCTTCTCTCTAAATAACCTGAAAGATCGGGGATTTTGAAAGAAAGCTCTGGTCTTTCTAAATATTGTGACATCAGAAAAATTCTCTGGCTGAATGTCGGTCTGAGTGATTGATATTTGTCCAGAATCCTTTGTCATTTAAAAAAAGTTAAGTTTACAGTGTGTTTTAAAAATGCCTTCCTTTTCTGTAAAAAACCCTAAAATGTAAATACAAATAATATTTATAATTTTAGGATCTAGTCCAGAGACATTATGTGAAACAGCTAAGTAAACTGTCCTGTTTGCTATATATATGTTTAATTTGAAATGGGAATTTAGCATGCTGAGAAGACAATTCAGAGAACATTAAAATTCAAGTTGCTGTTCTGTATTCAGTACTCTACATGCACACTGAGGTCCAGAAAAACTACACAGTATTTGTCTAATCTCTTCTGAAGTTGATCAATATATGCGAATTGCCAAGATAAGACAACCCTTTGCGCAAAAGTGCAAAGTGATTTCCCTTGTGCTTGGAAATCCTGGTTGACCCTTGGGGTGGTTTTTTGTGGTGAGTTGTTTTTGTATGGCAATTTATATTTTTCTTTTCATCCCCTCCTTCTCAGCAGATTGCTTAGGAAATCTAAATTAGGAGTAGAGAATATTGTATTACAGAAATCCTATTTGAATGTAGGGTCTTAGTATCTCATTAAGTAATAAGTTCTCCAGAGGAGACAACCAGTGGGAACTCAAAAGACAAAATTACTTGCCTGAGATTAATAGGATAGAGACCAGAAGATGCTCAAAACTCCTGAGTCCTAGTCCCAGCTGCTGCTGCCTTTCATGCTGTTTCACTTTCAGTTGCACAACAAGGAATCTTCATGACTTATCCCTCTAATACATTGGGGAAAGATTTGTAAAACAGGCAACAGAATTAGGAACAACCACAAACTGAAAAGTAAACAATTTTATTATGGATGGCTTTTGGATATCCAATAGGAGGTAAGTTTCTACACAATAAGGTTTTAAATCAAATTTGAAATCGTCTACAAGTCACCATTATTCATACACAGTTAATGAGTATAATTTATGATAAGGCACAATGACACAGCACGAGGGATGTTGCCTAAGGCAGCAACAAGCCTTGAGATGCTCAAGTAACAAGGTAATTGTGGTGCAGCTCATACAGTGTTTGTGATGACAAATCCTAATCTGCTTTAATTTGTCCTGTGCTATGAAAGAACAAAGCTACATTGAAATGATAGACCCACAAGCCATTTTGATTTTAAGGTTTGTGTGTTTTTTCACAACATTTTGTCCATAACTTCTTTTATGTCTGTTTGAAAGAGCCACAAGAACATATTTGCAGTAATAGTTATATTTTATCTGTGTTTAGCGTTGTTTGGTGCCTAGTATTACACCTCTAATACGGAAATAAATCTGGGAAAGAGTTTTTTTTTTCCTGGTGGCTTATTTTTAAGTTTTCCCCTGTGGTCTTCCTCCACCCTGTGATTTTTGATTTGGAACAGATCTCTGAATAATGTCTGTGCTATAAAAGTAACCCAGAAATCCTACTCCATTGGTAGCCATGCACAAGAGGAGCTATAATTACAAAGTCCAGAATGAGCCAGAATGAGACATAAAATCCCTCTTAAACTATAGAAAATATACTAGTACCTGGAGGAGAACATACCATGCTCTAATTCATTTTTAGGAGCTCCAGATAGAGGTAACCATACTACTTCATGGTCAAACCTGAATTCAATCAAGGAAGAATTTTGAAAGTCCCTGAGGAGGGAGACAGGTCCAAAAACCTTGTTGAAGACAAGGTAGATGACAGCCAGTGCTCTCTCTTTAGCCAGAGATCCAGACTTTTTTGCCATAGAAGGCAATTGTTAGATCAACTCTGAGTTATCTTTCACAAATCTATACTGACTGCTCCTGACCACCTCCTCCATCACGTACACTGAAATGTGTTCCAGGACTGACCTCCATGGCTTTTCCAGGGAGTAAGGCTGACCAGTTAGTGGTTCCTTCCATTGTCTTTTTAACCTCTCTTGAGGTTATGCGTTTGATTTTTTTTTTTTAAGTAGAATCATAGAATCATTAAGGTTGGAAAAGACCTTTAAGATCATCAAGTCCAACCAGCAAACTAGTACCACCAACATGTTCACTATTAAATCATGTTCTCCATATCCACACTTTTTTTGAGCAATTCCAGGAATGGAATTTCTACCACTTCATGTGGCAATCTGTTCTAATGCTTTACAACCTTATCTCTGATCTCTTTAGTGAGTTGAATAAGGTACTAAGCTTGAAAGAAAAGACAAGAAGTTTAATCTGATTTCTAAATGGCTCTTTTGATGTTCTTTAGCTTATTTCCAATAACTTTCAATAAGTATAACTTGTACAATTATTTAAATTTATTCTTTAGTTCAATTTTAAAAATCTCTTTGATAACTGACTTTGCTAAGAGGGTATGAAAAGCATCCAAGATTATAATTTGTATTAATTAGTTTTAATCAAGAATTTTTACAGACACTAGAGAGGTAAGAATAAAACTATATCAATTTCACTCTCACATGCTGCATTTTAAGTAGAGAAGCATTTTGTCTATGATTTTATATTCTTAACACCATATATTTAGTAAGGGTCCCAGTAGAGATAAGAGGCCTAAAATACCTAAGTGTAATAATGACCTCTTAGTGACAAAGACCTCTTTGTCTAAATAGGAAAATCTGACAAAATTTGGGAAGGGAGGGGTGGAATACTGTCCTCATTTTCAGCTGGGGACAAAAAAGCCCTACCATTTCCTAGAGTGACTACGTCCTAGAGTGAATAATTGATTTGACTACGATCATGGAGGTGATATCTCAAAACCAATCTGTCCCTTTCACTGAAATAATGAAGATAAAAATTAAAAAATAATAATCTATGTGCATTCAAAGGTACTTTAATGCAGAAGGGAAAAACCCCCACCTTAGTCAGTTCTCATCCTGTGTAACACTTTAAACAGACCCATATTAAAAATACAAAAGCTGCTACTTACAGATAAAGGATTCATTACTGGGATTAAAACAGAAAAATCTCATTCGTCATTTGCATCACTCCTCAGTCAAATTAATGATTTAAAGGATCTTACTGGAAGAAAATTTAATGCAAGATTTTTATCAGAGGTAAAAGGCAGCACTTTAGCAAGTAACAATTCCAGACTGGTAACAGAGGGCTGATTTATCACATATTATTGTTACATGATGAAGGGATTAATAATCACAATAATGCTATAATGCAACAAGACAAGTATAAGCTATGAATAAAAACCATATTGCATGAGTTGGGAATGTAGAAGGAGTTATTTAATAGACAATAGTGAAATATTGTATCTCAGTATAGAGGATTTGAGGGCAGAGCCTTGCAGACAGAAATGATTGATTGTAAGGAAACAAAGGCCAGGAGGATCGTGATACTTTCTTTTTAATAAAACAGTATAAACTGTTCATTTTTTAAAGAAACTGAACCAACAGATTTACATTGGTAAGAGATGTTAATGGGAAAATTTTAAAAATCTCTGATAACTGGCTCTGATAATTGAGTGAATATTACCTATTTCAGTCAGTCATCTTTAATGCTATTCTGTAGCCCTTGCAAGAGAAAATCAGCATGTGATTTTTCTTAGAAGCTCATGGAAACTTTCTAAGGGATCCATCTCAACAGATTAAACCCATTTGCTCTAAAACTTATATTATCATGGAGTATTAATACCTATGAGTGTTACTTAGTCATTCATTGTGCTTATGCTAGATTAGAAACAAAATCAATACCCTTCCCTCTTAACCACTTCCTCCCTATAAAAACACAAGTTATATGATACTTCCAGAAATATGAGGTGGAAATCCAGTGTCCAGTGAAGCTGATAGAACATGTTGACTGTCCCAGTGCTCAGATCTCATTCTGAAGAGTTCCAGTGGCTACATGTAATACAGGGCCTGGTCGCAGACAGATATTACATGTCTCACTAGTTACTTAAAATTAAATGCACAAGTAGATTTGTGTTTCAAGTTGTGCTTCCATTGCACAAGATGAGTGGTGATGAACGACTGCAAAAGGCTGCTGGGAAAGACTAATGCTCCTTGCAGCATCTGCTGAAATTGGAGTTGACTTTGACCACTACGTTTCTGTAGGAAGAGATAAACAAACAGAAACCTAAGAAACTTTGGCGGGGAGATCTTTGAGACCAAGACTGTGTTAGAACATCCCATTTCAAGAAAACAGTACCGTGTAATATTTCACCTAAATGCAAATCAGGCTGTGACAATATGTCATAGCATATCTTCCGTGCCAATTGTTTTCTCCTTTGGGAATTAGAGCAAAAAGGAAATGCTTTATGTGCCATCTGTTTAACATGATCCTACTTGTTAATATATCAACGATATAACCAGTCCATGTATGTCTCAGAAGAGATCATTCTTTTCCAATGCTTGTTTGACTGTTGTTTAAAAAGAAGTCTCCCCACCCTTCCTTTAGCAAAGAAGTTTCTTGATATAAATGGCATACCTCTAGATTTTATTGGGCCCCTGAATTCGTGCCTCTAAATATGTATCAGTAAGGCAATCTTCTTCAACTGGAATGTGTTTCACCTTGCTAAACTAACAAGTGAAATATGATTAATCACTTTTCCCTTGGGGTCATTTATTATGAATGGTTCATGTGGTTACTACATAGAGCATCTTTCTAGGGTGGTGTGATAAAGTGAATATTTTTACAAATTGGATTCTTGCTTGGCTGCTGCCTGCTCCTATTACCTGTGTGAAACTGCATGGCTGACTCTTGCAGAGCAATATTTGAGAAACTCTTCTAATATCTCAAAAAAACTCCTACCAATAACCAAAACCCACCAAAAAGCCAAACCAAACAAACAAACAAACAAACAAAAAAACAAAAAACCAGAGACCAAAACAAAAAACACCCCATGAAAACTCCCAAACAAAACAAAAACCAACAAAAACACCCACTCCAAAATCCTCAGCAACCAAAAGTTTCTGTACTATCTGCCAACCTCAAAACAACCTCCCTATCCACTGCAGTTTGCATTTGCAAAATTTAAGATGATATAAACAAAAAATTGATGCAATGTAGTCTCTGTAAAATTTTTGGGTTTTTGGAGTGCTGTGTAAAAACATTTGCTAATGTAGAACACTTTAATGTGAAGCATGACTGTCAAAGGAAAATATTTTCTTTTATGGACAAACAAGAAGATGAAATTACACTTCTGTCCCTAAGAGATCACAATAGACAAGAAACATGCATGCCTGCAAAACCAGTCTATTTAAATCAAATTTCATCCAACTTCTAAGAAGTTGTCTTTGCATCTGGTGGATGTGATGTGTTCATTGTGATAAGACAAATCTTGAGAATCATTACCTTAAACATCTATATTTTTTGTATATTTTTTTCTTGCAACCCCTTTTTACTTTTGAATCACTATCTTGTCAACTTTTATTTTTGTTTTTGGAATTAATTGCCTCAGTCATAAAACCCCTGAAAGTTTTATTCAAATGTGCTGAAGAAGACTTCCATAGAACCAACTGGAAATAGTGCCCCAACCTGGCCTTTAGCAAAGTGGTAAAATGAAAATTTTTGGGAAAGTTTTTTTCCTAAATAGTCTCTCCATGGTCCCATTGCTGTAACTATTTAAAATATTTCCTCAGAATATCACAATCTTTTTTTTTTTGAGGCAGTCATTAAAACCAAATTCCAATGCCTGTGGCTTTCATTCTGAAGTAAATCAGGTTTTGACTGAGGGTAATGAATATAGAAACGATATTGGGGGGGAAAATACTAAAATTATGCCTCTAAAAAACACTTATATTTGTACTCCCCCCCCCCAAGTTTTCCTATAGACAAATTATTTTGTTTGTTATTCTCCTATTTTAACTGTAAGCCTGAAGTGTTGTACTGCATTAACTGGAGTAAATTTAGAGTATAATGTATGTCTTTTTAGTTTGTCATGACCTTGCCTAGACCTTATTTACATTTCTTAAAAACATCCTTATAACAGCACTTAAAGCTCTTTAGTAATAGCAAACAGAAACATTCATGCCCCTAATATTGTTAAAATACAGCAAAGCTGCATGTCGAATGTCACATCACATCATATTTTGTATTTAAAACCCTGATTTCATCTCTTCCTTTGAAATGGAGCATCCTGTTACAGTGGATTCTCAGGCATGCTGAACTGAAGGCTCTTTAAGTTGCTCTGAGGAACTGACTTGCTGTGAGTGGCAGTGGTGCAAATACAGGTTTATGTTGAATTAGTGCAAAAGCGAAGTCAGTCTGTGTAGAGAAGTTGTACCTCTTAATAATCACTCGATGTGACAGGAAATAAGTACACTCGAAAAGCGTTTGTAGTGAAACTCAGAAATCTGTTAAAAGTTTACTCAGCATGAAAAAAAGAAGGATTAAAAAATATCCCACTGATTTCAGATCCCAGTAGAAGTCTAAAATAGATGAGGCTTCCCCTCAACACAGATTTAATTTTTTTGCCAAGAACCCACATCAAACACATTGAAGAATGCAGTCTTCCAAGACCCAATATGAACTTAAGTAGGTTGGTTAGGGATGCTTTGCAATGCAAAATCAAGCTTCCTTCTGGGTATTTGGCATTTTTCTTGCAAAAAGTATCTTTTCAGTTAGAAATCTCTAAATAAATCAATGTCCCTTGAAAATTCTTCTGCATGAATATCTTTGTAGTTAATTTACCACCCCTAATTTTATAGCCTGGTTATATCAGTATTTCTGCAAAAAAGTGATTAGTGAGGTCCAAAATGAATTAATTTTCTCTGATTTTTATAATTCCTTGGGGTATGTATTGGAATATGTCATATATATATATGAAAATATGTCTTTAGTGAAAAAATGAACCAGTGTCAAAAAGTGGATACAATGTCAAAAGTGCGAGTTATGGGGGAATAATTCCTTCCCTGGATCTTCTGGATCTGCTCCTGCTCTTGAAACCCAGCATGCTGCTGCTCTTTGCTGGCTCATACCCCAAGACTTTTCTGTAGAATTGTTATAATCAATCCTGGAACACTAATATTTGGGAATGAGGGGTTTTCAAGTCTCCCACAGGCAGGATTTTGTATTTGTCAAGGTCATATGGGAGCGGTCAAAGCTCTTCTGTATGTAGTAAAGGTTTTTCTTTATTGACTTAAAATTAAATTTTTTCATAGCTGAATCTGTTAGAATGTAAGCTAAGCCTTATTTCGTTGTTCCTTATGATTGGGTTTTTAAGTGGAAGAGATGGGAAGCAAGAAAATTCAGAGCACAATAAACATTTAGTAGCACAAAGGAATGAAAGTATTGGAGGAGAAATAAAGAAGTAATATAATAAACTCTTGTGAGAAGATTCTTGGAGTGTCAGATTTCTGGAAATCAACACATCAGTACATTAAGATTATTCGTTGGTTATTTAACTGCTGCAATGTTGCCCAGAATCCTTACATAATTATGTTTATTTAGTTCTTGGCAGAGGAAATCTGAGTAGTCCAGAGGATTTTTATTTAAAACAAGGTCCTATTTTATAAGACATATTCCAATTATTCCAAATTCTACGTAATAATAGATACATTTTACCAACTGCTTGGGTGAGCTGTATTTTATTCATCCTGCATGTAGTACCACAGGTCCCATCAAGGTGTCCCTCAGGCATGTCTTTACTTCCAGCTCTGCCTGCAATATGGAAGAAAAAACAATAGTTAAACCTAAAAACTGAGCATAAGAAAATCAAGAAACTTACTGGATTACTCTAGACTTACTTTCAATGGCATCATAGGTATATTTTACATTAAGAGTAGGAAATGATCCAGTGCAAAAATAATCAATATTTGACTTCATGGATGTCAATGGAAAATTTCAGTTGCCTGTTTTGATAAAATCTATTAGTGATTTTTTTCTTGCCTTTCTGCAAGAACACATGGAAGTAAAGCAGGTTTTCTGAAACACTTATAGAAACCTCACACAAAAGTTCAAATAGAGTTGATGCAAACAGAACTGTAAGTAAAACTCTGAAAGTGTGTTTAAGAAAAGATCTTTTCCCAAAGTCAAATGCTTTCAGAAATTAGAATCTTTTGTTTTACTTTGATTTTTTTTTTCCTCCTTAGTCTCCCAGCAGGAATTCCTTTGGATTCCATTTTTCAGCATCCATGCAAACACCACAGAACATGGTACTTGAACACCCCCTCATTCCTGGAAGTATTTATGGCCAGGCTGGACAGCTCTTTGAGCAACCTGGACTAGTGGAAGGAATCCTGCCCATGTCAGGGATTTAATATTCCTTCCAACCCAAACCTTTGTGTGGTTCTGTGATCCTCTGATCACAGTTATTAGACACTTCATATGAAGAAACTGTGTGACAAAACAAATGAACTGGACAACAATGTGCCAGCTAATTCAGAGACTGGCTGCTTCACTTCCATTTGATGCTTTCACATAAATTCTTCACTTCACATACTTTTCCTATCCAATTTGACAACCAACTTCCTCTCCCTCTGATTCAGTTTTCCATTTGTAAAGGGAGTATAATAATAGTTCTCTATCTCTACAGGGTCATGTGCACCTAATGCAATATTACAAGGCATTTTCAGACACTGCAGCAGCAATGAATAATGCAAACAGGAGTGTGATGGAGACTGCTTCATCTTAAGGGTTTAAGTGCACACCTGTTTTCTTGTGTTTTTCTAGGGACATGTGGTTTCCTTTTATGTGATCATGAAACCACTGATAAGACTCACAGGATTTAGGAGCATTCGGTGGAGAAATTATATAATCACAGACAAAAAAAGGGCTGTGGCTACCTCCCTGTGAAACCTTCTTTATACATAGCAGTAGTTTACTTTTTACTTTGCCTCCAATGGAGCATCACAAATTATTTTCTCACCTTCTGATAAGATGAAAAACATATTCCTTTGGAATTAACTGGAGCCTAATTCACTTCTGAATTCTCTGTACTGTCCATGGACTTCCACTAGGAGATTTTTATTTAGTTGATGATTGCCTGTATCTTGTCTTCATTCTCAGGGACAAAAAGATCTGAAGTTTTTCAGAACACTTTGCTGTTGCCAAGGTGATAAAACACCAGCTCAGAGATTAATGGTTTGTCTCTTGGTGCATGAGTCTGAGAAAGTGTCTGAGTGTATATGCTCATAGACATGGGATTTTTAGTCAACAGACTTTACACACATTCAGTTTTACAGGAAAAAATGTTGTTCTAGATTATCTTTAAAGCCACTTCCAAACCAAACCAAACCATCCTATAATTCTATCATGACATCTCAAAATTTTAGGTTGATTGTGGCAGATTGACCCCAATTCTGATTGCAAGCAAGTAAACGCTAACCAGCTTAGGAGTTCAACACAGCAGCACTTGAAGGTAAACACTGTAACTCATTTTTTATAAAGACTTAAAATTTAATTTTTAGGATTCTTCTATTTCAGTGCCACAAGATGTCAGTGCAGTTTAAGCAACAGAGCAGAGCGCTTCCAGAATGTGAACTGCAGAGAAAATGGGAAACAGAAAAGAAAGAGAATATCTGCAGTTAATTATAAGGTCTGTTCTCAGAAAAATACATCTACAGAGACTTCATGGCCTTTTTTTCCCACTTATTTCCAGAGCATGCTCTGTATAATTACAATTAGAATGACCATAAATATAAAAATTCCAAATAGGAGCTAGTTTCTATCTCTGTCTGTATTTTACTTTTCTTCTAATTCAACAATTAATGAAAAAGCTGCACCTAAATATATTTAACTGCTCAATAGAGCATCATTTTCTTTTCACCATGTTGAATTTTGATGATACTTTTCCAATTTTTGCTCAGACTTTGTGAAAGGAAAAGGAGGACAAGGAAGAGGAAGAAAATCAAGCCCAGCTCTGTTATAGTAATGACACATGCACCTCACTTGTAACAGGAGCTAATATGTTTCTATTACAATGATCCCATAGAACGGGTAGTTAATCATCAAGAAAATTCATTAGCTGAATGTCACCAGGAACCTGTGTACTGTGGCAAAGGAACAATGGACAACTATTTGAGCTTTAGTTCAGCAGTGAGCTCCCCTCAAAAGGCTGCTTTGCTCTTTATGAAATTGGGTACAAAGTTAATGGCATGATAAATGGGTGTTTGAAGTTAGGCAGAAAGAACTCTGTCCTTGTAGTCAAAGAAGCTTACTAAGTGCCAGCTAATATTTCACACTGGGTGTTGTTTCATAATGGTTTTGAATTTTCACAAAAGTGGAGTCATCACACGCAAGAGGAATCTCCCATCCAAAAAACCAGTGTTTGTATGATTTTATCTTTTGAGATATATATACTGATGAAAAATGGTCCTTTTGCACAATGCACAAAGCAATTAATTTGTTAACGTGGCTTGGCCCATGTCCATGTGAGCATTAGTAGTGGTTAAAATGCTTGTACTGCTCTCATAGACAGTTTGGGAACTTTGTAAAAATCTTTTTCATTTTTGGATAATAGGTGCACACATCTATGTTTCAAAGCCACCTTATGGACAGCAGACAAGGGCTGACACAGCTCTGAAATATGAATATAAATCTCAGCCTGAAAAAAACAACAATTGAAGAGCAGAGATGTGTGAAAGAACAGCATTTGGATGTGCATGCTGGAAACTAAATTAGGGCCCTGAACAAAAAGGGTTGATTGAAGGTGCTTCTGCCTACCCATGGCCTGTTTCTGTACAGACAATCTGGTCAGGCTTGTGGGGGGTATTTTTGTGTGTTAAGGCTGATGTAGTGCAAACCCTCCACCTATGCCCAGTTTAGTGAAGTTTAAATGCCGTCAACCAACCTCTGGGCTACCACTGCCATCCCTGGCAAGGAGAGCACCACGAAACACCTTCCAACCACAGCACTGAGCAACAGCCATTATGTCTCATCATTCACTTAGTTGGGATCATTCCCAAGGAAAAGGTGTCACTATCTTCTTGGCAAGTCAGGATTCATTGAATACAATACAGGGTATTGTATTCAATACCCTGTTTCCCTCCTGCCTCAGTAAAACCAGCACGGGGGAAGTAACTAGGGGAAGAAGCCAGCTCTTGCTCCATATCTCACTCAGCATCAGCCAAGCCTCGCAGGAGAGTCATAGGCGGCCCCAAATACTACCCAATATTTCTCTTGGTCATAGATTACCTTTTCTTTTTCTTCAAATAATAAGTGAAGAAGTAATTTGTTTACAAGCCACATTTTCTTCTTCTCTGCTGGGTGCTTCAGATGTCAGCATGATAGAAGAGCAGGGGGATTTGTGCACTGGCCAAGGATCTGCTGCACAACCCGCTATCGCTGGGGATATTTGCATGAAAACAGCAGCTGCTTTCATAGTTCATATCTGTCCATGCAGAGAAATAGCCACAGTATCAGCAGTAATTACCTCTTGTGTTATAACCTGTACCTTCCTCCATTTTCAAAGTAGATGGGTGTCTTTTGGGGGAAAGTTGGTTTTGGCTTGAAACACACATCATACTGCAGAATGTTTTTGGGGACAGAGGCAATTTTTGCTCACTAAAAGAAAATCTATGTGGAAAGTAAAAAACTGATCTGTACTAGCAACATCAAAGCAGCGACTGCCTTGTCTTTGTATTTTATCAGATTTTAAGGTGAGATAGCTAAAGGCAGTTAGTCAACTAATTTGATACAAACAAAAAGAATTGCACTGTTTTGTTGAACTTCTCTGTTTTATGATCTTCCAACCCTGATAACACCTGTTATTTATTTTATAAATCAGATTAAATTCTTGTCTCTGATTTGGAATTGCATGGAGCATTTGGGATTATTCATTTTTCTATGCCTGGAGCAGTAATTATGCAGATGCATAGGAATGGACATTTTTTTAAAGGTTTCTGATATATTTACAATCCTAACATAAAATCAGCCTCTTCCTAGTAGAGAATTATTGTAAAAGAATTATTTTCCCTCCACGCTCCTTATCAAAACAATAGCTTGGGTAGTATATGACTTAGGTACATTTGGATAGGGCTTTCAAATTCACTTGATTTCGGCAGTCAGCAATAAATGTCTGGTTATTTGAATTCCATTCCTGCAATACAGGATTCTGAAGCCCTTCCTTTGTGTTTAATTCTGCTGTCAAGATTTTAACTTCTAAAAATATATCAGGAAAATGCAGTGAAAGCCAGACAAATTAGTATAGTAGTGAATAACTTTGAAAACACTCCCACTCCAACATTATATAAATATGTGTTAAATTATGGCAGTTATGGGAATAAGTTTCTGTGGATAGCCTCAAAAGCTATAAAACAGACTATTTACTTTAAAACCCAGGAGAACCTTCTCAGTTTTCCGATTTTGTCATATTCCTTAAATGCAGGTGAATGAACACTGTTCATTTCCAAATGAAAATAAATTTCTTATTTTAAAATGTGGAGTTTGACAGAGGTCATAGCTCTGCAAACTGTGACTAAGAGTGTAAGTCTTTATTTGTCTTCATAATGCAAACTTTCTACATTATTTGTAAGAAAACATGCAGGAGACATTTTTCAAAATGACTTTCTTTATAAGTATTTTTTCTAGTTGTAATATATCACACCATTCCTCTTTATATCCAAATGATTTCTTCTTGTTGCACAGAACATTACTGTAGAAGGTCACTCAAGAAATTTAACTTCAAGACACCCGTCTTTGGAAATGTCTTGGACAGCTCACAATATATTATTGGTTTACTGGTTTATTTTCTTTACACCAAGTGCAATTGTCATTTATCTGTTTCAAACTGTAATTTATCTGTTTCAATTATTTGCTTCACTCTCAAAATGAGAAATGACAACTTTTTGCCATTAACTGGGAGATTGAGATAAATGCTAGCTTTACTGTACTGACACTCGTAAAAATGTAGGAGTAATTAGTTCCTATTTCTGTGCTACAGTACAGGCTAGAATTGGTCCCAGGTTAAATCAGGTCTTACAATAACACCAGGTTAAACTGTATCACACTGCAGAGGACTTGAAACTGCTCAAAGCAGTCAATTGAGTATTTTCCTATACTATCACCACCATCTCTATCTGTATATATCGATTCTTATTGGAAAGTAGAACAGCTACTGAGTGTAAGAAAGGGACTTAAACTTCAGAAAGAATTATGCAGTGCTCAGGCAGCCGTGAAGATCAGGAAAGAAGAGATATTATAGAGACATCTGTTTGGTCTTGAAGCAATGTATTACACACAATTTAGCCAAACCCTCTGTGTGTGTTTGTGCATGAACTTACATGAGTGAAGTATTTTACAGAGATGTTACATTATGTTACATTAGTCAGCTTTTCTCTTACACTTTTTGAGATGAGGGATGCTTTTTCTGACACTATGGATAATAGATCCGAGAGAAAAATCAACAGCTGGGGGAGAAACAGGGATTTAGGCTTGTGCCTAACAAAACAGCATATACAGAATATGAGCTTTGGAATGATGATGGGTTCTGCTATTTGTATAGGAATATTTTATCTGCACACTTTGTCTGCCTCCCCCAGTGACTAGAACACCAGTGTATAGTTTGGTGCTGGAGACACCGTAAACTACTTGAATTCACAGAGGCTAGGAAGGCTATTTTTTTTCCTGTAAGCCATTTTTAGCTTTGAAAATATATTTCAGTCCATTTCTCATCAGGTAGACCAAAAAGTTGAAAATTGTCATACAAGTTTGATATTTCACTTTATTTTGGTATTAGCCACAAGAAATTGTGGCTTTTCTGAAAGGGCAGACAATCCCCATAATCTTTGCTCATGTTCTAATACACTGTGTCATTACTGTGGACCTCAAAAACCCAGCAACTTCTGACTGAATTGCCCTGAATCTCACCCATTTCACTTCAAACCCACCAGAGAATATGAGAAATAAAACTGATCAGGCTCTTGTGGAGTGGCCAAAAGGGCACTCACACAGATACACTACTGCTATCCAGATTAGAATGCAGAATATTGATTCTCCTAGTGTGTTAACATATTGAATAAGCATCACATCAGGTATATAAATCAATAAAAGTTTTCAAAAATAGGTAAACATGTTAAGTAATCTGTACACATATATATGTACCTATGTGTGTATAAGCAATACTGTATAGAGATTTGCAGAGATTTGAAAGCACATTCTTCAGAAACATTTTCAGAACTGCATATTAATTGGAGTACTTTGGTGTTTGCACGTTATTCGCACAGTATTTATTGTGGGATCATACTTATTATTCTTCACTGACTCCAGAGTTATCTTGTTATTATTATTAATCAAAAAGCAGGTTTTAACACCAGGGTGTTACAAGGTTTGGTTTATTCCTTAGGGAATGGTTGATTTTCTTTTGTTTTCCCAACTGGCAACCCTGCAAGCTTGGATCAGGATCTGATGAGGAGATGTTAATGAAGCAGTTCTTTTGATTCTGTTTTGCTTATATGCCAATAAAATTAAAGAAAATTTTGTTCCTTGGTAGCCTAGCAAAACAAAACAAAGCAAAAAAGAGGTATCTTTCTTATTTATTTTAGTATTTTTTGTACTTAAGGAACATAATCATTATGGTTAGTGTTATGTTCATATCACTAATCTTATTGCTCTTGTAGTAAAACCAAACTAATTATTTTTCTTCATTTAGATAAATTGTCAAAAATAAATTTTTCCAAAGATAAGGATGGCCTAATAAACTCTCCTATGTGGTGTAACAAGGTAAAACTAATGTTGAATAACTTAGGTTTAACCTTGTACATGGTAAAAGGATCTGACGGATTTTAACAAAAGATAGATTGATAAAAAGATTGAATTTATAGTTTCATCTACCCTTCTGCCTGTTTTGCCTACCCAATGTCTGTTAGTACATTGGTAGGGTGTATAAACTTGTAAGTGTAGATGCTAGGAATGGGTTATTGAAGATACTCTGTGTGGGTCAATAGTCCATCAATAATTCAAGATATAATTTAGAAGTATGATTATATTCAGTACATTGAACTACTGTTTGCTGCTTTGCTTCAACAATATCTTAAGATTCACAGAAAGATAATTTAATTTATGTATTTGGGCGATCATAAATCTATCCTGTGGAATTTCTCTGGATAATAAGAACATGAAGTTTTGTAATCTTCAGTGCAAAAATTTGGTAGAATCAGTGAAGCACTGAACATTTCTTACATTTGAAGAATAATAAGGAAAAAATCTGTTCTCATCTGAGATATTTTTTCCCCTGGCTATGAATTATGGTGTTCAGATAACCTTAGTTCTTTTAAGATCTACTTCATTAACACATAAGTAAACCACCAAAACAAAATGAAGAACTGCACAGACTCTGCCAGAAAGGAGTCATATTGTTCTTTTATTCAATTCAGTCATTCTTTTCCAGTTGCTTCTCCTCTTACTCTCCATTGTGTCTCTTCCCTTGTCACGCAGCTAGTCTTCATTATTGTGGCATAATTTGTTTGAGTGGAGGAGGAGGAGTGTTCTGCTCCAAAGATTGCCAGGCTGAGTCTGACTCTGTTTTGCTGAGATAAGGAGTTGCACACTCTGTATTCCACCACTAAGCCATTTCTGATTCAGAGCTGTGCCCTGTCTTCCATCTGTCTAGATGGCTCACAATAGAAGGAGTGAATTCTTGGTACCTCAGCCTTGGAGATTAAAACAGCCACACTGAATTGGGTTTGAATCTTTTTAATTGAGAGCCAGTGGAGCATGTGTGAGATATTCCATGCTTTGCTTCTGCGTGATGTGCTGCACACTCTGCAGTTTGTGTGCTGTATTCAAAGTCAATACCCAGGCAGTGCCGAAATTCATTTTTGCAAGTGTAATTACAGACGTAGTTACAAAATGGCAGGGACAACTGTACTTTCAGCCATTTTGGGGCACAGATCCTGGGAAACCACAAGCCAGAGATTACATCACTCTGCACGTTGGATTACAGCAGGATTAAATCCAGTGATAACAGCTGAGAGATTTTAGGAAAACTGAGAGATCCACTCACTGTTTCTGAATGCTACGTTTCTTTGGCTGAACAATTAAATTTTGCATCTTCTTTTCCCTTCCTCATCTGTTCAGAACATCTGTCAGCATTAAGTATAGGCAAAACCAAAACTGTCTTGCCATTTCACCTCTCTACTCAATTCCGGCAATTCTAAAAGGTATGACTTTTCTGAGTTCAGAAGTAATATTTTTCCCTAAAATGTTAAATTTTGAAAGATTTTCGTGGGGTTCCTTTATCTCCTTAGACCAAACATCCTTAAAATGATTTTAACATTCTTCAAAATGCAAAAATTTCCTTATAAATTTCTTCAGAACTGCTAAATCAAACTGTATGGAGAAAGGAAAAAAAGAAAGAAAGAAAAAGAAAGAAAGAAAGAAAGAAAGAAAGAAAGAAAGAAAGAAAGAAAGAAAGAAAGAAAGAAAGAAAGAAAGAAAACCTTCAAAACTCAGAGATTTGTTTTTTTTTCTCTGGTTCTTTATGACAGTGACTGTTCACAGATGAAAAAGATTATGTGAATGATATGAAAAGTTTCTGCACAAAGGGAATGTACAGATAATATGAAAGGGATTTGTCCCTGTAGGAAATTAACTCCTATCCTGAAATAACGTTGATTAAATACTTTGCTTCCTTTAATCTAGTCTTGTTCTCTTTGTACCAATTCTCAAGAGAACGAACATCTATTCTGCTGAGGTGTTTAATCAACTCCAAAAGCAATTTTTTTGCTCTGTGTATTTTTAATGCTATAAACTAAATCCTTTAAATAATAAGTCAGAGACACAGTCACTAGATACTGTATATCTTGAAATTATTATGGCTGATAGTGGTAACTGTAGGATATCCCGTATTTCCTGCTTCATGAAAAGATCTCTCTGAGCTTCAATTCCAAGTATAGTAACAAGCTGGTCAGGAATTATGGCTGAAGTAACAGAGCTTGATATGGTCTCTATCTACATTGCCACCTTCCCTGAAACTAGGCAGTTCCTCATGGTAGATCCCAGTCCTGAGAAAGATGTGTGGAGTTCCTTATGCTTGGGTCAGGTGGAGAGCTGGGCATTCTTTAACAGCTAAATCTGCTATAAAGAGTCATTCAAATCCCTACTGAACGTGCGTTTGATCCTTCACCTAGTTGTCTTTGACAACCAATTTCTCCAAGACTGACAAGCTGGCTTGATTCCTGAAACCTGACCAACAAATATCTGGACTTATTAGGGGAGTCCTTATTCTTTTCTCTTCCTCTTTCTCAGGGCTTTTGTGATCTCAGACTCCATGTTTGGTTTTTAAAAATAATAAAATAATTCCAGTCAGTTCAGGATTAAAAAAAAAAAAAAAAAAGGAAAAAAAAAAAACCCTCAAAAACACCATCTAAAATATTTATGCAATTTTTGGAAAGTCCTTGGAAAACAATGTGTTTTTATTTTTCTTCCAGCATGTTGTAAATGAATTGTGTGTCATGATATCATATACAGTTCATATACATATGATATATATGAACTCTATATAATGGTTCATGCTGGGAGAGCTCTGTGTTTGTTCGTTGGTTTATACCACATTACTGTAAATAACATGGCTATGAAGAACTTGATTGTAAATAATAATGTTACCTGTTAACACAGGGTTTTTAACATTATAGCATTATTATTAATATTATATTAATGTTAAAAACCAGTTGAAATAACCTTGTTTCTGTTTGTTTGTCTGTTCAACAAAGACCTTAATGTTTCACATATTGAGACGTAGAATCTAGATCTTGATCTGGAGCTCAAGGAAGCTAATTAAAAACTGTTAGGCAGATGTCTGAACTGTGTATTCTCATGTGAAATAATTCAGAGAAATATTTATTACATTTGTTCAAAGCTGTGCAGTGGGAGTAGACCACAAGAAGTCTTTCTGAGAAAGATATTGCATTCATATAGTGCTGTAGATATATTGTGTATTAAAGAAAAAAGTGTGACGTATTTTTTAGAAGCACCACATGACATGTTTCACTGTAGTTCATTGCTTTTACTACTGGTAGTTTTTATTGCTATTATTATTGTCTGGGTTTCAAAATCTTGTTCATATTCAGATAATTTTATTATAGAGAAGTGTCATGTTATCGATTCTCTTGGCTTTTCAAAAAGTTTGTGCATCATTATTTTCTTGTTCTTTCTGTCACTAGCCAGTAAGCCGCCTTCGGATGTTGCAACTCTTGAGATCAGATAGTGTCAACAGAACAAAATCACAGTTTGAAACAGTACATGTGACTGCTATAGAGATTGCTTGTTAAGAAAATCCTAATGCACATTACAAGGTAACTTTTCTAGACTTCCCAATTGTTCCACCATTGTTCAAGTAACCAAGTAACTTAAATAAAAGTTTTTTATTTGGAGTAGAACAGTTCATAGACAATTTCGTTTAGAATAAGAAAGTGTGTCTGTGCAGTTACGAATCCTATTAGAAGGGTCTACATATCACAGAAATCCCACTTAAATTGACAATTAAACTGTGTTTTGCTTATGGCTGCCTTCAGACACCCTGTGCAATTTACTAAGTAATAGGAAAAATGTCATTTGCTATATGCAAACTTCTATTAGTATTCTTTGCCAATTTAAGTTTACAACTATAAGAAAGACCATTAGCAAGATTTTCTTAGTGCACTACAGCCTTACACTTTATTTCCAAAACTATTCATATAGTGTCAGAATTACAATACAAATACATTTGCACAGTTTTCCAATATGCTATAAAAATAAACATGGATTGATTTGATGTAGAATTGAGCAGATTAGGGAAGCATTGAGAGTAACAGTCACATCAGCTTATAAGTTTACAGAGACAATGAGACTCATGCCTTTGCAGTATAGGAAATCATAGATGAGAGCAAAGTATATTTCCTCTCTTAAAAACATTTCCACTGTGAGAAGCTAGCTCTTTGTGAAAGCAGTCTTATTCACCTGAAAGTCATATAATAATTTCTTTCTAACTTCAACATTTACGGAGTCCAAAGTTTCTGATCAGCCATTTATGCGTTCCTTAGTGTGAGTTCAAAGATTTTACATCCCATATTAATTACAGAGGACTACAGTATATATACACCTTCTAGGCTAATTCTGTTTTCCAGAGTAACATGAAGAGCAGTTGTCTCTGAATGCAAGGAAAATTGGTTACCTATTTCAGAAATTAGTAAAATAGCAATGTTAAAATTACAACAAAAGAAATAAAAAAATAGTCATTGTTAGGAAACTGGAACCAAGAAAACCCAACCAACCAAACAAAAAAAACACAAACAAGCAAATAAAACCCCCCCTTTCCCCCTTCCCCCCCCACCATGAAACAAAGAAAACCTGTATTCTCCCAGAAGACTTTTTTTTTGGTGGATTATTTTGTCCTTTACCAATATTTGGTAAAGATTAAAAACCTTTAACAAATTTTGTAAATTTTTTTTTATCAATGTGTCAATAAATCATTTTCATTAGTAGTGTTTTGAAAGAAATATGTGGACTGTTTTATTAAGAAAAATGTCAAAACAGTCAATACAACCCAACTGCTAGAGTATAAGTTATTGTGATAGTTATGCACAGTGTCATAATTTATTTGAACTGTATTAAAATCTATGCCAATATTTCATTATTTTTTTAAGCAGCTAATTTGGGATGATAAATTGAATTCTGTCTTCAGCCAGTGAAAAGATATGAGCACTACCCAAAAAAAAGATGCCACAGTGACATTTCTCCTGTGGGGTTTCTTATTTTCAGTGTAGATGTAATCATGAGACTCCTTAATTTCTTACAAACATGTTTTGCTGTTAGAAATTTGGTTCTTATGTCTACAGAGTTCATTGTATTACCATGAGCAGACAGTAATCTGTTTTTCAGAAGGTATATGTCATATCATCACCGCATGGCACGTGTTAATTTGTCTTGCCTGCTTTAACCTGGTACAGTTCATAGTCAGGTACACATCACATGACTCCATTTCAAACCCGTTCAGAGCTAGGTGAAGAACCTGTCCTATATCACTGAATCCTGTGGGGAAGAAGCACTTTGGAAATTCTTGTAGACACCAGAAACTCACTGCCAGAGACAGGAGCATTGAGCAGTTCATTAGGTTTGTGCTGTGCTAAGTGCTGCTCTCTAAAGTAGCAGGATGCTGAGATACACCACAGGGTCTAATGTCACCTATGCAGCTGTTGAACAGGTTTGTTACCTCCTTGCAGATAGAAGAATGACAGTGCAGGTGCTAATCAGGCCTGTGGGGCTGAGCAGGGTAATGGTTGGCTCATCTGCTGCAATCTGACAGCTGAAATTGCTCAAAGAGTTTCGGGCCCTAACAGAAACACACATTGCCAAGAGAGTGCTCTGGTGCCATTTGTCTGCCAATCTGCTTGGGGACCATGTTGTTGTTTTCCAGACTGCAAGGAGAGCATGGAAAATACCATATTTGTATTCTAGTCAGGTTCTGCTCGTTATAAAACAGCACAGAGGGTACCTGGCACTGCAGAAGAGGTGACCCAAAGCAGCTTACCTGTAACTCATTGTGTATTCCTGGCGGATGAGAAAAATAGAGGCTCCTAAACCATGAGAGGGTGAACTCTTGCAAATAAGACAAATTGATTTCGTACTGGAGCATTACTACTGGGAGGTACTGGCTCTGACTTCTCTGTGATTTGCTGTGAGGTTTTCATTGTTCAGTCATCACAGGTTCTCCATTTTGAGGTTTCTGGTTTAAATTAAAAAAAAAAAATCTGATTTCCTGTTCTGCCACTTAGCTCTGTATCGCTCCATAAGTATTTCTGCTGACTTCTTTGACTCTTGGAATAATGACACATTTCCCATGATGACTGAGAGTGCCAGGATCTGGGTTTTCTGTCTTTGCAAAGAGCAGGATATGTTTAGTTTATTCATCCAGTTTGGAAATTTTCTGATCTCTCAGATAATAACAGTAATAATAACTCAGAGATGTTTAATACTGAGGGAACAGGATTATATTCAGAAAAAAAAATATCAATGTTTGCTACTAAAATTCTGAAAGATTTTCAGATATTTTTGACAAAGGAAACTGGGTTAAATTCAGAAATGCTATGTCAGAATAACTCATATCTAAGAATTTGTCTTAGTGGAGATAAGTATTTTGAATGAGATTTATCTCAGTCAACATTCATCATCCAAAATGTGGATGTCAAATCTAAGGGATTAGTCAAATCTAAAGAGATTAGGATATTCATACAGAAATTAGTATCTGATTTCTTAGAAATCCATCCTGTGGGCCATAATTTACACTGGCCATGCTTGTTTTTTTTTTTTGTTTTTTTTTGTTTTTTTTTTTTTTTTTTTTTTTTTGGGGTTTTTTTTTTTTTTTTTTTTTTTTTGGGGTTTTTTTTTTTTTTTTTTTTTTTTTGGGTTTTTTTTGGGTTTTTTTTGGTTTTTTTTTGTTTTTTTTGTTTTTTTTTAACTTATGTACTGAGAATCTTCCTAATGCAGATGATGCACTTGTAGCTTCAGAAACCAGGACTACATATAGCCAGCTTCCTCCTCCTCTAGCCTCTAAAAATATCTCAGTGTAACCCAACTTCAAGACACAAAATGATAGCATCAGTCCCAGATGGAAAGTTGGCTGGAAGACCAACATCTAAAATTCCTGGCTTCTTCATGCTTTTCTTGTCATGATTTAGGGATCAACAGATTTGCCAGCAATATGTCTTAATAGAAAGTATATGTTTTCAGATTAAAAAAAAAAAAAAAAAAAAAAAAAAAAAGAGTTAAGGAAGATAAAGAAGAAAATAAAACAGGTGCAAAATAAGAGATGGAACTTTATCATGATCATGGCATTAAAAGGCCTTTTTGTTTTAACTTGGTCATTTTTATATCATGAAAACAAAATGTCAATTATTTGATTGTGAACACTATAATTTGCACTCAGCCTTTTGCTCTACAATGCCTTGTATAACTTGATATCTATACTGCTATTTTATTCTAAATTCAGGCTAAAACCAAAGTGTTAAACCTTAGCACAAAAAAATGTGAGACCTCACACCAATTTTGGAAATATTAAGTAGGAAATTGAAACTTTCTATAGAGCTAGAAAGCTGGGGCAACATGAAGCATTAACACTTCCTCTATTAGTTCTTTGGATTTTTTGGGATAGCATAATCTATTTTGATATTTTAATACTACAATATGTATTTCAGTCATTTTCTGTGGGATACCAATAAAGGCAGTCTCCTTTCTCTTCCTTTCCTCCCTTCTTCTCTTCCACTCTCTCTTTCCTCTATCTGCCTCTCTCTTCCTCCCTATTTTTCTCCCTGTACTTCTCACAGTGGGTTCTGTGTTGGCAGATCTTCTCTGTGGTGTGGAATATGTTGCCTAAGAAGCCCAGAAAACTGATGGAATTTCTACCCCTGGAAGTATTCAAAAGGCATGTGGATGTGACTCTTGGTGATGTGTTTTAGTGGTGAACATGACAGTGCTGTGTTAATGGTTGGACTGAGTCTTAGAGATTTTTTCCAGCCTGCACAATTCTGTGGTGAGATGACCATAACACCTGACTGTCAAATCTGACTTCAGGGAAGCCAGGTTCTTAAAGTGGTGTTAATTATCACGACTCTTTTATTCAATTGATAAAAAGCATTTGGAAATCTAAACAGATATTTTTATAGAAAGGTATTTTTTTCTATTTTTGAGTAGCCAAAGAATTAATAATAATGAATTATATTGAAAAAAAAAGTTGAAAAATTCTTTCAGTACTGGACAAACTATGAAAGAAGACTCATGACATGATTGTATATTAATTTTTCATATATAAGGAATAGTAATGTTTGGCTTGGAGTTTCTTACTAAGATAATGATCATACATAATAATACACGTATGATGTATTCCATGTACTCAGGGTGGGACTATAGAACTTGAGGGGAGGTTCCACAAATTTCTTCTACTTGTTGTTAGACTGGACTGCACCCATTGTCTAAAGATTTTTAGTCAGTGACATGTGCCATTTTCTCCCAGGAAACTTGTAAGAGGAAAGGGGAATGGCCTCAAGTTGCACCAGGGGAGGTTCACCTTGGATATTAAGAAAAATATATTAACTGAAATGGTATTCAAGCATTCAAACAGGCTACCCACAGAAGAGATGGAATCACCATCCCTGGAAGTGTTCAAAAAAGGAGTGGACGTGGCACTTTGCACTATGGTTTAGTGGCCAACGTGGTATTCAGATGAAGGTCAGACTTGATGGTCTTGGAAATCTTTTCCAAGCTTAATAACTCTATGATTCTGTATTTCCTGATAACAAAAAGATGGATTTAATCAGATTGCTCATCAAACCAAAAGATGAAAAGCTGTGCACAATACTCTTAACTAATTTTGCTGAATTATAGGGTAGAATATTCCTTTTCAGATGTTTATTCTGGCAACTTCATCAAAATACATCTTCACCAAACTTCATCAAAATAAAACACAACAAGTGTAGCTTTAGTTTGGACTTAATAACTTGAGTCATTAGAACCAAAGATACTCATGTTACAGACAGAATTGGTGTGAGCCTTAAATGCTACGGTACCCAAAATTTTTGGAACAGATGTCATATGTCAGGTATGATCTGTGCAGAGCAGCTGGTATCTTCTCCAGGTAGCAAGGAAAGCAACCCTCTTCCCACTTTCTGCCAACAACCTTCCCCAGAGTTGACAGTAGACATTTTCTGGATTTAGTAAGTCAACTTACTAAAGTCCAGACAGAATGACAGGATGAAAGCAGGCAAGCACTGGTAAAAGTCAGTTTTAAGTGCCACAAAAGAGTCTGTGGACATGCTGCCTCAAGCATAAGCAAATCTCCAAAGCTGTCAGAGAGATCACCCTCTACCTATGCATATTTTAAATATTTAAGGGGAAGAAAAGAAAAGAAAAGAAAAGAAAAGAAAAGAAGAAAAAAAAAAGAAAAGGAGTTCCTGACTGATGAAGACAGTATAGAGGATTCTGGAAAGCAGAAAGTAACAGAAAAATTGATAGATTAAAAAATTTCTTAGCCAAAATGATTATCACATACATCTGTTTAGTGCTCTTTTTCTCCATGCATACAGACAATGTTAAAGGAATTTTTAAGTATCATTTCATTTATAAAATACTAAATGGTGGGAAATGAGTGCATCCACCACTTTTATAATAAGTTGCCATAGTACTTTTTATAAGGAAGGAAGGAAGGAAGGAAGGAAGGAAGGAAGGAAAAAGAAAGAAAGAACGGAAAATAAAGGAGAAAAGAAAAGAAAAGAAAAGAAAAGAAAAGAAAAGAAAAGAAAAGAAAAGAAAAGAAAAGAAAAGAAAAGAAAAGAAAAGAAAAGAAGAAAAAAAAAAGAAAAGGAGTTCCTGACTGATGAAGACAGTATAGAGGATTCTGGAAAGCAGAAAGTAACAGAAAAATTGATAGATTAAAAAATTTCTTAGCCAAAATGATTATCACATACATCTGTTTAGTGCTCTTTTTCTCCATGCATACAGACAATGTTAAAGGAATTTTTAAGTATCATTTCATTTATAAAATACTAAATGGTGGGAAATGAGTGCATCCACCACTTTTATAATAATTTGCCATAGTACTTTTTATAACTACTCCCTAATATGGGGTCCTTTTTTCAAATCCATTTTGTCACACTTAGAAAGAGAAAAATTACCCCAAAAACCAGACATTGGAACATCTTACGTATAATCAGCAGAGATGAAAAATCTAATAGTCCAAATCCTGGCTAAATGGAAAAATTTAGAGAGGAAATTATTATCAGTGTTTTTGAAACTAACAGAGGGATTATATTTTGTTACTTTTTATATATTCAAACATCATACTATTTCTTGAGTGTTTCTGCCAATGTACAATGACCCAAAATGCAACTCTAAGTCACTTTTTTTGAAAGCAGGGTTCTATAATGTAGACAATTCCTTCACTGTTCCCATATATCTTTTCTTGATTTATAAAATATTTTGTTGGACAGCAAATCACACTATGACAGTAGCTTCTCTATTATTTTTCTATCCCAACAATATCAAACAACTCCTCCATAAAGACAGAATTTTTGCATAGCTGCTGGTAAATAAATGATAGGATATTCTATTAGTCATCAGAAACGGAGTCCCATTAGAGAAAAAAATATCTAGGAGAAAAAAAGAAAAGAAAAAAGAAGAAAGCAACAAGAAAGAAGAAGAAGAGGACAGACAATCAGTATGGAATTGTCAAAAACAAAAACTCTAAAAGCTGTCTGATCCCTTCTTTAATAGAGCAACAGATCTAATATATAGAACTGGAACAGTAGATATATTTTTTGATTATAAGGAGCCATTTGGCGCATATTCCCATGATGTTCTGATGTGAAAAATTGACAGCTAAACCTGTGATTCTACAAGAATATTAGGTGAAAATCATTTGGTAAAGAAAAAACAGCTCACAGGTCTGAAAAGTTATATTTCTGCAGCAAAAAAAATCAATTGCATTGTGGGAATGACTGCTGTTTATAGAAGAGACTTTCATACAAAATAAGAGAGTTTTAAAGAAGAAAGGATTTGTGCATAACTTCTTTGAAGAGTGGTCCCTTCCTCTTCATCTTTTTTACCCAGTACATGGTTACAAACTGTAAGGAAGCCTCAGAGAAATCTAATCTCTATAATAGTCCCTCAGAATAATAAAACATGTAGTAAGTCTAAGATTCCTCTTATTTAACCATAACTATCTAACAGTGAGTTCTGACTTGATAATTTCCCTGACTTCACTTTGCATCATATTTGTGAACAGAATGTGACCCTTGAGCTCAGATCAGGGCATTTTTCCTGTTTCTGGAGATAGACAAATTGCTCATTATTACTTTGAACTTGCAAACCCCAGCAATTCTTATGCCTAAATTGGCTAGTGTAATAGGCAATCTGAAGGCAGGCTGGAAACCCAAGCTGTGGTGTAAGGAAATCTGACAAAAATTTTCTGGGCCTTTTGAAAGCCAGTAACAAAAGGCTTCAGTAGTCAAAGTATTGCCATTGGTGATTTTCAGAGAGGAAATAATTTCTGAAGACAGATATGATAAAAGTTCCCGGTTTTCTAGGAATGCCAAAGGACTTTAGACATAGGAAATACCATAGAATGAAGATCAAAAAATGAGTCCGATAATATTTCAAGAGGGTACTATAATAATATAGGGCTGATGAAAAATATAAATACAGTAAAACAACAAAGACTAAAATATTTAATATCTGATTGAAATTTGAATGGGCTGGGAAGGTTAATGCCTTTGCTTTTTTGGAAGTGACATGATTTTCTTAATATCCTCAAGTGGTCATGGCTGCAATTTTATAACTGTTCAGAAAGCAGAACTTCTAGGACTAGAATGACCTCTGTGACCATGCCCGCAGGAGTGATTAAATGCTCAAGACAGAAGAAAAGTTCTTGCTACTGAATTTGTGACCCCATGAGTCGCAGGACCCAGATTTACTTTGTAGGTATCCTGTTTGTGTATTGACCAAACCTGACCTTGCTTGTCCTAGGAGACTCTAAGATCATAACTCAAAGTAGTAGAGCCACAGGCCATCAGTATCAACACCCAGAGGATTTGACTGCCTTTCTGGTTTTTGCTTGGATGTGTTTTCTTTTAAAAGTTGCACCCTTTTTTCTATTTACCGAGATACATTATTTCAACTGTTCTTTAGAAAGACCAACTATAGAAAGATTAAGTAACTTTCCTGTGAAACTTTCAACTGTGGAAGAGATTTTACAATAAAAAGAAACATGATTTCTTAAACAGTAGGGAATGAAATTGAGATCAGAAAGTATTCAACCTCATAGCAATCTTCAACTTTTCTGTAAATTTAGATCTGCTCTGCATTTAGTAAACTCAAGGACTCAAGCTCATAACTTCACCCAAGCTGTGAGCTGTTCTGTTTTCCTTAGATTATTTTTGGTGGTTTTAGTTCTGTTATTCACAGACACACTCTAAAGACACTAACCTGGGATGCATTGCTAAAAATTCTTGGTGGAAAGAAGATATGATATTCTTTTAAAAAAAAATAAATATATATATATATATATAAAAGAGGTACTTTTAGTTCTTCTTTCTAATTAACCTCTGAGGCCTCTATGCACACACACACAAAAACGTTGATTCCCCCTTTTAATAGGCTAAGCATTATTTTTACTCTTATTGACTTGGAAACTTAATAAATAAATCACACAAACTCAGTAGATTATAGAGGTAATTTTCATACCTATTAAGTGTCATTCTGTTTCATACCTATTAAGTGTCAAGTCTGCACAAAAACTGACTTTCCTAGATCTTATTTGACAATCTTTTATGTTTACATTTACAGAAAGACCAGGTTAAATTATATATTTTACTGTTTTCCCAAATGCCAAAACAAGACAGACATCTCCTAGAAGCAGATGCATAATAAAAATATGCAATATCAATGTGTTATCTTTCTTAGAATATTTCCTTAGAATCATTTCTCATGGATCCTGCAAAATTTCAGACATTAATGGACTCTGACCACCAATTAATTATAACTCAAAATCACTTTTTCTTCCTGTCTTGTGTTTGAAATATTAATCTTGCTCCAGCTGTGTTTCATGGGTTTAGGCTGATTCAAGCTAAGATGTTTTTTGCATGTGTAGGATTCAGGTGCATAACAGGCAGTTTATTGGTGAGTGGCATAGAACCACAGAACTGGAAGACACCAACTCCTGGACAATATTATCCTTTGCCTACCGAGACAGATTCTAAGAACTGGATGTGGACTGTGTACAAACACCACCAAAAGAAATGGATGTGGTCTCCTCCAGGTTTGGTGGCAGTTTTGCCTAGTGGGAAGGGAGTATAGTAATTACTGTTTGTGCTCAAATTCCAGGAGGCCTAGATCAGCTTTCTACCAGGGGTCTTTATTAAATATTAGGAACAGGAAACTTTTTCTTTCCCTGAATTCTTGGGCATAGTGTCTTTTTTTTTTTTAAATTATATTTTATTTTTCTAGAATATTAATCCAATTATTGTTTCATTTTCCCTTCAACCATTCTTTATATTTTTCTCACTCTCCTTTTCCCCTACCCATTCTTCAATAAAATGCATGTAAGGATTTTCCTGACTAGACCAAGGAATTAAATTGCTGTGCAAATCACTGAAGCATCACACAAAGAGCTACAGTTGTGAGCTTCCTTTGGGGAGTGGGAGACGAGGAGGCAGAAAGGCTTTGTGTATTTTATAACAAAGCGTATTTCTGAAATCATAACAAATTCACTTTGTTACGAGGCCAACAGGTCTAAGGATAGTCTTTCCACTTAAAGACTCTTGGAAATACACAATTCAATTGCTGGGTTTTTTTCAGTATTATGCCTTTTTGCTTTTTCCCTTTTTCCTTTTTTTTCCCCCTCACAATTCATTCTATTTTTATTTCTGGAGGAAGGTTGAACATAAATAAATCAGCTTTTCAACTTAGACCTTTATAAAATTGGCATGTATCTCTCTCTGACATATTCTCAGAGATACATGAAACTCATGCTAAATTTCTTCTACAAGCAGTAAAGCTTTTGGGCCGTTGATTTTTGCTTTGCTTTCGTTTGGTTTTTTGGGGTTTTTTGGAGGTTGGGTTGGGGAAGGCTTGTTTTAGTTTTCCTAGAAGTACTTTAGTTTTTTTTTATTACTATTAATTAAAAAGTAAAAGTATAAACATCCCTTTGAGGGTTGGTTAGAAATAGAGAAGAGAGGGAGGGGAAGCAGGTAATGAAGAAAATGGAATTATTTCATCTAAAAATGCCCTGGAAATTTTCAGAAAATAGGAAAAGACCTGGAAAGAGGATAGTATTCAATAGACTTTACAGATAGGTAGCTCCCTTTCTGTGTTCCTGTAGGAGACAGGACTTTATTGTTTCCAGATTCCCTGAGGGGAATTAGAGCCAGATGATTGCTCATTTGCAGATGACTGGCATCTTGTTCAGCAAAAAAATGATGCAAAAATGGAAGAGTTTTGAAAATTAATTAATGGTGAATATTTATGAAACTTTATTTACTACTCTTGGTGCTTATTTTGCTTTGCTGATTGTGGGTGGAAGGACTAATTCCTTTTGACTCATTACTGGTGTCAGTCAAGAGCAACTGTTGCATCAGCAGATTAAACACAGCATACAAGTGAAATGAGTGAAAAATCTGGGCAGCATGAAGCTGGACAAAAACCAGGAGCCTAGGACTGCTCATGAATTTCAATCTGAAACCCACAGGTTGATTGTTCTGTAAAATTTAAATTTCATTTAGTTCTGTGATCCTTAAACTTTTAACTCATTTACTTGCATACAATTGTTTATATTTGCCAGTCATGGATAATACATAGCTGATAGCTCATCTTAATATATTAACTAGAATAATTATCACCAGCTCTTTGTAGCTGAATCGCTGATAATATCAATGATCAGATTTAGTTTAGATTTTTATTGTTGCATTCAAATAGTAATTAAGGGTAGTTGCTGCCATAATGCAGTTGTCTTCCTTTGGAAATCTACATCCCTTCATGTCTTTGCATCCATGCCTGCTACTGGAAAATTTCATTACTGACAGTTGGGATGCTCTGTCTCATTACAGAGGTGCCTGTATAAATTGTCCTCTGCTGGCATGTGAAAGTGATTTCTGAAATACCTTCTGACCTTAAATACTGTACATCTAATGAGTATTCTGAGATTATACTGTGTGTTGTCTTCATCTAGTCTAATCTAGCCTTGCCTAGACTATACCGGACGTCTTTCAAAACAGGATCACTCAATTTCACTTGAAAGATGCACCTGATTTCAAAAAAGCAAAGATTAAACTCATTCTGGAAGTGGAAATGTATACCCCTGATCCACTCCCTTTTTCTACCTGTGTGCAGTCAGGGACTTTTTTAAGAACAATCTTATAGTATTCCTTGTGTATTCTTTGAGTACGCCTTGAGTAATCCACAAAACTTTATTAGTGTACATATTTAGATAGAATTATAATTTGTGTTTGTAATTATGAAATTATTTTAAAACTCTTTGATGTGTGTAATTAGAGCAGCGTATATCATAGAATCATAGATCAATATCAATGATATCAATCATTGAACAAAATAAAGGTCCACAATCTCCACATAAATAGGGCTCTAAGGTTTTTTCATTTGACCTGTTCTAGGATCACCTGTTCCCCAAAGTTTTTACTAACCTTTTGAACATTGACCTCTTTGTTCATTTGCAAGCTGCCAAGCTTATTCTTATATTAGTAATCACACACAGAAGTGGCTTGGATGCAAATACATAACTAATGGCAATAGTGCAAGGTGAGAAATTAACATCTGTTGATTCTTTGGGTTAATGGTGAAGAATATTAGGCACATTTTGAGGGAATGGGAAACATTCAGAGTGGAAGGTATATTTGCACTGATGGAGGATCCTCCATATATAGGGAACTTTCAAGCCAAAAACAGTTAATGCTTTTCTCGTGAAGGCAGGGCGAGTATACAGGTAAATTCTCCATAAAAATGTAGCTAAATAGGTAAGGTAACAAGTCAATGCGTAAATTAGCAAGTAAATTTCATCTGCTTACTAGACTAACAAACTGTCGGGTTTGTGCAAATGGGAGAGAAGATTTGGATGCCATGATGAAAGATTATTATGAATTAAGAGCAGGCTTTTAAGTCACACAAGGAGCTATTTAAAATATCAAAATATTGTAGAACAGGTAACACTTATTAATTTCTCTATTGCTGTTTTTAGCATAATATCAGTATTTCTCATATTGCCCGCATGAAAAAAGAGTTAGAAAAACATTTGTGTCTCTCTTTCATAACATTTATCAACATTTCTGTGGGGAAGTAATATTTTACTTTGTTTGATTCATTGTTTTACAAAACAATATTTTGTATTCTTTACTTGTATATCCTGGTGAATCTTATTTACTAGCTAAGTAAATTATGCGATGGTAAAATTAGGCTTTCAGTGCACAGTTAGACCTGAGCTAGACCTTGCTAAATAAGTGGGAAACTCTACAATACTTTCTTGTCACTTGATTTAAACTCTTCTGTAATTAGTAAAGCTCAGGATCAAGGATCTCACAGTCACTGCTGTTTACATTTCTACAACAAATTTATTCAGCTTCTGGAACTTAATAGATGAGTTGCTGCTTTTCCTTGCAACCTTGTTGCAGATCCCTTGTCCTGTGATTAACCTGCTTCTGTTTGGCTGCCAGCGTCGCCTCTGGAGTAAGCCAGTATGTTTCTTCCACAAAGACAGACAGACATTTGTCCAAAGAGCCCCTCCAGTTAAACAGTGTACATGAAGACTGCACTGTGTTTGGCTCCCTTCACACAGAGTCCTCCAGCTCTATCCCAGAAAGATGTGGATACTGAAATATTCCATATGCTTTCCTAGCATGAGAAAGTAATGAACCACACCTTCAACACCATGCTACAAATTGTCCATGAAGCCAGTGTAAGAGTGTCATCTCCTTGCTCTGAGGACTTTGAACAGAATTACATATTATTAAAAAAAAATTTTAAATCATTTCAGTTAGGCTACTAATCTTTATTATGAAGTCAAAAACTCAGATCCAAGTGTTAAAATACATGGGGTAACTTTGCTCCATGGAAACCTGATTGGCATTCATGCAGCACATTTCAACAGGACAGTGCTTTCCCATTGGAGGAGCCCATGAGACAATAAAGATTGAGCCTGCCTGCCATTATATGCCTTCATAGCACCTTGAAAAATTAAATTCCAGTGGTAGCTGACTTTTCAAAATAGGTGTCTGGTAATAATTAGAAGGAAGATTTTTATGAAAAACAATAATAATAACAACAAGAAGAATAAAAATAACCTGCCCCACCACACACCATGACATAAATGTAGATAACACCATCATACAAATACATGAAGATGTTAATTCTGAGCTAATTTTTCAAGTTTTTATAAAAAGAACTAATAAAAAATGCAAAGAATTCTATCAGGAGGGTGTTGGAAACAGACTTGGAAGCTGCATTTCTTGGCATGTTCTCTCACTTAACACTTTTCAGCATTTGTGGTTTGGCACCTATCAATATACATCTGATGACTCACTCTAATTATTCTTTTATCTAGCTGAAATGTATCAAATCAGAGTTTAAGGTTTGCTTTGGCTGGCCTTTGGGGGATATAGTGATTTAGGGTTGCAGCTGCCAGAAAATAGGTGAAAGGAGGAAAATGAAGCTTCCTGGCATACTGAAATGGAAGCTCTGACCACTGTTTAAGATCTCTAAAGGTATGCTGTTACCTTCCAAAAGGAGAATCCTGAGTCTGTTCAGTTACTTCAGCTTTTAAAACCAGAAATGGTCATATAGCAATTTTAAAAAGTGTACTGAAGCTGAGCATGGTTGAAATGGTAGATACAATACTACACTGAGACTTGAGTCAGTTTCCTTCATTCACCTTCACATTTCCTGTTTCATCTTGGATATGTTTCTATTTTTATTCTCCCGTTTCATAAAATAGAGTAAGGGTGGTGTTATCATAGAATGTTTATTTATTTTAAATGGAGCTTTTATTATTTTATAATAAAATCCAGGTTTATATAATCAGCAATATGAATGGAAAAAGACTACTGCAAAAAATGATGGAATAATATAAATTGGAAGGAATCTTATGGTGTCATGTAGCCTAATTCCCTGCTGAAAGCAAGGCCAGTTTGAAAGTTATCTTTTGTTACTTTGTGTTATCTGAGAACCATCTAACCTGCCCATGAATAAAGGCAGGACTTCTGAGGAATGGAGTTGAGATTACATAAACTAAGCCCATTGTCACACACGCAAAGAAAGAGACGAAATTTATAGCAGTGCAAGAAATACTTGAGGACCTGACTTGATGGATGCAATAGTATTCTTTTAATATACTTTTAGCAGAATTACAATTGTTCTTTAGTTTTGTTGACATAGAATTAACAGTAGAATGATGCTGTACAAAAAGTAGTCCTCATAATCAGGAGGATTGAGTTTCCATCCCTGAATATGCTGTGTGTTTTTCCCAAACTATTTTTTCTGTCTTCACACTCTGACTTTGTAAGACATTATCATAAAGGTATAATAGTATATCTCTTGCACTTTCCAATAGTGTAGTTACAGGTGGCTGCCTGTGTGGCAGGGAAGGAGTTCTGCTGGGAATCTGTTGAGATTCATACACCTTTATAGCTTAAAGCATACCAAACACCTCCTGGGTACAGTAGTTCATACCAATACTCTTTTCTTTTGCTGATTCATTCATCACCAGCTCCTAAATTTCTGGGAAGATTTAAAGAGCACTCCTGACCTTTTATTGCCTCAGAGTGTTATACTGAGTGGTACACAGCATGATATTAATTCAGCATGATTGTTGCAAAATAATAAAATATGTTCTTGCTTGTTCATTGTTCTGAAAAATGTACAAATAAGGGTAAGTAAGAGGCTTATTATGTTATTTTCAGTCTAATTACCTGGAAAATAAAAATGTCAAAGCAACTTGTAGTACATGCAGAATATACCACTGACCTCATTAATCTGAAAAACAGCCTAATGTTTTTGAATACAGAAAATTTCATTGCCATATATATATATGGATATCGCCAGTTAATCTGTCATTGAATATAACTGGTAATGTTCTCACTAAGAATTATACTTTCAAATTTTTAGGGCTATTCTTAAAATTATATCTTTTAAGGGTCTTTTTTGCTCCTTCTGAGAAATTCTACTCCAAATTTTTCCACTAAAATGACAGAAAGAACCAAAAAACATGATGTGATCTGTTTACCCAAACACAAAGCTTACCCTCTAATAATAGTAAAGCTACTGAAAATATAACAGTTTAGGAGCCAAAGGTCATTTTTTGGTCTTCTAACTTACGGCTGTATGTGAATCAGAAGGGCTCAAAACCTGATGATAGATCAGGCTATCCTAGTGAAGCAAGTAAACAAACAAAACAAAACAGAAAACCACAAAAAGATAAGCAAACAAGAACTTTGAGTTACTGGCATCTTCTCCTGGGCATGAGCTAATCTAGGTTGCTGAGAGGTTGCCATCGTTAATAGTTGTGACAATGTTAACTGCGCTATAGGATTTGGGTGTCTGAGTACATGTGTGCACTTAACAGATAAATTTCAGTGACACCTAAGGAATGAAGACACTTTAGTCAGCCCTGTGAAAATAAAGAGGAGAAGTTCAGCTTTGTTCAAAGGGAATAGTTCAGTTTTGTAGGCAAATGCATTCCTCATTGTGCATAGCAAAAATGGAGTTTACTAAAGTGAATTGTGGCAACATGATATCCAAACCTTTTTTGCTCTTTTGCTCTAGAAAACAGCTAAATAAATTTAAATGTTTGGGAAAAAAATCAAACAATAAACCAATCATGGAAGAACAAGAAATACTTTCCAAAAGATTTATGTGTCTAGTAGCCAAAAATAATGCCCTACATTCTCAGAAAAAAACCAAACCAAAACAAAATAATATAAGAATTTCCAGAATGAAGACAGTGTCTTTTATGTATAAAATTATATTATTGATTTTTTAAAAACCCAACAATTCTTGTTAAGTATCTTATTCATTCTTTGCTACAGTAACAGTGTTCTTAACAGGTTCTGGGAAAATCAACACTTAAAAACATTAACATTAAACTTTAATTTTCTTATTGTAGTTTTAGTCAATATTGCAGCTAAAATATATATCCTCTATATTTTTCCTTAGAAGTTTTTATTTTGCTCTATATCTCTCATGTTAAAGAATAATTTTGCTTTTAAAGATGGATTCATACCTTGCATTTCAAATATATGCATTCCTTCTGCTGCATATCTGCAAATTCTCATCTTGGTCCACCAGTAGAATGATTTAGACTTATTATATATGTAAGGCATATCTGTCAGGAGTTCTGCCTCTTTTTATTCTAGTCTTGGTGTTGTGTCTTCTGAGTGATTCTTGTGGGACCTGGGTTTCTACAGGTAATTTTTAGGCTCGGAGGTACTTTGTCTTTCAAATGTAAAGGGAAGAACTGAGCTGTGGAATTAATGTAGCTGTGAGGATATGCCCGCTCCAGTATAAGGTCTTTGAAGACATAGCTGAGAAATCTTTGGAAAGGAGTTTTTCCAAAATGTTCTTTGAGAGACACAGAGGAGCTGGATAACTCTGCCTTCTTTCAGACCAATTAACTCTGAGCTGTAGAAAGAAACTGTGTTCAGTCTTCCTTCAGGTCTCTTCTATTTGTCATCATTCAGCATTTTCTAAATCTTTGCTTCTATGATGCATCTGTAGACTCATTCAGAAACAAGTGATTCCTTTGAAATCTTGGAATGATATTGTGGACTACAAGGCAGAAATATGAATTACAAGGGGCAGAAGGTGAGGGATGAGCATAAAAAATTTAATTTCATAAGTCTCAAAAGTCTGCTCTGTATTAACTCATTTGATTTTTCCTTTTTTTCCCCCCCAATTCTTATTTGCAGATGGCTCCACTTCCAAATTTCCTTTATTAAGTTTACAAAATGAACAAACTGAAGAGAAACATAATTGAAAGTGTTATACTTTCACTAGTTTCATGCACCAGTCTTTGAGCCTGTAGCAAAATCCTGCATCATGCATCTTCCCTGTGGTTCATGGAAACATTTTTGGAACCATAAAGCAAAACCCTTCAAAGTTAGTGGTCATCAGTCACGCTATTTCCATGCACCATTAATCATTGCCTTGGGGAGGTCCCACCAGCTTGACTGATGTTCGACAGCTTTGGCTTTGATTCTGTGTAGTTCATTGTTCCTTCTTAAAAGTGCATAGGAGATTCACGGTATAAAGTCCAATCTCTCTTCTTTGAGCTAGAACAATGTTTCAGTTACGTTATAAAATAAATACCAGTTGATAAAAGCAATAAATAAACAAGATATTATTATCAGCTTCTATCTTATTTGAACCATAAAATCCCATTTACCATTTATGTTTTCAAATTAAACTCAGGAAGTGAGAGCATCTTCAATCACAATTGCTCATGTTCTGTGGCCAGCATGAAGCCTGAAACTCTATTTTCTTATCTAAAATATGACTGGTGTTTAAGAAAGACCCTTTGACAGCTGTCAGTGAAAATTAAAAGTCCTTGACAGCCATGCCCTTGTTTATTTCAGCAGCAGTGACATGGTTCAAAGAAGATTAGGTCCAGTAAATATGGCTTGAAAATATGACAACTTTGTTAGGATTGCTTCACATGTCTTAACGGAGGCAAACCAGTGACCTTTAGCCATGAAGACACAATATATTGCTTTCTGTGTACTTGATATGGTTTATTTCAAGTTTGAATGAGTGAAGAATAAATCTGCCTGAACACCTTTATGGTGAAACTCCTCTGTGAACTGTAATGAATGTTGTTCACTGTCATAATCTAAGCAAAAGGGCTTGAAAACCATGAGCTAATGCATGTTTAGTGACTGCATGAAGCTTTACACTCTGAAAAAAAATTAAAAAAGGATCTTCCCATAAAAATCAAGGGCCTCTGTATGAACTATGGCCTTTATAAGTCTGCTCCCCAGGAACACAGAAAACAGGATCCTGTTAAGTACTGCAAAATCTATGAATTGGATATTTTGAGCACCAGGCTGTATTTCTGGCTTTGCAGAGTCCCCTAAGCACAAATAAAACACAGTGTTCTGTTACTCAGAATGAATGCATAATTTATAGTCTTGCATTGACTTCACACCTCTTGGTTCCCTCAGTCAAAAGCCTGAACCAGTCTGTGCCTTCTCACAGAACCTAATGCAGACATATCCATGGAGATGTGGCCAGAGGTAGAAACAAGCCATGACAAAGCAGGGCAAGTTTCTTGTAGCTCAGTGAACCGTGAGAGGAAGTGAGCATTGATGGTTCTATTCTAGCAACATAAAAGAACCTATATTAATTAAATATTTAATTTTTTTCCTTCATTGTATTACAGTGACATCAAAACTAGCGTATTGGATTAATCCTTTAATTTTAAAAATCTGCTTTATCCAGAAAGGAATTTATTTTTAACCTATCTCACCCTCTTCTTTATGGCCTTTCTAGCTCTCCACTGTTAGGAAGTGTCTGTAGATGCTTCATTGGTCAGAGTCATCCAAAATACAGTTACAATACCCAGTGGTTATAAAAGTAATGATGTCTTTCTGAAAATCTCCAAATAAAGAATGTCACAGAATCTCAATAAATCAAAGTAAATAAGAAAAAACACTTCAGTCTTTACTATTGTATATATTTTAGTTTTAGCTATATGTTTTGTCAGCCAGTATCTCTGAATATTGTAAAACTAAACACATATAAAAATATCCAAACTATTTGTGCAAATTCACAATGGTAAGTAAAGTCACTTTTTAAGGCGAGCCTTATTGTTATCTCTACTTTTAACGTCATAAACAGTGGAGTTATATTTTACAGACATTGCGTTGAAAGCCTTCTTTAGGCTTTCTCTAAGTATTTTAGAAAAAGCAGTTTAGCAAATGCCTCTAACTTTCTCATAATGAGGCTATAAGAAAGTGAAAGGTTATTTGAGGTAGAGAAAGGAATGTTTTCAGCTATTACATTTGAGCTCAACTTAAAAAAATACATTGTTCAAGTACAGCGGTGGATCATATGTCTGGCTGAAAACAAGGTTTCTGCTTAGAGGTATTCATCACAAGCTTAGGGATCCTTATAACCAAAATGATGAAGAAAGCAGGTTCTCACGGACCTATTATCCCCAAAATACTAAATTGTTTTTCCCACAATCTATTTTCCTATAACATCTTCAGCACATACATTGACTGGAGGCAATAATTTATCATTGACTCAAGATTTATTGTAAGAATATGTGATTTGCCAAATCAGGATGCTGACCTTAAGATATATGGCTATTAGAATAGTCTAGTTTTAGAAGTTTAGTTAACCTCATGAGTGTTCACAGATTGAAAAGAATCCCTCAGATTTTTCTCTCTTCCTCACAGGCACCTTCCTTGGATGCTCACTTGCTCATTGTTGTTTCAATAAAGTCTCATCTTCATTGTAAACCTTCACACAAAAATCACTTTAAGCATTTCTTTACTGGTATCACTGCTTTTGATTTTTGGCTTTTAATTTGCTTCTGCACTGCAAAGCAGATAGTACAGTTGTTTCAAAACAATTACTGACATTTCTTTAAATAATCTATAGACAGTTTGTTCATCCCCCCATAGGTGTATTGTTTCTGCAGGGTACAGGGTAGCTGTGGTAACACCATTGCTGGATACCTTCAAGACCTGGCTTTTTTTGGTAGGCTTGAACCGCTGCCTGTTTTTATCCAACACTGCAATGGCTGTTGTCTGCCACTGATGGCTAAAGGCATGTTCATCTATCTGTATGTGACCAACTTAGCCAGGGAATTCAATTGGTTTGTCTCCCTGAGCTACATATTACTGGTGAAGAGGGGTGGGATTTACCAGAGCAATTCACTGAGTTAAATTTTGGAGGCTAATCTGGAAGACTAGGAAATTGTAGGAATATCAGGCAGGCAAAATATCCGACTTGGATCCTTGAAACTTCAGTGTTGTGGATCCTTGAAACTTCAATTACTATGTCTATGTAATTATTCAAGATCCCTTGCCTCTGTATTCCTGTATTCCTAGGACAAGGAAACAGCCCCAGACTTCAGGTCTTCTTGGAAAGTGTTATCAAGCACTGGAACAGGCTGCCCAGGGAACTGATGGACTCATCATCCCTGGAGGTATCTAAAAGACAGGAGATGTGGCACCTGGGGACAAGGTTTAGAGGAGGGTTTGGTAATGTTGGATTAGCAGGTGGACTTGGTGATCTTAGAAGTCTTTTCCAACATAAACAATAATTTTATTTTGTCATTATGTATAATAAGAGCCAGAAAGTTACTGCAGAAGTGCCGAGGTTGTCACACCATAAGACTGCCGCAGAGCTGACAATCAGTAGCAGAAGGAGAATGATTCTCAGCATTTGGTAGGAACAATACTTCCTCTTTCTTGTCTCTCCTTAGGTCTCAGAAAATAAAGTTTTGCATATTTTTTTTAAATTTATTTTGTTTAAAAATCAGAAATTCCTGCAGCATCTTGTAAACATATCCAAAAAAGTCAGGATTTGTGGTAGAGTCTGACTGGTCAGATAGTTGAAGAGTTTATAAATAATGACTTATCTGACCACCTTTTGTTTTTGTTTTATTTTTTTTTTCCCAGTAGGCACAGTGATCAGTTATCAGACCTTAATCTTTCTGGCAATCAGAGTCACAATACATGACATAAAATTTCATTGATACCTAACGGGTTGACAGAAAAGCAGACTGGAAGTTATCTAGAACAGCTACAAGAACTTAACACCTCAGGGAAAGTTATGAAAATTATAAAAATTTGTGCCACTCACAAATACATTTATCCAGGGATTTACTACCATGTCAGTGTGTGGGGACAAACTGAGAAGCCTTCCAGTTTTAAAGCTTTGTGTGTTCCTGGCTGCTAGGCATGCTGACTGTGGCATAAAAACTATCTGTAGATGTTTCTGCCCAAGTTCTCACAAAGCCTGAAGACAGCACTTTTCCAGATGATGGTGCTTATGCCCTACCAAAGGCATCCATCATACCACAATAATTCTTGTCTGATTTATTTCTTATTATCTGGCAATTCATTCAATGTAAACTTATAAATTTCTGTAAGCAAGTTATTATCTTTTAGCCTGTCAAGGCAAATTTGTTTCTCTTCCCTGGACAATCCATTCATTTGGACAGTATTCATGCTTGTAACTTCAAACATACAAGATAATGTCTCACAAATATATTTTCTTATTCCCTATGAGCTACCTCAGAAGTCTATCAGGATTAGCATTTTCTAGCAGCTTTCTTCACAGAGACTAACAATTTCTCTCATATATTTCCTATATTTCATATAAAAATCATTAGTACAGCAACATTGTTGTAAAGCAGAAATGTGTTTGTGCTGCAGTAAACACTGTAGGTCCCCTCCCATCCCTGTGTGTATCCAGCAGAGCAGAATTCACGCAGCCACAGGATAAATCATGTTTCCTGCAGAGCAGTCTTCACAACAAAAACTTCTTTAAAAATATCAACAGATGAATAACTTGCAGCTTTGCTCTGAAAAGCCCTCAGTAAATGTCACAACATGCAACCGGTGCTTCAAAAATGAAATATAACAACATTTGCCTGTATTCCCATCAATTTCCCAAATAGCCCAGTGGAAAATGATGTAGGATAGTAATACAGTGGTGTTTCCTTATAAAAGTTGTTCTGTGTCTTCAAAACATGGTACATAATTTCCCCAAAGCAGACAGAGATAGACTCTAAATAAGAATTTGAGTCCCTTGATTTCCCCTCTTTAGTCTTAATTACAGTGTTTTGTTCTTTTGTTTCTTTGGATTTTTCCTAAATTTTTTAATATAAAGATTGATGTGAAAATCTCATGCCAGCACTAGTGAGAATTTCAAAAAGTACACAAGTAGCAGAACTAACAAAAGATGATTTCAGGTAGAATTATGACACAGCTTAGTTGACTTTTCTACCATGACTACAGTATCTCCAGCAATCCCAGCACCTTTTTTCTCTTTTATGTTACCACTCTTTGAATACCTCTGATCCTCAACAATGCCCCTTGTGCAGTGGCACAGCAAATGTTAGAAAACGCTGTGAGAAGTGTATATGTCGATAGGTCAGCTTATATAACTGGTTTAATAGGATACAAAAAAATTCTAAACACTGAGCTCCTTTTTCAACTTTTTTATCATTGCAGGGATTTAGAGAGGAATAAAAATAGAGATAGATGATCTTGCATCTTTCTTCTCAGCTGCACTTTCCCCCCAGACTAAAAATGTATGAACCCTGCACTTTCAGAGATTCATTGAATAGTCTGGGTTGGAAGGAACTTTAAAGATTATCTAGTTCCAAACCCCTGCCCTGGGCAGGGACACCTCACAGTAGACCAGTTTGTTCAAACGGAGCACACTGAGTAATTCTAGAGAGGAGACAGACTCTGAACAGACAGTGCAATTGCAGAAGTCGTAGGCACACAGTCTGTGGTAATTGGGAGTGGGGCTGTGGCCGAGCCTCATCCCCAGTGGGCTACAGCTGTGCAGGGCAGGTGAGCAGCATTGGAGGTAATGAGACAGAGTGCCCAGGTGTGCACTGACCAATCACACAGGGAACAGAGGGCACACAGGTGCAACGAATAAACAATCAGGGATATAAAAGGCTGGGCCAAAGAACAAGATGGGCAGATGCTTGAAGTCCTCTTATGTGATATGGTGTTACTCTGTATGGGCTGATGCTTTCTGAAATTGTATGGTGATACTCTGTGTCATGGCTGTCTTGACTGTGACATAAGCTGTGGCAACAAGTCATATTTCCTTATGAGACACATTGCACAGTAGCAAATCCTCAATTAGTTTGTCCATCTCCTGTAGCTATTCTTATCATTTTTTTTCATGCTCAATTCAGGGAGTTGATCATTATGAGCTACACTGCACTAAGAGTTAGACAAGGACTGATGGCGAAAAGCCAATTGTGTGAGATTTGATAAGGTGAAGTGCCAAGTCCTGCTGTTGGGTGAAAACAACCCCAGGCAGTGCTAAAGACTAGGGGCAGAGTGGCTGGAAAGTTGTCTAGCAGAGAAGGACTTGGGGGTGCTGGTCGACAGTAGAAGAACTTAAGCCAACGTATGTCCAGGTATCCAAAAATGCCAGTGGCATTCTGGCCAGTAGGACCAGGGCAATGATCACCTCCATCTAATTGGCACCTTGAGTTCTGTGTTTATTTCTGCCCCTCACTACAAGAAAGGCATTGAGATGCTGGAGTGTGTGCAGAGAAGGGCAATGGAGCTGGGGAAGGGTCTCGAGCACAAGTCTGATGAGGAGTGGCTGAGGGAGCTGGGGGTGTTCAGCCTGGAGAAATGGATGCTCAGGGGGCGGCTGAAAGGAGCTGCCTGAAAGGAGGTTTTAGTGAGGTAGGTTTGGTCTACTCTCTCAGGCAACAAGTGATAGGACAACAGAAAATGGCCTCAAGCTGTGCCAGGGGAAGTTGAGATTGGATATGATTAGTGATTAGGAAACGCTTTTTGTTATGAAGCATTAGAACAGACTGTCCAGGGCAGTGATAGACTCATCATGCCTGAAAGTGTAAAAAAAAAAAAAAGTCTGGATATGGCACTCAGGGACACTGTTTAACAGTGAGCACGGTGGTAGTCATATGTTGATTGTAAATGTCTTTTTTAAACATTAGCAATTCTATAATTGCATGATTCTACAAGGAACACTTTTTTTTTTACCACTCATTTCCAACACATTTGCTTTACTGAGTTTTAAGAGAACTTCCAGGTAATATCCTAGTAGGCAAGGAAGAACTTGAAGTAGTGTAGTTGTTTCCATTTCTGCTCTTTAAGAATATGCCTTAGGTTAGGACATCTTGGAGTTTTATTTTCTTTCAGTTTTACGTTCTCTATTTTTGGCAAATATCTGAGAATTTCACAGCTCAGTGCTGATCCTGAAATAATTCAAACCCACTGTTTTACATGAATCCTGGTTCCTAATAGACTCTGCCACTTCTCTCTGAAGTTCTCACTTACTACATCAGTTTGGTGTTTGGCAGGTTTTAGCCAAAGAGTCACTGGGAGCTGCTTTCAAGTGTGAAGCTGATATCTAACTGAGAGCATTCAGGAAAGCAGTCAATGCAGAGTGTTGAATTTTTGTTATGACAGTATTTATTTTACAGTGAAGGACTGTAACTAAAAGAAAATAAAAATTGCAAAAAGTCGGAAAATCTGAGGTTCTTGCTTGCAAACAGCTATGTGTGTGAGGAGATAGAAGTACATATTAGGTTATGTACTTGACTAAGAGTACAAAGCAAAAAGACCTGGACTTCAAAGAGAAATCCAACCAGGATGCTTGAGGTCAACGCTAGGTCTATTACTGGAATATATACTAAAAAGTACTAAATAATATTACAAATACTAAAAAAGAGGGGGAAAGGAATGAATCGTGGTTCTGACAACTAATGAAGGAACCTCTTAGTTAAAAAAACAATTAGTGTGTTCAATAAGTTTAACTAAGAGTGTTTGGCACTTTCAGTTGAAAAAAAAAGCTAGTTGGAAAGCACATGCAGTTACCAGATGCAGAAGCTATATAAAGCTAGCACATATAATTTCCTGTATAAGAGAGCTTATCTGTTTTGCAAATAGATGTCCTGAAGGTAAGGTACAGACAATGATCTATAAATTATATTTAATTATTGCAAAGATCATTTATGCCAACACATATGTCCTAAGGGAATTTCACACTTGGTGCCAAAAGGGAGAGACTTTTATGCAGGAGAAAGACCAGATTCATGTCCATGTTCCCTTCTGAGGAGGAATATCTTGCATCATCATACTGCAGCACCCAGAAAAGCATCATTGTACCTGGGACTGCAGCAGAATCCCCAAACCCCAGGTCTAAATTAGCCATGGTTCAACATGGCAGCTCTTCCCTACACCAGGATGGCCTGCTTCAGCTGTTTTGGGCATATTGAGCTATGGTTGTGCAAGCCTTTCCTAGGCAAATATGGTCTGTTCCTTTTCGCTTTCGTCAAGCTGTCCCAAAATCAAGTTGTGTGTTAAGGTGATGGAGAGAAAAGCAAATTAATTCTCTTTCATGACTTTTATTGTTTTAGACTTAAGGCTAACAGGAATTCTTCTTGACAGCAAGTGACAGTGGTTCTGTTTTTTCTGGATATTGGTGAGATTTGGACATTGTTTCTCACAGCATCCTCTGGACAAGTTGTCTAGCTGCAGGACGAGGGAGCTCACTGTGTGCTGCATGAAGAACTGGCTCAAAGGCACAGTTCACAGGGTTCTAGTGAATGGGGAAAATATTGATGAACTTGAGGAATAATCAGAAAAACTGAAAAAGTGAAAATTTATTTTACTCTGCTTGAATCTGTATTGCAGTAGGTAGAGATTTTCAATTTACTGGTCATGTGACCTCTGAAGTAATATTCCTTTTGTCTACCCAAGTTATTACTAATCTTATGCATTTAGTTCAAGATATCTTCCTGTATTTTCTATGATACATTCTTTAAATATGATTTTCATGTCCAAAGCACTGAAGATCTCAGAAACCTGCATGGTGTAATTTACTTCTCAGAGCTTCAAGAGATATTGAGAGAAACATCTCAGAATAATAATACAATCAGGTTATTGGCTCAGACATAAAAGCAGATGAGTACAAATCTTTGGTGGGCTTTCTTACTGAAGTCCACTGCATTTCATGTTCCCTTGATTGGTAGTAACCACATGCAGTGTCAGTTTCTGAATCTTTTGTTTGAACAGTGCTCAACCCTAGAGGAAGAAACATATGTAAAGGAGAAATTAATGGAAATATATCTCTTCTTGGGTGTAATATAGGCCCTTTTCCATTTTACTGTAAAGCTCTTGTCTTCTGATTTTATGTTTAGTGTTATATCTTCAGGGAAAACATCTTTTCCATATCATCTACAGTTCTGATTATAAGAATGATGAACTAGTAGTGAAAAGCATGCATTGTGCTCTTTCTTGAACAAAGATTCCTGCAGTCATACTCTGTCATCTTGCCCTGTGGATGCTGCTTTTATCCCTCTCTTATAAAGGGCATATGCTCCCTCTGTGTATTATGGATATAATCTAAATTCCACTGAAGTGGAAAAACTCTCACTTGGCTTCACAGAGGTCTCATATCTATAAAGAGAAAACCAGCTACAAAGGAAAATGGCTTTGTGTTCATTTTTGTGCAGACTTTAAAATCCACAATTCCAGGTTGTATTTTAATTTTCAACTGTAGGTGTGGGTTTCAAACTAAAATGATATATTCTGCCCTTTTTTATTTACATGGTGGACATATTTGCTACTTCTGGTCTAAGCTAAGAGACATAGAATGGAAGGGACTGAAAAAAATCTGTTTACAGAAACTGCTTCTTTGCTAGTACAGCCTGGAAACCCTTGCCCATCACTGCAGGTTTATTGGTAGACACTGCTTGGCTGTGTGCTGCTGGGAGTTAGCATCACTAGCAGAAATGAGAGGTTTGTCTGTCATTGAAGATGTACAACAACAGAAGTCAGTGTCCTCTGCACGTTTTAGTCGATAGGGTAGAAAATGCACTAAATTATGAAGAATTTTGCCCTAGAAGGTCTGCCGCAGACTAGGCTCTCCTGGACAGAGGCCGACCAAACTGCTGTGTTTTGACTTCAGGCCACTGTGTAGCTTTCATATTCACCAGATCTCAGCAGGCTCCAGGAACCATCTCTAGCTGACCTGCAGCCTGTTTTGGGTAGACACTTGGGATGCTCTCTCTGCATGAACTGGGATGATGTCCCCCAGCCCACAAACTTCTCATGTCTGGAAATGACCACAGAGTTTATAAAGTTTTATGGAATCTCCAACTCTCTGGAAGCTTTGGTTTTACACTTCAGTTCTGAATGACTGAAATGGAAAGGACAAAAATATTTTGCAAAGTTTTCTGAAAAAAAACCCTTGTTTCCTTTAAAGCTATCAGAAAAGATGTACACAACTGGACAAAAATAATAAACTCCTTGCCTGCAGTTCCCTGCCTTAATTTCCTTACTGCTGTGAAGTGTTCAGTGGCTGTGACTGCAATCCAACAAGCAATCTCTAATATTGCCTTATGCAAGGATCTATTTCTCTAAATCATGGATGCTATCTGCTTTTCATAGAGCTCAGTTTTTTCTCAGCTAATCTAATAATGAAATAAAAGCCTAATCTGTAAAAGCATGCTTATATCACTCTGTCTTACATATTTTTTTCATTGGTTCCTGAGAATTTCTGAGCTTTCTTTTCACTGCTCAACCTCAGAATTGTTTGAGCTCTAATACAAATAGAAAATATGTGCTTTATTGGGGGGATTTTTTCAGCCCCTCTAGATGTATTGAGCTTTCATATTTTTACATGGAATTCACCCAATTTGTAGTCTCAGAGTTTCTAAGGATTTTATATGGCTTAATATCCTCACATTACTCTTGGACTTCAGACATCACAGTCATGTGGGAAACAGTGGGCTGCTGCAAGACCTGATAATGAATTATCCCAAAATATTGGAATCAGAAATATATTTTATAAAGCTTGCCACAGGTATGAAAACCTAGAATAATACTTTTGCAAGATTTTTTGTTAAAATCAGTCTGTAGATGTCGGCAAAAGAAGTTGAACGATCTACAATAGTTTCAGATCTAAGTGACAAACAAAAGGAATGGAAAGATTTAAATGCAATGTCCCGCCAATGATTTTCTAGTTCCCAAACAGAGGTGTAGCTGATGTTTTCTTTTGACTTCAGTGTTGCATTTAGAGCAGGTAAAAAACAAACACATAGTTTATTGAAAGCAAAATTTCATCATGATAATATACTATATTACCTTTTTTCAATGAAGTTGTATCTCCTCAGATGCTTGCAAATGCTTCCCATACTATGTGTCCTAATTTGCTAATTTTTTTTAAATGTAAGTAAATAAGTAGTTTGTGTAAATTAGTCTTAGAGGCTAAAATATAGCATGTATTTTTTCCAGAATAGAACTGTATTGACCTCGGATGAGTTTCAGATTGAAAACATTGATGGCACAGTGCCACAGACAATCATCCTTCTCTAAAGCAAGGGAACACTGGGAAACTTAGAAAAATGCCTTCACAGAAGGAATGCATAGACTTGAGCAGTATCTCTTGAAGTTTTACCTCTTTTTTACAACTGTTTTTCCAAAAACTATGAAACCCATAAAAAGAAAATGCAACTTAATCTTTCTCTGAAATCTACAAGAGAGTTAAAAAAAAAAATCACTCCACCAGAAAAACAGCTTAGAGCAAGGTGGACTGGCATATAGGAAGAATGTAATTTTTTTTTTAAATAAAAATACTGGAAAAACTGGATTTTGATGGGTTCCTGTTAACATTTTTGCTTCCTGATTCTCTTGGCGCACTTCCAAAGTATGCTTGAGGACTGCACCTGCAGTTTCAGTTAGAGCAGAGATCCCTGCTCATGGAGGTACAATCCCATTTTTTGGGGTATTTTGTAGTTTCATGACTAACAGTGCAGGGACCCCTGTGCTGGAGAAACCAATTCACAGTACTAGATGTTTTTGTATATCCCATCCACCATCACTGTAGCTGCTTTCAATTCCTAGATGTGTAGCACAGCTCCTCAGTGCATGGGCAAACTTTGAGCCCAGACACATCACTATGTCCTGAAGAATGAGCACCCTAAACAAATAGCTTCTGGTCCCCTACAAAACCTTTGTTATTCAGGTTTTGGTGGAGTGATTATAGGCTACTCCTTTAGGACACGAACTTACTGATTCTTGAATGAAAAAGTACCTCAAACAAATCATATTTAACAGACTAACAACAAAAGGTCAGACAAGCTTGCCTTTCATAATAAAGGATAACAACTATTCTCCTGGGAGCTGATGGCTGTTCAGTTTTTTAGGAGAGAGCTGCTTCACCCAAGAAGCCTTCCTTCCTTGTTATATCTTTAACAGAACCTCATCGTACATGGTTTCTAGGTCTAGCACTGCATCCTGCCTACGTCCATACTTCATATCAGGGCGATACCAGATTATTCACCCTTCTCCTTTTCCCCATATCTCAGCTTCCATGCCAAAGAAGCCCAGATCCAAAAGACTTACAAGAGAATTATCATCCTCCAGCAAGATTTCAAACTGTACAGCATCCCACTGTCTCTGAGGTGTCTTTGATATAGATCTACTTTCAGGGAACTTCAGGAGAAATGAGGTGAAATAGGTGGTGCTGTGCCTCACCTAACTCTCTGACTCTGAGCTGGGACACAGATAGTTAAATTCTTGTGTTGGATATCATGCCCTTTGGCCATTTAATTAAAGAGCTAAGCCAGCTGCTTTTCTGCTTAGTCCATATACTATATATAATTTATATACAATTAACTGAATATGTCCTAACAAGAAATGATGCATTTGCCCTTTGACTGTAAAAGGTCACAGGTCATAAATTTGACTTAAGATAACTAGGCTACTCTATCATTAAATCTCGTTGAATATTGAGTTATATTTAATATAAGGAAGTTGTTAATCAAACTCCTGTGATTTGGGGGCATTGGTGATTTTTTGCTTGTTTATTTTCTTCTTGGCTTTTTTGTTGTTTGTTGTTGTTGTGTTGTAGTTTTTATTTCATCAGAGAACCTGCTGCCAAGAATGATTCATTTATCATGAGATCTTTAGAGTGGCAGTGCCTCATTTCTACTCCTTGCCAATATGCATAAGTCATCTTGCAACTCACTTGGAGTATGAATCAGTGGGCAATAGACACTGTAGTGATGCTGTGTGGAAAAGAAAAATGTATTGGGCATGCTCAGTGAATGCTTTTCATGCAACTGTGAGCAGACAAATCAGGCAAGACACTTGATTAAACAGCACAAGTGTGCACTGCAAAGCAAATTATGATAAATTGCTAGTATTGATTACTTTTAACCAGACGCATGAGATTGTCTGGTGTTTAAATTTAGGAATGCAGCCAAAAGATACCTTGACCTCACCTCTGCACTGGGAACCAATACAAAATTAATTGGAGCTGTCATTCAGGTAGAAGTCACAATTATGTTACAGTTGATTTATTAATTTAAGAGCTAGCTACAAAACAGATGCATTCTTCACTCATACATGCTTTTTGCTGTTTAGTTTTTAATGCAGGAAAACATCCAGAATGTTCATAGTCTTTGTTTAGTGCCTGTAATATAATACATTTTCATTTGAATTAATGCACTTCTGATCAGCAATAACCTGTTTTAGCTTGGGTTTGTGATCACATTTTCCCTTTTTTTTAGTTCAGTTTTTATTTTGCTAAGTTGCTTGTACTGCTGAATTCACAAGCTGAATTCACATAACGATCTAGGACATGGAGTCCATCCATATTGTGGCATTTGCAACAGTCATGTGAGTTTGCAAATACAGTGTTAATATCACAGATATGTTGCACTCTAAACAATCTCAGTACTATTGAGCAGCTGTTTCTTTTCCGGTTTTGTCAAAAGAACTGGTCTCTTGTGGCTGCTGGCTAGTTGCCTTGTCAGTGTGGACACAGAAACTTCAGTGTAGGCGGCAGAGTTTGCTCTTACAAATCTCTTCCATATGCATGTATGCAAATACACACACCTAATGTTGTGTTAAAGGGAAAAATTTGTTTTGTTTCAAAGTAATTTCAATCATTCATAATCAGAATGCAGCAACTCTGCCTCCAGACCAAGAGAATTTCTGGATCTCCACAAACCACATTTTTTCCTCCCATGATCATAGAAGAAGAAACTAAAAAGAAATCCCAAAAACCAAAACAAATCCAGCACTAAAATAAATTATTGTAGAGGGGATTCTACCTTAAAAGTCAATTCAATAGAAATCTATAACTAAATATAAAATTCTAGCTAGGAAAAAAAAATGTCAAAAGAGCATTAAAAAAAATTGCAAATATTTTCCACCTTCTTTTTTTCAACTCAGTCTTGTACTATAAGTTATAAACATTGAATAATAGAATCATATTGGAAAAGACCTTTTAGATCATCACCAACCCTTAACCTAGCTCTGCCAAGGCCACCACTAAACCATGTATCCAAGTGCCACATCAACACCTCTTTAAATATTCCAGGGATGGTGACTTAACCACTTCCTTAGGCTTCCAGTGTTCCTTTCCATGAAGACATTTTTCCTACTATGCAATCTAAACCTCCCCTGGTGCAATTTGAGACTGTTCCCTCTTGTCATGTCACTTGCTACATGGGAGAAGAGACTGATTCCTGCCTGGCTACAACCTCCTTTCACAGCGGTTATAGAGGGAGATAAGGCCTCTCCTCAGCCTCCTTTTCTCCAGGCTAAACAAATCCAGCTCCCTCAGCTGCTCCTCATAAGATTTGTTCTCTCCCCATAATGTATCACTTTACATAACTTAATGACTGAACAGAAAAAAAAAAAATATTGCTACTCTTAGAAGCCTACACAATTTCTGCCTCTTTTTCTGACTGTACCTCCCCTATTAAAATGCATCACAGTTGTAGGTGTGAAGAAATAATTCAGATTTTCAAAACAAATCTCCTGACCTTTTAATATGGGGGTGGTGTTGGTTGTGGGTTTTTTTCTTAGTCTTTTTTTATCCACTTCTTTTCCTTGCTCCCTTTTTCTCGTCTATCTTGTGGCTCTACTGAAAGTAGAGCTTGGCAATTATATTGCTAAAAGTTGTAGTAATGCAGTATTCAGCCCTGTTCTACTTACAATTTTAAGGTTCAATCTCTTGAGAATTGTCAGGGTTAGAAATACACTTTCTGAGCTGGGAATTTCAGCTTTTCAGCCACATCAAGTGCTATGCAGCATTTATGTAGAAACTTGGCAGATGATGAAATATTGAACCTTAAAACAGTAGTGACATTTTGATTTATATTAGAAAGGACTGATCCTTTTCTGTTTGCAGTTCCTCACCAGCATCTTTCTGTTGGCTTCTGTATTTACACCAGGAAGATAGACTAAAATCTGGTGTAAATAGTTTTAACTGTTTTCTACAGGATTTAATAAAAAATGATGCTTTTTTTTTCCTCATGGAGAGTTAAGTTAGATGCAGGATATCAAGGTAGACTGGATTTTATAGGTATACAACACAAATTATTTTTCCAATACCTTTTTTTAAGACTCAATAAAAATATTATAAACCAGATTTTATATAAAATGTGAAGCTTAAGCCAATTGCAGGATGGCATTATAAAACTTTTTACTGGAAGAATTTTGGTGTGGCCAGCATAATTCACTGGGTCATTTCAAATTTGCTGTAATGAAACTTTTATGTTGTCACATAACATTGTCTTCAGTATAAAGAGACAGCTCTGTTAAAACAGTTTAAGCTGTTCTATCTTACAAGCTATCCTTGTAAAGGATTATAGGCAGTATATATCTATAGTGAGTGTTATACCATTTTATTATTTTGTCTCTAATAATTTTGTGAGAGTTTCAGTCTTACATCAGGGCAAAAATTTAGTTTAGAAGATTTTTTCCTGAATTCATATATCCCAATATACTTTTGAGCTACTTTGAAGACTGAATACACATATCCCCTTATTTCTCTATTTACAAGTGGAATAGAAAAAAAAAAATCTAACCTGACAACAAAAGGGAGAAAAAAAAATTAAAGACAGCTCTCCAGTTCACTTCTGCATCTTTTGATGGAGAGTTAATTGTATGTTTTCATCTGTTGGATGTGTGACTTCACCTTTATAGATTTTCTTCCCATCTGAGTCTCTTCAATCTGTCCAAGCGTTCCTAGGGCTCATTCTCTGGGGTCTTTACCACCAAAATTAATAAGAAATTGTTCACATTGCCTCTATGAATGTGAAGTAATGACCAAAGTTACAGCTTGTGTAGCAAGATAAAATTTATTGTAGTAAGACCAAACTCATTTTGGGTGAATGTCTCATATCTTGCCTTGATTAAATTATTTTCAAAATCAACAACGATTTCCTATTGATTCACTGTTTGCAAACATAATTATAGCAGTAAATAGGAAGAATATAATGGAAAAGAAATGGTTCTGATAACTCTGAGGGAATGATATATAAGATGAACTATCTGCATTGTTAAAAGAAGAGATGTGTATCAGTTCCCATTTCAGTAATGTTAATATTAATAGACTACAGAAAATGCACTCTTATTTGCCCAAATGGACAAGTGAATATAATTCTGGCCTTTCATACAAGTTTCAGTCTGTCACAGGTATGAATCCAGATCATCTTTCATATCATCTTATCTGACATCTAAATCTTTGCTGTTACTGTTATCCTCAAGGCTAAATAATGCCTTCCACCTGCCCTGTCTCTTTTGATACTTGTTCATTCTTCTTTGTTTGCTTTTTAAATCTTCTTGTTGTGCAGAAAATGGTGTAGCTGATGAGGTCTAGTATGTGTCATCATCTGTGAGCACGTGGCAGAACCAGTCAATGAAGGCAGACTCCAGAGCAAGTAGCATAATATAGTTTTAGCACATAACTTTGAGTTACTTTGTCAAAAATCTATTTGAGAAAGTCAGCCACAGTATGACTTCCAGATAGTTTTGAAATATTAAATCATTTTGACACTGTTATATAATGCTACAGACAGGGTGCTCTCTCAGTGGCATTTAACAAACACTAAGAAGCAGTTCATTCTCTGGAATGATGGCAAGGAAGGGTCATTTGGACCAAAATATCAAAACAGGTCTCATTCATTCAGCATTATAATTGCATGCTTGTAGTCCTTTCTTATAATCTCTTGAGCACAGAGGGGTCTCAGAAAAAATAATTGAAATCTGTAGAAGTACAATGCTGAACTGAATAACACTGGTATAAAACCATCTAATAAAGGGGAGGGTCAGACCCATTCAAGGAGGCTTTGAACATTTTTAGCCGTGAAAACTCAGTACTCTCTAAAGACAGAGATAATCATCAGAAATGGCAGAGGTCTTGAGAAATGTTTACTTGTTGTACACATTTCATGTGAGTTTGTGCAATTATATGTTATATTATAAGGAGAGGTCTCTGCCCTGAGGTCTTTGCCATCTGCTTTTCCTGTGTTTGTTCATGGAAACATCTGACCTGTCTCCTACAGCAGCCAATGTCAGGGAAGAGTGTATACAGGCTGACCTTCAGCTGTGCTCCACTTATTATTTCCTCTCCCATTTTTATCCCTGCCCTTTGCTGAAGTGCCATTTGCTTGGATGCTCCAGGCAGATTGCAGCCAAAGAGGGTAGGTGAAAATACTGGCAATGCCATTGCTCAGAATTGCCATTTTCCATATTTTGGATGAAATGTTGAAAGATGAATGACTTTGATTTGAAAATATTTCAGTGTTGTTTACAAACCAGGGTGTCAGTACAGGTGCTGCAGTACATCATGGTACCTCTTGTGGCTTCCACAGTATTGGATCCCTTTCCCTTCTGAGAGTATAAGAATGGCTGTCTTTAGGTAAATTATCAAATTCAGAGACAATAAGGGTGAGCAGTCACCATATATTTTTTATTTGATTTGAGCTATTTGGATTTATTGCAATACTCCTGCAGTGAAGGGCTGGCACTTCAGATTTGCTGGAGTCCAATAAATTTTGTCCTAGATCTTTTAGAAATTGTACCCATGGAAGGTATAATGTTTAATATCAAGTTTATTAATTTAAAGGTAGTTGTTGTTACAAAGGATTTCTGATTTAGCAAGAATGATAAAAATTTTGTTTCATGACATAATGCACATTCCTATAAAAATTTCCCACTGGTCACTAAAACTTTGACATCTGGTACATATGGATTTTTTTAAAGTTTTTGTCTTTTTAATGAGAATTATCACTAAGACAAAACCTTGCTGTATTAATTTTTTTAAAAATTATTTTTTATAAATCAATTTATATTCAGTTGCAATTTCCTGATAGGATCATTCTAAACACTTGAACCTTCACAATGATTTTGCTGTAGAGCTTTAATGATTCATAAGAATAATTTATAAGAGCTCAAAATCCATTGTTGCAACTCTGCTAAGTATAAGTAATATAGAAAATATCTTTAGAGATTATTTTTATTCTTTTTTTATTCTTTTTACTAATTGAAAAGTAAAGATTTGAAGCTTATCTGTTTACTTTCAGAGATGAAGGAGATTGTATGTAAAATTCCAGCAGTAACAGCTTGGCCTGTGATCTTATAGTGTCTTTAAATGCAAGATTTCTAATACTGTAGGGAAATAAGTTAAAAAGAAAACCTCAGTAAAAGGAGATGAAAACCTATGCTGCATGTCTTTATCCTTAATAAATGTACTACTTCAGAGAGTATCTTCTGGGGACCTGCTGACAGGTTTTATGTGAGATAATTGCAGATCAGAATGTATTATGCTGTTAACTTCAGCAGAGGGATTTTCTGTTTATTGATGCAGCTGGTAACATAGTCATAATAAAAGGTTATATGAAATTTCTCACTTTACCTTTATATTTTATAGAATCGTAGAATCATAAAAGGCTTGGGTTGGAAGCGGCCTTAAAAATCATCTGGTTCCAGCCTTCCTGCCAAGGGTGGTGATGGCACCTACTCTTTCAGTTATTATTTATTTTTTTCAAATGCTGTTTTCTTGAATTTCAGGTTCATTAAAATCTGATACAGTTTATGAGATATGCGATATATGTCCCAATTATATCTCAATTTGATATGGTCCTTTCTGTACGTAGAGAACATGTAAGGCGTAGATGGAGAGAACATGCAAGGAAAGACCTGGTTTTGGCTGCCAGATGGGATTTGCCAATCCTTTGCTTATATCCTATGTCCTCGATTTAGTATGGCAGCACGGAAAAGCAATCAAGTCTGGTATGAGTATAGAATCTAGAATTGAAGCCAAACATGTGTCCTACATGTGTGGTCAGGGTTGGGATAGGATGGCTGACAGAAAGTTATAATTGCGATTTATGGAAGTAGTGATTGTTCACAACTGCTGCTGGAGTTAATGGCATTGCTGCCATGAATGCAAAATGTCTAAACAGAATGGAATATCCTAAAACCAACCAAAATAGAGATAAGGAACGTGAATTGTTAAATTGTCTATTTTGATTTTATGCCTTGTTTTTGTTGTTTGGTTTGCTTTTTTTTTTTGTTGTTAGGGTTTTTTTTTTTTTTCTTATGCCACCAATCAAGATGAGCTGGGGAAATATTTTCATTACAGCTCACTTTGTTTTCTGCAGCTGCAGAAGTGAACATGGCTGGGAAAGAAATTGCTGTCCTCTAAGCCACTTTGAATAATGTGAAATAAACAAGCTGAATGACATTTTGAGCTTTTGCTTTGTTGTTTCTGAAGTACAGCTATTTTTCTGACATGTCTGGAATGATTAGGAATGGGGTTGTAGAAAAAAAAGTAATTCTTTAGTTTCTGAGAAACCAATTTTACTGATTCTTTACATTACAGTTTACAACACATTCAGTGGAACTGCAGAATGTCAAAGTGAAAATCCTAAAATATTATCAAAATTTCTTTGATAAGTCCTTTGTCAGCAAAGTGTTAACGTTACATAGGAAGTCAAATTCTTCTTAAAATATTACACTCCCTACTGAGATGTTGCATCCAACTGAATACAGTCCAGATATGTGAAGATTTCCAGGAAACTCTAGATGATTTTCACAACCAGATGTTCAGCTGGCTTTACTTTGCTTCTCATTTGCTCCCAGAGCATGACCAAAAGTTTGCTGGTGTCAGGAAAATCTTAACCCAGTTATGGTAAAAACATGTGGGAAAATATGCAAAATATTTGCAATCATTTGTTCATATTCAGCTATGCATTTGTTACTGCTATGCGAATAGGCAACCAAAAATATGCTTGCACTTGTAATCCATGGGCTTCATACTTTGGTTTTACTTGTGAGGCTCAATGTAAGGCAATGAAGACCGCATTCTGCATCTACAGTATAATCAATGCTAGTTGAAGACAACTGTAAATATACAAAATAAAACTGGTCATGCAGGTTTATTTGATGGCCAGTACTTGAAGGAAACTTATATGTGCACTGAGTATTTCCAGTCAGTGTATGCAACATTTATTGTCAATGCTGTATCAATGACTTCTGTTGAATCAATCGCATTTCTTTTCTGCATTAGAGTATGCCCATGTTAATGTCCTGAAGCTATTCTTTTGAGATTGTGATTTTGAAGAGCAATGGAGGAGTTTCCCTTTTCCTGAACCTCTAGAGATTTAAGTTCACCAAATGCAAACATCTCCATGTGTCTTTTAATCAGTTGAGAAAGATATAGCATGACTTTAGGATGACATCACAGGAATATTAGTTTGTCTGAAAAAACTGGCCAGATCACACACTGAAAGAACCTACTTTTCCCTACTGATGATTAAAAGAATTCCTGGTGGCCCTATTGGGCAGAGGCACATACTTTTCAGATGTCTATGGTTAAGCAGGATTAATCTCCCCACCAGGGATTCATCCCTGAAAGTATTCTAAAGGCACGTGGATATGGCACTTGGGGACATGATTTAGTGATGAACACAGTGTTGCTGGGTTAACAGTGGGGCTCAATGATATTAAAATGATATTAAATGGCTTTTCCATAAATGATTCTATGATATGCTTCACACATATGATTGTTTAATAACCTTTAAGCAAGATTAACTTATTAACCTTGAATAATTAACTAATTAATAACCTTTAAGCAATTTTCATACTAATAGAGGTTTTTCCGCACAGGAAGTTTATTATTTTTTTTTTTTTAATTTGGTGCTCTCTGGAAACTGTTGCTTATAATTACTTTTGTGGAATCAAGAGAGCATTGATCTATTATTTAAATTCATACAGTGTTTTGTGGACAAAGCTGAAATTACAGCAGATTTTTTCCCCCTCTGTGACTGAAGAAGTTAAGCGAGGACTCAGAAAAAGTAGAGGCACTGAAGCATTCTATTACCACAAAGCCCATATCCTTGTGGTATTACAAGGAGCTGACCCTGAAAACTTGACACAAGTCCATTGCAACCACTCTGCCTAATGCCACAGAAAAATAAAGAATGATGTATTTTTAATAGAACACTATTCCAGGGTTATATTGGTTTAAACTAGAGGAGGTAATGAGGATGGGAAATGAGACATAATAGTGACTCAGCATTTTAAATCAAGGTGAGAAAGGGAGGAAAGGAAAAAAATGAAGTTTTGAGCCACAAGGAAGAAAAAATAGCCAAAGATTTTCCAAAATCTCACCATTAAGGCTAGATGGATTTTCTGGAAATCCCATCCAGATCTGTCCATTTATATTTTAACTTGACATTGTCATTTTTACAGGATTGGATGAAATTTTGCATTGAGACTTCTCAGGTTAGGTTGATGCTTATAACTGATGACTGCAACTGATTGACTGAGAGTTGCAAAAGCTGACTTGCTTAGGGAGAAGCTGCTATTATTTATTTATATAAAACTGTAGAATTTGGGATGAGAGAATTTTGTTTCTCCAATGCAATTGCAATTGCTGCTAAAATCATAGAAATAAATTTTAGTCTTACATGATAGTTTTACTGATATTCACAAGAGTCTGACTGAAACCTCCTTGAAAAAGGAAAATATTCATTTTAGATTTTTCTGCCATTTTTTACTACCTAATGTAGATGTTGATGAAAACACAATTACAGTGTAATAATGGTTGTTATTTCTTAAATTACCAGTCTTTATACTTCTGTGAAAAGAAAAACAGGAAAACAAAACCAAAATAGGAAAAGAAATGAGAAAAAAAATAAGTCTCTCATTGTATGTGCATCTATTAATTATCTGAATACTAATAGCAAGATGTGTTCAACACTTTGTGTATCAAACTGGAAAAAAATTCCTAGATCTAGGGTTTTGGAAGAACTCTGATGTTTTCTCTTTTATATTGTTAGTATATTTGAGGCTACCTGCTAACCAACAATTTTTGAAGGTTTATGCAAAGAAGAGAAAGATGAATTAGGTAGGAGGCAGGTATTTATTTTCTGTTGAACTGTAGGAACCAAGAGGTAAGTGTTCCCACAAATCTGATATTTTCAAAGTTCTGGTTTCTACCAGAGGTATTTCCTCATGCTGAAGAACTGTAGATAAAATATTTTCTGATACTGCCTTTCTCCTTTTATCTTAACTGACTTTTCTTAAGGGACATGTCATCTGTGTTTAGGCACATAGACTAAATGTCCATGTGCCTGGTCTAGCCTTTGCAAAAGGAAATTTCTAGTCAGTGACAGAGAGGAAGGATGTTTATTTGCTTTTACTTCCAAAGAAAACTAAGAATGGAAATAAGAAAAAGATAAAGAATATATTTGAAAATGGAATCTTTCATCCATATGTGTATCATAAATAATAGAATCACAGAAAAATAGATGTTGGAAGATACCTTAAAGATCATCTAGTTTCAAACACCCTGCCAAGAGCAGGGATGCCTTCCATTAGACCAAGTTACTCAGAGTCCTATTCAACCTGGCGTTGAACACTTCAAGGATGTGGCACCCCCAGCTTCTCTGGGTAACATGGGAATGTACAAGGAACTTTTTATTCTTCTCCCTGTTGATCTCATGGCAGGTTTTTACAGGATTGTTGTTTTGTACTTGTGCTTAGGACACACTATCTTTTAAGGCTTTAAGTATATCTCAGAGTGCTTAAGATCACTAAGACAAAGTAAGAGAAATGCAAACACTTGAGACATTGACTACTGGTTTATACTCCTAAGAAATTTTTACAGCGTCTTCACGTATTTTATTGCCTGTCATATATCAAACATTTGGGACAATTTCCAAATGCTTCAGAAGTTATACTAGTATGGTATTCTGGGAGAATATAAGTTAGATTATCTCTACACTGTTAGAGTTCTAAGAATCTGAAATATTAGTTATGAGATCTTATATAAGTGAGTTTAATGAACAACAGTTAGAGCAATATTTTAATTGCACAAAAAATTGTCAAAGACATTATTTAGAGCTAGCTTAGAGCAAGCAGCTCTAAAAGACTTCCTACTACTATAGAGCAGTAGAAAGATCCTTACAGCTCCAGTTAAAAAAAAGGACTTTACCACAGTTCCTATTATGTCTTTCAATATCTAAGGTGGCTTGTAGGAGAGTTGAGGAGAGACTTTTTACCCAGACTTCTAGGGACAGGAGAAAAGGCACCAGTTTTTAGATTTAAAAAAAAGGTAGATAGGAGGAAGAAATTATTTTTTATGGTAAGAATTGTGTGACACTGGCACAGATTGCTCAGAGAAGTTGTAGATGCCCCATCCCTGGAGGTGTTCAAGGTCAGGTTGGATGGGGTTTTGAACAACCTTGTCTGGTAGAAGGTGTCCTGGACCACATCAGAGGGGTTGAACGACATCATCATCAAGGGTCTTTTGCAGTACAAATGATTCTCTGACTCTGTGACTCCCTAATTTAGCTTTTAAGTCTTTGTGCCTTCAGCCATTTGTTGCTATGATTGGCTGCTTGGACAATAAAGAAGAAAAAAAAACAAAACCCTAAACCCCTCAGCAAAATTCTTACATCCATGAGTATAATGTCTCTTAGAAAATGCTCACATGTAAGGTATGGTTTACTAAGATCTCAGGAAGCTAATAGAGAGGTTCATCTAAAGAAAATCACTTTGGTGGATAACTTGATCCCAGTCACTGAAAATATTGACCAGAATCATTATTCAGAGGTTCATCATAGAAGTCCAGTTATTCTTAGCTGGGGAATATAGCTTTACCAAAGACAGTGCTACTGTATCACTTTATACCCACTGAAGATTTGGCCAGAATAAGCATCAATTTTTTTTGAAACTCAGTGCCATTCTGTCTGGCATTAGTCAAGATACTGAACAACCTCTGGTAGTTTTTGGTTAGTTTTTAAAAATGGAAGATCTGTGACAAACAGATCTGAAGGCCCAAACAACTGAAGACCTCCAGATGAACTTCAGGTTTCTTTGTCACACACCACATGTGGCACATGAATAAACCAAGCTGACACATTTAGCAACACAAAAGTTTGGAAATCAACTTTAAGGGAAGGATTTACACATAATACAGAGTAATTTTCCTCCATTTTGACACAGATATGCATTGAACTAGAACACAGTATTAGTTTTTATTGAATGTGAAAAGTGAGTAACATTTAGCTTCTTTATAGAAGGCGTGAAAAGGTCAGATGGAAGTTTTATTGATGGTGTTTAAAGGAATAGTTTTCTTGCTGTAATGCAAAATTAGAACTTATTTCGGCAGAGGAAAATATATTTAAAAAGCAAGTCCTGTTCCATAGGACAGTTGCATTCTAATCCCTCTGGGTAATTATGCTACTGTCCAGTGCTCTATGCTCATGTTTCCTCTTAGAATTATTCTAATACCCAGGCTTCATTTGCTACATAGTACTGATTTGGTTTGAAAGGACAACACATTCCTGTAGGCGTCCAGAAACCAAAAAACCCCCCACATTTATATGCTTATCAATTATTAGGAACTTATTTTTACTGTCTTAAACTTCTCTTAGAAATACAAATTTTAAGTGTAGCATTTTAAGATTTAGCAATTTAGCATCTTGGGGAACTGCACTTTGATTCATTATAACCTCAGTATAAATGTATATCATTATGCCCACCTGACAATTAACTTCCAACAGTTATTCTCTAAAAGACAGATTCTTTTTAGTGAAAAGAATCATGAGCACTACAAATGTCTGGACTAATGGCCATTACTAATTGTTATTAATACAGCTGATAATAATAGTCATGTTTGAAGTAATTTTCAATTAAAGTATTTAATGATTTATGAAATGTTTTTCTCTGTCAGCCTTTGTAAGGCAAGTATTTCAAATGATCTATTGTTAAATGATGATACACATAAGTCAAGGAATGGTTATGGTAATAAAGTGTAACATATGGAGAAATGGAAATGAGGGAAGAAAAGTGATTAAGGCATCAGTCTTGTCATTAAGAGACCGGCAGTCTGTATACAATTATTGGTGTGAATTTGAGTGCTTGACTTCATTGTTTCTGCTCTCTTGTTGCAAAATAAAAAAGATAATTTACTACGTTAGTAGCACATTAATATATGGAACTGTATTGAAGTAAGTAGATATAAATATACTTTATTTCACAATCCACAGAAACCTGTGTGAGGAACCTGAGCCCCTTCCTTCAGGGCTCCGTTGACAACATCATGAATTATTTTGTTCTGTTATTTGGGGTTGCCACTAATTTTTTTTAAACACTCTCTCATTCTGTAACTTCACCCTGCTTCCTTTTCACTGCCTCTTAGTTTCTTACCCAGGCTCAGAAAAGTCTAACTCATAAGCATGTTAATCTGCTCTTCATGAATGGAGTGCTTAATTTTTGACATTTTGCGATTTGTTAAAACTCAGTTTTGTGCCAGCCCCACTGGTTGCTGACCTTACTGGCCTCACCAACCACCAGAAATTGTTGTCTATGGGTTTTGTGTTTTATCTGGTTCCACACCACTGTCCTCAGTACCCCTTGGTCCTAGCTGGGTTTGCCAGTTTTGGTTCAGCAGTAGCTTTCCCTAGAGAAACTCCTCAATGGCAGGCTCAGCTCCAGGCTGCTACAGAAAAACAAGAAAACTACATACTTTAAAACCCTGGATTTCCATTATATAATTTTTTCAAATTTTTATTTATAAAGAGAGTGAAGATTTTTAGCAATACTGATTTCTGATGTTTAATCAAAAAACTAGAAAAATTAATTCTTAATCTTAGAACATTTTTATTAGCTTCTTATGAATGATGCACATTGATGATAAAAGATAATACCTTGCTATCAGATTTTCCACTTAGATTGTAGAAATAGGCTTTCACGTTGCCTTATGTGTCACGTCAGACTAAAAACCACAGACACATCCAAAGTTGTTTTTCTACTGAGGCTATGCTGAGAAAACATTTTTGGGGTTTTGAGTATGTAAGTGTGTTTTTTCACTGAAAATTTATATTTTTCTTTCTTTTTTGCAAGTTTCATTTTATTAGAAAAATACTTGGAAAAAAATGTAAATTCTCTTTCAATTTGGAGCTGTCTGTACATAATGTGCTGAAGGAACTAGACACAGGTAATACACTTGAACCAGAAAAAGGGTTGGCACACCTTAAAGTACTTATTGTACAGTTTGATAGAGAATTTGCACTTGGGACTCTGAAGACTGAGATAATTGAAGCGCTGAAAACTATTGTTAGTCCAAATATGATCTTTTCTCTTTTTCTAGCTGGGATGCCGGGGCAGTTTAGCTAAACTAAATGATCCCCTATCCCAAAACACTTTTAAAGGCTCTAATTTCACTGGGTAAGGTATCACACATATATGCTATTGCTTCTTCTGGCTGAGCTAGTTCAGAAGACATTGAGGTATGTCTGCCTGGGACTGTGTTGTGACCAGAGGGAGGATGCTGCTTTCCCCCCCCCCCCCCCCCCCCATATGCATATACTTCAGAGTTGGTGCTGATTAAAACTATTCAGGATTTCTTCTGAAGCATTCAGAGGCTTTAAAGATCAGGACACAAAATTGCAGTTAATTTCACCATTATGCACAATTTACACTGATATGGTGCTAGCAGGACGAAATTCATGATGAGTCCATATTCCTCTACACAGCTGAGATGCAATTTATGCATTTTCAGTAAATTTTGCACCTTTTCATTATTATTAAATGTGACATTTGAAAAAGCCTGGTGATGCAAAAACTTCCTCTCTCTTCCAAGAAGCTGAGTGGAAGGACATGTTGGCCTGGATTATTACAGAAGCTTTCAGCATTAATTTACATCATTTTCAAGTGCTTTTGGGGCATTTTTCTCGCCATATAATTCTTGCTTTTCCTACTTGACTCCAGGCTCTCTCTCCTGGTCATGGTGATTGATTTGAAACCACTTAGCTTGTGCTTGATGCAAGGGACATCATGTACCCAAGCCAGCTTTCCTGCCATTTAAAGCATTTGTCACCCTTTTTCTATCTAACTTTGTTCCTTTCTTTTAAAGATAAGCAATTTCCTCCCCACCCTCCAAAGCAAAATTTGCCTAAAAGCCATTAAAACAACCCCAATACTCTGAGCTTTTTGCATAGATTGAAGTAATGAATTTACAAGTCACACATGATGTTTTCTTGAAATATACTGGGTCACAATGGAGAGATTTTAAAAATATCTTTCATAGGATAGACTCATATCCAATATGGACTTTTACCTGTTACTTGTTAAAGAAGTTGTGTGTTAAGTTTAAAATATAACAATTATTTCTTCCAATATGATCAGAAAATATATGCTCTCAAAGAGTTTTTAAGATACATACTCTGCCTGCTTCAGCTGATGTTGCTGTTCTCAAAACTGCACTCTTAAGGGGAGTGATTTTCAAATTCCTAGTTGGCATGTATGAAAACAGTTTCACTGATTTCAGAAAAAAAAGGTTGCCAATGCCACCTGGGAATCCAGCCCATCCAGATGTGCTATGACATTTAGGAAGAAGCAAATACGTTTACAAGGCTCTTTAGGCTGTGTTGACAGAGAAACCAAAAGTTTTACTTAAATTTCTAGGACAGATAACCAAAATAACAATCACTTTCCTGTTTTGGAATGAAATAGAGATTAAGCAAAGATTTCCTGAACAGCTATTTCCTGAATATATAGAGTCCAGAGGAGGCCATTAAGTTAATCGCAGGGACAGAATACCTCTCTTATTAAGACAAGCTGAGACAGTTGTGGCTTTTTAGTCTGGAGGAGAGAAGGGTCCTGGAAGACCTTAGAGAACCTTCCAGTACCTCAACAGCTCACAAGGATATGTAGTGGTAGGACAAGGAGGAATGTCATTAAACTGAAGGGGGTATTTTTAGATTAGATATTTGGAAGAAATTCTTTGCTGTGAGCATGGTGAGTCACTGGCATAGGCTGCCCAGAGAAGCTGTGGACTCCTTGTCTCAGAAGGTGTCCAGGACCAGGCTGGATGGGTCTTTGGGTAACCTGGTCTAGTGGATGGTTTGTCCCCCATGGCAAGAGGAGTTGAAGCTAGATGATATTTAAGGTCCCTTCCAACCCAAGCCATTCTACGATTCCAGGAAAATAAACAGTCTAACAATGCAGTTTTGGCTGATGTAATGGATAGGAGGTTTATCTCACTTTTATGCAGGACTGTAGAACTGTGTTCATTTCCCAACCATGTCACATATATTATTTTACATTTCTTTCACATCCTTAAAGTCTGAGATTCTTTGTGGCTGATTGCAATGGTTTGTAAACTTAGCTTTTATTTTGCATAAGTAGATGGGTATAAAGCTGAGTCTTGATTTGTCCTGGATCCTTGGAAGTATTGTTAGAGTAGGTATGATAGTAACAATACCACCACAATAATAATAATACAAAGAAGGACACAATACTTACATCTCATGTCTGTTTAACCCTTCTCTCACACTACAGCAGGAATAGGAACGCTTTCAGAAATGTCAGTGTTACAGTCCATGTCCTGGTTCAGTCATTTGATATTGCAGTATAGGGCTATGAAAACCATTAATGTTTACCTGACCATCTGCATACACACTAGGAATTGTTGATACTGACACCACCAAGTACAGTAAGAGCTATCTGGTAAAGAGCATTCAAAAAGCTCATGGCACACAGATTTTTCCTGCTGGTAGGTGGCCATGTCTGATAGTTTTTTGTTTTGGTTTTGTTGCATAAAATCCTGTGGCAGAAGCCATTTTTGAACAAGGGCAAGTTCAATAGCAAAATTTTATTAACAGGCCTCTGAAAGCAAAGAGGCAGCTAACAACCTTGGAGAATTTATTTAGATATATTATTGGAAATAAAGAAAGCAGGGAAAAGAATTGTTGCTTGTTCAAAAGATTTGCAAGAAAAAAAGATAGAAAAGAGTTATGACTGACATTCAGAAACAAAAACTGAAGTAGCCCATAAAGGCTACTGGTATGTCTTAAAGTACAGTTTCAGCTAAGAATCCAATTAAGATTCAGCTCCCAAAATAATAACTTTCCAAATGTTTTGCTCTGACAGTATCAGTTGTCATTCATTCTCACTTAGACCATGTGGGAATAATTCAGGGCCCCAAGCAAAGGTATGTAGTGACATTTTTAGGTATTCTAAGAGGTATTCCATTGTATCTGAGGCATTCACATGGGCTGGCAGACAAAACGTAGGATTTAGGGAAGACCTGTTACACATGGCTTAAGAGACAGTGGAAGCAGGAGCATTTTGTCTGGAACAAGTGCCTGTGTTTGTACAGACAAATCAGCAATGTTCCTAAATCGCTTCCTTCTTCAGACCATGTCCTCACACACATGCAGATCTTTGACTAAAACTAACTAGGTGAGATGTTTTGACCTGAATAAACCAGTTGCTGCCCCTTACACGGAGACCTGCTAAGTAGTAAAATTATTAAGGACATGATCAAATGGCGACAAGCAATTAAGCAGAGACATTCAATGGAGTGAGTTCCTGTTTTCAGAAAATGTTACCAACCTTCGTTTGAGCATGAGTCACTACTTTTGGCATGCTATTAATGAACTGAAATATGATTTGAAATATTAGTCTAAAGAATTACCATTGCCTTCTTTGTTTCATTTAGACATTTTTACTTTGTGTTACAATAAATGAAGAGTGTGTACATGGTTAAAACCTACATTTCAAACAAGCAATGGTGACTTAAATCTCCTACTACCAACAGTTATCTTGGGTGGTGTGGCTAAAGCACTTGCCAGAAAACCAAGTCCAAAAAGTCACTGAGTACATCAGCCTTCTGCAAATTCCAGGTAATCACGTCTGCCATTTCATTCTGGGAAGAGCCCACATTTTCCCTAGTCTTAGCCTTGCATGCATGCACATCTCTAGTCCCTCCTGTTTATTTCCCATTATGCCCAAGTTAGCAAAAAGGCATTTAAGCTGGGACACTGATGAGGCCAAGCTACTGCTTGGAGTGGCTGGAATGTCTTTGTGCTGCCCTTCTGGTGCTCTCCTGATGAACTGTGATCTCACCCCAGGCTCTGGGCAAATATTGTTGACCCTGGCATTAAACTTGCAAGACTGGGATGGATTCAGGTTCCCCTCCCCAGGCAACTTATTTATTATTTAAATCAGTGATGCTCCACATGAGAATTATTGCTCTTAAAGTGCTTCTGTAGTTACTATTATTTGTCTTGTGGGGAGTTTAAAAGACTAATTTTCTTTTATTCTTTGGTTCAGTTTTTTTTTTTGGAAATCATGCATTATTTGTTTGGGGAAAATACAGGTTTCAATCCAGCCAATATAATTCAGTAATTTAAATAAATTTCACATGAAAATGCTCCACTCAAAATCTTGTTTATAGGAAAAGAATAAGCTCACTTACTGTATATATACATACATATACATATATATATATATATATATATATATATATATACACAAAATTAAGAATTTGTTGCTTGTATAAGTGAAATCCCAACAGTCAAATCAAGGAATTGGTACTTATTGAAATCTAAAAAATGTAGAGGAAAAAAAAGAAATTATGCAATTAAAACTGTTACACATGCATTTCTCGGTCCCTTGTCCTGGTGTTGTGCTTGCTCTTCCCCTGCTCTTCTCCAGGTTTAGCAGTTTCACTTTACTGGTTGTTGTTTGGAAAGGTGTTCCAGAAAATTAGCATCTGGAGACCACTAGTGTTCACGGTTTTCCCTTCCTTGCCCTAGGAACTGTCTGGTGCCCAAGTTTAGGTTTAGTTAATATGCTTTTGCACCTACACCCTCACCTGCAGCTGCATATTACCTCCAGATTTTCTGTGTTATGGGACATATATCAGATATAACTTCATTGTCTCTGTTACCCCTAAACCCAGTTTGTACAGCTCCGGACCTCTTTTTCTTAAACTGTCTGTGGGTGAGCTGCCTCTAATGCCAACCTGTATCCCACTGGTCATCCCCTGCTCTTCTGTGCCATGTTTTGTGTTTCCCCCTCTCAAGCACTCTGCTGTTGTAGCAGGTTTTTATCTATTTACACTACATCGTTGTCTGGGAGCTGTAAATCAGAATCACAGGATCATAGAATGGTTTCAATTGGAAGGGACCTTAAAGATCATCTAGCTCCAATCCCCCAGCCATGGGCAGAGACACATTTCACTAGACCTGGTTGCTCAAAATTCCATCTAACATAGTCTTGAAATATTTCATTTTACATGGAATAACAGATTGCTATTTCTGTTTATATAACTATGGTCATACCATAAAAGGATAAAGAAAAGTGTTACAAATTACATATAAACACCTGCTGTGAAATTGAGGTCACAGATAAACCAAGTGGAGAAAACCTCAAGAAGTTTGGCAAAGGTTCAATATGAAAAACCTAAGAAATTTCAGTCCTGAGGCTTGCAAACTAAGCACAAATCTTATGGACAATGAAATTCTGTAATACAGGGCTGCAGGATTCCAAGAACTATCAACATCTGTTTTCTATAATTAATTTTTATAGAACTATCTCTGCTTCTAATTAACTAAAAATTAACTGAACCACCCAGATCATAAAATTCCATGTTAAATGAGAAAGAAAAAACCTCTAGAGAACAGATAATGGAATACAGTTTTGAGATTGTACCATATACTTTTTTTTCAGTCTATTTTGTAGCTCTGGCTGAGTCAGATCCTTAATTTTAACAGTTATGAAATCTGGAAGTGCAACAGATGTCAGGCAGTGACAACTCCCCGATCCCAGTTCCAAGAATGAAGCTGAATCTGCATTCCCTATAGGCACACATGCAAACACATGTGTACAGTACACATGACCAGGCACACAGGCAACTCTCAGCACTCACACAAACAACACCAACAGCCTCATTCTGTTCCTTGATGTGTCTAATCAGGGCAAAAGTGTGTTAGAGAGAAATATATACATATACACATATATATATACATACACTATAAATATGTATATAGGCTTACCTGTGAGGTGGTGCCACCCAGGAGCTGGGCTCAGACCACCTGTCAGCCCCATAGCTGCCCCTAGGTCCCCTTTTCCTGGCACCTAAATGGACAAATATTTGAGGATGTAGCCGCACTCCAGCTGCTGGTAGAAATCCTTCCATTCACACCCTAAAATTCTTCATAGGAAAAAAAATACATTGTTATCACGCTTTTTGACCTCATGTAAGGTCCCAGTTGTATCAATAGTTCTATAATTTTATGTAGGATTAGTTGCCTTCAGATTTATTATTTGTAATTTGTCTTGCAATATAGAAATAGATACATGGGTGAGTCTTTGGTCTTGTAATTAGTGTTTCAGTCTCAGACCATAGCAGAGATGCCAGAGAACTGAGATGCCAGTTAATAGGATGCAGCTAACTCAGATGTTGAGCAGTTGGATCAGGTTGGGTTATGGTGAGTGAATGTCAGGAGATGAAGACCTGGATAATAACAAAAATGAGTAAAGAAAAAAAGTAGCTTTGTTATCAGGTGTAGGTGATGGTGGATAATATATAATGGCAGCTATTAGGGTAAAAGTCATGCTATCCACTACGTCAGCCAGCATCATTCTTTTGAATGATGCAAATCTGTATCCAATAAACAAAATGCTAGAAGGATCCATTTTTTTAGCACTAAATACATTGTGTTTAAGTCATTAAAGACTGATAATGATATATAAAATTGCCCTTAAAGGCTTACATTTCTACCCTTAAAGAAGTGTATATTTATAATATCTCTAGAGACTCAGAAGAAAGATAAAAATAGATTAGAATTTCTTAATTCGGTTTATTTACAGTTGGCGTATTACATGTGTGTAAGCCCCTGTGTAATAAAGTAGTTGCACTCTTAATTACTACTGATTATAAGGTCAAGTATGCATTTCATCAAAATTTATTTCTACCACCCATGGTCTGCAAATTCCTCACATTATAGAATGTTAATTGCAGCAAAAGCAGTTGACCTGAAGCTGAAGATATAGAAAAGACACTTGTCAAAGGAATTAATCTCACACTGTTCAAATCTTCCTTCCCCCGCTATTTTTTGTTGTTGCTCGCTTTAGATCTTTGTCACCCACCTAAATCCCAGTGTACTACAATGTCTGACCCTTGATCTACAGGGTCAGAAGTAGCATAAAAATTTTGACCTATCCAATCCCAGTTTTTGTGTTGGGTTTTTTAAATGTTCTTATTTTGATTGTCATATTAATCACCTGTCAAAGAGCATTTCTTAGCTTTGAATGGAACCGTGTCCATTTTCTTCAGTTCAATAATCTGAAACTGCCAACAGTGAATGGTTCATCTCACTGTGAATAAACTCAATTGTATTTGTCATTTCTGAGCTTGCTGATGGTTTCTCTCCCTAGCAAAGTGCAATCTTTTGTGATACAGGAAATATTGTCTATTTAACCGTATATTGGGCTTTGCAGTTTTCTTTCCATGAGGGCTTGGTTATTGATGTACATCTCATGAATGAGGAGGAAAGTCTGTGTTCATTAATGGTTCTAGAAAGAAAGAACCTTATGCAACACCTTTCACATGAATGCTGTTTATTAGTTCTGCCAAATCTATTTTTATATCTTTAATTATTGATCAGAACCCTATTTTGCTAGGTGCCTAAAGGTGCAGGGAAAAATGTGCCTTTTCCTGTAGATTTTCAGAAGTTTTTCTTCAGCTTAACCCTTCTCAGCTTCTCCTACCACAAAGTCAATTAAATAAGATAACAACAAAGTAGAAGTGGGTTTTATTTCTTTAAACTTAGAATTGCTAGAAATTTAGGAGGGATATATGAATTTATCTGTTGGCATACACAATTGTTTTTCCCAGTCAGCGCTGGATGCTTCGACTCCCAACCAATGAAAAATGTCAGACGTCCATCAAGTTTTGGAGGACATGTTCTGATTCTAAAATAGAGCCTTTGCCAAGATTTTGCTGACAAGTGAATGCCTTAAGTTAGTGTCATTGGTTTAACACAGTTATTTACCATCTGCTTTGTTCTCAGTGACCAAATAACAGTAGCTTCAATCTTGTTTGTCTCAATAATAGAGCTTGAAATAATAATAATAATAATAATAATAATAATAATAATAATAATAATATTTTTAAAATCCCCCAGCAACAGAGAGTTAGAAGACTGAGAAATGACCACTGGAGGCCTAGCTTGTTTTATTGTACAAATATGTCTGATGTAGCAGCTAAATGACAAATGCATTTCAGACTAGATCCTAGATATATTAGAATAATGCATATTTTTTTATGCCATACTTACTTCAGAATCATGACATAGATTGAAACATCATGACATACACTATTTTTTTAGGTTCCACTTGCCATCTGTCATGCATATTTGAAAGAAAACAGCTGCAGGTAGAACCTTAAGATATTAGAAGGGCCCTGAAAGAACGATATCACTTAGGTTGAAGACTACCTGACAGATTAGGATACAGGTGATGGAAGGGATGCAACGTCCCTTATTGCAGCTGGAGAATCCAATCTTTCAGAGAGTCATAGACATAATGATATTGTCAGTAGTACATCTTTCACGGTCTCAAGGATGTGTGTTTTTAGAAATAGAAGTAAATACGGCATTCTGCAAACTGAGAATTTGTAGCATAGAACTATTGGTACATATGTAATCAAAATGCAGAGAAACAAAATGTAAAGCCTTGGTGAATTTGGGGTAAAACGTTTCTTGCATATCAGTATCCTGCATATCAGACAAAAGTGAAGACTTTTGAAGGTCTTATACCATCATAAATTGCCCAAAGAAGCTGTGGCTGCTCCATCCCTACAAGTGTTCATGGCCAGGTTGGATGGGGTTCTGAGCAACCTGGTCTAGTGGAAGGTGTCTCTGCCCATGGCAGGAGGGTTGGAGCCAGATGGTCTTTAAGGTTCCCTCCAACTCAAACTCTTCTGTGATCCTATGATCCTTTTCATTTCATGTAAGTATATAAGCTACTGTTTCTTAAACTCATTTGTGGTTTGCTCAAAAAAGAATAGCTCTTGGGAAAACAATATTACTTAAAAATCCCTAAGGTTGTAGTCAGCAGCTGTGAATTATGCACAAGAAGATGTATGACTCATGAATCAGAGCTAGGAGTAAGAAAGCTGCATATATCAGTATTCTCTCCAGCACTCAGACAAAGAAAACAAGGCTAAATAATTCAGTGAATTTCTTTCACCAGCTACTGTAGTTACATACAGATTGTTATCTCAAAGGGAACAACACAGGGTGGAGGGAAAGCAGGGTGAAATGTTAAATATATACTTTAGTGTATTGATAAGAATAAAAAAAGACGTGACAGGCCTAGTATGCAAGGTCAGAAATGATGTAAAAAAGAACACCCCCAAGGAGACTGCTGAGCCTGACTCTAGCCAGTCACCTGCTCAGAAACGCTGCTGGGCATTTTGTTTTTAAAATAGCTGAGATAATAAACAGCATTGTGTCCCAAAGATGAATTCTGACACACTGATGCTGAGAACAAAGACAATTTCAAGTTCTGAGGCCACAGTTGTATTTCTGATGAGATTAACAATAGCTAAGAAATGATAATAAAAAAACCCTAGGAATCTGACTGATAAAAGTTTTGTCAGTTTCCATAATATGTTTAGTTCAGTTAGCACTGCTGGCAATCAGCTCTTTTGACCCTGCTGAGATATTTGCAGGCAGAGCTCAAAAGAAGAAACATCTGCTGATTTGATCAGAGGAGCATATGGTTAGAAAATTAAGATATGGAACCGTAAAGTAGTAATAAAAAAGAAAAAAGATTGTGGTTTTAGTCAGAAATGAAAAGTTTGCAAGGTTCTCCAGGAAAGGGCAAAAAAATTACAATCTTTTTTTTTTCTTTGGCAGAATCGCAAAGCCGATTCTCTACTAAAAATGTTTCACATATGTAACAGTTTTAGCAATTTTCTCTTCTGTTTCTGCAAGCGAAGCTTGTCTTTTCATGAAAAACTCCGTCAGTGTCCCTCTTACAGTGTCCCTCTTACAAAATACAAAGTATCTGTAGGATAAAGGTTTCAGTGTATGCGATTCTTTACAAAAGGCTGTTGAATAACCAAATTATATTGTGGTGTTTAAATGAAGGCAAAAATATAGGGACACACTAGAGTTTTCACTCTAAATTCAATCTAAAATCAAACTTTCAATCTAAAATCAGTCAATCTATTAACTATTTTCAAAAACCATATTTATCTATTTTCATATTAACACACATAACTATTTTCAGAAAACATATGCGTCTCTCTCTGTGCTTACACGCAGAGGCTTCTGAGATGAGTGAATGATAAAAGACTTACTAAAAATCTGCTGTTTCAATCTGGAACACAAAAATATAGGGGTTTTTTTTTCTAAATAGAAGAGGTTATCATATAATAAATTCCATTTCAGAAACTCAGAGGAAATAGTTGCTTCTTCTGTCTATGTATGTTAAGCATGTTTCTTTGGATTTTCTCTTGATTCACTTTCATGCAACTTTATTCAGAAGTAGATTAATAGTGCAGCTCTAGTATTGTCATTTTTGGATAAAAATCTTGAATTGGTGGTTTGTGAAATTGTTTTTTACCTTGCCTATGGCAAACATTTTCTTTGCAATATCTTTCCTTTCAATATGCCATGATTTCAAATGCTGTTATTCCAAGTTCCTAGAAAACTTTGGAGAACATAAAATAAAAGTGAGCTTATGTTAATAAAATATTATTTTCAGTTATTATTTGCAAGGTTCTTAAGTTTCCTATTCTTCTGAAAACCTTGAAAACTTTGCAAACAAACTAGTTTTGCCTGTGAAACCATGTTGTATTTAGGGAGATGAATTGATCAGAGGGAAGGGAGAACCAAACTATTCAAGAATATTCTTTCTATTTTGTGATAAGTAATGGTTCTCTTATTTCTGCTAACACTGAGTTTACTAGAACTGGGGAGAAAATTATTTTCAAAATACTTTTGAATTAGGTACATTAATGTCATAAATTCAATGTTATGAGGAGTTTTTAATTTCAACAAAATTTCATAATTTTTTGCATGGTATCTTTTCCTTGATGTTTATCAAATTATTTATTTCATTCAGAAAGGGTTCCTGCCTGAATCTCTGATCTTCCCTAAACCACTGGACTTTTCATATTATGTGAAGGAAGGATAAATATGTACCAATAATTATGGTCCTCTTGGTATGTGAACTGAGAATGACACAGAATTTGGTGATTGTTTTATTCTTTAAACTATTTCCTAATAAATAAGATGAACCACTGCATAGGGATCTGACCAACTTGTTTTGTGCAACATCCCACCCAGGTTTGTCACCTCATGTTAACACAAGGACTCCAAAGCAAGAGAATTAACTGACTGGAGATTTTGTAAAAGATAACTTTTACACACGTTATTGGTTGGTAGGCTATTTTAAGAACTGTTTACGTCTGAACTGATCATACTAGGACACATTTTAAATATGTAAAGATGTGCTTTCTCACCTGGCTAATGCTAAATATCAGCAGAATGTAAAACTCAAAGTTCATGGTCAAACATTGTTTCTGTAAATGAGGAATTTCCACATTAATTTCCCCAGTATATCTTTAATTTTAACTTTGCCCATAAATTTAAAAGTTACTTCCATACATAATACATTTTTGATGTAGATTTCACAGGACTATAACTCTCTTCTTGAGATGATAAAAGCTGGATAATCTTGGCAAAATATACTTTGTGAGATGAAGTATTAATATTTGTTATTCTCCTCCATTTCACACTAGACCAGGTGCCAGTTTTAGATGCCTCTGCCCATTCAGTTGTGCCATATGAAACTCCTAAGGAGTAATAAAGCAAAGCAACGTGAAGTCAGGTGGTCAATGACATCCTTATCATGCTTGTATGGGTAGGAGTAGGAAAAGGTCCATCAAACTGCTTACATCAAATGGAAAATCATAATGGGAATAAAATTGCAGATCTGGTATATTTGCTCCAGATGTGTTTTGAGGCTTTGTATAGTTTATTTAGGGATATCACACTTGCATGATATGTCAGAGCATATATGCTATCAGCATGTAGAGGCTACAGCAGGTGCCTCTATAGTCAAACAGTGCTGACAATTGGGTGTTTTCTAGACTGAACTGGTATTCAATGCTTTGGTTTCTTTTCCCCCCCTTTCCTTTCTTTTTAAATTATTTTTGAGCATTCATCCTGACTTGTGTACAAGATATACTATCAATTATACAATTTCAGTAGCAGACATATGGGACTACTGGTCAGCTATGCAGACCTATTTAATGAACAATACAACTCAGAAATTTTTGCATCATAAAATTGATGTTTGTTTCTCTTTTGGCCATGTTATGGCTAAAGATGAGTTTTACTGGAAAAAAAGAAAGGAAATTAAATAGGTTTATTTATAGATTGCATTGACATACAGTTTTATCCTCTTTTACTGCAGTTGTTTTCTTTGAACAATTTGAGATCCAAAGGGACCAGCCTGTTTGTTGAACTTGCTTCCATGATAGCACAGGAACAGATGTCCATCCAATCATTCTCTTTCAAGCTCACCATTTAACAAAGACTACTTACATGTGTTGAAGTAGTTATTCAGTCTTGATCTCAAGTGCTGAAAGATACATGATGTACTTTCATTAGTAATAATTTGCAAATTCTCCTCATTATTTCTAGCCTGAAATGAGTTTACATAATTTCAATTTCCACCTTTGAAATCTTGTTATGTCTTACACTTCTCATATTAAAAGGCCCTTTGCTATAAAAAAAACATTCCTCCCATGTAGACATATAAAAGCCATGCTCAAGCCATCACTTTTCTTCACAGCTATCAGGTATTTACGTGATACCACACATGTAAAGGAAACTTTGGCATGCTTGTTGAAAAACAATGTCCAAATAAAAGACATTAAAAGAGCAGAGAGTTCTGCTGTGTTTTGGCTCTACTGGCTGGTCTTTATAAAGGACAACAGATGTCCTTCAAGAGACTGAAGGATTACTTGATCCTGTGTTTGGGAGTTGAAAGCTGTATAAAACCAAACTATCAATAAAATGCAAATTTCTAAAGTTGACAATAAGGAGTCACTTGTAGTGAAAGTCACTCTGAAGTGGCTCTATCACTTGAAATGTTTGCACAGAAATTGAGAGATTCTGAGAGGACCAGTTCTATTTATAGGCATATGGCAACATCCTCTTTAATCCCTGTGGTTCAGTAATGAAATGGAGTTAGGGAGAAGTAATTATGAGTCCAGGAAGTGGTAAGAGGAAAATAGTGGAGAGATAGCCATACTGGTGTCAGTACTTTTTGAAAAATCAGAGACAACCACTGTCATCAAAACATCTCAAAAGCGGTGTGTTTGTTAAGACATTAACCACACTGTTGATGTGGGGTTTATTTTGAGGTGGTTTGAAAAAAACCCAGAAATAAAATCTCATTGCACAGTAATAACACACTATCGCAGAAACCACAAACCTCCCTACTCTCCAACCACTGAAATCTTCCATAGACGTTCAGAAATGGAACAGAATATCTCGACACTCTGATGTTGCTGCATAAAAAAGAAAAAAAGAAAAAGGAGAGAGAGAACATCAAATAAAAATCCTGGCTTGTTTTGAATGTTACTAGGGAATTTTTCAGTACTTTTTCATTCCAGAAAATGCAGCATAATGACTTTGTTTTCATTTTAGTGTCTAAGGGAAATATTTGCTTTTAAAGTATCTGGTGACAAAAACTACAGTTCCCACATGACCCCCAGACCTTTTTCTCTTGGTGAATGTACACAGATGAAAGAGAGTAGGTTAGAAATATAACTGCATGCAGAGTTTGAGTAATAGAACAGGGAAGTTTGAACATTGAGTATGAGCTAGTGGTGTTCTCGTGTTGCACAAGATACAAAGATCAAGATCAATATGCAAAATTGTGCTTCAGATTTTTTCCATAATGAAAATTTACTTTGATGCTTTTATTAGTATGCATTACAGCAAATATGATTTGCAACTATTATACAAAGAGTAAATTTTGACTTCTACTCTACAAATACCAAGGTATTGCTGATTTTGAAGAGTGGTGATACATTGCATAAGGGAGATGTGGATCCTAAAGGATCACTTGGATTTGAGCTGGCAGCTCAGAAAAGCAGCACTGTTTAAGCCAACACTTCAGTACGATGTAAACTGCAGTCCCAGGGATGTCAGAGAAGGCTTTCAGTTCTTTAAAGCTTAAATGCTGCTCTGGGTAAAGCCATTAAAACAAGTCATCACATATGGCTTTGCATTTAAAGTTCAGCCAAATAATTTCATCCCCTCAGTAAACAAAATGCAGGTACTCATCAAATGCAGTTTAGCATTTGAAATGCAAATAGTTCCAAACTTTAAGTAGACTTACTGTGGGACTCTTAATGGTGATTACTGACATCATTTATATATATAGATAGATTGCAAATGTCAAAATACAGCCTTTGAATACCTATGTTGAGGCCAGGTCTAAAAAAGGATATTGTCCTGCCTAAAGTTTAGGAAAAATTTTAAGAATTTTTTTTTCCTGGTCTCATCTAAACGTCTATTTCAGAGTATGAAAGAGTGTATCATCTTCTGTCAGGGTGGGAGTCTAAGATTTTTAATTTCATTATAGATGTCTACATACAAGCAAACAGACCCTGCACCTGCAGTCAGCAGGCACCTTTCACTGAGCATTTGTACTGATCCATTTTTCTGTGGGTATTCACTGGGGTAGTGAAATGAGTGATTACAACTAATTTTAGCCTACACAGAAACACCAGCTGATGTGCAGCTAAGTGAAGTAAGTGCAGCAGTGAAGTAAGAAGTGAGAAAGCTTGTGGGTTGCAGATGTACTTTTAGGGTGCAGTTTCACAAGATGCTTGCATGGCACGCAAAGGCAGCTGAGGTTATTTCTACAGTCCTGTCTTCTTCCCATGCAGTTTGTCTCAGTCTCTCCTGTGCTAGTACAGCTGTTTGTGGGTTTGTGGTTTTCTGACTTACTGAGATCAGCAAATTAGAAGCAGTGAACAGTGAGGGTTGGACTGGGGTTGTGAACTTCCTACGGTAGCTTTGTTGCCAATGCTATCATCATCTAAAACTGCAGACTGTGTCTCTTCACACAGGCTCAATAAAATTGATTGTTACTTTTAAGTGAGCTGCTATTACTATAATTAGTATTTGAATCTCATTTATAATTATCAGTATGGTTTTCCTTGTGCTTAATTTTCCCCAAGAATGAAACATTTAATTAACTTAGATATCCTTTAAGTGATTATCTTGCTTTTTAAAAGCAACAAACATCCACATGTAAGTGTGGATGTCCCAAGTTCTTTGAGACCACGTCACTGTTCTGTTGTCATTTCATGCTCCCTTTAGATATATGCTCCACAGATCAGATATATGTTCCAAAATTGTTAGTTAATAGCAGCTAGAGTATATGAAAAGGTTGGGTGTTTTAGATATTAAAAAAATGTTTCAAGTATTTTTCTGCCATACACCCTATTTTTAAATTACTGTATTTCTCAGGTGGGAATATCTACCCAGAGGATAAGCTCCAGAATAAAACTGAAGTGGAAAGACCCTTGAAAAATCCTCTTATTTTGGATGATCTATAGGAACTGCTGGTGAGGATCAGTAGGAATACGCTGTTGGTTAGAATAACTAATTCAAAGTTATTCTTGAAGTGTCAGATGCTGACATCACCAGAGAGCAAACTGCTGAACTTGTTTGTATTTGGCTCAAGGAAGAGAAATATAATTAAATTTAAAAAAGCTTCTTATTGTTGATTCTTGAATAATGTGACTTTATCGTCTACTACTTTTTGTAGTATTTGTTTCTGAAAGCTAAGTTGCTCTCAGAAATTAATGTTTCCCCCAGTAATAAGGCTTTCTAATCAAAGACTTGCTCACAAAGTCAATTTGATAACCAGAGATAATTCCTGAATCCTTTATAAATGGCTTAATTCCTAGTAAGACAATTTAAAAAGTGCCTTTCTCAAAATCATACTCTTCTGTACACCTCAGAATGTTTCAGGAGCTTGTAAGGGTTTACAGAGGAACAAGTGAAGGTCAGTTTTAGTCTGATGAAGAAAGTAGCTGCATGTTTGGCTGATGCAATGTGAGCTCAAGATGTTCTGCTTGTTGTCATCAGCCATTTTGAGTATTTTGATAATTTTTCATTGCTTCCTCCAAAAATGCATGGGTTATTTGAATAATACAATGAGAAGATCAAGAACTCAAGGGGTGTCCATGGAATTAACATGACTGTGGAACATTCAAGTTCACATAGTGAACCATTGTGAGATTGTACCAAGACGAGAATGTACAGCAGTATCTTGTGTTATTTACCAATAATATCAGTGAGAGGAGTGAGAGATGAGAAAATGGTACAACAAAAGGTATGAAAAATAGGTGAGAAGGAAGAGGAAGAAAAAGAGAGAAAGAAAAAAAGGGAGAGAGAGAAAGAGAGAGAGAAAAAAAGACAAAGTGAGAAAGAAAGAAAGAAAGAAAGAAAGAAAGAAAGCCCTCAGGAAATGTACCAGCTGAAGAAAAGAGGCTTCATTTAAAGAGATCTAGTAAGAGTGACAATTATTGTTAACAAAATATTTCCAGGGTGCCTCTTGTACTCACAGACAGACCTATACAGACATCAACATGATCAACTTACAGGTTGATTCTTAATTGTAAAATTTTTGTTGAAACTACACTTCTGTGAACAAAAATCCTGTTATGTCATGTCTTGTCAAATGGTTTCTGAGAGATTTGAGGTTGAGGATTGCAGCATTTTATGACTTTCCAGAAGGAAAGTTGCCTTTGTAACTAGACAATGAACAATTCATACTCTACCTAAGAGAGTGAAAAGTAGAAGAGGTCACCTAAATGCATAGAACCAAGATTGTTTTTTAGTGTGTGGTTTCTAATATTGCCGTAGCTGTGTTTTTATCTTATTTGGCGCTATTAATCTCAGAAGAAATAATTATTTTGTCTGAAGAACAAAATTAAGAAAAGGCATTACTGTTGAACTTGCAGGAAAAAAAGACCAATAAGTTTCTTCTTTCCTTTTGTATGTAGCTGTTCATGTTTTAAGACATGCAGCAGTGTACAATTGTGCAGATGAAATTAGAGCTAACACTGCAACTGGTTTGAAATCATAACCAACATTGTTTTCTACACTGTAAGTTAAATAGAAACTGTATTGAGTATAAAGAAAATAAGTAACCATTATGACATCATGGGATTTTTTTAGTCTAAGACCAGGTCTTTTTATGACATTGTCAAATTTTATCTGCATAGTTTTAATGAAAATTGATCCCAGTACAATACTATATACTGGCCCTCATGTCATTGTCTTTCAGATAGAACTTCAGGTGCAGGTAAAATATAGAGCTCTAGTCAAAGAAGGACACTTTGGACATGTTTTGAATATTTGTTGTGATGTGCTGATTGATACATATCCATTGTTTTAAATCTTATTTATTATTTTAAAATCTTATTTACTTAATGGCTAATTGCAGACAAAGAGGCAGATATTCAGGGAGATATATGTTATTTTCTCATTTCAGACTGGATATCTGTTGACTTACATTTTTTTGTGACTAAACTTACCAATCTGAAAGGAAAAAATAACTATATTTATTTAATATATATATATTTAATAATAAATCTTAACTTAATTTGTCATGCATTTTCACACATAGAGATGAAAATTGCTCAGTCCGAGATAATGTTTGGTATAATTTTTCTCTGCCTGGCTTTTTTTTTGTTTCTCTTCTGGGATACTCATCTCAAGTTTGGTTTTTAAGTTAACTTACAGCAGATTTATTACTCATTTATAGTTCATATTCAAACAAGGAATCAGTGACATTCTAAAAGATATTTGGAAGATCTTCATTAGATTAATAATGACAATAAGGCACAATATTCTACAGCAGTTTCACAACATTTTACAGTGGTTTTCCTTCAGAAGCACAGAAATAAGAAAGTTCCTTTGTTTCTGTTGATGCAATACGATCCTAAAGCAAAATGGTTCTGAAAATAAAGTTTGTTTAAGGTTAAAGAATTGGAGGAATTTATGGGATAATTACATCAAGAGTTCAAATCTTCAAGTAGGTAGATGGGAATATAAAAGGGCCAGACTACTGTCTCTATTGGGACCTTCCTTGACTGCACCTATGTTATATCTGACCTGGCTCTGAGTCTGCTTCAGAGTCTGATTCATTTGTACATACCTTAAGATATGTACAAATACTATGTCTATGTATATAAATCATATGATTATAGGTATTTTCTGTTTATACACTTTTATCAACTGCTGGAATGCTACATAATATTAATCTGTCTCTTCTGAGAGTGCAGGAGATAGAAGTTCTTGAAGGAATTTTGGTTTCCTTTGCACTTAAAAATATATTTAAATCTCTCATTGTTGCAAGCACTTTTTTCTTGCTTTAAAGAAATTAAAATGAAACACAATTAATCCCCAAATTCCAGAAATACAGAATCCTCTTTCTGCTGCTATTGAGAAACTTTCTGCACATGGCATCTACAGATGCATCATTTATCTTTGCTCCCAGAACAATGCTTTCATTTTTGTGTGACTTCCCCTTCTAGACACTGTCATTTTCTTGTGACAGTTAGCAGATTGCCCTTCTCCAGAGTGAGCAACCCCAGCTCTCAGCCTGTCTCCAGATCAGAGATCCTCCAGCCTTTGAGCATCTTCTTGGGCTCCTCTGGAATTGCTCCAGAGAAATTAACCCAGTACAGAATGCACTAGCTCATGTGGGTATCCCAAGAGTGGAGCAGAAGGGCAGAATCCTTTCCCTTGCCCTGCTGGCCATGCTGCTTTGGATGCAGCCCAGGAAATGATTGGTTTTCTGGGTTGCAAATGCACATTATTGGGTCATGTTGAGCTTCTTGTCCACAAACATCCTCAAGTCCTTCTCCCCAGGGCTGCTCTCAATCCATTCTCCACCCAGCCTGTACTTGTGCCTGGGATTGCTCTGACCCAAGTGTAGGAATTGCACTTGGCCTTGTTGAACTTCAGGAGGTTTCAAAGGCTCACTTCTCAAGCCACTCAAGGACCCTTTGGATTCCAATAAGCAATGTATTAGCTATAATTTGCAACATTCTTTCCCTAATACTTTGTAATTTACTGCTGGGACATGATTCATTTGATGGAGACATATGTGTGCTGGTATTGTAAAGCCTTCCAGAAACACTTCTCCACCACTGTTTATAATAAAAGGCATTTCCCCTGAAACATGAAAGGAGAGATTTTGAAGCAATTGGTCTTTTCATATGTTGTGGCACCATGGGCTAGGCAATGCTGGAAGCACAATTTCCATGCAATTTGTTTTCCTTTCTAGCTGTTTTAGAAATGTGCTTTCTTCTTTTGTCTTTTTTTTTTTTTTTTCCTAGAAGGTCATTTTAATCTTTGATGTCAAGAAGCCTCAACAGATTATTGTCTACCCTTTATTTTCTGCCCTATAGCATGTTGCCTCCTAGATGACTTTAAATATTTCCTTATAACAACTCATTGCTCCTGAGTGATATATATACTTTCAATTGCTGTCCTGATGCATATGAAAAACTGGTCTTGGCTCTGGTCTGACAAGCTCAGCACCACTTTTTATTTTTTTCATTGAGATATGAATAAAAATTGCTGGTATATATCACAAAATGTATGAGGTGAACCAACTGATAACGTAGGAGTATAACTTTCATAAATTCCAGTGCTCATCTAGTTATGTATGGATTTCAGAATTATTTTAAATGTATCAGTCAATGGTCTCGGAGAAAAAAAAAAAAAAGTGAAATTGTCCTAGAACTGTGATCTTTCTTTATTGTCTTAATTATAATCAATTATCTATTATACACAGTGCATGTCAACTCAGGCACACAAGAGCCTGAGTATTAAGAGTCTATTAATT